>NC_081405.1:151694112-152904112 GCF_030272615.1 Cryptomeria japonica | reverse complement strand
CAATGCATAAGTATGATATATATATGAGTAGGTTACTTATTAACATCATGCAGAGTATTGTTTTTATTAAAGACTATTGGAGTTATCCTCCTCGAAGTGGATTAGGAGGTTTCCCCCTCGAAGTGGCATATTATTATCAAGCATTTGTAGCATATTTCCTATTATATTATTCTTGTGAAATTTATGTCATTACAAGTGGTATTAGAGCATGATCTTGGCACTATGAAGGCAAGGTTTTTTCATCAATTTTGGAGGTCATTTTGGAAACCGCATATCTTTCCAATTTCAGTGATAATTTGTCTGATTAAAAAAAAAAAGATTAAGGACACATTGAATCATCTTTAGTACAAGTTTTAGACATGAATTGGAGCATAATTGAGTGAGGTATTGTAGAATTAGCTTTTCTATCCCAAATTTTTGTAAAGCACATCTCCCAAATCTGGGCATATTTCTACCTAATTTTTAAAGGGTTTTTGAGAAGGTCATTGAATCATGTATGGACTGAATTTTAGAAAAAATGGAGCAAAAATAAGTGACTTATTGTGAAATTAGAGTTCTTCATTATTAAGACTACAAATTAGCTTAATTATTGAAGATTTTTTGGAAAAGTTATATATAAGCTTTGGCTAGTTACAAAAAAAAAACTCAGACCACTTTGATTTAATTTGTGTTATTTGTTGCAAAAAAATAAAATGTTGGAACTTTTCACAACGAGAATCTAGCAAAAGAAGAAGAAAAAGGAAAAAGAACAAGTATAAGAAGAACAAGAGAAGGAAAAAAAAAAAAGTAGAAGAAAAAGAACAAGAGAAAGAGGGGTAGAAGCAAGAGTAAGTGTAGGTACATGAAAAGAGCAAGAGCAAGAGCAAGAACACGAGTAAGAGCAAGATAAAGAGAAAGAGAAAGAACAAAAATAACAAGAAACAAAAAGTAGTAGTAGTAGTAGTAGTAGTAGTAGAAGAAGAAGCAAAACAAAAGAGATGAAGAAGAAGAAAAATAAAAAAGTTAGCATTCAGGACAATGATTTTGTAAAGAGGGGGACAATTTTATGCCCCTAACTCTATAGTATGTATTGTGTATGAGTAGTCAACTTGTGGCTATCTTAACTCTTAAATTAGCTACATAATAATTATTATAATCATATATATATATATATATATATATATATATATATATATATATATATATATATATATATATATATGTATGTATGTATGTATGTATGTATATATATGTATGTATGTATGTATGTATATATATGTATGTATGTATATATATATATATGTATATATGTATATATATATATATATGTATATATATATATATATGTATATGTATGTATATATATGTATATATGTATATGTATGTATATATATGTATATCTATATGTATATGTATATAGATATATATACATATACATATATATACATACATATGTATATATATATGTATATGTATGTATATGTATATGTATATATATGTATACATACATATATATATATACATATATACATATATATATATATATACATATGTATATACATACAGACATACATACATACATATATATATATACACACACACACACACATACACACACACACACACATATGTATATATATATGTATTTAGGTCATCCTAGGAGTTATATTTAAGTATCTAAGTCGGCCTAGGTGGTATCCAAGGCATAAGTATGGTATATATATGAGGTATAGGTTAGTTATTATCATAATGTGGAGTATTGAGTTATTATTGAAGAGTTTTGGAAGTATCACCCTCAAAGTGGAATAGGAGGTTGTCCTCTCAAATGGGAATATTACTATCAAGTATTTGCAACATATTTCTTATTATATTCTTCTTTGCAAGTTATTTCATTACATACATACACATATAGTAAAAGTCATTTATACACCAAAAGGATGCATAAAATAGCACCAACGCATGGTATTCTAGTAACCATGAATTTACTAGATTCAAAGAACATATTCTTATCCGAACCTAAATCTATGTCATCCTAACCCTTATTCATAAAGAGAATATTTATAACACAAATTTACTCAAAGTAGAAGATATTTGGAGTATTAGGTGAAGATTGCTAAATTGTGTTAAATCACTCTTTTTCATCTTAACCATGGTCTACTCTTGATCTTAAGGGGCAAGGAAAATCCCTATCAAGGTTAGTTGGAAACTCAAATTTTGAATTTTATTAACTACCACACTCTTTGTACCCATCTTAGAATTTTTAACTATAATTCTATTCTCTTGCATAGGAGATGAAGGGACGATGAGGGAAATATTTCCTATCTTTCGTAACTTTAGATATGTAATATCTAGCATCAATATTGTTTAATACATGTAGAGAAACATAATGATGTTGTCTTTTTACACCAAACCACCAAGTAAGTCTATTGAAACCAATTCCAAAAGTTTAAGAACCTTCTTATCACACTGGGAGGTTGATTGTTTGCAAGTGTAACATATTCTACAATTACTAGTCACTTTCTCACAGTTCACTAGTTGTCTCCAACTTCTCTCACTAACTTTCAAGACAACATATTTAGGGAACTCCTTTATGAGTTTTATTTTTAGACATCTAGAGATGTAGGTAGTGTACATTTTACTAGCAAGGTGATCCCACAATGTTGTTGTTTCACTTTATGGCCTAAGTGGGACACTAAAATCAATATTTTTAACCAAAATTTCATTTTTCATCATTGAAGATTTTGTGTTCTATTAATTTTTGAGATTTTCTTGTGTAGATTCTAAATGTATATTTATAATATTTTTCTCATTTTTTATTGTTTTAGAAATTTAAGATAAATTCCTATAATTTATTAAACACGTGCTTTATTTTTATATAGTTTTTACACATTTTATTTACTATCAATTTTTAATTCAAATCAACTATGATTTACAAAAAATATCATATTATAATGCATAACATTTTTGTATATATATTCAAATCATTTTTTTGTTGAAATAAAGATGTCAATATAGCGGGCTTACATACATTTTAAAATTTCTTCTACATTTTTTCCTTTTTCCATGTGAATTGAATAAATAACTTTATGTTTGATAAAAGATCCATGTTCACTAGAAAACAAAAAATAAATATAATCAAAGAAATATAATATATTGCAAACTATAGTTCAAAGCTTACTCCAAGGGCTACAATCCTATAAAATCTCATATCATGGCGACTCCATTTTATGGTCCAATCCAAGCCTTGAAGTAAACACTTTTAAAACTAGTTGAACAAAAGGAAAATAGCAAGATACAAACCTTCAAATGAATGACCTTTGTTTGAAAGCCTTTCATATGAAGACCCCTTTATATAGAATTTTTGAACATGCAACTTTTGAAAATGAAGCAAAAGGCCTTAATTTAAATCTCACCACATTCATTTGAACCCCCCTTTATTTAAACACTATTTACACATGGTAGGAATTTGACATTCAAATGAAGGACGTTCATTTGACTAAAAATCTTCATTCCAAGGTGTTTCATGACTTTAATCTTCTAAAACTCATTTGTGTGCCACATCTCGTAAGTAGGACACACCATTATGGGATGACAAAATAATATCATTAGCTAGATGCACTTTATTAAATAATTTTTAATAAATTTTAACCTTAAAGATCTTCAATACTATAATGGTAGATAGGGAAATTGATTCAAAAATAGGATAGAAGGGAATGAGTCGCTACAAGGATTGAGGGTGTTGGAAACAACCAATATCACTTGCAAAAATAAATACTCTCCACAAAATATCAAGATGCAAATGAGAAATATCATAAGTAATTGTCACATTATCACTAAAAATGTACAAAGAGGCACCTTGAATATAAAGGCAACACAGAAGAGGTGAGAAGGTAGGAGTGAAACTCTAACTACCCCTCCAAGAATGCAACAAGTGTAGGAATCTATGGACAAGTGTTGGGATACTTGGTGATTCTACATGAGATGAGATAAAAGTCTCTCTAAACTCCCGTAAGTTGAGGAGAGAATATCTTAACCTCCCAAGTGAGCTTAAACATAGCACAAATAGGACTCAACTAAGTAGGCTAAAAGAAATCTAGTTAGGTAAAACACACTTTCACACTAACACCCTCCCTTAAGTGAAAATTAAGAATATGATAATCACATGAAATATGAGTCCCAATAAAATGGCTTGATAAGGTACTCATGTACAAATAAAGATCTCTCATAAATGAAGAAAGGGATAAAACCCATGGGAACAAAAATCTCCTCTAAAAGAGAGAAAGAGAAAGACAAAATCTCCTACAAAGATGTCCATGTGAAAAAAAACATGATGATGAATAACTGTTGAAGCATGCCAATAACTATAAACTATGTCGAAAGATGAAAAAGTGTATGCTAGAATCAACGAACCTCCAAATATGTAGATCAAGAGATACAACAATGATCAAAGAACACAAATAAAAATGTTTGAGTGTCATGTAGTACACTACATACAAGTGTTTTGTGTTCAATATAGATGATCAAAGAACATAAATAACAAAGCATAAGTGACATATAGTACACTACTTAGAAATGTTGGGTGTCCATGAATCTCACAAAATAATCTTTTGAACATATATCTCACATGAGAGATACAAAAGAGTAGGTTCATCCACTGTTCCACTAAAGACAAAAATTATTAGCAATACAAATTTCATGATTCTCCCAATAATCCCGACAAGGAAGTGTAATGATGGAAAACCAACTAAAATTTGGCACAATGATGTGCACAATGTTGAACCCGAGGAAGGACTAAGAGGGGGGGCAGGGTGAATCGGTCCAAAATAAAAATCAAATGCAACACATAAACCATTAAACATCAACTCACATCCAACAAATGAACATCAAGATTTTCTATGTGGAAAATGCAAATAGGGAAAATCCACGATCAGAACCTACCCACAAAAATATATCCACTATGTATATCAGATTACAAATAAAAAGAGCTCACTACTCTAGACTTGCAAACCAAGGATAACTTTTCATGGCGCAAGATACAAAAGAGGACTTGCAAAACTTGAAGCTAATTGCAACAAGGAAAGATACAAAAATGGTATGAAAAGAAGGATCTCTTGATCATGAAGTTGTCCTTGAACTCTGCATCAAGCAACCAACATCAAAATACACAAAACTCAGACTTCAACGGTCAACACTCTATCTCATATCTTTGCCACAGTATCAACATAACTTGCATATCATTCGAACACAACTCTTCTTCTCTGCACTTCACTGAACATCACTAATTATCTTTGCATATACACTCTTCTCTCTTGCTCTTCACCCTTAATTCTCACCCTTTCTTACACACAATTCAATCATACACATTCTTTATATATAGAATAGATCATCAAGGCTTGAACCATGTCGACGAGAACCAAAATATATTTTTTGGACCAAAAATACACACGATGATCCACTCCAGGAGAAACGGGGACCAAAACACACCTTCCAAAGATAAATTCATCAATCCACAATCACCAAAACATAACCAATAGCATATCCACATGCTACACATCCATATAATTAATGGTCAAAACATATTCTCCAATGCAAGCAACCAAAATTTGGATCTCCACATACTACAGTGAGACCCATAACACATCAAAAAATCTCCCACAACTCATATCCAAACCTAAGGATAGGTCAACCATAGACTATCACAACCAACAACGAACAATACTACAACACCCTAAGAACACAAATATATTTCCAGACCATAGAATGATCATAATCAAGATACCAAAACAATATCGAAAGAAAACCAAAATAAACAATATCAACAACACTTTCTAGACCCGAACACTACCGAAACAACCAATGAACACTTGCACCATCAGTACAACAAGATATCTCTGCATCACAAACATTCTAGACAATACCATTCTAGAACAACAAGTTTGACATCAATGACAAGTACAAAAACACATTAACACATACTTCCAACAATCTCCCCTTTTTTCATTGATGACAACACTTGACAACAATCTTGAAAACACTTGACCACACTCAAATATTGCTCAAGATCTCTCCACAAATTGAATTTTGACAAATTCTCCCCACATCAAAATCTGCTACTTAATCTCTCTCCTTTGCTAGAACTTACTCAATCTCTCCACAAATATCAAACTTGATCAATCTATCCCCCTTTTCCATCAAGGACAAAGCTCACAACAACACTACATGCACCATTGCTTCCCTTGAGAGAAGCCACAACATCAATCCAACACATGAAATAGTCATGAAAGCTCCCTTTGGAAAGATGCATCTCCATAATGCACCTAACTAGAAGAAGGAGGGGCAGTAATCCCAAGCTTCTTTCGAAGAAAGTCAAATGTATCCTTTGCTAATGCCTTTGTGAAAATACTTGCAACCTACTCTTTCATAGAAATGTACTCCAATCTAACTTCCTTCTCAACAACTTTCTCCCTTGAGTAGTGATATTTGATTGAAATATGCTTTGGTCTTGAATGCATAACTAGATTCTTTAAAATATTTATTGCACTTTTATTATCACACATAAAAGGAATTTCTTCATCATTAAGAGTCTGTCTCATCCACATTACTTGAGTACAACAAGATGAAACTTAAATATACTTTGCTTCAACAATAGATAAGAAAACTAAATCTTGTTTCTTACTGAACCAGGAGACCAGTCTATCCCCTAAAACTAATGCACCACCATTAGTACTCTTTCAATCATCAACACTTCCAGCCTAACCTTCATCATTATATGCTTTCAATGTAATGCCTCGCTAGAAACCCTAAAGGAATACAATACAAGTAGGCAACTAAAAGGGCGTAATATTTTTTTTTTTTAAAGATTAAGTGCATAATCATATCAATAGCACGTTTAACAACACAACGGAAGTCTAACGTATGATTTCCTAAGGGTTACCAATGAAGATCAATTCGTAGATTATATTAACACCCCAGTTAATCCAATTGTTCAACTAATTAGGAAAATTAAATGCTTAAGATAAAATCTACACATACATCTAAATTCCATAATGAAAGAATCAAAGTACTCCAATGCATTCCCTTTTACAATATACATAAATACATGGTTTCCAATAATACCACGGATTACAAAGTTACTATATCAAGGTTACATAAAAGTTTGATACAATGACCACAGGGTCTCAACTGAACAATGATCACGAACATGAGCTGGTACATGAACCACGAACCCAGAACACCAATGAAGCCCTTCCTCACTTGAAGATACATTCTAGAACATCCGATGGAAAGTGGCACTACCACCTGACCATATGATCCCAAAATGGAACCACCCCACCATGCTAGGAGATAGTAGAAAACCCTCAAGCAAGCAAAAATAAGACAAATACAAAAGAACTACAAGACTCCACAAACATCCATGTGACTCAACTCACAAACACTAGTGACTCTAAGGAGAGAGTGTCATTGCATAGCTTAAGAAGGATACCATGGTATAGCCTCCATAGGTCCCGACCCCCATCCTGGGTTATCCTGGTAACCTCTCCCGAACCTCTGGTTCCAACTAAGTCTCATGCGAACCCTACCAATCCTTTTGTGAAGACAAGGTGGTAAGTTTTCCATTCCAGGCCTTCTCGTAACATTATGAGCCCTATACTAGCACTCACCTATGCACGAGGCACATTATCTTAATTAACTGAATTTCGAAGGGTTATCCTATCATCCACTTCGGGCATGACCCCTGCTTGAAAGCCACTCTCTCTCATAGGACACTACAAGAAAGGTCTCTCTATGAGAACTCTATGGAAAAATAGATAGCCATACCTAATCCTGACAAACCACAGGTGAAGGATACAGAATCACTAACCCAAGATTGACCATTTGGACAAAACACACAATGGCTCACATCAATAAGGTTATACAACAACACCTGACCAAGGAGATATAAAAACATAGGACACAATGACAACTCAACCATAATTGCAACAAAATTTAAACTTGATTGCAAACACCATTTACACAAGATCTTAATATAGGCAATCTTTTCTTAAAACAACCAAATGCATAAATAGCTTGCAATTTAAGATTTCCATAAAATAAGAATTACAACTATATTAATACAAATAAATCAATGTTGTCATTTGTTGAGAAAAGAGATAAATGAACCAGGACACATGGGAATATAGAGAGCTTAGGCGATATAAACTTAGAATTTTAAACCATTAGAAATGGATTGCACGTTATTGATTTCCTTTCATTACTTCCAAAAGATTAATAACACATATTTAGTAACAACTAACATATGCAAAATCATATATGAAATCGTTCATTATATATAAAGCTTCTAATTTCACACTTCCTTATTTCAAATAATAACCAAAATTAAAAGAGATCCTGACCTCTTTGTTAGCTTGAACTGGTTGAGAGACCTCTAGCGCGCTTCCTCCAAATAGATCTACACCTTCCTTAAACGCTTGCAAATCTATCTCCAATCTATCCTATCACTCTATTCTTAAAACAATTATCTTCTCTCTTTCTTTGATACTATAAGAGTATCTTCTCTATTCCCTCTCCTATTCTCTTCTTTCCTTCCGGAGTCTATTGTTTCTCCTTGCTTCTGAATATCCCCCCATCTTCCTATCTCCATCTCTATTTATCCTAGTTTTTTCCTACGATCTCTCCCCATTCAGAGGCTCGGTGATTGTTATTGATTTGAAGTCTTCTACTTGAGTCTTTGTTTAAACTCTTCTCACATCTCTATGTCTAATAGAGATGGCAATTCTTGATACAAATTCTACTGTTATCATGCATGTTTTACCTACACAATAGTTTCCTATCACTGACTATCCTAGATTCATGGCACCACATGCCTGCTAACATATTACTTACTGTTGTTTTAGCCACCGATCGAGGTATAATTCTAACATGGATATGCTAGTCGATTCCATTTATACATGGAATGAAGAGTTAACTGTAGTGAGCTTATTCTCTTTAGTCACCATGGATACTATGGCAGATTAATCGCTCCATGGGGAGGTTGGCAAAGTTTCACAACCACTTATGTATTTGTCTTTAGTGGGTTCCTTGATTATACTGCTAGGTCTAAGCCATGGCTTCCACGTTAAATATAATGCCCCGCCAGGAAACCCCGAAGGGATAAGCCAAAACACAAGAATAGAGAGCAAATTTTTTTTTTTTTTTTTTAAAGTTACAACACATAAGATGCAACAAGATATCAAAGATTCAGATTACATAGCGGAAGACATCAACTAAAACCTAAAGAGTTTCCCAACGAGATTACTTAAATTTCACAATTCACTTAACTCACACAATTAATCCAAAAGCTGAATATCTTAATAACGAGATAATTCATAATAAGGATAATTCCTTTCAAAAGAGGGAAATATAAATCACAAGCGAAGATTCATCATTAAGATCCATTCATAATCTTCATTCAAGCTTTTCATTTAAAATTACAAACCATACATCTAACATTCTAATACACTAGGATTTCATCATAACATAAGAGATCTTTCCAAGCATATTTAAATTCCTTAACAACAACTGAGTATAATTCATTACTCTAAGTTACATTCTTTCATATTCCAACTTATTGCATTTTAAAAGACGATTGCATACTAGCATCAACGATAAATCTCATCTATACCACTTAAGCATTCGATCAACATGGAATTCAAGAAAGAACTGAATAAAGCATTTATAGTTAATTCCAATTATCCACTTAACCGTTCTAACATAAGTTAATCATACATGATAAAGCCGAATAAAGGAAACATAAGAGAATACACCACATAACACCATAATGATCTCGGAGTTCACCCCTAAAGGGCTACATCTCCGGGTCTGCTCAACTGCAAGAACCCTCTGATAATTAATAAAGGTTAAGAATACAAGAGGTTACACCATTCAATCCAGCCATCATGGCGATACATAAGCAATATACAAACGACCACACCGGTCAATTAATACATAAACGATCCTTTAAAAAGAACAGGATCCAGCTGAACAAAATCAAGCTAATACAAAGGTCAAGAAGAGCATCCATGACACTGAGCCATCACCACCCAAGGTCTATCATGAAACTGACACTCACAAGGGTAGAGACAAAAGGACGACTCACAAAGGTACTCCTAACAGGACAAAACGACAACACACTAGCGAACGTAGGGACAAGTGTCATCACACAACCTGGTATGGATACCATGGCAAGTCTTCATAGGTCCCGACCCCATACACTGGGTCACCCTGGCAACCTAATCTGAGCTTCCGGCCCATCCAAGCCTCATATGGACCCACACATCCTCTCGTGAAGACAAGGAAGATGGTTTGCCATTTCAGGCCTTCTCACAGTATGTCGAATCTATGATAGCACTCGTCCCATGTGTGAGGCACACTATCTTATTAGAGATTAAATTCTAATCTACTGTTAGGTTATCACTTATTAGACTCACTTTCGACGGGTTACCCAGCAACCACTTTGGGCGCGGCCCCCAATCGAAAGCCACTTTCCCATACGACACTAGACTATACTCAGACGAACTCAAAACCAGGGAATACACATGGTCAGACGAACGGAGTTCAAGAAGAAGAGGACAACCATTAGTCATACACGACTCAAAGATGAACACTTACTGACGGTACTCTAACTAGAGACCGGACATCTAAGGTTAACCACGAAACATCATACGACTCACACATAGAGGATATGATCAAAACGACACTACCACAATACAACAGTCAACTCGGAATCGAGGACTGAAACAGGTACCCCAAGGCAATCCATACGACAGGGTCCTACTAAACAAAGCAAAACATGCCATTTCATAATTAAAGGTGAATACAGAAATTAAACTCGCAAGGCCATAATCAGAAAAGACAATATTTCCTCAAATGATTTAATCATTACAAGTCGATCAAGTTTTCTACAAGATCCAAATCAGATTACAGTTATCTACTTCAACTAGGGATAGGTTGTTCTTGGTTTTCTAACTCCTAAGGTTCAAAGCATCGAACAGGCAAATTAAGCCATAATGAGTTTTTTAACCAATCATATAATAAATCTCAGACAACCATTAATCAACTAAAATGAGATATTTAATCTCCAATCAAATCGTCATAGACAAACTGGTTCGAAATTATTCTCTACAGATTCATAATTTCCCATCCCAGATGCATAATACGGATCACGGAATATAAAAATATAGAAAGAGAATCTAATGAAGCTAATCATTTCCAAAAGCACATCGTTAAATTTCTAATGATCAATGGTTCAATATTCATTTCGGACCCTTCCAGATGACTTATACCCTTAAAATCTTCAAACAATATATATAGGCAATAAGTACGTTTAAACTAAAAAGGATTTTTCCAATATAACACATTTGATCTACCCAACATATTCACAATTTGTTATTAAACCTTACATTAGAATCTACATTACATAGTATTAAAAACGTCATATATATATATATATTTTTTTTTTGAGTTAAAAAAAAATACATTAAAAAAAAACATCTTTCATTAAAAATGATACTTATATCATACGCATTTTTTTTTTTAAATTACTAAAAAAAATACATTAAAAAAAAATGATTTTTAAAAAGAACTATGTTTAAATCAAAGAAAACGCATTAAAATATAGGGGAGGCGAGGCGGCCGTGCCCTAACCCTAGTCGAGGGAAAGGGGCGGCGGCGCTCGCGGTGGTGCCCGCAGGTGCCGCGGTGCCCTGCGGCCACCGCGGCCCCTACGGCCACCGCCGTGAGCCGCAGGCACAACGGTCTGCGAGAAGGGCAAGGGAAACGGGGGGAGCAGCAAGGGGGACGTGCGGGGGAGGGGGGAGGAGCGGGTGGAGCTCCGCTCCCCGCCCTCCACCCCAAACCCTCAGCTCGATAAGCATAAAAAAACACGCACAGTTCGAGTTTTATTAAATTTTCGCCCAGCTCAATTTCGTATAAAAGAAACAACGCACAGGGGCAAAACAAATATATTTTCCTTATTTTTAAAACACAGTTCGTTTTCAATAATACAAAAAACCCCAACGCACAGTTTGAATAAAATATATTTTCTATATACACAGTCCGAAAACTAAAACACACGCCCATCACCAAATTTGATAAGCAATTTCGATTCAATGAAAATTCGATTTAAAAGGGACTGGTTCGGTATCAAGTTCTTGGGTGATTTTCCTCCTTCCAAATGACAAAGGGATTCAAACCCCCAAATAGCAATGATGAAAACACATCTCAAAACCAAAATTTCCAGCCAATTCAAATGGACAATCACATTGATTTTCAATAACAAATTCAGAATCCTACCTTAATACGCAATCCTGGAATGGCTGAAGGAGAGCCCACCTGCCAGATCCAGCATCATTCCTTCCCAAAACCTCTAAAATTTCTTTCCAACCAAAATCTTCTCCAAATTTGTCCATCCTCCAATTTTTCCCCAAATTGGGTTATATGGAAGAGTTGACCCAAAAATTCCATTTTTGGAATAAAAAATTTTTATTTACAAATAATTCACAAAATTAATCCTTTTCAACTATACAACAAATTAAACTTGCTATTCAAATCAAAAAATCGATTTCCTCAATCAATTCAATTTAACCTTTCAAATTTAATAATCCAACAGAATGCAATTAACTCTATTGCGATAAAATACATAACTTTCTCTTCAACAACATATACAAAATGCATTTAATATTCCAAATCAATCATTTAATCGAATTCACTCCCAATTTAAAATAAGCAATCCAATATCAACGAAAATCGCATAACGAAAATCCGATTAATCTTCAATGCACAAACGCATATTTAAACAAGATAATTACTAAGGACTGATTAATCAAATTAACCAAACACACCAAGCATGAAAATCGAGAAAGTCAACCAAACAGACGACTCGCAACCCCAAACAAGAAGGGATTACCGACGACGACTGGCGATGCTCACTGGAGCACGACTAAGGTCAACTAGGGTCTTACGATCACCTAATCCAACTCTAAGGATTAAAAAGGTACACTCAAACCTGTAACTCCAGGTGAAGAAGAACTTCGCACTCATGCGGCGTGGTACCTGAAATCTCCTGCAACCAAAGGACATACATGCATACATATATAATATCTTAATGAGAGCATTAGTCCGATATTAATACCACAAACTAGGTACACTAACAGCTTGCATACAACTAGTGTGAAAATCACATCAGTAGCTATGCGTTAAATCAAGCATCTAACTGTAACATAATATTACGATAAACTAATCAAGATTAAACCAAGGTTAGAGATTGATTAGGGCAGGGGTACTACATTCTCCCCCCCTAGGTTCCGACTTACTCCTGGAAGTCGTAAGGCTAGATGGAGAACATGTCGTACGCATCAACCCTGAAACTCATTCAACAAAGATCAAATTGCACATAGAAATCTTTGCATAAATAAATGAAATATTACTGCAAAATTCTTTACAAACGCCATTATCCATTGGCGAGATACATCTAAAACCATACATTCCTTAAAATATTCTAGGATTTATCCACAATCATAGCAGAGAAACAAGAATTTCTTCCTTTCATTACACCAAATTTAAGCATTGCAAAGAGGTAAACAACAATTACCATAATCATCGACCAAAAATGACAAGAAAACATGCCATAATGATCAATTTCCTTTACCAATCCATCTTTATCATAAAATTTTATTGAATAGAACTAGCTTCAAATATCAATTTCTACAGCCAAAATAACTTTCATGAAATAAGAGCAACAAAAATAACTCAATTGATTACACTTGCCAGGCATAAGAAAACCTTTCCAATGACTATGTCCCATAACATAGTGACAAGTTAACACAATTTACTCCATGATACACATAATAACCATCTACATAACTGGAATGCATAACAGAAAAGGCCACATGTGAGCATGTCTAATGCTCGGTCAAAGATAACATGCACGATCAGCATCTCTATGCCTGATCTCATAACAACAATATGATCATAAATATCCAATATCTCACTCAAGGGCTCGATGGTGCTAGGCACACCATAGCGGTGCTACCTTCCATACAAGACCTTTGTGAATATCCCTTGTTGAACAAGGTGGTTAGCCTCCAAGAGATAGTCACCACACATAGGTAGGTAGTGGGTACTAGCTGCGTCACAGCCTCACATACCCCCTAACCTCACGGTTCCCTATATCAACTTCCTCGCACACACTCTACCAATTCCGTATCATACGTCCTTGGAGAGGAATTTCACATTTCGACACAAGACCAGCATCCGAAAACAATAATGATAAACCAGTTTAGCCACCAAAGTACAGATGAATAAAGATAATAAATCATCAATTCCAACAATAAGGTAAGAAAATAATCCGGAATTTCAACACCAAATCAAAGTGCAAAAGATCACAAGATCGTGGCCAAACCTTCAAAGTCAAGGTAAAATAAATTGCTGATCCCCAAAGAAATATAAAGAATATCACAACTGCACATAACAGCACTGTGTGACTAGCATCTAGCCACCAACGAGGAAGGAAGGAACAACTGACTAGCTATTGCAGTAGCTCATCATGTGGTGCGACATAGTCACACTATCCACATGGCATGGCGGTGTGCACCTCGACATCACCCCGCATCACGTCGTCACGTGGCATGGCAATACCCCAAGTGGAGAAAACACACAATGGACGTATCCCGCATGGTAGTGCACCTCGCGGAAAAAGCACGCGCAAGCCACATCCCGCATAGCGACGTATCTAGAAGGATACTCGCCGTAAGTCAGAGGTATACATGACTATGGTCCACCCACATGCCCACCAACACATACTAACTGGCAGCACATGTGAATAAACCTACCTTTCATGAAGACAAGGCAAAGGATCCTCCAAATCATACCATCACAATACACAAGAATCACCATCCAAACTGCTCAATTAAGGAAGAGGAATAGGCTGACACACATAAACCTATAAATAGGTTCATCAAAGGGAAAGTATTGAGTACACCTTGATACAGTTTAGTAGTACAACTATATCATTCCTCGAAGTAGAGAAGCTAAAGTCGCTTCGCGCCGACATTACTCGTACGCCAATCCATACTATTCAAGGAACGGTCGCTTCAAATACTACCCCTTAACATACTGAGTTACCCACAACCTGAGGTTTGGTACTCAGCAGGGAAACAAATAAGCAACATCACATAAACAGTATGGTTTCCCATACTCATAAGCAACATATCCTCCATGGTTGATTACCTCACCAATCCATGGGCACAAATAATAAGCAATGGTTTCTCACAATACACACAAATACACCAATACTGGTTTAGTCACATTTACGGGGAGTACTTTTCAGTACGCTAACATCTATACAAGGAAGATTCCAATTATGCTTTCTATATAATTAACTGAATCAAGTTTACTCTAGGTTCAAGTACTGAAATTATTAACAATTCACAATTACATAAGGAAATAACATCATTCCTATATCTTTCTCGAATCTCACTAAGCATTCATAATTAAATTACTAGCTAAGCAAATTCATTTCTAAAGCTTAAGACTTTCATCTATCACTATGAAGTCAAAAAGCAAACACACAATTTCCCATGTTTTATAAGCATTCTATATAAATCAATGCATTCTTTAATAGCATTTCTAAAAATCTAATGATTAGGCAAGGAGAAGGGAAAGAGAGTTTGATAACCAAACTATTTCTACAAAACGCAAGATCAAACAAGATCACTCTGCATAATACATTTTCTGACTATAAGCCTATCATTTAAATTACACGGTTTTCATTTCACTACCGTTTTAGAAGGATGACAGTCAGCTTAACAAAAACACTTCCAATAATTATGGTTGCAACAAGAGGTTCCAGTTTTCCAAACAAAATAGAGATCAAGAGAGGCAATCTTTTCGATAATGCAAGACCTCATAAGAACACTCACATAATAATAATAATACACCATAGACACATGCCATAATTTGCAACCTATAAGAAATCACATTACGATCAAAGATAAGCAAGGAGCTATTACCCAAATAAAACATATTAATGCATGCACATCAAACAAGCTTTTTCATTCGCACTTTCTAAACACATTAAGGTAATTACATATACCCATAAGCGAGTTCAATGGAGCATTTGCTAAAATAAATCTTCAATCAAACTGGTTTAATGAAACACATGAGACAATCTTTCGGAAAACACATAAAACAATCCTTCAGGGAGCACATTAATACTCTCTCGAAGCTACAATAACATGCTCTTTTTAACACTTCTACAAACCAAGCAGTTTCACATAATTCAACTATTCACATAGAATTGCACCTTACTAAGGTAGAATTTAATCATGCTACTCCTACAAAATACACATGGAGAATTCTTTAAACGTACACATACAGTTTTCTCCCATTCACCCAAAATAAATTTTTAAACCCATAGCCCTTTAATAAACTAAAAACATAAGCATCATAAGGCTCACACAAGGGTTCAAGAAGTCACACCCTTTTTCTCTCTTGCAAACAAGAAACTCAAATCAAAGATAATTACACATATCATAATCATTTTAATTTCCAGAAAGAAGAGAGGAATGGTGATAATCATTTAATTTCCTACAAAATAAGCATTCAATAATTGCCATACTAGTCCTTCAAGCGAACAACACTAAGCTAGATCATAATCTTAAACAATCACAATACGCACTTTCAGATTCAAGACAAGCACGGACCAATCCAAATGGGTTAGTCTAAAGAGTACAACACTCAATAAGAGAAGGTACATACGACTCTCTTCCAGAATAAGAGAAATCGTAGACCAAAACATCAATAAGCACATAAGGCACAAATAAGCACTCAAACACCAACATCAAGAAGGCGAAAACAAGGTGTGAACACACACGTTACACACCAGTCAAGATCTGCTCAATCACTCACATGCAAAAGGAGGACAAGCATACACATAAGGTCGATACACCTCACACCAATAGAGGGCACACGCGACACCAGAGATCCCAATGTTTGCAACATGGGCTCTGATACCAAATGTAATGCCCCGCCAGGAAACCTCGAAGGGATAAGCCAAAACACAAGAATAGAGAGCAATTTTTTTATTTTTATTTTTATTTTTAAAGTTACAACACATAAGATGCAACAAGATATCAAAGATTCAGATTACATAGCGGAAGACATCAACTAACACCTAAAGAGTTTCCCAACGAGATTACTTAAATTTCACAATTCACTTAACTCACACAATTAATCCAAAAGCTGAATATCTTAATAACGAGATAATTCATAATAAGGATAATTCCTTTCAAAAGAGGGAAATATAAATCACAAGCGAAGATTCATCATTAAGATCCATTCATAATCTTCATTCAAGCTTTTCATTTAAAATTACAAACCATACATCTAACATTCTAATACACTAGGATTTCATCATAACATAAGAGATCTTTCCAAGCATATTTAAATTCCTTAACAACAACTGAGTATAATTCATTACTCTAAGTTACATTCTTTCATATTCCAACTTATTGCATTTTAAAAGACGATTGCATACTAGCATCAACGATAAATCTCATCTATACCACTTAAGCATTCGATCAACATGGCATTCAAGAAAGAACTGAATAAAGCATTTATAGTTAATTCCAATTATCCACTTAACCGTTCTAACATAAGTTAATCATACATGATAAAGCCGAATAAAGGAAACATAAGAGAATACACCACATAACACCATAATGATCTCGGAGTTCACCCCTAAAGGGCTACATCTCCGGGTCTGCTCAACTGCAAGACCCCTCTGATAATTAATAAAGGTTAAGAATACAAGAGGTTACACCATTCAATCCAGCCATCATGACGATACATAAGCAATATACAAACGACCACACCGGTCAATTAATACATAAACGATCCTTTAAAAAGAACAGGATCCAGCTGAACAAAATCAAGCTAATACAAAGGTCAAGAAGAGCATCCATGACACTGAGCCATCACCACCCAAGGTCTATCATGAAACTGACACTCACAAGGGTAGAGACAAAAGGACGACTCACAAAGGTACTCCTAACAGGACAAAACGACAACACACTAGCGAACGTAGGGACAAGTGTCATCACACAACCTGGTATGGATACCATGGCAAGTCTTCATAGGTCCCGGCCCCGTACACTGGGTCACCCTGGCAACCTAATCTGAGCTTCCGGCCCATCCAAGCCTCATGTGGACCCACACATCCTCTCGTGAAGACAAGGAAGATGGTTTGCCATTTCAGGCCTTCTCACAGCATGTCGAATCTATGATAGCACTCGTCCCATGTGTGAGGCACATTATCTTATTAGAGATTAAATTCTAATCTACTGTTAGGTTATCACTTATTAGACTCACTTTCGACGGGTTACCCAGCAACCACTTTGGGCGCGGCCCCCAATCGAAAGCCACTTTCCCATACGACACTAGACTATACTCAGACGAACTCAAAACCAGGGAATACACATGGTCAGACGAACGGAGTTCAAGAAGAAGAGGACAACCATTAGTCATACACGACTCAAAGATGAACACTTACTGACGGTACTCTAACTAGAGACCGGACATCTAAGGTTAACCACGAAACATCATACGACTCACACATAGAGGATATGATCAAAACAACACTACCACAATACAACAGTCAACTCGGAATCGAGGACTGAAACAGGTACCCCAAGGCAATCCATACGACAGGGTCCTACTAAACAAAGCAAAACATGCCATTTCATAATTAAAGGTGAATACAGAAATTAAACTCGCAAGGCCATAATCAGAAAAGACAATATTTCCTCAAATGATTTAATCATTACAAGTCGATCAAGTTTTCTACAAGATCCAAATCAGATTACAGTTATCTACCTCAACTAGGGATAGGTTGTTCTTGGTTTTCTAACTCCTAAGGTTCAAAGCATCGAACAGGCAAATTAAGCCATAATGAGTTTTTTAACCAATCATATAATAAATCTCAGACAACCATTAATCAACTAAAATGAGATATTTAATCTCCAATCAAAACGTCATAGACAAACTGGTTCGAAATTATTCTCTACAGATTCATAATTTCCCATCCCAGATGCATAATACGGATCACGGAATATAAAAATATAGAAAGAGAATCTAATGAAGCTAATCATTTCCAAAAGCACATCGTTAAATTTCTAATGATCAATGGTTCAATATTCATTTCGGACCCTTCCAGATGACTTATACCCTTAAAATCTTCAAACAATATATATAGGCAATAAGTACGTTTAAACTAAAAAGGATTTTTCCAATATAACACATTTGATCTACCCAACATATTCACAATTTGTTATTAAACCTTACATTAGAATCTACATTACATAGTATTAAAAACGTCATATATATATATATATATATATATATATATATATATATATATATATATATATATATATATATATATATATATATATATATATTTTGAGTTAAAAAAAAATACATTAAAAAAAAACATCTTTCATTAAAAATAATACTTATATCATACGCATTTTTTTTTTTAAATTACTAAAAAAAATACATTAAAAAAAAATGATTTTTAAAAAGAACTATGTTTAAAACAAAGAAAACGCATTAAAATATAGGGGAGGCAAGGCGGCCGTGCCCTAACCCTAGCCGAGGGAAAGGGGTGGCGGCGCTCGCGGTGGTGCCCGCAGGTGCCGCGGTGCCCTGCGGCCACCGCGGCCCCTACGGCCACCGCCGTGAGCCGCAGGCACAACGGTCTGCGAGAAGGGCAAGGGAAACGGGGGGAGCAGCAAGGGGGACGTGCGGGGGAGGGGGGAGGAGCGGGTGGAGCTCCGCTCCCCGCCCTCCACCCCAAACCCTCAGCTCGATAAGCATAAAAAAACACGCACAGTTCGAGTTTTATTAAATTTTCGCCCAGCTCAATTTCGTATAAAAGAAACAACGCACAGGGGCAAAACAAATATATTTTCCTTATTTTTAAAACACAGTTCGTTTTCAATAATACAAAAAACCCCAACGCACAGTTCGAATAAAATATATTTTCTATATACACAGTCCGAAAACTAAAACACACGCCCATCACCAAATTTGATAAGCAATTTCGATTCAATGAAAATTCGATTTAAAAGGGACTGGTTCGGTATCAAGTTCTTGGGTGATTTTCCTCCTTCCAAATGACAAAGGGATTCAAACCCCCAAATAGCAATGATGAAAACACATCTCAAAACCAAAATTTCCAGCCAATTCAAATGGACAATCACATTGATTTTCAATAACAAATTCAGAATCCTACCTTAATACGCAATCCTGGAATGGCTGAAGGAGAGCCCACCTGCCAGATCCAGCATCATTCCTTCCCAAAACCTCTAAAATTTCTTTCCAACCAAAATCTTCTCCAAATTTGTCCATCCTCCAATTTTTCCCCAAATTGGGTTATATGGAAGAGTTGACCCAAAAATTCCATTTTTGGAATAAAAAAATTTTATTTACAAATAATTCACAAAATTAATCCTTTTCAACTATACAACAAATTAAACTTGCTATTCAAATCAAAAAATCGATTTCCTCAATCAATTCAATTTAACCTTTCAAATTTAATAATCCAACAGAATGCAATTAACTCTATTGCGATAAAATACATAACTTTCTCTTCAACAGCATATACAAAATGCATTTAATATTCCAAATCAATCATTTAATCGAATTCACTCCCAATTTAAAATAAGCAATCCAATATCAACGAAAATCGCATAATGAAAATCCGATTAATCTTCAATGCACAAACGCATATTTAAACAAGATAATTACTAAGGACTGATTAATCAAATTAACCAAACACACCAAGCACGCAAATCGAGAAAGTCAACCAAACAGACGACTCGCAACCCCAAACAAGAAGGGATTACCGACGACGACTGGCGATGCTCACTGGAGCACGACTAAGGTCAACTAGGGTCTTACGATCACCTAATCCAACTCTAAGGATTAAAAAGGTACACTCAAACCTGTAACTCCAGGTGAAGAAGAACTTCGCACTCATGCGGCGTGGTACCTGAAATCTCCTGCAACCAAAGGACATACATGCATACATATATAATATCTTAATGAGAGCATTAGTCCGATATTAATACCACAAACTAGGTACACTAACAGCTTGCATACAACTAGTGTGAAAATCACATCAGTAGCTATGCGTTAAATCAAGCATCTAACTGTAACATAATATTACGATAAACTAATCAAGATTAAACCAAGGTTAGAGATTGATTAGGGCAGGGGTACTACATTAAACCTCTAAATTCTGCATCTAAATCGATGGTTTTGCCTATGTGTTAGCCACCTATCGACTCCTAGCTAGTTTGGAACAAAGTCATTGTCCTTAGGTTGGAGTTAACCAATAGTTTTTGTTTTTTTAGTTTGGCCACATGTATTAGTCGACTTGAGTGTAATCGGCCAGCCAACCTGCCATGCGACATAGTCGCTATCTCCTAGCACTAAATCCGCCACCTTTTGTTAAGATATATATTTTTAACATGCGACTATATCATCTTTTGCAAAGTAATATTAAACTTTAGACATTTAAAGTTAATAATATATATTCATAATTTATGTATATGCTAATATTTATAAATATGTTTTATGAATAATCATTTTTATAGCATAAGACAATAATCGTATTAATTAAATTTACAACTTCACCTCGATATATATATATATATATATATATATATATATATATATATATATATATATACACGAATATGTGTGATCGATAAAATCAAGTTGTCTACCATTTAACTTACATCTATATAACAAATGATTTATCATTCTATATGCTAGGTCGTAGGATTCAAATATTTCAACTTATCATAAATCACATTAAAATAATCAATATAATTAGTCATAAACTATATTCACCTTCGAATATATATATAAGTTTATAATCGATTCCTAATATTTAAAATATGTACAACTATAGTATAATTCCGAAAACCAATCATACCAATAATGAGATAACTTCATAAATTTAATTAATTAATTAAAACCACTAAACACACAAACTGAGCAAACCTCAAGCAAATACTCATAAAAGATCAAACAACAAAATACGAAGGCCGGAACAAACTGA
The DNA here is from genome assembly GCF_030272615.1 of Cryptomeria japonica. Taxonomy (NCBI): domain Eukaryota; kingdom Viridiplantae; phylum Streptophyta; class Pinopsida; order Cupressales; family Cupressaceae; genus Cryptomeria; species Cryptomeria japonica. The sequence goes on along the minus strand of NC_081405.1, from coordinate 152,881,968 downwards.
TAGGATGACCAATTGACGACACTCACACAAGTGTAACTGAATAAAATAGGGTCAACTACTATCTCCTCCACTTCCATCGAAAAATAGAAGGCATGCTGAGACTTGTGAAGCCAGGTGGAGACGATACCCCGTACCTACTTGGTACTTGTACCTATAATATCCCGCATCACCGAATCACACATGCATATATACAATATAGAAAATATGACATACACATCGATGAAGGAGAATCGCGGCGTTCCTTGTCTCACCGAAATGAGTGAAGGAAAATCATCCCCTTGCATCCAATACACTCACAGACATACAACATATAATTCCACATTGCATAGATAAAGTAAAGTGTCAGTACATAGCAATAATCCATAAAATGCCATAAATCACAAGTATTGAAATACTGCAAATAAATTATGCATCTCATATCTAGATAAAGCATGAAATAATGTCATATAAGTTTGAATACAAATCATGGTAATGTATCCATTGAAAACAACCAATAATAAAATATGAGTCCAATGAGTTCATATGAGTAGGGGTACTACATTCAACATAAAATCTCCACCTTTTTTGTACCAAAGTCCATAATCCACAATACCTTTCAAATATCTAAAAAATTCTCTTCACGTCTTATTCACGTGTCACCTTAGGATTTGCCTGAAATATACCTATCAAACAAACAACCTACATGATATCTAGTCTGGACACAGTCAAATACAACAATCCACCAATCATCAACCTATACTTCTTATATTCAATCTTGTAAGACTCATCATCTTTTCTCAACTTGCATCCAATGGTTAAATGAGTTGTAACTAGTTTGCAATCATCAAAACCAAACTTTTTCAAAATTTCCTTCACATACTTTCTTTGAGAGAAAAATTCCATTTTCTGATTGAATAACTTGCAACCCAAGAAAGAAAGATAACTCACCAATCAATGACATTCCAAATTATTTCTGCTTCTCTTTAGCAAACCCTTTACATAAACTATCATCTCCTCCAAATATAATGTCATCAACATAAATTATCAAAATTAACAACTTGTCTCCATCAATATTGAAATAATTATTACTATCTGTTGTACCTTTCCTGAAGTTATGTTGAAGAAAATACCTGTCCAATCTCGCATACCAGGCCCTCAGTGCTTGTTTGAGTCCATACAATACTTTCTTCAATCTGCACACCATATTCAGATCCTATGTCAGTTTGAAACCATATGGTTTCTCAATGTAAAATTTATTCTTCTAGATCTCCATTTAAAAATGTTGATTTGACATCCATCTGATAAACTCTAAAGTTCTTATAAGCAAAAAATGTAAGAAACATATGCATATCTACCATCCTTGCTATAGGAGCAAAAATTTCTTCAAAGTCTATGCCTTCTACTTGAAAATATCCTTTACATACTAGTCATGCTTTATTCCTTGTGACTTTTCCTTGCTCATTTAACTTATTCTTGAATACCCACTTAGTTCCTATTACATTCTTGTCCACCGGTCTAGGTACCAACTCCCAAGTCTTGTTCTTCTAGATCCGATTTAATTCTTCTTCCATTGTTTTTACCCAACTTTCATGATTACTTGCTTCCTCATAAGTCTTCAACTCAGTCATAGATATAAAATAGTAGTTGGCTTGTTCTTGAGCTTTTGTAATCTTCCTTCTTATCTAAACACCTTTTGTCTTGTCTCCAATTATTTGATTTTCGAAATGAAGCTCCTGAACATACTTAGCAAGAACTTACCTAAGTCTTCCTCTTATTCTTCTTTATCATTTGTTTCCTTCTCTTTTCTTTATTTCATATCACTTGTCTTCTCTGTAATTGTTGGAACAATATCAACCTTCTGCATTAGCAAATATTTATTATCCTTTCTATCCTTGATATAGTATACATTTCCACCTATTTTAAATCCTTCAACAACTCTTTTACCAGTCTTCTCTTTTCTAATCACAACTTCGGTGCTATTAAAAAATACTTCATATCCTTTTCTACACATCTAACTAACACTTAACAAACTATGTCTTAACCCTTCAACATAATAAACATCATCATTTTTTTTTCTTACCATCAATAGAAACACTTCCAATACCTCGAATAGCTACACCATATTCTTTGACAAACTTCATTGATCCTCCATCATACTTCTTGAGATTAATAAACCTGTCTTTATCACCGGTCATATGATTTGAACATCCAAAATCTATAATCTAGGTACTTGGTTCTATCTTAGCATGCAATGCAGTCTTAATTGTTCTCTCTTCTTCTAGTTTCTTCAAAGCATCCTCCTTATCTTTAATTGCTAGAAACATAAATTCTCCATTCAAATAATCATTAACTTTAACTTCTCATCATCATCTAGTCTCTTATAGTCTTCTTTGTAAGTGCAATTAGAAGCATAATGTCCAATTCTACCACAAGAAAAAATGTTTTAGAAGTAACTTACCTTTGTATTTTCTAGTGCCTCGCTACAATCTTCTAACAAAATTTGCTTCATCTTCATCTAGATCTCCGCTGCATTCCAGATCATTGCGTCTTGAAACAGTAAATGCTGGTTCTTTCTTTTCTCCTTTCTCTTCTTCCATTTTTGAAATCTCATAGGTTGTTAAAGTACCAATAATATGATCAATGGTATACTTACTCAAATCATTTCTCTCTTGTATATCATATCTTTGTGGCTTGTAGGATTTAGGCAAAGTTAGCAAGACCTTCTGAACAACATCACATTCCTCCAAATATCCACTGACAACTCTAATGACATCAGCGAGATTAGTCACTCTATGAGTATAGTTCTCAACACTTTCATCTTCCAAAATTCTCAGGTACTCATACTTTTGCTTCAAATTCATCAGTCTAGCCTTCTTTGTCTTTGAATCTCCTTCATATGCCAAACACAACTTGTCCCATACAACTTTTGCTTCCTTCAATCCTTTTACCCTTCCAAACATTGACTCACTTAGACAACTGAAAATTATAGCGCTAGCCTTCACATTAGTCTCCTTCAAATTTATCTCATCTAGAGTCTGAGCACTACCCTATGGAGGTGTATATCTAGTCCGTATGATTTCCCAAATTCCATTATGCAATGTCTCCAAATGTGACTCCATTATCTCCTTCTAGTATAGAAATTTTGTGCCATCAAAGATCGAAACTTTATAATTCACATCCTGCACCATACCGGATCTACCTCAAGCCATTAAGCTTACTCAAGAGGAAGATCTGATACCAATTGTTGAACCCAAGGAAGGACCGAGAATGGGGGGTGAATTAGTCCAAAATAAAAATTAATACAACACATAAACCATTACACATCCAACACATGAACACCAAGATTTTCTACATGGAAAACCCAAACATGGAAAAACCACGATGGACACCTTCCCACAAAATATATCTACTATGTATATTAGATTACAAAGAAAAGAGCTCACTACTCCAAACTTGCAAACCAAGGCTAACTGCTCATGACACAAGATACAAAAGAGGACTTGCAAAACCTAAAGCTAACTGCAATAGGGGATCAAGGTACAAAAATAATATAAAAAGAAGGATCTATTGATCATGAAGTAGTCCTTGAACTCTACACCAAGTGACCAACATTAGAACACACACAACACAGACTTCAACTATCAACACTTTGTCTCATATCTCTACCACAGTCTCAACACAACTTGCATATCATTTGAAAGCAACTCTTCTTCTCTGCACTTCACCAAACCTCATTGATTATCTTTGCATCTACACTCTTCTCTCTTACTCTTCACCCTTACTTCTCACCCTTTCTTACACACAACTCAATCACACACATTCCTTATATACAAGATAGATCATCAAAGCTTGAACCAAGTCATCTTGAACCAAAATATACTTTCTAGAGAAAAATACACACATTGATCCACTCCAAGAGAAAGGGGGGACCAAAGCACATCTTCCAAAGATCAATTCACCAATTTGCAATCACTAGAAACTAACCAACAATATATCCACATGCTACACATCTATATAATCAATTAATGGTCAAAACACATTCTCCAATGCAAGCAATTTAAATCCATATTTCCACGCATTACGGTGAGCACATCAAACAATCTCCCACAACCAATGTTTGGACCCAAGGATAGGTCAACCATAGACTATCACAACCATCAACAAATAATACTACAACATCTGAAGAACACAAAGATATTTCCGAACCACAAAATGATCATAATCATGATACCAAAACTATATCCAAAGAAGATAAGCATAATAAACAACATCAACAACACTTTCTAGACTTGAACACTTTTGGAACAACCAATGAACACTTTCAACATCAATAGAAAAAGATATCTTAGCACCATAGACATTCCAAACAAATGCCATTTCAGAACAAGAAGTTTGACATCAATGACAACCACAAAACACATACTTCCAACACACAAGAATGAGACCCAACATTAGATCTACTATTCCCTCCATAAGGAACACACGTTCAATTTTATGGCACTTTATGTTTGTGAATTTATAGAATATCTACTAGAGAATGTTTTTTTTACAATGTTTGTGTCATGAGGTAGACAAAGAAGATAAATATAAAGTTATATTTCAAACCTCAACATGATGACAAAAACTGAAAAAAAATCTACATGATGCAAAAACATAGACTCCCTTGAAAGTATATAGTGCTATAACACTTTATTTAAGAGAATTTATAGAATAGAAAAGACGTGCAAGGCCTCAAAAGAGGCATAATCAAAATATAATATTCTAGAATATTGTCATGTAAATAAACATCACCACTGTGTGGAGCTTAAAAAATCACAGAGCGTTCAAAAAAGTAATACCCAAAAAGGTGTTTACATGAGCTCAAACAAGCCTCTCAAAGTTCCAAAAATTGAAATTGTGTAGGGTATCCTTTGAGAAACAAAAAATTGGAAAATATTCAGATATCATTCTACAAAATAAACTATACCACTAGATAGAGCACAAAAAAATATGCACAATGAAAAGAAATCACTTAAAAGGGCCTTTGTATGATAGAGAAATAACCTCCTGAAGTTGATGTAAGAAACAAAACAACTCAACAAAGAGGGGTCAAAATTATGGGCAAAAATGATGACATTGACATGACATCATGTTCAAATTAGCATGATGATTGGGCATGATTGGGAGATGATAAGGTGCAAAAAGCTAATTGACTGCATGTTGGTAGCTGACTAGGCAAACAAGAAATATTTTGTAGGCCATTATAAAAATAAAAAAATAAAAATACCTACAGGTATTACACAATATTGTGCAGGATACCTATATAAAAAGGTAAAAAAAATATTATTTTGTATTTATTTTATAATTTTTTTGAAAAATTAAAAAAAATTGACAAAAAAATATTTTTGACCTACAACAACTAAATATTCCCACACACAAACTTAGACGATGTTACAACCATAAGGAATTCCATATGGCCCAACTAGGGGTGGACCAAAAGTACTAAAACAAATTCAACCATTGAAATATGAAGTGTTATATATAAAAATTCATTTGTGGACCCTTTGGCGCACAAGTGTGATGTCCATTTTACTCCATGAAGCACCATTTTTTACCATGGCCCTCTCAATATCAAGCCTAAAAGGGAGAGATTTTTCAAGTTTTCTTTGATACCATGTTGGAAATTGTTAGGTGTCATCAACCTTGTAAATCGTTTGTTTAATTATTTTCTAATGTCATTCGTAATTCATCCATAAGAGGTTAAACCATTTAACCAATGGTGGTGAAAGAAACCATGTAATGTTCGAGTTACTTTTACCATTTGTCCTATGGGAAAAGGACAAAATAGATAGGAATCCCCTTTTGAAATCTCCTATTTTGAGTTGCTTGGACACTTGTCAAGAGTTATGACAACCATTTTGGGTTTTTATGACAAGTATTTATCTTAGAGACTCATATATTGGTCTAGGAGTGCCCAAATTAGCTAGATGCCATATGATAGTTGTAAAAAGTATCTATAAGAGGCTATTCTAGGAGGTAGGCATGAGTTTTTCCAGGTGGTATTGTTTCATGTTGTTTGATGATATCATAGTGGTATTCATCCTCACAAGTTTCTATATATTAGGGCCTTGAGTAAAGTTCTTCATTCGGTTTTGTTCAGTTGTGCAAGATAACAGAGTGTTGAAATTTTTATAGGGGTTTATATAAAATTGTATTGTTATCCTAATTTTCATTAGATTAGTAATATACTTGCTTCTCTTTCTATGCTGAATTTTTATTACTGAAAAGATTTCTCCACATAAATCTGGTGTTTCATGTGTAATGGTTTTCTTCTTCTTTCTTTGATTATGCAATCACTTTATTAGGGGTTGATATTTAGTTTCATATTTACAATAAATTTCACTTTGATTTCATATTGAAAGCTTTATTCACTTTGTTTTACAACATTTGTTATCAAAGCTAATCCTTATGTTGAGGAAGAGATGCTTTTCTCTTAAAACTGTTGAAGGATTTTGTTGCAGTGGGAAATTTTGTCTTTGTGAGATTTTTTTAGATTTAATAAATGTTGTACATACCATGGCCTCCACCTATTGTTACTATATTGAGAAATTTAATGGAATTATTTAGGAGATGTGTAAGTTGAATGTTGAATATCTCCTTGAAGAGAGATACCAATGGTTGCTAGTTTTTCTAGATAAAAAACTAGGGGATTCTTCTTTAATGAGCGATGCTTGAAAAAAGTTAGACAAGAAGGCACGAGGAACCATTTGGTCATGTCTCACTAACTATGTCCTTCTAAATGTTTGTACAAAAGACACCACATATAAGCTATATGGAGGAAAATAGGTGAAATTTATCAAACTACGAGTTTGTCTAACAAACTATATCTAAAAAGACATTTGTATTCTTTGAAAATGAGGGATGGTGTTTCTATTGCTGAAAATTTGAATGCTTTTAATTTGATTTTAAGTCATCTTGCATCAATAGATGTTAGTATTGAAGATGAAGATAATTGCATTTTATTGCTTTTCTCTTTGCAAGATTCTGGGGAAAATCTAATCATTGTTGTAAGAAGTGGTGGTACAAAAATGAAGATGGACAACATCATTACTATACTTCTTTCATAAAATATGAGGAGAAAGACCATGGATGTTGGCTCCCAAGATGCCTTTCATGCTTGAGGAAGGCCTAAGGAGAAAGGGCCTAAAGGGGATTTAGTGTCCTAACTTGTACTCCCTTACAATTTTGTCCTCATTTAGGCCCTCACCTTGGTGTTCATGTCTCGAGGCCTTATTGGAGCCTGATTCTACTCACACCATACAAATTCTTCATTATTTTTAACTTGCACTTCATTTCTCCCTTGTTTCATGGTTCTTGATTGGTCAGGACCAAAGAAGCTAGTGCCCTAGTCCTCCCAATCACAACCCATTTTCGAGCCCCTTAATGGTCACATCATTTTGGTTGGGACCTATATCCCATGTCAGCTCATGTCAAAAAATTAAGTTGTTTTTCTATGGGCAGGTATAAAAGGATGTCCACCCTCTCATTTTGATATATCCAAAAAAGCAATCACACATCCATCAAGAAATCAAGCATTCAAATTCAAGTGAGCAAGCAATCAATCTTCTTTCAAGCATTGGAGCAGAAGTAAGGTCAAGTTTCAAGAATTGGAGTTGAAATTCATGTTCTACATTTATGAAGACTTCATGGAACCCTAATTCCTTGTGGAGACAAATACAACTCCATTAAAAGATATATCATTAGTGTTTCATTCATTATTTAACATCTCCCTCAAAAGGAGAACATTTTCATTACTGCAATTCAATTATATTTCATTTCTATTTCATGGTTAATTCCAAAACTAGGGTTTGACCTAAGGCAAGCTCCTATTCCCAACGTATTTCCCTTCTCTAATGTGTGCAAGAATGGGTACAAAGTTAAGATCTTCAGAATTGATTTTATTTACAATGGGAAACAAATTCCCCTTTGGATGGTGAAAAGTGCGGAGGACCGGTGTGACGGGCATACCAGTCTTGACATGTCAGGAGCTCCTTCTGGGAATATATTTGAATATAATTACATTCCTTAGATCTAGGTTTATGGCTCGATCTGACAACTCTAGCTCACTATTCATGCGTTTTTACTTCAATTCCAACACATTTACCCTAATTTCAATTTTCACAATTCAACTTAAAAGAGGGTAATCAATTCAAATCCAATAAATCTGATAGAATTCTCATCCCTGCCATTGTTGGTTTGTTGCTACATCTATTAGGTTTAGCCCTATTTTAATGTAATGGTCCCTAAGTAAAAATTAGTGGTCTTCATATATCTAATTGTGAAAACCCTAATATTTTCACCATTACAGGGATAAAAATAAGGATAAGTCAAAAGGATGTTCTAATACCCCCAAAAATATAGAGTTGAGTTTTGGAACTATAGAAAAAGAGGACATGTGATGGAGTGTAAAAATAAGAAGAAGAGCATTGATGCTTCCACGGATAAGACTTCTGATGATGGTGATTTTGATGCTTTATTTATTTTAGCTATTTCTATTAGTAATGATGCTTTATGAGCTGCATTTTTCATAACGTGATATTCTTTCTTGCATGGAATTATCCTTCATGTGAGTACATGTGTATTCCTTGGTTAGGATCTATTCCTTGTTTGAAATGGTATGTCTCTATTGAATAATCTCTCCTTAGGGAGTGTGTGATCATTCATATTAATTCTTATTGCTTAGGGGGAAAGGCTAGCATTTTCCTTCTATCTCTCTCTCTCCTTTTTGAAGATTACCTCTTCTTTTGAGTTGTATCTTGCACAAATTGATGCCTTTTCTTGCATATAATATTTCTTTAATGTGAGTACATACGTGTTCCTTGTTTAGGACCTTTTATTTGCTTGAAGAGATAAATTTATTTATGCATAATCCCTCTTTGGAAGTTGTGTAACACTTTTCTTTGTCACTTTTCTTAGGGTGCATTGATTTTTCCTATCCTTTCCAAGGAACCACTTCTTCCTTTGGCAAGTGGAATTTGCTTATGATACAATGTTATTCCTTGTGTGAAGTTGTTTTGTTCAAGGATTCTCTCTTATGCAAGAGGTGTGTATCCTTGTTTACTGTTGGATATTGTTGAGAAGTTTGCTGGAACAATGTTTTATCATTGATGTTAACATATTCCTTTGTGTGTTCTAGTGTTGCAGTCAGATTATGTAAGTTGGTTTGGCTAGTGTCTTGTAGATGAGTTGTTGTGGATTAAAGGATTTTATGATAAGTATCTCTAGTTGATTCAATAGAAGTTTCTGTGGTCTGCATAATGATTTGTTTGTGTTATGAGGTTCAATATTGAGGTTGGTTGTTCAACTATTTGTGGTGTTTAGTGTTCTGGTTTTTTCTTTTTGCATTGCTCTAGAATTGCAATATCTTGGTTTGTAGATTTGGCAGTGTGTTCGGGATGTTCTGGTTTGTCTTCAATTCAGATGGTTCATGATTTGGAGATCTGCAAGTGTATTTCTCAGTTTGATAGATATTTTAGTGAGTGTTCTTGAGGTTTAGTATAATGATGATGAAGATTATAGTAAGTGGTGATGTTGCGGTTGTTTCTATGGTATTTCACATTGCTTGTGGATGTTTCTAGATTGTGTTATATCTGTGTTGTTGGTTCGCATTGATTGTTGTGTGCGTTATTGATCATTTTCTTGATCCGATGGTGTTCTTCATGTTATACGACATTCATGATGATTGTAGTGTGTTGCATATGTTCGAGGCATAATTATTTGAGGTATTTTATGTTCGAGGAGTTGATTTGGGTCCACACTATCCCTTAGCTGACATCATTTTGGTCTACATGTGTTATTGTAGCGTGTATGGTTTTATTTTTGTAATTTGTGTTGTGGGTTGAGTTGACCTTGAAATATAGGTTGATGATATGTCTAAATTGATGTAATATCTTGTTGTGGATGTATCTATGATATTAGTGAGTGTGTGTAATGTGAGAATAATACTTTAATATTTTGGTAGCAGAGAAGAAGTGTGAATAAGTGTAGTAGAGCAGTATATGAGCTTAACCAGAACTGTAACTAGGCATGTGGAGATGCTATTCTATTAGTTCATTATCTTCAAGATATAATCTAAATCTTTTTGTAAGACAATGAGTATTTCTTAGGGTTGTAGCCCTTGCTATTATTGTGTTTGAGCAATGAGCTCTAGGAAGTGTGCTTGAATGCATTTGCATTCCCCATTGTAACATTTCATTACTCTTAACAAGGTATTATCTCATTGTGGGTAGGTTCCCACCATGGTTTTTTCCTTGACCAGGTTTTCCATGTCAAAAATCTTGGTGTGTGTGTTATTTATATGATGTTGATTTATCCTTTCCTTGTTAATTATCAGATCTGAATTTGAGTTTAAGTTGAGTAATTTTTTATGTAAACTGATTCACCCCCCCCTCAGTTTACTACCTTGTTGCCAACAATTGGTATCAGAGATAGATCCTTCAGAAGAAGCTTGGACACTTGAGGAGATCTGAGATGGCAACCTATACTTACAAGAAGGATAGTTCGATATTTTATGGAACAGATTACTCTCTTTGAAAGACCCAGATGGAGTGTCACTTGAGATGCATCAATGAAGATTACTGGAAGATTACTAAGAATATGTATAATGTTCCTCAGAATGGTCCTACATCTTTGGATGAGATTAAGAAAGCTGAATTCAATATTAGGGTGAAGGAAGCATTGTTGAGTGCCTTGATTGACTCTGAAATGACTAATGTGATGGATTTGCAGATTGCTCATGAGATCTGGAAGAAACTTGAGACTTTGTATGAAGGTGATAGTCATGTGAAAGTTGCTAAGTCGCAGAGCTTGAAGGGAAAGTATGAGATGCTAAGAATGGGTGAAGATGAGAACATTACCTCCTTTATGCAGGAAGTGAATGAGCTTATGTTGAGTATCAGATGTGCCAGTGGAGTGTTGGAAGAATCTAAGATAGTTGCTAAGGTGTTGAGATCCTTGCCTTCTACTTACAAACATAAAGTTGTTGCTATTGAGGATCCAGACGTTGACTGATGTGATTAGAGACATGCTGACTAGAAAGCTTCCTGCCTTTGACTTGAGCGAATTTGGTGAATCTCTTCCTAAGTCTAAATTTGGATTCAAAGCTATTGTTTACGGGAAGCAGAAGTATGATCAGGGATAAAGTTCTACAAGGGTGTCCAGATATGAGATTTAGAGACGAGAGAACTTGAAGAAGTAGAAAAAGGAGCTTGAAGCCTTGATTGCTAGAAGATTGCCTAAAGGTTCCAGTAAGTATGATGGTAAATTGCCTCTTAAATGTTTTTCATATAATAAGATAGGACATTTTGCTTCAAGGTGTCCGAGAAGACTTCCTAAGAAGCCATTTAAGCCTTATAAGCCTAAGTATCAGAGGAAATGTTATTATGCTATTGATGAAGGTGTGACAAATTATGAGTTTGAGAAAGAAATTCAAGAGATGAATGGGTGTTTATTTCCATCAAGGAAGATGATCTAGTGACTACTGATTCTACTAGCTACATTATTGAGGAGAAAGATTTGGCTGCTAAAGTTGAAGAGAAAGATGAATGGGTTATTGAAAGTGGTTTATCTCATCACATGATAGGTGATAAGAGTAAGTTTGTGAGTATGGAAAAGTTTGATGGTGGTGTAGTAAGATATGGAGATGAAAAAATTGGTATAATCCGTGGTATAGGTTCAATTTCTCTTGATGGCACGCATAATATTGATGATGTCTTATATGTTGAAGGTCTAAAAAATAATATTTTGAGTGTTGGACAGATGGTTGATAATGGATATGATTTGCAATTCAAGAATGACAAGTGTAAGATCTTGAGTAACTCCATAATTGAGATTGCATGAGGTACAAAGACTAAAGGTAATATCTTTCACTTGAATGCTGGTGGTAAAAGTTATTTGATTGCTCAGGTTGATGAAAGTCGGTTATGACATAGAAGGATGTGTCATGTGAATTTTTATTGCATGGTTAAGATAAGTTCTGCTCAAGTAGTAAGAGATCTTCCTAGCCTACTAATATGGTATGTAAGGGATGTCAATTAGGGAAGCAGACAAGAGTTACTTTCAAAAGAAAAAAGTATAGTTCTAATGGATTATTGGATCTTGTGCATACTAATTTGTGTGATCCTTCTAGAGTGAGAAGCCTGTAGGGTGACAGGTATTTCATGTTGTTGATTGATGATTATTCAAGGATGATGTGGGTTACTTTCTTAAGGGAGCAATATGAAGCATTGGAGAAGTTCAAGATTTTTGAAGCTATGGTTAAGGCTAAGGATGGATTGAAGCTGAAGTGTTTGAGATCTGACAAAGGTGGTGAATTTACTTCTGGTGAGTTTAATGCATTTGGTGAAGAGATAGTTATCTGCTTCGTGGACCCCTCGACAGAATGGTATTGTGGAAAGGAAGAACATGACAATTCAAAAAGCTTCTAGAACCATGATGATTGAAGGAAATCTTTTGCATATCTATTGGAGAGAAGTTGTGAGTACTTTTATATATACTCTTAACCAGGTGAACATTAAAGGTGATATTGGTAATACTCCTTATAAGTTATGGTTTGGTCATGCTCCTATAGTTAGCTATTTCAGGATTTTTGGAAGTAAATGCTGCATCAGAAGAGATGAAGATTCCAAAAATTAAGAAAATCACAAGACTCCTAGGTATGTAAGATTGAATCATTCAGAGAATCAGATCATAGGTGATAAGACTAAAGGTGTGATGACTAGGAGAAGAATTATTGAAGAGTATTGCTTGATTTCTAAGATTGAGCCTAAGGATGTTGATGCAGCTTGTAAAGATGAAAATTGGGTTAAAGCTATGGAAGAAGAATTGAATCAGATTGAAAAGAACAATACATGGATTCTTGTTACTAGACCTAAGGATAAGAATATAATTGGAACTAAGTGGTTCTTTCAAAATAAATTGAATGAACAAGATGAAGTGGTTAGGAATAAAGCTAGACTTGTTTGTAAGGGATATTCTCAGATGAAAGGTATTGATTTTGAGGAGACTTTTGCTCTGGTAGTTAGAATTGAAGTTGTTAGATTATTTATTGCTTATGTTGCTTACAGAGATTTTAAAGTTTAGTAGATGGATGTCAAGTTAGGCTTTCTTCATGGTGAGCTGGAAGAAGAAGTTTACATTGAGAAACCAAATGGTTTTTAGTTGACAGATGGAAAGGACATGGTTTTGAAAGAATTGTATGGTCTGAAGCAAGCCCCCAGAGATTGGTATGCTAGATTGGACAAGTATTTGATGAAACTTGAATTCAATAAAGGTATTGTTGACAGTAATTTGTTGTAGGGCCATTAAATTGTGACCCTACAATTTTCGACACCATTTGGGTCTTCACATTGGAAAAGTGAATCCCTAAGCCCGATTAGACACCCGAGACATGCTCATACCTTCTGAAGCATGCATTTCCCTGCATCTTGCACTTTCCTCCTAAACTTCTTGTCTTGGATTAGGGAAGGACAAGGGTATGACACCTAGGACAGGGGCATAGCCCATGTCCTTTCCCTATTTTGAGCTCCCTCCACTTAAGTCCTACAGTGGGCTTGTCAATGAGAAGCAGAAAAAGGTTTTCTATGGCAACCTAAGATGGAAAATAAGTTACAAACCCTAATTGGCAACTATATAAGACATTTTCCCCCTCTCATTTTCATAGGTCAATAAGTCAATAAGTCAATCAGTTTGAGAAGTTCAATCAAGTGCGATAAGTAGAGGAGTTCAATAAGTTCAAGAAGCGAAATCAAGCATTCAAGCATTCCTTTCAAGTGTTGAGCATCTCAAGTCTCCTTTCAAGGCTAGGTGTTGTATTCAAGTCAAGGATTCAATCATTGAAGATGAGATCCCTATCAACATTCAAAGCATTCAACTTCACATATCCTTTCAAACAACTCTATCAACATTTCAATTGCATCCTCTCTTGAGGTTAATTCTACTTCAGTCATTTACTTTCATTTACTTGCAAGTACTTTTCATCATTTGGTTAATTCCAAAACTGGGGTTTGACCTAAAGGCAAACCCTCAATCCCAACAACATTTCCTATCTTTTTGTGTGTAGGTTGCAGGTGTGCAGTTGTATTTGCAAGTTTAAGCTTCATTTTCAGAGACAAAAAAACCCTTTTCGGTGCACGGATTTTTTGGAGGACTGAGTACACTTTCAACATGGTCCCAATAACTTTTGCTCAAATTCATAGGGGAGCTTCGTCTCGATATTTTACGGCTAATTCTGAGTGCACAACTTCATCCTTCATTCCTATCTCAAGTTATAATCATTTCTTTGCTATCTTTACACTTAGTCTCAATTCACTTAATTCATCCTATCTATTCTAAAAGAGGGGTTACTTCTACTTTCCAAATTCATTTGCCAATCCACTTAGCATTCAATCTCTCTCCATTGATATTGGATGTAGTGAATTCAACCCCCTCTTTTAAATGTAATGCGTGAAAGAGTTTGAAGAGGATCCTTTGTGAAAATTTCATTCCTTTCTTGAGGAGGGTAAAGCTTTCCACTTGATCTCCATCACCTCCTTCCTTTTTCCCCATTACATTTTGCTGAACCCGACGTCTTACATGCTTGACATTTCACATTTTTGCATATTTTTCATTTACAAGTTTAATTTTCTTGAAAAACATAGTGGTTAATTCATTCAAAACCCTAGTTGTTAAAATTGGAATTGAACTTGTGTTTTGCAAAAATTGCTATCAATTGTTTTAGATATGAAAATTGCATTAAATTTGATTTCTTCTTTGTTTTGTTCAATTTGAAAACCAATTTTACAAAATTAAGTGGTTAATGGTCAAAACCCTAATTTTTAAAAATCAACTTGAACTTGTGCAAAAATTCAATTTACATTTAATTTTCAGTTTTGGAACTATTTTCAGGCTTGTCTTCTTCCCTAAAATTCAAATTTTTAGTTTCCCACCCTTTTCCAAAATTAAAAATTAAAAAATTCAGTGGTTAGGTCCTAAAACCCTAATTTTCAAATTCACTTGGATTTTGTGTAAATTTCAATCAATTTTAACCAATTTCAGTTTTCCAAACATTATTCAAGGTGGCCTTATTCATTAGGTTTGACCTTTTTCAAATTTGCAATTCAATTTCTTATCTTTTTCAAAACCCTAATATGATCCTATTTTCACATTCAAACCTTAATTTCACATATCTAAACTTCGTAAAATCAACCAATTATTTGAGGTTATCTCTAAAATTATTGTAGCTTTCATCCCTGAAAAATTTCCAAAAAATTTGGGCGAACCGTGTGCAACTTCAACACGGTCCCTAGCTTTTATCCCAAAATTTCGGGAGACTATTATGACTGTATTTAATTGCTCAAATCCAAAAAATTGGATAATTTTGTCGAATTTTGATCCCTCTAAAATAAAAAATACTTCAAAAATTCAACATCACAACTTTCAAGAAAATATTTAAAATTAAGTGGTTAATTGTAATCTGCCCTGATTTTAAAAATACTAATTTTGTCAATTTTAATTTTAAAGTTAAGTGGTATCCCATTGGCCCTAATCTTAAAATTTTAATTTATTTTCATTCACCATAAAATTTATTTTGGAAATTTTGTCATTTCTTCTTTCAACAAAGTTTAAATTGTATAATCATCATTTGTGCATTATTCAATTTTGCAAGCTTTATTCCCCAAATTCAAACTCAAAAATCAAATTTAAAATTCAAATTTTCCCTCTAGTGCATGAGTTTTTTCACTATTAGTCCTACCTATACTATCTCTGTTAGATGAAGCATTGGAACTAAGCCTTCCCAAGGTTTAATTCCCATAGAGATGGAGCCTAATTTGGGTGACTTCTTCAATGAGGATAATGGTAATTCCTCCCATCCTAATAACATCCCTATCTACCCAATTGATGATTCCAATGAGGAAGAAGAAGCTTTGAATAGATTTTCCACATATCAACTTTCAAAATTGGACAATCAATTTGACAACTTTCAACAATGGATGTCCCAAGACTATCCTAGTAGTGAAGCTCTTCCATTAATTGAATGTCTGAAATGCATGATTCAAAGTGATAAGAATGGAATTGATATATTGCATGGCACTGCCCATATTGTTGATTCTAATGTCATGCCTATAAAGAATTGTGCAACCTCCTATACAAGTCAATCATTTTATTCTTTTGACCACTTCAATGACTACCATTCCTACTTTCACTTCAAAAATCATGGCTACATCAACTCAAAATGTCATACCTACAACCATTAGTCATGGGGGCAATCCCTCTTCTTCATTCAATCCTCCATCTTTATCTATGCCTTCAATGAGTATTCCTATTGTCTCTCAACCAATCAATGTGACATAAGGGGGCAATTCATCCATTCATTCTATCCCTCCTTTTAGTGTCCCATTTCCTACTCAATCATCCCCTATGCCTACTTACCATAGTATTCCACCACCCTATTCTCAATCAATGCCTTCTTTCAATAACATCACACCACCTTCTCAATCAAACATGTCTAACATAAATTCTTCAATTGAAGCAACCATTAATAGCCTTGCCCAAACTGTGTGATCATTGCAATAAAAAATTGCTTCTATGAGTCAATCCAAGTTTGGTGTGCCCACATTTGATGTTGTGAGCCCACTTTCTCTTGATATTGAGGTGATCCTTTAACACGTGAAAACATTCCAAACTTTGTGTATCGACTTTGCTTATGATCAAAGATTTCTTGTAAAACTATTTAACCGAACACTAAGAGATAAGGCTTTACAATGGTATCTCTCTTTGCCTTCCTATTATATTACTTCTTTTCAACAATTAGCAAATGCTTTTACTCAACAATTTCAAAACAACATAGGTCCTAAAATCACTTTGACTGATTTAATACATTATAAACAAGGTGTTAAAGAAAAAGTGACTGATTTCATTGGTAGATATAAGCGTTTGTATTCTCAAATTTATTTTCCAGTGCCTGATAATGATATTCATAGAATTTTCATTTCTAATTTGCAAAAAGACATTAGGGACAAACTTCTCTTTTTAGAGTTTACTTCCTTTCCATAGTTGTGCGCAACACTTCACAATTATCAATTGACTGTGAGTCAACTGGAGAAATCTACTCCTATGGCTCAGAGTGATAAGGTTGAGAGTGCTCAACAACCGTTTGCGAAGTTCAAACCAAATAAAGGTTTCATCAAATTTAATGACACCATCAACAACAACAATGTGAATGCTACAACATGTGTGCCTCCTATTTCTAAATTTTTCAGAAGAGAAAGACAATTTACTCCTTTGAATGAATCTTTGCATAGCATCGTGTCTTAGTTGTTACAAGGAAATATTATCAACCTTCCTCCAATAAAACCAGTTGACCCTTCTAGGGAAGCATCACCTTACTTTAATAATAATTCTTTTTGTCAATTTTATCGTCAACTTGGTCATGATACTGAGAAATGTTTTTCATTAAAAAATAAGATTCAAGACCTGATTGATAATAATACTATATCTATGGCAAGTGTGAATGATAAGGGAAACAAATTAGTAGCTCCTCCTAATCAAAATCTTAAGATTTTTACTGATCCTTTACCCTCTCATACCTCTAACGTGATTGAGACTAAACATATCTCTTTCTCTCCCTCTGACCTTACTACCACGACTCCAAATTTGGTGAATATGGTAGAGAAACAAGAAACACCTAAGGATTCATGTATCACATTTGACCCTAGTGAGACCATTAGAGCACCTAATGGACCTTTATACATAGTTGCGAAGATTCAAGATAAACCTTGTCATGGTGTGCTTATCGACCCCTCTTTCATGGTTAATATCATCACTGAAGAGTATCTTTTCACTTTGCATTTTCATAAACCAATCTATGATGATACTAATGTTGTCGTTAAGTTATTTGATGGATTTTCTTGTCCTACCATTGGTTCTATCACACTCCTTATTGAGGTTCACACTAAATCTATAGATGTCAACTTTGTTGTCATTCCTTCATCTAAATAATTGCGTGTGAAGTTAGGCTACCCTTGGCTATTTCTTCTCCAATACATAAGTGTTTGAAATTTCTTCACAATGGAGAAATCATAACTGTTAACCATAGCTTATTTTGACCAGCTGAAAGAAGCCCAGGTGTTCCTATTGATTTCTTTTGGCTTCAACAATTTCAATCTCCTCTACTGAGAAGCGATGCTCTCTTTCAATCTTATAAAAAATGGAAGAAAGATATGATCTTATCCTCATACCAACTTTGCACTCCAACACTTCATATTCCCATCCTTCTTGAAGATGAATTTCTTCCCTTGACGGATAGAACTAATCTTCCTCCTAAGGAAGATTCCCAACCTATTCCTATGGATGAAACTATGCCTTCTCATAGGAAGAACAATAATATTCCTTCTAAGGTTAGACCTGTACCTCCTCCTCATGATGGACTTGGTCTCCTTCCTACACCAAACATTCCCCCTTTATATGGTGTAGTTACGCCTCCTTTCTCTTATAGAGAGAAGAGACCTGCCTCTCGTCTTGTCCAACCTAAGATAACTCAACCCAAACCTCCAACTACCAAAGATGAGAATATTTATCCTTCAACAAATATTCCTCCTTTCATAAATATTCCCCCTTCTTCTCATCCTTCCACTAAGACTCGATGGAATTGTTGTGCGAGAGAACG
This sequence comes from Cryptomeria japonica, assembly GCF_030272615.1. NCBI lineage: Eukaryota > Viridiplantae > Streptophyta > Pinopsida > Cupressales > Cupressaceae > Cryptomeria > Cryptomeria japonica. Next base: position 152,863,307 of record NC_081405.1, on the reverse strand, counting down.
CTGATGAAAGCATCATGCTAGATCTCGTGAAGTTGTTTCTCAAACTATTTAATCTCCCAAAACACTAACAGTTGACATGATTCCCTTTTCTCCCACACAAGATATTGAACCTAAATCTCCAAATCATAAGTTTCAGAAAACATGTGATGGTTTTATTTCTATTCATGTTAGAGCTACTCTTTCTATAAGTCTTGATGAAGAAATAGGTGAAAATGCTATTCATGATGGCAATACAAATCCTAATGCTTCTGTTAGTGAATATGAATATGTGGATGTTGACAAACATTTATCTGCAGAATTTTCAAAAGCCTTAATCCTAGCTCCTAGAATCGAACAAAGTGACTTAGCACACGAGCATAGTCCTTGTTTGGATCTTGTGATAGCTTCATCTACTATGCTCGATGTCGCTCCTCTGGCATGTTTCCTGCCTTCCCAAAATAGTGACCAACAATATCGGGAGGTGGATGTCATGCTAGACTAGTTGCATTAGTACCATAGATCCTCTACCTCTCTCTCTTTTCTTGCTCTTTTGAGATCATTCTTCTATGTGTATCCCTTTTCTTCTATTTATTGTCCCTAGTAATGTCTTCTTGAGGATGATGCAAAGCATTGAGATCTCTTTTGGTCTCTTTCATGTTGGTTCAAAAGACACCTGTGTGCCCTTTCTTCCAAGGTAGTTTCCTTTCTTTGGGGAATGCTGACTATTCTATGCATATATATACATGATATACATGTGTTATCATACAACACACTGACCCTGAGGAAAGAGAACCTACCTCGTGCTTTGTGTTTTGTGTTCATTATCCTTGGGTTTATTCCTCAATTGGGGGCTAAATCCTTGTGATAACGTGATCTCTCTCTCTCTCTCTCTCTAGTGTATCCCACCTTAATAAAATCGTTCCTGATAAGGCATGTGTGATTTCTTTAACGTGGGGGCATACACTCCGCTCATATTTTCCTTCTTGATACTTAAAGTTACTTAGTGAACTTGACCTCACTTTGTAATTTTTTGGTATCTTTTCTTTTTCATGACTCATAGTGAGGGGAACCTTACTACTTGTAGTCATGGTTCTTCCCTTTTTATCTTCCATTTTACTTTGTCAATCGAAGTTGTAAGATACTTAGTCCATTGGGGGCTTGGTGTATCTTGCCTCCTTGACATGGTGAAATTCTTTCAATCTTGTTTCCTTGTACTTTACCAGTAGTATTGGCGTATGCTTATACTCTCGCTAAAGTGAGGGATAAATGAAGCATCATAAAACTGAGACCCTACAATTTTTGACCACATTTGGGTCTTCACATTGGCTAAGGGAAGCCCTAAGCTTGATTAGAGAACCCAAACATGCTCCTACCTCTTGAAGCATTCATTTCCTCACATCCTACACTTCCTATCTTGGATTAGGGCAGGACAGGGGCGTGGCTCCCTTGTTCTTACCCTATTTTGGGCCCCTCCACTTAAGTCTTGGATTGGGCTTGTCAATTAGAAGCAGAAAAAGGTTTTCTATGTCAGCCTAAGATGGAAAATCAGTTACAAACCCTGATTGGCAAGTATATAAGACATTTTTCCCCTCATTTGCATAGGTCAATAAGTCAATAAGTCAATAAGATCGACAAGTTCAATCAAGTGCAATAAGTGAAGGAGTTCAATAAGTTTGAGAAGCAAAATCAAGCATGCAAGAATTCCTTTCAAGCATTGAGCATCTCAAGTCTCCTTTCAAGGCTAGGTGTTGCATTCAAGTCAAGGATTCAACCATTAAACAAGAGATCCCTATCAACATTAAAGCATTCAACTTCACATATCCTTTCAAACAACTCTATCAACATTTCAATTGCATCCTCTCTTTAGGTTAATTCTACCTCAGTCATTTACTTTCATTTACTTGCAAGTACTTTTCATCATTTGATTAATTCCAAAATCGAGGTTTGACCTAAAGGCAAACCCCCAATCCCAACAACATTTTCTCTCTTTTTGTGTGTAGGTTGCAGGTGTACAACTGTATTTATAGGTTTAAGCATCATTTTCAGAGATGGAAAAACCCTTTTTGATGTGCAGATTTTTCGAAGGATCGAGTACTCTTTCAACACAGTCCTGACAACTTTCGCTCAAATTCACAGGGGAGCTTCGTCTTGACATTTTATGGCTAATTTTGGTTGCACAACTTCATCCCACGTTTCTATCTCAAGTTATAATCATTTCTTTGCTATCTTTACACTTAGTCTCAATTCACTTAATTCATCCTATCCATTCTAAAAGAGGGGTTACTTCTACTTTCCAAATTCATTTTCCAATTCACTTAGCATTCAATCTCTCTCCATTGATATTGGATCTAGTGAATTCAACTCCCTCTTTTAAATGAATGTGTGAAAGAGGTTGAAGAGGATCCTTTGCAAAAATTTTACTCCTTTCTTGAGGAGGGTAAAGCTTTCCACTTGATCTCCATCAGCTCCTTCCTTTTTCCCCATTACATTTGTATTTCAAGATTTATGATGATAACATTTTGTTTATTGGGGTATTTGTTGATGACATTATTTTTGGTGGAGATGATAGTTTGTGCAAGAAGTTTTCTGATGAAATGCAAAATGAGTTTGAAATATCTATTATTGGTGAGATGAAATTCTTTTTTGGATTGCAAATTTCTCAGTCAGGTAAAAGTATTTTTATATCACAGTCTAAGTATGTGAAGGAATTGTTGAAGAAGTTTGATTTGGATGATGCAAAGCCAGTTGGTACTCCTATGGTGACCAGATGTAAGTTGACTAAGGATGATGATTCTTCGAAAGAAAATCAAACCAAATATAGGTCTATGATTGGTGGATTGCTTTATTTGACTTAGACTAAGAAAAATATAATGAATGTTGTATGTCTTTTTGCTAGATTTCAAGCTGATCCTAAAGAATCTCATGTTGTAGCTGTGAAAAAGATTTTTAGATATTTGAAAGGTATAGTTGATTTTGGTTTGTGGTATCCTAAAGATGACGACTTTAACTTGAATGCTTTTATTGATGCTGATTTGGTAGGAGATGTTGATGACCGGAAGAGTACTAGTGGTGGTGCATTTTTCTTAGGTAAGAGACTAGTTTCATGGATGAGAAAGAAGTAGAATGCAATTTCTTTATCTATTGTAGAGACTGAATACATTACTACTGCTAGCAACTGTACTCAGGAAATTTGGATGAAGTAGATGATGAAGGAAATCAAAGTTGTTTACGATGTGCCTACTACTATATATTGTGATAATTCAAATGCTATCAATATTTCTAAGAATTTAGGGTTGCATTCAAAGACTAAACAAATATCAATCAATATTTATTTCTTGATAGAGAAGGTGAATGAGAAGGAAGTCAGATTGGAGTATCTGTCGACAAAGGAACAAATTATAGATATCTTTACAAAGCCTTTTCCCAAAGATACATTTGAGTATCTCAGAGAGAAGCTAGGGGCAATAGCCCCTCTTGATGAAAACTAAGATGTATTGAGTTGCATCGGTTCGATGGATTTCATAGAGATATCTTGTGATTCAAATTGATGAGTGGTGGTTGCTACTGAGGGGGAGTAGTTAGTGTTGTGGTTCAGAGGTTCTATTTTGTGCGGTATGTGCCTTTAGCATTGATGCCAAAGGGGGAGAGAGTCATGTGAAGAACTATCATATCCTTTGTTGATCTCAGGGGGAGAGAGAGTATATATGTATTTGTATATGGAGATTGTTGGTTGTTGTTTTCTTTCTTTGCATTGATTGTTTTTCACACTCATATGTTTCCATCAATGCCAACTAGGGAGATTGTTAGATATTGTTGAGAAGTTTTCTAGAACAATGTTTTATCATTGATGCCAACATATTCCTCTATGTGTTCCAGTGTTGCAGTCAGATTATGTAAGTTCATTTGGGGAGTGTGTTGTAGATGAGTTGTTGCAGATTAAAGGGTTTTGTGATAAGTATCTCTAGTTGATTCAACAAAAGTTTATGTGGTATACAAAATTATTTGGTCGTGTTATGAGGTCTGGTATTGAGGTTGGTTGTTCAACTATTTATGGTGTTTAGTGTTCTGGTTTTTGGTCTGCATTGCTATGAAATTGCAATATCCTAGTTTGCAGATTTGGCAGTGTGTTTGGGATGTTCTGGTGTGTCCTCAATTCAAATGGTTCATGATTTGGAGATCAACAAGTGTATTTCTTAGTTTGACAACTAGTTTAGTGAGTGTTCTTGAGGTTTGGTACAATGATGATGAAGATTCTAGTAAGTGGTAATGTTGCGGTTCTTGTTGTGGTAATTCGTGTTTCTTGTGGATGTTTCTAGATCATGTTCTATTCATGTTGTTGGTTTGTATTGATTGTTGTGTGTGTTATTGATCATTTTTTGATCTGGTGGTGTTCTTCGGTTATGAGATATTCATGATGATTGTAGCGTGTTATGGATATTCAAGGCATAATTCTTGGAGGTGTTTCATGTTTGAGGAGTTGATCTGGGTCCATACTATGTCTTAGCCAACATCGTTTTGTTCTGCATGTGTTATTGTAGCATATATGGTTATATTTTGTAATTTGTGTCATGGGTTGAGCCGACCTTGAAATATGGGTTGATGATATGTATAAATTGATGTAATATCTTGTTGCAAATGTATCTATTAAATCTGCAATATCAGTGAGTGTGTGTAATGTGTGAATAATGCTTTAATCTTTTGATAGCATAGAAGAAGTGTGAAGAAGTGTAGAAGAGTAGTATATGAGCTTAACTAGAATTGTAACCAAACATGTGGATATACTATTCTATCAGTTCATGATCTTCCATATATAATCTGAATGCTTTTTTAAGACCAAGTCTTCCTTAGGGTTGTAGCCCTTTCTGTTATTGTGTTTGAGTAGTGAGCTCTATGTAGTGTGCCTGAATGCATGTGCATTCCCCATTGTAACATTTCATTTACTCCTAACTGTGTATCATCTCATTGTGGGTAGGTTCCCACCATGGTTTTTCCCTTGATCGAGTTTTCCACATCAAAAATCTTGGTGTTATATGTGTTATTTATGTAGTGTTGATTTATGCTTTCATTGGTAATTATCAAATCTGAATTTGAGTTTAAGTTGAGTAAAGCTTTTCTGCAAACTGGTTTACCCCCCTACCCCCTCTCAGTTTTTTTCCTTATTGCCAAAATTTTACAACCTCTTCTTCATTTCAATAATGCATATCTATTATAAGCATACCCCTCACATTGGGTCAAAAGTGTGTCATCCTTCATCAAGAATCCCTTTACCTAGCAATAGGAGGAAGGTAAGCATTCATTTTCTCCTTCCTTTCTTTTGGTAGAAGATGTTTTGTTTGGTCAAAATCTCCTCTTGGATGCAGATGTCTTTGAGAAAATATCTTTTATCCTCCAAGGATTCCCTTTACACTTATAGCAACATATATTTTTACAACTATCTTGTCCTTGCTTATAAAGGTTAGATCTCTTTGGCTTAGATTTATTAACATTGTTGCCTAAAAAGGCATGTCCTTGGTGTTGAAGGTGGGTATCATTGTTTATAGATTCCTTGAGACATCAACATAGGGCTATGTTGACATCTTAAGTGGGGATACATATCTCCCTCTTTGTCCTATATTGTACTATATTTTTGCATGTCTTAAATGGGGTGTTCATTCACAAAACCAGACAAAACAAAGTCTTATACAAGATGCTTCATGCTTGAAACTAGACACAACCCTTTTATATGTCTTATACAGGGTGTTCAAACTTGAAATCAAACAAAACAAAGTCCTATACTAGATGCTTCATGCCAGAAATCAGACATATTTTTATTTTTCATGTCTTATACATGGATATATATACTTGAAACCAAAAAAAATGGAGTCCTATATGAGATGTTCCTGAAATTAGAAATTTTTGCATTCTTGTTGCATGTCTTATACAGGTTGGTGCATGCTCGAAACCAGACAAAATAGTCTTATATGAGATGCTTAACTCCTAAAACCAAACAACAACACATGTAGCAGGATGAGTGAAACTAGGAAAACACGTCTAGCTCATGGTATCCATGTCCTCTCTTGGATCACCTAGAAAAACATAACTAGCCCATGATATCCATGTTTCCCCTTTCTTCTCTCCTTGAGGTCATAACTTTTCTATTTTTGGTTCATGGTTTGATGCATGCTCTTTCTCTTTTTATATGATTGCTTGTGTCCTTATGATGACATTTCAAGAATGATATTAATGGTTGAGACATTTTGATTATTGAGCTCTCTTTGGCTAGTTGACTTGAGGTCTTGTTTTGGTTTTTTATATTTTGTGTTGCATGCCTTTTTCCTTTGGTCTTTGTTTGCCTTTTTGTCTTTGTCTTGTTTTATGTGTCCTTGCATGAGATCGTGTGAGTTAAGATCCTAAGATTGGGGGTTGGTTCCTCAAAATTAGTGATGTCTTATACTCCTTGTGATTTCACTCCTAATTGTCTCTCTGTCTCTCTCTCATCTTTCATATACTTTACCATGATTATTTGCATAGGCTCATAATCCCATTAAATTGGGGGCTAAGTCTAGTGTCGTAAATTTTCATTGGTCCAATTTACACCTCATGTTTGTGCTTCCATTTCAGCGTGTCTTATCTTCATCCCACCCTCTAGGTCTGATTTCACCCCAACTTTGAGTCCATGAACACCCATTGGTGGGTTCCATGGTGAGGTAACCTTCTCCCTTGCACCTTATCATGGTCCTATTTGAAGAGGGGCCAAGGCATGGAACACCTTTGTCTTGATCATGGCACCCCAAAACACCATGGTCCCTCTCAATGGGGCCCTAATTTGAATTGGGGGAAGTGCTATATCTTCCCAATGGAAATTGATCCCCGTGGCTACACATGACCATTGGAGGTTAGCCTTATTGGTAATTTACCTAAGGAATGCTATATAAAGACATCCTATCAATTCATTTAGACCTAAAAAATCAATTATAGAAGTCACGCATCTGTGAATCATTCATCATCAAACATCTTCAGAGATATTCAAGGCTCCATATTCATCATTCAAGCATTGTGAAGAAAAGTTACATCAATAGTGTGCAAGCATGTGTGTGTGATTAGGTTTTTTCATGTTCATGTGTTTTTAATGCCATTACATACAATATTTGTGATTACATTCAAAGAGCATTGCATCATCATCAATAATTGTAGATCTAAGGTATACCTATTCAATATTTATTTCAATATTTGCATTATTTCATTCAAAGTTAATTCTTAAATCAAGGTTTGACTTAGGCAAACCATTATCGCCAACATTTTTCCCTTTCTTTAGGTGTGCATGAAACAAGTGTAGAGTTGTACCTAGGAGGATCAACATAATTCATGAAGATGAATAGGTTTATATTTTGACGACAAAAAATTTGAAGGACTTGTTGGTTCCCCAAAATGGGGGTTTACTCTGCAAGAGACAGAAACCAAGTTGATTCTTCAGATTATCTATGGAGAAGCCAACTCCAACTATCAATATCCTTAAGAACTTGGGCCAACATATGACAAGGATTCTGCTAATCTTTCTACACTTTGGGCTCTGCAAGACCTGGGAGGGTGATCCCTGAATCTGTAATCTCTGCGCCATACTCACAATTTTCACCAAAGCTAAGTAGATAATTTCATGTGAAAGCTCAACAAAGAGGGAGAATGCTAAAGAATGAATAATTCTTAAGTGATCCTCAACCTATTGGAGCATGAGATAGATAAAACATGAAACAACATACATAAAACTGAAATGTATTTTGATAATCAACAATTATGTAACAAATACAGATGAACAGAGCATAATACTGAATGTAAAGACTTCAAACAAGCTCTGACCAGTGCCTTATTCCATTGGGTGATTGAATTCAAAAGACATAAATGAATTATAACAAAATTCATGTAATAGAATTCAGATCTTAAGATAATATTGCCTTACAATATCTCTTATCTGTAATCCTAACCTAGACTACTTATCAAATCCCTGAACAAGCCCTATCACTCTGCAATTTTGTTTTAGCATTTAATTGATCCCTTAGATCAAAGCATAAACAAAAACTACATACATCACAACAATGCACTGAATGAAAGAAATCCTTGATTACATTTCATTCAAAAGATGATAGAATTGCAGAATGGAGAGAAATAAATCAAAATTGTATTTCTATTTGAATAAATTTTCTATTTCTGTCATAAAACAATTTACATATAACTCCTTTAGGAACCTGCAAAAGTAGACACAAGACTCTTTTCCATTTCTCTGTAAAATATTTACAATTGTTCATTTCCACCTAAAACTTGCTACATGAACCTATGACTCGAATTTTATAAACACTAAGTATAGAGATCAAATTCGGAACTGTCTCTTGGCCTTGAATTTCCTTTTATAGAAAGTAAGGGAGAAAACAAGCTATGGGCCAGAGGAGACAACTGTCATTCAAAAGTGATCGGTTGCCCATAATTCAGTTATAAAATATTCTATTTAAGGAAGGTCACAACCAAGACCAAATATCTGCAATTGATTCATCATAGCACTTTATTCACCTTTTCCCTTTCTATTGTTGTTGATGAAGATCTATGATGAGCCCACCCTACTGTTGCTCACATACAAAAAGTAACTGTTGCAAAGAGACAAGACTGTCTGCTAGACTATTACATCAAACAGTTAAATAACTAATTATTTTCAGTCCTTATTATTCCTTTAAGTAAGTATTACTTCATTCGCCATATTCCTCATTTGATGACCATTTGAAATTCATAATTTCATCAAATTTTTCTCTGTATGGAGTATACTTAACAACCACTTGATTTGCCTCTCTCTCAAAATATTCAAAGAATGTTCTCGTACATATTATTTTTCCCATGCTGTCCTCCAGTATGCCAGTATCTAAATCCTCACAAATCAAGTCCACTTGAGTGTTGATAGAAGTGTTTCATTCAACTCACTGAAGCTTCTCATCAACTCCCTTATTTTTCTTTCTATATTTTATGATAGCATCTGAACTTCCTGCATTGACTTTACCAACAAATAAGTTGGCTAAAGTGTGGGCGGCCTCTCAACATGGTATTTGGAAGCCATTGACATTACTCTGAGTTCATTTCCCCTTTGTAACCATTTTGTAAGCAAAGGGATTTCTACTTCCTTATCTCAGTCAAAACTTTGAATAACATTAAACATTAAATAATATAAAGAATTAATGTTATTTAGTCTACTATCTACCTTCTCATTCAAATGAGTCAACACTGAGCTAACTATCTCCTTTTTCTTAATGGCAGATTGATCATTTGACTCCTTTAGCTTATTTTCGAACTCATTTAATTTCTCCAAAATTTGAACTCTTGTTGGGTCAGTTGATCTAGTGGGTTCAGGGTCTTCATCCACATATAGCACTAATGGTGCAATTGGTAAATCAATCTCACTGTCAAATTGAACTGCTGCATCTACATGTAAGACAGGTGGAGACCTAGATGTTGATGTGACTGATGCAATTGTAGGAGTTGAAGAATATGCTAGCCTATGTCTTTGATCAATAAGTTGAACCTTAGTTTGCATCTCCACACACCTCTGTTGAACTACATTATAATCATTAAAAAATATTTTCAAACTTCTTCATTAGCTCCTCTTTTTCTTTAGCCTCCCTCTTTGAAGTTTCATGGGCCAATTTGGCCACATCAACAACTAACTTTGAGGCCTCAACATTTGATGTATTAGAGGCTCTTTTTATAATAAGGCTTCCCCTCAAGTTTGGATTTATATCACTGATATTAGGCCTCCTAGGGCCCTATTCTAGTGCCCATATTGCCAAGGTTGCATGATCATCTTCAAATTCTAACCCTTTTAGTGCCAACCTTGCTTCTTCCTCTGAATTGAATTATCGATCTTTTGATTTTCTGATTGTATCAAAGGCCACTGCATCAGATATATCCCACTCTGGCAGAATTAAGACTCTAGCTTGGTTTATAATCAACTTGCCTTCATCTTTAATAATTCCTTTAAATTCTTGTATCATTTCATTTTTTACCTCCTCCCAATTTTCCTGATTAGATCTGTCTAGCCTTTGGGCCTTTCTCTCGTTGCTTCTCCTCTTGTATTCTTATATCTTTGTTTTCCATACAAATTGCAAGAAGGTCGAGCTTCTTACGAAGGCTTCATCTTCAAGAAATTTATCTCATGCTTCCTTCCTGGCATCTCTAAAGGCTCTACCCTGAATATCCAAAGGAGTGAGATTTAATTCTCAAGAAGGTGGCACAGGAGGAATACCAATCCACATCTCTACATTTGTCACTACAATGGTATCTTCCTCTTGTGGTTCTTCTACCTTCCTTGGAGGTGAAAAGGTACATGAGGTGTTGAGGGGCTTCTGTATGAGTCTTCAAGATCAATGATCTTGACCCCTTTAAAAGGTTTTACTTGTACCTTTAGGGGTGGCTTTGTCTTCATTATCTTCTTTCCTTTTCTTCTCACCAACCTTTCACTGTCACTACTACTCTCCTCTTCACTACTTACTTCTTCTCTTACCCTTTTTATCACAACACCACCCCTTGGAGGAGGCACATAGCTAGGTCTACCTTCCACTAGCCTATCTGTTCTATGAGGTGGAGGAGGGGGTGAGCCTAGTTATTTCATTCTCATATGATGAATCAAGGTTTCTTCTTCAGGCGTCATGGGTGTAGGTTGTTGTACTCTTCTTCTTTCAACTTGTTGGCCATGAACTTCCTCAAGTATGGCTCTCTTCTCTTTTAATGAAAGAATTAACTCATCAAAGTTGTTCATGACAAAATCTACTTTGGCACAACATGGAGAGAAGTTTTTTAATGGATCATATCTGGGATCCATTTTTTGTACTATAGCCCATAGCTTCCTAAAAGCTATCCATTTGTCCTTCCTCCAATCCTTAGTCATGAAATCAAATTCATTTATTATTATATCCTCAGGGAAATTATGCTCATGGGGCAATGGGATTCCTTTTATTCTTTCCCTGAAAACATTGTAGAACCCCTCCGGGTCACTATGTTTGACTGTGCTAACCCCTAAATGATATGGTGCAAAAAGCTTATCAAAATGCACATACTCCCCTTTTATAATTATAAATTATGGAATGACAGTGTAATCTAGGAAAATGGTCCCTTTGCCTCTACCCTTTAGCTCCTTATCATATATACAACCTATTTGCCACAGTACTTCAACAAAACCTAACCTCAAAGGAACATTGAAAGGTAATACATGTGGTTGGCCAGGAAAACCATAAACTTTGATAACTGTACTGACGGGATAAGGGATAATGTCTCCCTAGTTGTGTTCAATTTTCAACAGTGGCAACCTATCCTTTGGTCTTACAAAATCATGCAGCTGTGTGGGAATCTTTTGTGGATTCACTGTTGGTCTCTCTCTTAGTCTAGAAATAAAACTATTATCAAACCTGATAAAATTTGATTCCTTCCTATCCCACGTCATGTCCATACTCCAAAGCTACATCGACACATCAATATTATCAATTGTTCTCTTGAGATTCATGGTACCTTCAAAATAATCTTCATTTCTATATAAAAACATTTGCATTAACAATGAATACCAATAGAAATGGGTGCCAAATACACCATTCTTTATATCTTGCAATCCCTCATGAATCTTTACTTCAAGGTATGGGGCAAATTCAAAAACCACTATAAAATCTGGATGCTGAATTTGTATAGCCATGTACATAAAATTAGGTGGCATGACTGTAATAGGGTTGAACCCTATAACTTGGCACAAAGAGAAGAAAGTGGCTTGAAAATATTTGGTGAAAGTTTTGAGACATGGACCAGCTAGGACTCAAACCTAGGACCTTCCATACGCTGCTAGAGTGCTCTACCACTGAGCTACTAGCCCCTCTTGGACCAGTCCATCGTCGGTCCGGGTGTGGCTTATTTCCAACACCAACACCCCCCCTTAAGCCACACCTCTTGTGTTCTTGGGGCTCCTAGCCTGGACCTGGCTCTAATACCATGTTGAGACATGGACCAGCTAGGACTCGAACCTAGGACCTTCCATACGCTGTTGGAGTGCTCTACCATTGAGCTACTGGCCCCTCTTGGACCAGTCCATCATCGGTCCGAGTGTGGCTTATTTCCAACACCAATAGAAAGAACCAATAGGAAAGGGCTCTTATTAATTATGGCTAATATGATAAGTTGTATCCCCTGCTTTTGCCAAATGAGCTAGAAGGAGGTTGGCTCTGATAAAACCCTTCATTCCGTAATACTCTATCTTTAGTTTGTTCAAATCTATCTGAATCAAGGCAACAAAAGGTTCATACAAATCAAAAATCTCTTGAAATTACTCCCTCTTGATTGTCATTACAATTTCTCCCTCATTTCCCCTTATAACTCTAGAAATGGGGTCATATCTATCTGCAACAACTTTAAGGAGGTCGACATCCATGAATACATTGGGCACTACTAACTTGCCCAAGTCATATTCCCATGCACTTGAAAACGGGGATTGCAAATTCCTCTATCCATACCACAACTTAAACAAATCTACCCCAGTCATTAGAACCCTAGCATCCACAATGTTATATGCCTTATCTGTTAATCCTTCTCCTAGGTTTTTGCCTTGTACAAGTCTCCACCCCTTATATTTATCATTTGTCAAGGGCTTCAATTGATCAAGAAAATCATCAAACAAATTCCTCTTTAGATACTCTATCTGTCCTGAGTGGTTTCATAGGGGAGCCATTCTATTTGACTAGGGATTTTAATAATTACCCACGAAAGGAAAGGAGAAACAAGGGCTTAACACAATATTATCAAATTCAACACCGAAGAGTGCAAATTCTCACCCCTTTTACCAAATTTAAAAAACTCTTAGACCAATTCACAACCTTTTCACTACAATTCTCATGCAATTCACAACTTTAACGCTTTAAAACAAATGAAAGAATTTAGGTGAACTTACTACTTTAATCGCACCAAAAAATCCTAATTTCACACTACAAGAAATCACTAAAATTTCCCTCGGCTCTAGAATCGCTCTTCAATGTCTTCTGAATGCTTTGGTGGTTTAAAATAGAAGAGAAAATGCATTTAATCATTGTTCTGGAATAAAACATCATCGTCTCATTTGCCACTACTGCTTGCGTGAGTGGAGAAACGTATTGAAAGTGCATTTGAACTAAGTTTGAATCTCCACCGTTGATTGATTCCATGCTGGCAAATTGCACAAATAATAGTGGTCAATCTGACATTGACCATCACATGTGGCAAGTGGGCCCGTTAAAGGTATGACACGACATCTCCAACTCACCCTCCATCTCACCTCAATCAGTGGCCCCCAACTTCCGGCTTACCCCGACCTGCCTTGGACACGTGACATCATTTCATGATGCTGCGATCCATAACCTCCATCTTCCTTCACGGGACTGCGAGGACTGTTGGATCTGTTCGCCCTTTGTCTCCCGACCACGGTGTCTACCTTCCTTAGCCAATTAACGATTGAGCACTTTTTGACCAAGATTAAAAGATCTCCGTCCATTTAACCATGTGCAAATAGCAGGAACTTTTAGTAGCTCGATTGTTAACATAAAGTCACTGACATAAGTACTAATGCCGGCCTTAGGAAAAATAATTAGGCATTGGCTTAAATATTAAATGGGACCCACTCACTGGAAAATTAAAATGCAGACTTAGGAAAATATTAATAGGGGCCTGACATAAAAACAACTTAATGCCTAGGGAAAGACATGGCCCCGCCAACGGTAAGTAGACCCTTGGCCTTAAGTGGAAAAAGGTAATTCCAAATTATAACAGGTTTATGATTTTTACCAAGACTTAATCAAAATGCATAAAACCCTAGACCTTAAGCATGAAACACAAGACAAAGAGCATAATTAAATCCTAAATGACCAGTATTTTGACTAAGGCATTAATATTTTTCACTAGGTCATTTTCAGGATTATCAGGACCATGACAAATTGATACTACCTGGTCCCAAAAAATTAGATTGAACTTTTGAGAACAAATTCCAAACATCTTATTTTGCCTAGATCCAAGTCGATGGTTTCGTGGAACATCTATAGCTTGTTGTTTCTATTAGAAGACTTCAATTATCACCTATTTTTTCATAACTTCAGTCAGTTCAGTTCAATCCTTGGAAAGAGGAAGTCAAACCCTAACCCAGATGAATCTATTCAAAGTTCTCGACCCTTCCTCAATGGGATTGAGGCTATATATATTAGGTTCACCCTCTTTCCCATTATTTTGGTCAATTTCAGATTGTTTGTGGTTTTATTATTGAAACCCTAATTTCTAAATTTGTACCATTACACTTGTAACTGTACACAAGAGAAGAAAAATGGTGTTTGGGTTGTTTATAAGTTTTTGCCTAGGTCAAGAACTAGGTTTGGAATTGACCCTTGAATTTAATTGAATTTAAATTGAATTGGAAATACTTGAATTGAAATGAATGACTGAATTGATTATATCCTCAATTGATGGAGCAATGTCATTAGGATAATTTCTCCATGTGTTGATGCAATAACATGATAATCACATAAAATACATCACGAAATCATAATTCTAACATAAATGAAGATGCCTTGATATAGCTTTTTGTTCCTTGAATCATATCTACTCTTGAAGTGTTTCTCTTGGAATGAAACTCATAGATGCAAGAATGTGATAATGATAGATGATAAAAATAATTGAGAGAGATGCCTTATATAGGGATTTCATAATAAACTCACCTTTAGGCTACCTTAGATTTATTTTTATTTTTTGCATGGAGCTAGATTTGAATAAGATAGGACTATTGTATTATCCTTCCAAAGTTTGGTGCAAAAGAGTCATACAAAGTGGTGTGGGGTAGGCTTGAAATTTAGGGATGTGAGATAATAGGATTCTAATACCAAAAATAGATTCGTAAGAAAATATATAATGTTTAGATGGGAGAAACGTGTCTAGAGATTTGAAATGGAGGAAGATTTATAATAAATTGGGATACTAAAAGATAAATGACACACCTAGAAATAAGAGCCCAAATAAGAGTGTGATGATGTATTAAAGTGCAATAAGACTCATCTTATTGAATTAAATAATAATTTAAATAAAGAAAAGGTCCCATAATGTATAGAGGGATGGGAAATACTAAAATGAGTGTTAGGAGAGTTTGAAATTAGACACCTCAATTAAAGGTGTACAGTTTATGATGCTACATTATTATATTGATATATAGTAATAATATTATATTATAATTAGGATCCATAACCATAATTTTACTCTAACCCTATCCGTATCTAATATTATAATTATAATACTATTGTAATATAAGTTAATATTATTATATATATTTTATTTACTTTACTTTACTATTAGGGTTACAATTCAATTTAGTTTAATGATCATTTAGGTTTATAGTGGATTGGGTTAGGATTTGTTAATAGTGTTTTTATGCACTATGCAACACAGAATAAAATACTAAGTGTTCTATCCTATCTTGAATAAAGACTCCCAAATACTAAGTTGTGTGATCAAGTGGGATGACTCCAAGGTTCTTGAATGTCAGGTCTTGATGTGCTCTTGGATAGACTCAGTTGTATATGATGTGATATTGTTGGGATCACAAGGTGGAGTTATGTTAAATACTTGAATGCTCAAATGATGTTGGATGTTGTTGGAATGTGAGATTTCACTTGATTAAAAGAAGGAAAAAGGATAAGGGTTTAGAAGGCTATTCTAATTCCTACGAATGTGAGAAGAATGGACAATCTTTGATGAAATTCCAACTAAGTCTTTCTTCGACATGGTATAAACATTTCCACAAGGCTAGTGCAATATCCTAAGGATAGTTTTGTGATTTTCAAATCATCACCACAAACATAGACACCATCAAGTTGATGCATATCAATGAAGGAATGATAATTGAAGTTAAGCTTGGCTAGATAGACCCAGTTGACTATGAAAGGAACTTTACCATCAAAAAGGTGTTAGTAGTATGGATATATGAATTTCACCATTAATGATGCACAAAGTCTTCCATTCATCTAACAACATGAAATCAAATTGAGAAGTAGAGACCATGCGAATTATTGAATCAACATATATAATTCACAATATCTTCAATGAAGTTTACATACCTTTTGCAACAATTTCTTAGTAATGATCTTTTCCTTCTCTTTCTACTCTACTCTAATTATCTACTATTGAGCTACCAACTATTAACCTTACAAATGAAGAAGTGGGACCTTATATAGTGCTTTCATTACATTCAGTGGCTCAGATCAATTTAAAATCAATGGCTAAGATCAATAGATAGAAACTCTAATTAGGGTTTGTTACACCCATTACAAAGCATTTAATACTTGACCAATGATAAATTTATATTTGATGGGACACATGTCCTTTAAAAATTTGAGCAATAAATGATGAGGGTAGGCACTTTGAACTTTCTGCCAACATGTAGTAGCTATATTCTTTGTAGGATGATTCAAGTTCATTGAATCTGGACGCATTAGTTTGGAATGATGTAATTGGTTAAATGATGACTAGGCACCACCTCATCTCACTCTTTGTAACTCATCACAAGTGTGAATGAATGAGGCATATCTCTTGATACTCAGCATGTCCAAGCTCAATCAATGAATGAATTTTCAAGTTGACCTTATAACTTTGATTAACTCTTCTAAAACTATCTCTTGTCTTGATCATTTGCAATCTGGAGCTTTCATCTGGGCATATTGGTAAGGATTCTTGGAAATTCAAGATTGTGAAAGTTTTATCCGTACTTGATGTTGACGCTTATCTTTTTCCTTAATGTTGTATTTGATGTAGATCTTGTCTTGCCTATGCTTGATTCTCATCATGCCTTGAAGTACATTGATTCAATATTTAGTGTCCTAAAATTGCACCCCTTTGCAATTTCGACCACATTGGGTCCTTACCTTAGTATTTGCGCCCCTTGGCCTTCTTGGGACCTAATTATGCCCATGCCCCTTCCATATTGCATCACTTAGCATTCATTAGGCACTTGATCCTTGCCCCAAAATAGGGTAGGGCTAGGGCATGGCGCTTGGTCCTCAATTGGACCATGGTGCCACGCCATGGTCCCCCTCATTTTTGGACCTCTTTTAAACCATTTTCACATTTCAAATTTGAGTGGGAATTCCCTCTTCGTGTCAATTCATGTTAGAAAATTAATTAGTTTTCTCAACATGCAAGTATATAAAGAGGATTTACCCTCTCATTTGAACATCTATGACGCCCAGGAGAAAATTCAAGCACACATGAGATCAAGAAATCAAGCATTCAAGAGAAATTGAGCATTTTGTCTTCCTTCAAGCCTTAGAGAAGAAATAAAGTCAAAGATCAAGCATTGAAGTGGAGATCTACATCTTATTTCATGAAACCCCAATTCCACATGGAGACAAGCAAAACTTCACAAGGAGGTATAATCATTCAATTTTCAATCATAATTCATCATCTCCCTCAAAAGGAGATCCTTTCCTTTTAGTCATTTCAATTACATTTATTTCAATTTCATGGTTAATTATAAAACCAGGATTTGACTTAAGGCAAGCCCCTATTCCCAACCTATTTCCCTTTCTGTGTGTAGGAAAAAGTTACAGAGTTGTACTTCTCAGAATAAGCTTCATTCACAAAGACAAATCAACCCTTTTCATCTCATAGAAAGTTCCGAGGATTGTGGTGTCGAGCCTTGGTCCCTGCTTTTTGGGAGATTTTTCAAGGGTTAGATCTGACTCAACCTATATTTCTCAATTCCAGGTGCCCAAATCGATCCCACATATGTAGATCACTGTTTTCTTTGTTTTACTTTTATTTTTCAACACTCTACCTTAAATCAACATTTCAACTTACAAAAGAGAGGGAAAACCCCATAGCAATTAATCAATCCATTCAATATTTAGTCCTTAATTTGATTTGTGATTGAATCTAGTGGATTCCCTTCCCTCTTTTGAATGTAAGGGTTTTTAAGAACAAATGATTTAGTGATTTCTCCCTTCTATGTTGTAAATTGCCAAATTTAATTTTCACCATTACATTTTGGTGAACCCAACATGTCCTATGCTTACTTCTGATTTTTTTTTCATATTTGAGTGTGTATGCAATTTAAAATTTAAATTTTCATTTACAAGTTTGATTTCCTTGCAAATTTAGAAAATGTAGATGTTAATTTCACTAAAACCCTAATTTTAAATTTCAAAATTAAGCTTGCGAATTGCATAATTTGGGTTGATTGTTTAAGATATGAGTGTTTTCCAATTTCAAAATTCAAATTTTCACTTGCAACTCAAATTTCATATTTAAATTTTAAAATTAAGTGGTTAATTGCAAAAACCCTACTTTTTCAAAAAAATTTAAAAATTGAGCTTGTGGGTTGTTTAAATTTTGAATTTATCATTTTAGAGTGGTTTCAAATTCAAATTTGCAATCTTGGATCAAATTTCAAATTTTAAATTTAAATTTTAAAATTAAATGGTTAATTAAAAGAGCCCTAATTTTTTAGATTTAAATTGAATATTATTTAAATTTCAAAATTAAGAAGTTCTTTTTACAAGACCCCAATTTTAAATTTCCTTTAGATCATTTTCAATTTAAATTTTTAAAATTAAGAGGTTATTTTTAGGGCAATTTTAATTTTAAGGTAAGATGTTATTTTAACAAAGCCCTAATTTTAAATTTCAATTTCCTAGGGGATTCCATAATTTATCTTTTCAATCAATTTGCTTATTTATTTGAATAATCATTTTTCTAAAGTTTTGCATTATTCAATTATTTTGCAAATTTCAAACTTCAAACTTCAAATTTCAAATTCCAAATTCCAAATTCCAAATTTCCCTCCCTTAGTGCATGAGTTTTACTACTAATAGTCCAACCTATAATATCCTTATGAGAAGAAACTGTAGAATTAAATCTTCCCAAAGTTTAATTACCGAGGAGATGGAGCCTAATTTGGATAACTTATTCCATGAGGATGTTGGTGGTTCTAACAATCCTTCAAATGTCCCCATTTATCCTCATTCTTTTCATAATTCTCATGATGTGGATGAATCACTAACTAAGATTTTCGTTGACCAATTTGAGAAGATTGACAGTCAATTTGAAAATCTTCAACAATGGATGAGTCAACAATACCCGGAAAGTGAATCTATCTCATTGATTGAAGACTTGAAAAGAATGGTTCAAAGTGATAAACTTGGTGTTTATATCTTTTGTGGTATTTCTCATATTGTTGACTCCAATATTATGCCTATGAAGAGTTATGTTGAAGTCCTTGGTTATACACAACCTCCTAGTCAAGTTAATCATTCCATCCATTTGACTACCCCTATGGCTAGTGTTCTTATATTTACATCTAGCATCGTGGATACCTCTACTCAAAATGTCATACCTACAAGTGTTAGTCAAGGGGGAAAATCCTCTAATCATAATTCTCTCATCCCTCCTCAAGTGAGTCTTCCATTTGTTACCCAGTCATCTCCCATACCTACTTGTCATAGTGTTCCCCTGCCTTTATATAATAATATCCCTCCTTATTCTCAACCCCTTCCTTCATTCAACAATGTTACCCTTCCTCCTCAATCCAACATGTCCAATTTCAATCCTTCTATCGAAGCTACAATCAATAGTCTAGCCCAAACAATGTATTCCTTACAACAAAAAATAGCTTCTTTGAATCAATCTAAGTATAATGTGCCTACATTTGATGTAGCAAGCCCATTATCCAATGACATTGTCTGAGTTGTCCCTCCTAAACATGTGGAATTTCCTCAATTGGAACTTTATAATGGAAAAGGTGATCCCTTGACTCATGTTAAAACATTTCAAGCTTTGTGTAATGACTTTGCTCACGACCAAAGATTGTTGGCTAAATTGTTTAGTAGAACATTAAGTGATAAAAATTTGCAATGGTATTGTTCTTTGCCTCCTTACTCTATTACTTAGATTTTCAACAATTGGATAATATTTTTATTCAACAATGTCACAATAACATTGGTCCTAAAATTATTTTGATAGATTTGATGCATTGTAAGCAAGGTGTTAAAGAAAAAGTGATTGATTTTATTGGTAGTTTTATGCATTTGTATTTTCAAATTTCTTTTCCTGTGCCTGATCAATATATTCAAAGGATTTTTATTTTAATTTGCAAAAAAATATTAGGAATATACTTCTCTTTTTCTAGGTTTACTTCCTTTATGCAGTTGTGCACAGTACTTCCCAATTATCAGCTTACTGCGAGTCAAAATAATCCTCTTCAATGGCTCCAAGTGATAAAAGTGAAAGTGTTCAACAACCTTTTGTGAAGTTCAAATTGAATAAGAGATTCATCAAATTCAGTGATGACAACAACACTCACATAGTAGCTACAACAGGTGCGCCTCCTTTGTCCAAGTACTTTAGAAAATAATTCACTCCTATTAATGAATCTTTGCATAGTATAATGTTGCAATTGTTACAAAATAATGTGTTGAAACTTCCCCCTATTAAACCAATTGGTACAACCAAGCCTTTGCCAATTTCTTATGATGCCAAAGCCTTTTTCCAATAGCATCATCAACCCCGTCATGACACTAAAACATGTTATTCCTTAAGGAGTAAGATTCAAGACTTGATTGATAATAATAAAATATACGTGGTTGGTGTGAATGATAAAGGAAACAAATTTGTAGCTCCTCCTAATCAAAACCTTCAAATTTTCACTGATCCTTTACCTTCCCATTGCAATAATGTGATTGAGATTGATTGTATTGCCTTCTCTCCCAATGATGTTGGCCTTGAGTCTAATAATGTGGCGAATCTTGTAGATCAAATTAAACCTCCTAAGGACTTATGTATTACATTTGATCCTAGTGAGACTATTAAAGCACCCAATGGCCCACTTTACATAATTGCAAAAATCAAAGGCATACCTTCTCAAGGAGTGCTTATTGATCCATCTTGCATGGTTAATGTGATAACCAAAGAATTTATTTATACTTTGCAATTGTATCAAGTGACATATGATGACAATAATGTGATAGTTTGATTTTTTTATGGATTCTCTTGTTCTGCTATTGGTTCTATCACACTTCCTATTGATGTTGGCACTAAATGTTTAGATGTTGTCTTCGCTATCATTCATACATCCTATCAATTTTGTGTGAAGTTGGGACATCCTTGGCTCTCTTCCATGAAAGTGATCCCTTCTATTGTTAATAAGTGTTTGAAATTTCCTTATGATGATAAAATCGTAACTGTTAATCATAGTATATATCAACCTATGGTGACTCATGGAGATGTTTGTCTTGTTTTTTTTTGGTCTAAACAATTCCAACCTCTTCAATCTAGAAGTGATGCTCTCTTTAAATCATATCAAAAATTTAAAAAAAATGAGATGATTTTATCCTTGAGTAAACCTAGAAATCTAACACTTAGCCTTCCTTATCCTTCCTCTTGATGATCATATACCTCTTCTTGAGGACAAGATTAAATTCTTCCTTTGAAGTAAAGAAATAATCTTCTTCCTAAAGAGGAACCTATTTCTCCTCCTAAAGATAATACTATCCTTCCTCCTAAGGAAAGCGATATTCTTTTTCCTAAGGAAGGATCCATTCCTTCTCTTAAGGATGAGTTTATTCTTCCTTCCAAAGGTAGAAATGCTCTTCGTCCTAAGCATCAATATATTCCTCCTAAGGGTAGACCTATTCCTCCTCATGATGGACCTAGTCTCCTTCCCACACCTCCCATTCCTCCTTTATATGGTGTGGTTCAGCCTCCTACATCTTAAAAAGGGAAGCAAATGACCTCTCCTATTATTCAACCTAAAAGACCTTCTCCTATGCATCCTTCCTTCAAAGAAGAAAAGAAGCCTATACCTGAAGAATCTAAACCTTCACAACCTTCCGCTAAAACCAAAAGAAACCATTCTACGAGGGAACCTTGATGGAGACATCGTGTGAGAGCTCATAAACTTACTTCTCAAACCATTTCTGCTCACAAAACACCAACCATTGATATAATTCCATTTGATCAACCTTCTCCTAACCAAGATGCTCAACCTAATTCTCTGAGATGGAAAATGCTTAAGACAAATGATGGTTCAAGTTCTATTCCTATTAGAGCTCCTATTTTTGTTAATCTGGATGAATAAATTGGTGAGAATGTTGTTAATGACAAAAATGTTGATCCTAATATTTTTGATGATGAATATGAATATTTTGATGTTGACAATGATTAATCCTAGCTTCTTGTAACAAGAAAAGTGATTCATCATTAGAGCATGGTCCTTGTTTGGAACTTGTGATAGCTCCATATACTGTTCTCAATGTCACTTCTCTTGCATGTTGTCCACCTTCTTGAAAAATGATGAACAAGATTGGGGGGAAGATGAGATGCTTGATTAGCTTCATTAGTGCTGTAGATTCTCTCTTCCTCCTCTCTTGCTTGCTTGTGACCTTCTTCTATTTGTCTCTCCGTTCTTCTATTTGTTGTCCCTAGTGTTGTCTACTTGAGGACGATGCAAAGCGTTGAGATCTCTTTTGATCTCTCACATGTGCCCTTCTTCCATGGTGGTTTCCTTTCTTTGGAGGATGAGGATAATTCTATGCATATATATACACATGATATACATTGGTTATCATAAAAAGCATACTAACTCTAGAGTTAAGTGAAACCACCTCATGTTTTGTGTTTTGTGATCATTATCCTTTGATTTGTCCTCTCTTGGGGGCTAAATTATTGTGATAACGTGCTTGTCCTTTTGGGTTCATCATACCTTAAAGCAATTGCTCCCAATAAGTGTGTGCAATTGTTTTAACATGGGGGCATACAATTTGCTCAATGATTCTCTCTTTTGCATATTTTGATACTTAAAGTTATTTAGCAAGATTTGTCTTTTGCTTTGTAATTTTTTCGTATTTTTCTTTTCATAACTCATAGCAAGATAACTTTACTAGTTTGTAGTCATGGTTCTCTCTCTTTCTCTCTCTCTCATGATCTTCCCTTTTATCTTATCATTGAAGTTGTAAGATCCTAAAGTCCACTAGGAGCTTGGTGTATCTTGCCTCTTTGGTGACTTGGTGAAAGTCTTTCAATATGAACCCTTTGTACTTTACCAAGAGTATGATTGACTTCATACTCCCACTAAAGTGGGGGCTAAATGTAGCATCCTAAAATTGCACTCCTTTGCTATTTCGACTACATTGGGTCCTTACCTTAGCATTTGTGCCCCTTGGCCTGCTTGGGACCTGATTATTCTCATGCCCCTTCCATGTTACATCACTTGGCATTCATTTTGCACTTGATCCTTGCCCCAAAATAGGACAGGACCAGGGTGGCGCCCTGGTCCTCAATAAGACCATGGCGCCACACCATGGTCTCCCTCATTTTTGGGCCCCTTTTAACCCATGTTCAGATTTCAAATTTGAGTGGGAATTCCCTCTCTGTGTCAGTTCATGTCAGAAAATTAATCAGTTTTCTCAACAAGCAAGTATATAAAGAGGATTTCCCTCTCATTTGAACATCTATGACATCCAAGAGCAATTTCAAGCACACATGAGATCAAGCATTCAAGAGCAATTGAGCATTTTCAGTCTTCCTTCAAGCCTTGAAGTAGCAATAAATTCAAAGATCAAGCATTGAAGTGGAGATGTACATCCTATTTCATGAAACCCTAATTCCATGTGGAGAAAAATAAAACTTCACAAGGAGGTATAATCATTTAATTTTCAATCATAATTCAACATCTCCCTCAAAAGGAGATCATTTCCTTTCAGTCATTTCAATTACATTAATTTCAATTTCATGGTTAATTCCAAAATCGGGGTTTGACCTAAGGCAAGCCCCTATTTCCAACCTATTTCCCTTTTTTTTCTGTGTGCAAAATATAGGTATAGAGTTGTATTTCTCAGAATAGGCTTCATTCACATAAACAAATCAACCCTTTTCGTCCCGCGGAAAGTTCAGAGGATTATGGTGCTGCGTCCTGGTCCCGACTTTTTGGGAGTTTTTTCGAGGGTTAGATCCAACTCGGTTTATGCTACTCAATTCCAGGTGCCCAACTCGATCTCACATTTGCAACTCACTGTTTTCTCAATTTTACCTTCATTTTTCAGCATTTCAACTTACAAAAGAGAGGGAAAACTCCACAACAATTAATCAATCCATTCAGTATCCAGTCTTTAATCTCATTTGTGACTAGATCTAGTGTATTCATTTCCCTCTTTTGAATGTAAAGGATTTTAGGCAAAATTGATTTGATGATTTCTCCCTTCTATGTTACAAATTGCCAAATCCAATTTTCAAATGTTGATCTCCTCCTTATTCTTCATGATGACTCCTTGTATCGAACCTGGAAGACAATGAAAACACCTTAATCATAGTTGTGAACACAAAAACCTTATGAATATAATGAATAAGAAGCCGGATCGGTCGCGAAATGAGGTCTAATTAATGATGAAATGTACTTTATTTCAGACCTGCAAGTGCTTCAAAATAGACTGATTATATTAATTTGATTGCCCATTTGGTCGAAGTTGCCTACCCTTAGATGAATACGCTTTTGATTAATTCACTGGATTTTGTGAATCTATGGTGCAGATTTTGACAGTCTTATCCAATTCACTGTATGGCTAATGAATTTGATGTGTCTCCAAATGGATTTACCCTTGAACAGATGACGGGATCACTGAATGTTGACAAGTATGTTGTCCCTGCCTTGATGTCTTGATAATGATCTCATCAGCCGCCTTTAGGATTTTCTGACAAATTCGCTGCATACACAGATGAATTCACTAGCTTTTAGGATGTAATTGCCTGGTGCATTCGCTGCATAGCTAAATCATTCAAGCTTGTGCCATTGCTGATTAGAAGAAGACCGGTGTATGCTATTTCTGATCAGAAGAAAATGTTAATTATATTTTTTTAAAGTTTAGTTTGTCTATAGGTTAGTATTTTGCATTTTTGAAGGTCTTAAAGGCATTTTTAGCTCCTGCAACCTGTGAAAGAGCATGGCTAGCGCATGCTTTTTCAAATGTTCGGGTTGGAAAGGTCTCCAAGAGATGTAGACGAGAATTTGAAAAAGCATGCGCTAGCCATGCTCTTTTGTTGGTTGCAGGGGCTAAAAATGCTCTTAAGACCTTCAAAAATGTAAAATACTAACATATAGACAAACTAAACTTAAAAAAAAAAAATTCACATTTTCTTCTGATCAACTTCATTGTCAAAACCACATTGCTGCTGTTTATGTTTCCTGTTTCCTCCAAATAGTCCTGTAAACTATAACTTTATTTTGGCGGGCTTTGGTAGTTCCGTATGGTGAAGAAATTATGTCCGTGCCCAATGTTGCATTTTTTATTCATGGTCATTGATAGTCTTCTGCTTTGCTTCTGTGTGAAGTTTTTCAATGGAGACCAGAGATTTTAATCCATTTATATTCATTGCATTTTGGGTTTAGTATCTCAACGTTCTCTTTACATTTCCTATACTTTTTTAACAAATTAGTATTATTTTGTATAAAATTTAATATTATAATCATATTTTAAAATTTATGTAAGTTAAAGTTACCTATAGGGGACTTTTTATAAAGAATAAAAATAACAATGAATAAAATTATTTTATTACGAAAAAATTGATAGAATTTATGGTAATAAGATTCAAGCATACGAATTTAATATGTTTTTTAAACTAATTAATATTTATGAATCATTTTAGTTAAAATTTTAAACAAGCTGATTTAAAAATTTGAATAATGGGTACGATCTGTATATAGTTTGTATTTAGTTTCTTCTTAAATATATAGTAAATTCATTATAACTTTTTGGTCTAACTAATTGTGTAGATATTGTTTTTCATCATGAATTATCTTGTTCATCATGATATGCGATATCGATTTTTTCAATGATATTTTGTTTGTCATCATTTATACAACATGATCACATTTTCAAAAAAATAAAAAAAATAAAAAAATTTGTCAAAGTGATATGGTCGACTTGTTTTTGGATGTCATATCTATAAATAAGATTTGAAGGAGCATGCTACACTTACATACAACTTTATGAGGATATCCTCCATATATTTGATATTGGTTCACACTCTTATATTTATATTTTTTACACTTTACTATTATAGAGAACATCTAATCATTAGTTTTTACAATTGTTCTAGGCTACAAATTTTGAGAAGCTCTACTTTATAGGTTACCTAGTGGATAATCTTCGAGAATCTTGTTCTTCTCTATAGAGGATGGGTTGCGAATCTTTTGATTTATAATTGTAGGTACTATTATCGTATTGAAATATCTCTATAATTGTATAATTTTGCAATCCTTATGAAATATTGTGCCTAATCATATTGTAACTAAGTTTAATAATAATATAATAGTTCAAGATTTTGAGGCAAGGTTTTTCTTTTCTCAAAATTGTTTTCCCATGTTATAAATTATGTCATCCATTATGTGTTCTTATTATTACTTATATTATTTTCCTTATTATACTATATTTGTAGAGAGAAATAAAGAAATAAATGACAATGCAAAGGTATGAGATTTGAGAGAATATAACTATGTCATTTGTATATGGTGTGCTTCTCATGTGGCCAAGGTTGTGCAATATGTCAAGTCCATGTGGTGCAAATTAGCTATCATGATCTTATATTTAGTGTAATACTTATTTGTACCTACAAAAAAGAGATATACAATACATTTAGGTCTTTTCTTTAGAACCTATATCAAAGAGAATTATTTGCACAAGTCACCTAGATGAGTTGTGGGAGCTCCCAAGATTGATCTTAACTGAAAGATATAATCTAACTGGTGTGAAGACTATGTTGCGTCATGAGATATTGGGCCATGTTGACGAGAAATGACATATAACCTTGAAAAATAAAAGTTTTTATAGAGTGAAATTAACTAATTGTTCTTTGAAATTTGATTTTTGTGAGCACTATATTTACAAAAAATAAAATTCTTTTTAATTTTATCTAGGATCTTTTAGATTTGAAAGTGCATCAGATTCAATCCATAGTGATCTTGTTGTTCTAGTAGGTGTACTTTCACTTGGAAGAATATTTGTATGATATTTATTTCATTTATGATTTATCTATAAAAATATTGATCTATTTTGTAAAGCATAAATATGAAATATTAATTTAGTTTGAAAATTTTAAGACTTATAAAGAATTAGAAGGATATAAAGATCAATGTGTTGAAAATGAATGACAATGGATGATACTTCTTAAAGAATCTTGATTAATTTGACAAAAATAATAAAATTATGCAATGTAAGACAACTCTATACATCCCTCAAAAAGTGCAATGAGAGAACGGTGTTTGTTAAATGTGTTAGTATTTAGGTGCCATTAACCTTGTAAATCCTTTAATTAATTATTCACCTAATGTTATTTATAATTTACCTATAAAATGTGAAATCGTTTAAGTAATGATGGTGAAAGGACTAATGTAAATGAGAAGTTTTAGTTACCATTTGTCTTCTAGGAAAAGGACAAAATAGCTAGGTGACCCCTTTAGAATCTCCTATTTTGAGGTTCTTGGACACTTTTCAGGAGTTGTAAGTGTATGTATGATAGTTATGATAGTCATTATGAGTCCCTATGACAATAATTTATGACAAAGGCTACTATCTTGGTCCATGTGCACCCAAATTGGCTAAATGCAATATGATAGTTGTAAGAAGCATCTATAAAAGGTTATTTTAGGAGGGTAGAATGGGTTTTTCCACATGTTTTTTCTACCTTTTGTTTATTGATAGCATAGTGGTTTTCACTCTCAAAATTGCTATAAATTAGGGCCTTAATCTTGTGTTTTCCATCAAGTTTGGCTCAACTATGTAGGTAATAGGGTTCTATGAGATTTTATAGAGGTCTACAAATAAGTGTATTGATGTTGTCATCTTCATTGGATTAGTAGTATACTTTCCTCTCTTTCCGTGGTGGAGTTTTTTTGTCAAAAGGGTTTCTCCACGTATATCTACCATTATATGTGTTATGATTTTCTTTCTCTATTCTTGATTCTTTAATCACATATATTAAGGGTTAATATTTGATTTTATATTTGCAGTTACATTTGGTTTAAGTTCGTATTACAACTTTTTTCACCTTGTTTTACAACAAAATAGAATCAATGATTGAACTTGGTTGTGAATGAGTTGAATTATCTAATGAGTCTCCAAAATATGAAGTCTAATTAGAATGTTGTGTTTTTTTGTCCTTCTCTCTAGCTATTCTATTTGTATTTGATTATTTTGGGGCTGCATTAGTGTAGCACCTAGTTTTGCATTTGAACATCTATATTTTGTTATGTTAACTTTTCATGTGGGACCCTTTCCCCATCTTAGAGGGGTATACATAACATGAAAAAAAGAAAAAATAAAAGGAGTCTTACCTAAGAGTGACTAGGAAGTAATTGCCGAAGAAGCGAGTAACTCCAAATCCATAGACACATCAATTGAGCCAAGAGGAGAAGATTCATGAATGGGTGGTTCTGTATCCCCATAATTGAAGAAAACCATGAAAGAACCTCCATTGAATTGAAGAAAATCATGAAAGAACCTCTGGTAGAGGGTAAATCTCTATTTTCCCTCAACTAAACAAGGCCATGACTTTGAAACCCAACAATGCAAATCAAGAAGAGAAGGCCAAAAATGATAAGATCTATAGATTAAACCTTCCCAATGAAAAATATTTGCATTCAATCGCTTCTCTTCCCAAAGAATTCACAAGAGTAATAGAATCATAGGGAACAATCCTCTTGATATAGTCCTTCACCTTCATAAAAGCACTAGAAGTAGTAGAGGCATGCACCACATGAGCCAAAGAAGTTCTTGGCATGAAAACACCAATTAGGGAACTAACAGAACCCACCAATTTCACTCTAATAATAGTCCCAACTGAGCTAGGAGGTAGAGTAACCATCACACTAGTAGAGCTAGAAACCCTCACGGGGGCTTCACTTAGTGAACCTGGGTTATATCACCTACGTTCATGGC
Source organism: Cryptomeria japonica (assembly GCF_030272615.1). Taxonomy (NCBI): domain Eukaryota; kingdom Viridiplantae; phylum Streptophyta; class Pinopsida; order Cupressales; family Cupressaceae; genus Cryptomeria; species Cryptomeria japonica. The sequence goes on along the minus strand of NC_081405.1, from coordinate 152,834,358 downwards.
ATACTAAAGAATCCCCCTATTTTTAAAAAATATTGCCCTAAACTCCTTTTTTTCCACCCCTTCCCAATACACGACTAGAATAAAAAGCCCCCCTATTTGCACAAAATATTGCATTTTTCATAGCCCAAATTAAAAACCCCCCTATTTTCACCGATGGGAAATATATTGCACCCTCATTTTTGGGACATTAAACCCCCCAATATGAACGCATGTGATATGGTATTGCCTATTTAGTGAAGCCCCCGTGGAAACCCTGTAGCTACAACTAGGGCCTGAGGATGCAACTAGGGTTGAAGTCCTCTTCCCCATTAAACCCAAAACCACTACTAGATTTAGGGTAGTGGAGACCTATTAGGTAAAAACTAAGAATTCAAAAGAAACAAGAGGCTATCGATATATCTCTAGCTACTGTTATGTCTCTTTTCTCATGTTGTTGATCTAATACCCACTAGACTATTACTATCTTATGCTACTATATTTGACTTTGAGTTTAATCATATGGTTGTGAAGATAGATTTCATGCACAATTACTCGAGGGAATATAACTATATGTCACTTATAAATCATTGCACTTAGAAAGATAAGGAAAACCTTTTTTAGTTAAATAAATCTATGCATGGTCTCAAATAGTCTCTTAGGTTGTAATACCAAAAGATTCATTCATATATATTTTATATTAAGATCTATTAGGTCTAAATTTTATCATTATGTTTATATAAATAATATGGTGATTAATTTATTCTTATCACCTTATATATTGATGACATGCTATCATTTTGTAGTAATAATTGTATGATTAGACTTGAAATTTCAGGTTTGTTTATAATTTAAAATGAAATACTTGGGAGTTTCTAATTTATTTTTTTGGAGAGATTCAATGAGATAGAGCTAAAAAAATTGGTTCGATTACAATTTTCTACCTTCTAATTCAGTAAAATATAATGGTAAAAAATTGAATACCCTGCACTTTTCTCCTCCTTTTTGGACTCAATTTGACTAGGAGATCATTGGTTCAATGAATATTACAAAAGTTACAAGCTTCAATATAAAAAATTTCATATAACCTAAACCTCACCTAATTTCACCTACATAAATCCCTGATGATTTTCCTAATACTCATTACATCTATTCATTATCTCAAATCAAATTTGTGACAACAAAACTAACCCAATTTAGTTTCATGAGTGTGAGAATGACCTTAAAGTTTCAAATTTTAAATTTAGAACGTAATCCCAAGACAAATCCCTTCAACTAGATATTATGGGTAGAATTTCAAGAATGAAACATGTTTAATTATATGCTAAAGTATTGTATATAGTGACAAACATTAACTCATTAAATCACTAAAGAGACATTTGGGAATCACATCCAGAGAGTATAAAAAAGAAACCATATTTCAGCATTAGATTATATCATATTCTTAGAAATCAATACATATTTGATCATTTGTTTCATACCATTTAGTTCATAACAAGGGGTTTACCAAAAGAGAACACTCATAAACTAGCAACATCCCAATTGATGTCTTTTGACTAACCCTTTCAAACACAAGTTCTAAGCATCAAGATGAATAGATGCTATGAATCAAATTCAATAAATATAATTTCATGTTAAAGGTTTGGAACCATCAAATCTGCATGTGCCAAAATCAATTAGATTGTCATGAAAATGAACTTGAATAATACATAGATTTTTTAATACATATGTTCTTTTTCAAGTATAGAAAAGAATAAGATTTTATTTTCCTCATCAAAAATCTAATATAAAATTGTTTGATTTATTAAAAATCAGTACATGTATGTTATAATTAATATAAGGTAATGTTAATATTATTATTCAAAATTAAGTAAGTATAATTTTATTTACAAATTATCAAATAAAAAACTTAACATATCAATACTGTTATTACATTAATTATTTATAAAATATCAATATTGGTATTATATTAATTTTTATTGTAATTATACTTATTATAATTAAAAAATTAAATTGTCTAGTTTCTAAATTAATCAAACTAATAAATATTTTAAGGAAACTATTAAACTATTTCTAAATAGATAATTTTATTCTTATCATATATTGACTATTTTGTTTAATTATTTTTTTAAATTAGCTCACAAATTTGATATGTAAGATAAAAAATAGTTTTATATGTTTTGAAAAATATAATTTGTTATATTCATTTCAAATCAATTTTTTAAAATATTTTTTAATAAACTTTTAATTATTTTTATAGTTTTATTGATACTATAGTATACAATAATTTATATTTTTAAATTAAAGTCCACTTAAGCTCATTTAAATCCACTTATTTTAAATTATTTTGGACAGCTTGCGTCTGACCACAATTTAATTTAGTTAACTACATCAATGCATAGCTATCTTTTCCTTTTAATTCATTTAACTACTGTAGTGCGACAACCACAATTTGAATATGGTTTGGTTTGTGTTAAGGGCAGGAATTGTGTGGGTGATTGATGACTCTTACGGTTTACACAACTGTTTGGGGAAAATGAAAACAACAGTCAGAAATAGAAACAATAGCCAGTAAAGTAACGGCTTCAATGACCCCACTCTAAGCGGTCAACGCTTAGTGTGTGTTGTTTAAGGCTGACCACCTTTCATCGTGTACTGATCTTAGAAATTGATCATTTGATTGATCATCAAAGTCAAATGATGGGTATTTTACTCAAAGGATGAGGTTTGTATTAGAATCACTAGTGTTCTAGCCTTAAATGAGTAGCATCTCAACTTAGAATGCCTAGCCTTAGACAGATCACTAAGCCAAAGGACAAGGGTCTCGTTCAAAGGATAGGGTTCATGTTCAAAGGACGGGGGTCTTGATCAAAGGATGGGGTTCATGTACTAAAACACCTCAACCTTTTCCATGCCTTAGCCAAATTTTGATTTTTCAAATTTTAAATATGATCAATCACTCAATCTCAAATTTGCAAGGCTAAATTCATACTTCCTGACCCAAAAGTAGTGTTGATGCTAATTCAACACCTCTGTTGTAGTGGCATTATTAATGCCTTAGAAAACATTTTTGCTCCCTATTCTGAAATTGGTGGAGCTAGCATACCACATAAAAAAATTCCTAAAAAAACTTTTAACTCTCCACTTTGGTGGGTCTCAGCAATGCCATGTTTTTAAAAAACTTTATAATTCTCCATGTAAAATTTTATGGTGGGGCCCAAGTATGCTACGTGGTAGGAGGGATGAAGAGCTAAAGGTAAAGAGTTTGAAAGGGGGTGGGATGAGAGGCGACACTGTGGCAAGGAGGGAGTTATAAGGGGAAGTCATGAGATAAGAAGGAGGGAGTGGGAGTTAAAAGGAAATGTGGTGGATGGAAGGAGTGTTGGGGTGGGAGTTGTAAGGAGTAAGGAAAGGTAAGGGTGTAGGAAAAGTTAGGACATGGTTACAATAGGTAAGATTAGGGGAGTAAGGTGGTGTGGGTGATGGATGGGTAGGATAGGGGTAGGTTAATGTTATGATAGGTTAGCAAGGAGGGTTATGAGGGGTATGCTAAGGGAAATAAAGGGAATAAGTTGTGGGTTAGGATAAGATCAGGTTATGAATGGCAACAAGAAATTTCAATTAGGATATGATAGGGGTAGGAGATAGGGTGGATGTAGATGTAGGATATGATAGGGGTAGGAGATAGGGTGGATGTAGATGGAGGATAAGAAGGTAGGGAGTGGTAGGTATAAGATAAGTATTATGAAGTGGAAGATAGATATGAAGTGGGGTAAGATGAAGGTAGGGTGAATAGAAGATAGGTAAGTGGGTAGGAGGTTGAGGGAAGTGGGAGGTGAAGAGATGGTGAAGATAGGTGAGATGGAAATGATAAGTGAAAGTAGCGAAGGGTAGGAAAGGTAAATGGAAGAGGTGATATGAGGGAAGGGGTAGAAGGTCTGAAGGAGAGACAAGTATGAAATGTAGGATGGATGGAAAATGGGAGAAGGTGGGGTGGAATGAAAAGGGAGATGTATGGGAAGAGATCGGGCTTGGACACCCACTATCAATGCTGGGAGAGGCAGGTTGACAACTTGGTTGGGCAAAGGAGGTGCTTCGCTTGGCTTCATCTTGAAGAGAGAGAGACTTGTCCCGATCACATCTTAGCCAACCGAGATACTAAACTTCTTCCAAATGCAAGCCTAACAGCTAAAATATTCTACAACTATCCTAGAAAGAAGAAAAAAGTGGGGGTAAAGGTTCAATTTGGTTTAGCATTCAATTAGGTTTAGGGTTAGAGTTCAATTTGTTTTAATGTTCAATTAGATTTAGGGTTAGGGTTCAATTTGGTTTAATGCCTAATTAGGTTTAGTGTTAGGGTTAAGATTCTATTTGGTTTAGGTTATGGTTCAATTAGATTTAGGGTTAGGGTTCAATTTGGTTTAATGCCCAATTAGGTTTAGTGTTAGGGTTAGGATTCTATTTGGTTTAGGTTATGGTTCAATTTGTTTTAGAGATAGATTTAGTGTTCAATTTTGTTTAATGTTCAAATAGGTTAAGGTTTAAGTTTCAATTTGGTCTAGTTTTGAGATGAAGACTTGATATGATTTAGGGTTAGGATTTAGTTTGGTTTAGTGTCAGGATTTGGGTACAATTTGGTTTAATATTTATTTAGGTTTATGATTAGGGTTCGATTATGGTTCAATTTGATTTAGGGTTACAATTTAATTTGGTTTAGGATTTGGGTTCAATTAAGTGTAGGGTTAGGGTTTAATTTGGTTTACTGTTAAATTAGTTTTAGGGCTAGGGTTTAAATTGGTTTAGTATTAGGGTTCATTTTTTTTATAGTTAGGGTTAATGTTTAAATAAGTTTAGGATTCAATTGGGTGTAGGTTTAGAGTTAGAATTAGAGTTTCGTTACTATTCAATTAGGGTTATGACTAGGTTAGGATTATAATTCAATTGTAATTTTTTTAATTATGGTTAGAATTAGGGTTCAATAATGATTACAATTTAATTAGGTTTATCATTAGGGTTCAAGTTAGGGATGAATTAGGGTGGAGGGATGGATAAGGGTTAGGGTTCAATTTGGTTTAGTGTAAGTGGCAGGGTTTGCTTTAGTGTTAGGTCAATGCCTCAATTTCATTTAGGGTTAGGGTTAATATTTGTTAGTTAGTGAATAGTTCATATCTAGAAATGTTTTTGTTCTAATTCAATGATTTTAAAGTGGAAGATATTTGCCAGTTAGTGAATAGTTCATATCAACCAATTCAATTTTGGAAAGTATAATGACAAATATTATGGGAACAAATCACCTAGATGTTTTTATTTATCAATTGTGTGCATGTTAAATTACCACCAATTTTTTTATAAGACATTTATAGCTAATATTTTGTCCACCATAAACTACATGTTTATAATGAGGAATCTCCTAAAGTTTTAGAGATTTAAATGTACTAGCATATTCACTAATAACATTAATTTTTTTTACCATTTATCAAGACCAATTTCTATAATACCACTATAATGCTATTCTAACCATAGGACCATAATCACCTTAAAATCATAATATATATATATATATATATATATATATTTTTTTTTTTTTGTGGTTCAATTCATCTAACATTTACTTGGAATATTTTGCAATCAAGTGGGATTTTCCAAACTTTTACTTTGTCATTTTTCAATCATGAGAGATTTTCCAAATGTAAAATCATATAATACAATAAAAACTTTGAATCAATAATTACCATTTTGTTCTTCTCTCAATTTAAATTGACTCAATTGTTCAATCCATACATCCTTTAAAGAATTTTATTTTAGAATTTTTTATGTGGTTTCTTCTATGTCCAATGCCTACTTGGTACCTTTAATTCTATTTGTAGTGATTCATAGATAGCTACAAACATTAACGAGTTAATGAAATAAACGTGATAATTTTTTTATTATTTTATAATATAAGATTTCTTATTTTTATATAACATGGGTTAGATCATTGTTGCGGGTGATATTAAGTAGTGAGACATCTAGGCACCAGGTATCTATATTATATGATTTATTTTTGTTGATTTTATATATTTAGATTCATTGTTATCTTATATAGATGATATAAAAAATGGTTAGTTAGATTTTTAACAATGACTTGTGACCTTAAAAACGAGGACATGTTTTTATAATTTCAAATTTGTGAGAGATGTTGAGTAGGAGCCAATTTATTCAAAGTAATAAATGAAACTCATTAGAATATAAAAATATAACATATTATACATTGCAATGTTTGTGTTCCATAAGGCCAACCTTTAAAATTAGGATTTGTAATATCTATTACATTGGAATACCTCATAGGAAGATTATAATGAATTGCATGAGAATGGTAAAGATGATGTTCCATAAGAGCCTCAAGGTGATGGGAATGTTAATATTCATAAATCCAGCTCAATAATAAAATATAGATCTTATGTTGAAGGGTAAAAGAAAAATTAAGATAAATGGGATCTATGAAGGAATTTTTAGATTGATTGTAATGCCCCATCTAAAGGACCAAGGCAAAACTTGACATAACAACTTTTTTTGTGAAACAACAACAAAGATAATGTTAAAATGTGGCGATTGATCAGCAAAGTACTGTACACTCAGCACGTATCCTCACCGGGGTCCGGGGTCGGGCCGGGCTGGGCCCTGGGCAGGGGTTCGGGGGTGGGAGCCCCCGAAATTATTTTTTTTGCCATTTTTCGTTGATGAAAACCGACATTGTAATAAAACCCTAAAAAAGGCCGACTTTGTTTGTTGCCCTAAAAACGCATGTTATAAGCAGCTGGGATGCTTAAGGCATTGCAAGGTTGATGTACTGTTTTTGCTGGATAATAAGAAAGATTGGACGACTGTGTATGGTGGACGTAACCCATTCTGGGTGAACCACGTTAAATCTCTGTGTTATCTATGTCTTATTTTATTTCTTTATCTTTTGTATTTAAATCTGCATATAAATGTTAGTTCATATTTGCTTCAGATCTACTTGAAATCCTAACAATTGGTATCAGAGCGAGGTTTTCTGTAAATTGGCAGGACTTTTAGATTTGAGTGGGAGCAATGGAGGATTCCAAATTCAAGGTCGAAAAGTTTAACGGCCAGAATTATTAGTTATGGAAAATGCAGATGGAAGATTATCTGTATCAAAAGGATTTGTGGCGGCCATTGGAAGGAAAGGCAAAGAAAGCGACCACAATGTCAGATGAAGAGTGGGACATTTTAGATAGAAAGGCACTGGGATCCATTCAATTGTGCCTTGCACCGTCTGTAGCATTCAATATAACAGAAGCAAAAACGACTGTAGATTTGTTGGCAACATTGGCTAAGTTGTATGAGAAACCCTCGGCTTTGAATAAGGTATTTCTTCTGAAGCATTTGTTTAATTTGAAAATGAGTGAGGGAGGATCTGTAGCGGAGCACTTAAATGAATTTAATACAATTACCAATCAATTGTCTTCGGTAAAAATTACCTTTGTAGAAGAGGTTAGGGCTCTCTTGATTTTATGTTCTTTGCCAGAAAGCTGGAATAGCTTGGTTATGGTTGTAAGTAACTCTGTCTCTAGTAAAAATACTTTGGTATTTGATGATATTGTTGGTGTTATCCTAAGCGAGGAAATGCGAAGGAAAAGCACAGGTGAGACTCCAACATCATCGGGTAGTGTTTTGAATGTGGAGAACAGAGGAAGATCAAAGGAAAGAGGAAAAGGCCCTAGGAATGAGAAGTCACGAGAAAAGTCAAAGAAAGGACGCTCTCAATCTAGAGAAAAGAAAGATTGCTAGTACTGCGGAAATCTTGGTCATCTAAAGAAAGACTGTTGGTCTCGAAAAAACAAAGAAGGAGACAAAAATGAAAATGACAGTAAGGAAGCTAATATTGCAAGTAATACTTTACAAGATGCTTTAATCTTATGTTTGGATAATGTTAATAATTCCTAGGTAATAGATTCTGGGGCTTCATTTCATGCTACACCCCATAGAAAATATTTTCTAGATTATGTTCAAGGTGATTTTGGACAGGTATATTTGGGTGATGATGAGCCCTGTCAAATTGTTGGAAAAGGAAAGATAAAGATCAAGTTGTAGAATGGTAATGACTGGTTTCTGCAGGAGGTAAGACATGTTCCTAATTTAAGAAGAAATTTAATTTCTGCAGGGCAACTAGGTAGTGAAGGTTGCATAGTTACCTTCTCAGACAGTATGTGGAAGGTCACTAAAGGATCATTAGTAGTAGCTAAAGGTGCGAAGGTAGGCACATTATATCTATGTACTGGTAACACTTACTCTACCTTAGCTGCTACAGATAAAGTTATTGCAGGGACAACAACAATAAATGTTGCAAGAACAGATTCGATAATGTGGCACCATAGGCTTGGGCACATGAGTGAGAAAGGGATGAAAACCCTTCACTCCAAAAATCTATTGCCAGGACTAAAGAAGATTGATTTAGAGTTCTGTGAAAACTGTGTTTATGGTAAACAGAAAAGAGTCAGATTTCTCAAGGTTGGGAAAGAGAAGAAGAGTGAGAAGTTAGAGCTTGTACATTCAGATGTATGGGGATCGGCTCAGGTATCATCTCTTGGTGGCTCTTGTTATTATGTTATTTTTATGGATGACTCAACTAGAAAAACATGGGTATATTTCCTAAAACAATAATCAGATGTTTTTGAAACTTTTAAGAAATGGAAAGCTTTGGTTGAGAATGAGACAGGAAAAAAGTTGAAGTGTCTTAGATCGGATAATGGAGGTGAGTATTGTAGCAAAACATTTGAAGATTACTGCTCCTTAAATGAGATTCGAAATCAGAAGACAGTTCTAGGAACTCCACAGGAAAATGGTGTGTTAGAGAGAATGAATAGGACAATCATGGAACACGCAAGGAGCATGAGATTGCATGCTGGATTGCTCTTACATTTTTGGGCAGATGCTGTACATACTACTGTCTATTTGATAAATAGAGGACCTTCAACCCCTTTGGATGGTGGTATTCCAGAGGAGGCATGGACTGGTAAAAAGGTAAATTATTATTTTCTAAAAACTTTTGGTTGCGAAGCTTTTGTCCATGTTGATAAAGAAAACAGAACCAAGCTTGATGCTAAATCTCAGAAATGTACCTTCATTGGATATGGGATAGATGAATATGGCTATCGGTTATGGGATTTTGAAAATAAGAAAATAATTAGAAGTAGAGATGTTATATTAAATGAGAAGGTTATGTATAAAGAACAGATGCAGGAAAAGAAGCATGAACAGGACAAACAAGAATATGTGGTGTTGGATGAGATTCTTGAAAATGAAATGCCACAGGTACCTGATGCTCTACAACAATAGATTGTCCCACAAACTCCTGCAAGTGTTAGACGTTCTACGAGGACAAGTAGACCCCCTGAAAGATTTTCTCCTTCTTTGTATTCTATTTTATTAACGAATACTGGTGAACCAGAAGAATATGAAGAAGCAATGCAGGTAGATGCCAAACAATAGTGGGAGCTAGGCATGAAAGAGGAGATGGACTCCCTGATGAAAAATAAGACTTGGGACTTAGTCCCTTTACCTGCAAAAAAAAGAGCCTTTCCTAACAAATGGGTTTATCGGCTGAAGGAGGAGGAAGGAGGTCAAAAAAGATATAAGGCCAGACTTGTGGTAAAAGGTTTTGCATAGAAAAAGGGTATAGATTATGATGAAATATTTTCTCCAGTTGTAAAAATGACTTCAATTAGAACTGTACTTAGTCTTGTGGCTGCAAATGATTTACATCTTGAACAATTAGATGTCAAAATAGCTTTTCTCCATAGAGATTTGGAGGAGGAAATTTACATGTTGCAACCATAGGGATATGAGGTCAAAGGTAAGGAGAACTTGGTGGGCAGGTTGAAGAAAAGTCTGTATGGCCTAAAGCAAGCACCTCGACAATGGTATTTAAAATTTGATAGTTTCATGGTTGAACACGGTTATCATAGATGTCATTCTAATCATTGTGTATATTTTAAGAGATTTGATAATGGTAGTTATATTATCATGTTGCTTTATGTTGATGACATACTTGTTGCTGGGTCTAACATGCAACATATAAATGATCTTAAACAGAAATTAGCCAGGTCATTTGCTATGAAGGATTTGGGTGCAGCTAAGCAAATTCTCGGTATGAGAATTACATGGGACAGGAAAAATAGAACCTTGAATTTGTCCCAAAGTGAGTATATAAAGAAGGTGTTGAAAAGATTTAACATACAGGATGCAAAAGCAGTTAGTACACCTTTGGCTAGTCATTTCAAATTGACTAAGGAGATGTGCCCAAAGGCATAGGAAGAGGTTAATAAAATGTCTAACATCCCATATTCATTAGCTGTTGGTAGTTTGATGTATGCAATGATATGCACAAGGCCAGATATTGCACATGCAGTGGGAGTTGTGAGCAGGTTTATGAGTAATCCAGGTATGGAACATTGGAATGCTGTGAAATGGATTCTTCGGTATTTGAAAGGAACTACTACGAAGGCATTATGTTTCAAAGGATCTAATGCTGCTCTAAGTGGATTTGTTGACTCTGATTTGGCGGGTGATATTGATTCACAGAGGAGTACTACAGGGTATGTTTTTACTATAGGGGGAACTACAGTCAGTTGGATTTCTAGGCTGCAAAAGGTTGTTGCACTTTCAACCACTGAAGCTGAGTATGTTGCTGCTACAGAAGCTAGCAAGGAGATGATTTGGTTGCATTGTTTTCTAGAGGAATTGGGTCAGACACAAGAGGATAGCCCATTGTATACTGATAGCTAGAGTGCCATTCATCTTGCGAAGAACTTTGCTTTTCATTTAAGGACAAAGCACATTCAGCTCAGGTACCACTTCATCCGGACTGTTTTGGAGGAGAGTCAGTTACTGCTTGAGAAGATTCACACAAGTGAAAATCCAGCCGATATGTTCACAAAGGTAGTTCCATAGGAGAAGCGGATTTCTTCATCAGTTTCTATTGGTCTTCTTGATTGATAATTGTGGAATTTATACCAGTCGAGTCCTAGTGTTTTATCCAGCAGATGTTACATGCACAGTGGTGTTGTGTAGTATCAGTCTCCAAGTGGGAGATTGTTCGGTGTGGAGCCTGATCAGTCTCCAAGTGGGAGATTGTTAAAATGTGGTGACTAATTAGCAAAGTACTGTACACTTAGCATGAATCCTTGCCGGGTTCCGGGGCCAGGTTGGGCCTCGAATAGGGGTTTTGGGGCGGCAGCCCCCGAGAAAAGCGGGGGTTCGGGGGTGGGAGCCCCCAAGAATTTTTTTTTTGCCATTTTTGTTGATGAAAACCGACATTATAATAAAACCCTAAAAAGGCCAACTTTGTTTGTTGCCCAAAAATGCATGTTATAAGTGGCTGGGATGCTTAAGGCATTGCAAGGTTGATGTACTGTTTTTGCTGGATAATAAGAAAGATTGGACGACTGTGTATGGTGGACATAACCCATTTTGGGTGAACCACGTTAAATCTCTGTGTTATCTGTGTCCTATTTTATTTCTTTATCTTTTGTATTTAAATCTGCATATAATTGTTAGTTCATATTTACTTCGGATCTGCTTGAAATCCTAACAGATAAGACAACATGTCTCTCTCGCACTTCAACGTTCACACAAGTGTCATATGGAACATTATGACACGAAGGAAATGAAAACTAGAATAACCTCACCATTGCATATATACAAGGTGGTACTAAGAGAAGGCTGGATAGTCACACAATAAAAACACACTCTAAAAGTCCAACCTTTGCAAGAGGTTGCTTGATTGGGAGGCCCTACTCCCTCTCAACCATGTTGGCTTCAGAGTTTAGGGGTTCAGTGTTCACCTCAGCTCATACATGAAATGAGAAACCCAAGAAAAGAAGGTGGTCTAAGGCCCAATGGATGATCCTCTATAATGAAAAAAAAATACTTGAGGGACAATAATAAAGGTTACAACTTACCTCCTATGAAAGAATATACTAAGAAAAGGATGAAAGTCAAAGTTTGAAGATTGACAAACTATATTGAGGTTCAGAGATCAAGGTTTCGACTCACATCTTTCACAAAATGAAAGAAATTTTAAGAGAGGAATCCTAAAGTTTGAAGCTGACGAATTGGGAACTCAAAAGGCTGACATCCAACAAAGCATCCATCGGGTATCAAGGGTTGAGGTTCCAACTTACCCATTTGTTGATGAAATTTAATGTGACATCTCGACACTTGATGTTCGATAAACATCAACGATACAAGACCGAAAGGATAATTATCAGGGATCAATTTTTAGGGTTTCAACTTACCTCACATGAATTTGATGAAGTTTGTAAGGTGAAATCCCTATGCCCGAGGCTTGATAAACCCAATTGAAAAAGGACTTTTAAGTCACACTTCAGAGATTAGGGATCGTGGTTATGGCTTACTCTTTTTCCCAATTGATTGAAATTAAAAGGGCATAAGCCTAATGCGAAATGCTTGATAACTAATAAAGAAGAAGGTCTTAAGTTCAAACATCAAGGATCAGGGATTAGGGATGAGCCTTTCCTCATACCACAAGAAAAGATTATGCAATAAGGCAAAAGGTTGATGCTTGATGACCAACAAACTTAGAGAATTTTGGTGAGGAAGAAGAGGTTATCGGTGATCAAGGTTTTGTTGGGTGAAAATTTTGTAAGATTATGGTCTTGATGAGATCATACAGAATAATGTTATTCCTTCACGATGCATGTACATGGAGCAATGAGAAGCCTTAGAACACAAAATGAATATTCTTGAGCATCTAGTCAAGGATATGAGGAAGGATTTAAAGGAATGTGTTGACAAGAAGGAAGAGATTGTTACAAAGGTTTTTGAAATCCCTTATGTCTTCCTTTATCGGGATGGGAAAGTGCTATCAGTAGATGAGATCATTAAAGAATTTAGTTTACTTGTAACTATTGAAGTTGACAAAGAGGATTCCTCTTTATCTTTGATTGATGAATTGGTTGACCTTCAATTTGTCCTGGATTTCTTAGATACTATTCTAAGGAAGCATAAGAAATGTTGTATTGATTTAGAGGATTCTTTTACTAGAGTCAAGATCATAACCAGTAATAACCAGGGACCTAATGGAGTTCAATTGAAGCATGTTTTCTAGAAGTTTGAGGAATTTCAGAAGAAGAATTCTACCTAAGGAAAGTGACACTTAGTCATTTTCATGATTCTCCAGTGGCTTTTTGTTTTATCCAACGACACTTCAAGTGTCTTTTTGTAATTGCTCTTGTGCACCTATTGAGTGCACAAGTCCTAAGTCAAATTGAACTCTTCTTTTGCCTTAGTCATAGAATTATTTATATTTTCCTATTTTTATGCTACACCCCTCTTGCATATATATGAGGGTTTTATTGTAATAATAATCTTTTTCCATCTTTATTTTATGCAACAAAACTCTGCCCAAATGAAGAACAAATTGAGACTTTGTGTTCTTTTTGTTAATTTACAATTTAATCAAGAAGGATTGAAGCTTGGCATTCAAAATTTGTTTTGAATTCAATCTTTGTGTGATATTGATGTTCTTATGTCATTTATTATCATATGCTCTCAATTGATTAAAGTTGATGAAAGTTATTGGTGATAGATATTGAAGAACTTTGGATATTTAGAAGTAATCTTTGAGTTACTTTGAAGATTCAATAATTGGGATCTAGTTAAGATAATATTGTTTTAAGTCTTTGTGCTTTTGCAAATTATCCCTCGAGTTAAATTTAAAAAGATAGAAAGTGAATTCTTTGTGTTGCATTGACTATCTAGTTAGAGTAGAACATCTTTCAATCTATTTGTTATTCTTTGAGCTAACGGTATATTTGGGTTATAGTGGTTGATAGGAGTTATAATACATAAAAAGAATCTTTGAGTTATTAAGTGTGTGAGTTCCCATCCCTAGGTCATTTTGAGAAAAAGAAAGTAAGGCAAACTTTGTTCTTTCATGGACACTTTACTTTCCAAAATAATTAGTTTAAGTATTACTGCAAGTTTTCAAGTTATTTAAATTAAGGGAAAAGTTTATTCTTAAAAGAGAGTTAGATGGAACTGGTTCTGAAAAAAGAGAACTAAGTTGTTGTTGTACCTTTGATTAGTGTAAAGTTAGCGAGTAGAAAAAAGTAGAATAATAGTAGTAGAAAGGGGGCGCCTTCCCTTATAATTAGGAGGAAGTGTATCTTTCATTCTGAGAGATATTAGAAAGGGGGAGCCTTCCCTTATAATTAGGAGGAAGCGTATCTTGCCTTATGAGAGATATTATGCCGAGTGTTGTCATGAAACACTCTTTTTGTAACCCTTTAAAAGTTTACCAATTTTTCACCCAATAGTTTTTTGGTGACTTTGTTGGGGATACGAGCTTCAACTAGTTTCTACTCTGGCTGGACAAAGTTATACTTGAGGACGAAGAAATGAAGGTGTTGTTGATCCTATCTTCGAACTTTTACAGAAACATCATTTTGATTACTTACCATGCATGCAAGTTCTTCTCTTCAAAGGACAAGGAGGTTTCCACCTACAAGTTAGAAATCTCCTATTCCAAGTGAAGCCTCTAGTGCACCAAGAGATTTGGTAATCCCACAAGTACTGAGGTTTTTTATTCCTCTATTTTTACCAATTCCTCCTGTTGCATTGGCTGCATTAGGACCATGGGGACAAAATTTTGGTCCTCTAACTTTGACTCCACCACTTCATCCTCTTCCTCAAGGGTTGAGGAAAAATATTCCCAAATTCTTTGGGGATAGAAAGCAACACCCAGATGAACATATTGCATGTGGAATTCTTGGAGTAGAATATGAAGATATAGCAATTCGTCTTTTTGTTGAAACTTTACAAGGTGTTGCTGCTAATTGGTTTTATCATTTAGCACTTCAAACTATTACAAATTGGGATGTGCTTAAAACTCAATTTGAAGCATGTTTCAAGCTGGCTGAAGATGAACATACTCTTTTATCTCAACTCACTTCCATGAGGAAAGAGCCACATGAACCCATGAGGGATTTCGTGGCTAAGTTCAATAAATTGAAAAATAGGATTCCCACTAATTCTGAGCCTACCAAAGAGAATTTAAAGTGCTTCTTTATAAATGCTCAGCTACCAAAAGTCAATTTCTTATTAAGAAGAACACCAGCAAAAAATTTGACAATAGCTCAATCTCAGGTTGTGGAAATGGAGGATCATTTAATCTTAGCTTGAAAGACTAAAAAAGATCCTAACAAGGTGAAAGTAAGTTTTTCAGTTCCAAAAGTTGTTATTCCTTTTTAAATACTACTGACTCCATGGTGCAGAGGCTAGCTAATGAAGTTCTTGCTTTGAAAAAGCAAATCTCTCAAACATCTTTTCTTGCTCCTCATAAAGATGTTCCACAAAGAACCTACCCAAATAATGCTTCTAGCTATACAGCTAGAAATCAGAATAATTTGCCTCCTCCTCCCAAAAGATTGGCTCTTGAAGCACCTTTAGTTAATTATTTGGTGGGTTATTATGAAGCCGTGCAAGGAGACAATATTGTTGAAGATCTTCCACTTGAAGATAGTTAATTCCTTTCAGAAAGATGAAGAATAATTATCGAGCGACTCTAGTATTTGGTTTTTGTAGTACTAGGAAGCCGAAGTTGAATGTGAAAGTGAAGCATATGTAGTTTTTACTCATTCACAAGTTATAAACCAACTTGATTCGCAGCTAGTGACAATACCAAAACAAAAGATGTACCTCAATTGCCTGTTACTCTTGCAAAAAGAGGATTACCTTTGCCCACCTTTCCCAAAAATATAGCTGCTAATCATCAAGTAAGTACTTCTGAATCTTCTTTGTCTAATTTGTCAAAGAATACGTCAATTAGTCTGAAGTCTCTAAGTGATGTACCTAACCCTTTGCTTAGCTTACAATACCAACCTTTTGATATTATTGATCATGCTAAAAAAACCAAAATTCAAATGTCAGAAGTTGAGTGCCTTAGGCTAACCCTGAACAGTTTGATAAGGTGGTTAAATTTGTCAAAGAGAAGGAAAACCATGATGCTCCTATGGTGTCTCAAAATAACTTAGTTGTTGTCCCATCTTACGTATCTAGTAGGATTGAACCTTTTTTATATTTCTCTTCTCATAAATGGTTATAAACTAAGTAATTGTGTTATAGACTTAGGAGCCTCTGATAATGTAATGTCTGCCAAAGTGGCCAATGCTTTAGGTCTTACCCTTACTAAGACTTTTGGTAAGTTCTTTACCATGGAAAATAAACAAGTACCTTTAATTGGGAAAATTAAATATGCTCAATTTTCTTTTGTTGAATATCCTAATAAGACGATTATGATGACTATCCTAGTAGTTGATATCCCTGCCTCATACGATATGCTTTTGGGAAGAAATTTTTGTACGGATGTTGGAGGTGAGATCAATATGGATTGGTCAAAAGCTAGGATTCTTGTTAAAGGATAAATGAAAAAGTTGCTTTCAGAAAAAGAAGTTAAGTATTCAGTGGTTAATTCAAATTATCACAAAGCTCAAATCTTGTTCGAGTCATCTAGAATGGGTAATTACTACTTACACATTGATGAAGTTTTTGAGTTCATCGAAGATTGGGTTGAAGTCCCAAAATGTTCCTCATTTGTTTCTTCTAGTAATGATGATGATGTACTATCTAAAGATTTTATGTCTATCTCATCTTCTGATGGGAATTCAGAATCTATGTCGGTCCCTTCCTGTGAGGAAGTTTCTAACACAGTCTTCTGTCTCAAACACTGATGATCAAGTGCACTTAATGGAATTTGATGGTAGTTGTACTGCTGATAGTTCTGGTGTAAGTATAGTTCTTATTTCTTCTCAAGGTGAAATTACTCCTCACTCTTTCAAACTTTATTTCTCCAATACTAATAATACAACTGAGTATGAATCATTGATGCTGGGTATGGGGGTTGCTAGAAAAAGAGGCATAAGAAATCTACATGTGCAAGGAAATGCTGAGTTGATGGTTTTCCAAGCCAGGAATATTTACCAAGCACGAAATGATTGGTTGAAACATTATCGAAATCTGGTTTGGGAAAATATTGAAAATTTTAATTCTTTCAATATTTCAGTAGTATATCATGAATTCAACTCTAGAGTTGATTCACTTGCTCAATCAACTACTTTGTTAATCCCTCATAATGATTTTTCCTAGGAAGGTTATTCTATTGAATTAATTTGTAGGCCAAGTGTTCCAAATAATTGGGATCATTGGCAAGTTTTTAATGATGATAAGCAAATTGTGAACTTCTTAGAGACCAATGATGGTTTCATTAATTTATATTTTGAAGGGAGCAATTGTTTTGATTCAGTGACAAGTGATGTATCTTCTCATGATGAAGGTTTCTCATAGTTAAAAGGAAACACGATTCTAAAAGGCCTAGTGTCTTTGGAAAATTTGTTTGATAAACATGAAAGGTATATCTGGCAACAACAACTGTCATCCAATGATGCTATGGGTTATGAAAAATACAATATTGGGTCAGATGTTGATCCAAATATTGTCAATATTGGTAATAGTTGTACTCTGCTGAAAGAGGGTAGTTTTTTACAATTGTTACGACAATACATTGATATACTACCCTATTCTTATGATGATTTGAACTATTTCAAGCCTAAGGAAATGTAATGTAGGGATAGGTAGGAGAAATAATATAATATTCCACAAGAGGTGGATCACCAATTTAATGTGGAATGTAACAACAAGATAAGACCACAAAAGGTGGAATTTTTCCTACAAGCATCATCCCTATGTGCACACTTCCTTAAGTGTCTCATATCCAAACTACAATGAGATGCATTATCCTAAGTCAGCTTAAATAAAGTGTAATTATATCCTATAAGAATAAATAATTACACCAACACCCCCCCTTAAGTGCAACTTAGGGGAATGAAGACTCAAGTCAACAATGCAAGATGGGTCTCAGCTACGAGGCCATGATAGGTACCCATGTACAATATGAAAATGAAAGCAAACCTATGCAATACAATCTCTCACAAATGGAGAAAGGGAGAAAACCTAGTGGGAAAAAACTCCCACCCAAAAAAGAGATATATGTGCAAAAAGACTCTCAACGAACAGGCTTACAATCAACCATGCAGAAGTGTGCAAGTAGATCAAGAGCATACTTGGGATACAAAAGTGTAATCCCAAAAGGTGATTGTGAAATCTCTATCCCAAGTAAATAGTGCAAAAGACCCAAGTCAGTCATAGAAAATATGTCATGCAAAGCAAATTTGACACTGCTAATGATGGATGAGGTGCTCCCTGTAATGATCAAGTCATCAACATAGAGCACAAGTATCAAGCATGAGTCATCCTATTGCAAAATTTAGGTATTTAGATCAAAATGACACCTGGTGAACCCTGCTAAGAGAAGGAAGGAATCCATCTTGGCATACCAAGCCCTAAGGGCCTGCTTAAAGCCATAGATAGATTTCCTCAATCGGCAAACCAATGGAGAATCATGGATGAAACCATGTGGTTGCTCCATATAAATCTCCTCAACAAGATCCCCATGAAGAAAATAACTCTTCACATCCATCTGATGTACAACCCAACTAGGAGCTACAACAATAGCAAGTGTCAAGCAAATGGAGTTCATCTTGGCTATGGGTGCAAAGGTCTTAGTATAATCAACACTTGGAACCTGTGAGAAATATTTCACAACGAGTATAACCTTATACTTATCCACACTACCATCCACTACAAACTTGGAATGATAGATCCACTTACATCGAACCATATTTATCCCCTTAGGGAGAGGGACTAACTCCCAAGTATTGTTCCTCATCAAGGAACTATACTCTTCCTACATAGCTTGGTCCCACTCGGTAACCCCTAATGCTTCTTGAAATGTCTATGGATCAGAAGTGATAGCAATGTATGCATGTGGAATCTCCTGATGTTGTGATTGAGTCTTCCATGTTCTTGAAGGATCCCCAACAAGAGAACCCACTGACTCAAGTGTCTGTCAAGCCCAACGAGGTCTAGGTGGAGGTGGAGGACGAGCCTCCTCAACTGCAAGTAGACCCTATGGAGGTGTGACCCTATGAGTTGGAGTTGAAGGAGTCTCATCATCTGAATCACTCTCATCACTATCCACAATGGAGGAAGGTGGAGGAGGAAGTGATGCTAAGCTAGGAGATCCTACCTCAAAGTGAACACTCCTCTCAATAAACACCTCATGTGTCTCTAGATCCATCAATCGATATTTCTTAACACCCTTGGGATATCCAACTAATATGCAAGCCCTACTATGAGTTTCCAATGCCTTGTGTTTCTATGGAGGAATGCGAGCCCATTATGGACACCCAAAGACTCTGAAATGTCTGACAACCAGTTTCCTACCAACCCAAGCCTCAAAAGGAGTGATACCCTTTAAATCTTTGTGAGGAACCCGATTTTGGATGTGTGTGGCACAACTAATAGCCTTCTCCCAAAAGGCGGTATCAAGAGTGCATGTAGCATACAACTAGCCATTTCCTTGAGGGTTCTATTCTTCCGTTCTATTATTCCATTCTGTTGTTGAGTGTAGGCAACTGAATGCTAAAGATCAATATTGAATTATAACAGACAATGAAAGATTGTTGGCATTTCATAAGGATATTGAGAAGGTTGTTGATGATTATGGATATAACTGATTAAAGATGTTTACTGTCTTGATATTATTATTTTGTCATTGATGTCAAGAAATTGATTTTCTAATTCAGTATGATGTTGCCATATCTTGAGAAGTATGATTTGAAGATTATAACGATGTCGGTAAAAGACACAGGAAAGAATATGATGAATAAGGGGATGAATAAGGTATTCAATGGGCAACTAGTACCGAGTAAGACAATGATGAGATCATGATGTTTTAGATTGTTTTAACATCATACATATGTTGTAAATTGTAAAGGTTAATACTATACTATGTTATCAAGCAAGGAACCTAGTTGGTAAACCCTAAGGTTATCGCTATTGGTTAATGAAGGCGGAATGTCTACTGAGTGAAGTTTAGTATTTACTGAGTTGCTACCGAGTTGTAACCTAGCTATAATAGAATGCATTAAATGTTTGCATACGTTATTTAATGAAGGAAGTTGATGAGCTGGAACTGATTAAATGATTGGTATGTCATGCATGAAGTTTGTTAATGAATCTATGGCAAAGGAAAGTTGGCATGAAGATCTACAACGCAGATTGAATCGCAATACCCTGGCACAAGTTCCAAGACTAATATGCAAGTTCCTAGGTAGGGTAAAATGTTTTCAGATCAAAGATGCATTGAACCTAGACAAGATCAAAGATCTGATGGCTATGATTGATCATGGAAAATGTGATCAAGGAGATTAAGCAGTTACCTAATTGTTTATAAATAGGAAACTGTTGATAAACAATGTATGCGGGCAAGTGTATGCACATGGATGCTACATAGTGATTACCGAGCACAGAAGCTTGAAGACTTGTTAGAATAACAGAGTATAGAAGCCCAGCAGATAGACAAGATTAGTTCTATGTTTAGATTGTATTGAATAAATAGGAATCTGCTTTAGCATTTTAGATGTGAAGTTGCAGATAGATTTTATTACTGTTATTTTGTGAAAGTGACAGAAAATCTCTTAACCGAGTGGACTTAATAGTCTTATTTGTAAAACCCTTTAGCAAGGTGACATTCTAATTGAGTGTTTGAAATCCTTTAACAAGGTCACTTCTAACAAGGTGAAGATCCTAACAGATCTGAGGGAAATCCCTTAACCGGGTCACATCTAGCAATGTGTTTGTAATCTTTAACAGGATTTGTTTTTAACCGAGCATACTCTAGAAGAGTATATTTCTTAGTGGGTCCGAAATCCCACAGTGGTTTTTCCCTATTTGGGTTTCCACGTTGAATCTGCTGTTATGAGGTTTATGATGTTTATATGCTTTTGAGTTTGCATGTTTAACAATTTTGGTTATATTACTAAAGTATATGTTACCAAGGTTGAATCTGATGTTTATATGGATGATTAAGTTTGTATGATTCACCCCCCCCCCCCTCTCATCTTGTTGGCTATTGGATCTATACTTATATTAAGTATCAGAACTATCAATTGGTATCAGAGCTTTGGACTCCGGAAGGAAAGTTTAAAGGCACTTGAGTTAAAGATCCAAAGATGTATAAGAGGGATGCACCGAAGCTGAACAAGTCAAGTTTCTCTACATGGCAGAAAAGGATGAAGCTACATCTATCAGGAGTTGGAGAATATGCTGTATACTATCTGGAGAATGATTTTGTTACACTGAGCACCTATCCATTGACTATGAAAGAGATAAAGGCAAAGCAAGAACATATTCAAGCAATGATTGAAATAACATCTGCATTGACCAATTTAGAGTTTAATGATCTAGAAGGCTGCAATGATGCAAAGGCTATGTGGGATAAGCTCATATTAGTATATGGAGGAGATGAACATGTTCAAAGAGAAAAAGTAGATAGTCTAAGAGGACAACTTGAATCTATGAGGATGAATGAAGGTGAGAACATAACTCAGTACAATACAAGATTAAAGGAGATTGTCAATCAAATCAAAGGAGCAGGTGGAACTATTGAAGAAAAGGATATAACAAGTAAGTTGCTAAGAACCCTTCTACCGGCTTATGCAATCCGAGTCTCTGCAATCAATGAATTGAGGTCTGTACCTAATATGCCTGTTTCTTTAGATGCTACTATTGGTAAGCTACATGCATTTGAATCTGCATTTAGTTCTTTTCATCTTGATGAATCTAATGATTTCAATGAAAGAAAGTATAGGTACTCTGAAGGAGATCACAGTGGAGCAAGTGAAAGATTTCGTAAGAACATGGAGGTAGTACACAAATTGTATGAGGAAATCAGAAAGCAAGAAGAGTTTGAAGCACTATTAGCCAAAAGGTTACCGAGAGGCAAAGGTAAGTATAAAGGAAAGCTACCTTTGAAATGTTTCAATTGTGATAAGATAGGAAATATGGCTTCTAACTGTCTTGACAAAGATTCTACTGAAAAGAGAGATTACCGAGATGACAGATAGAAAGATAATCATTACAGAGGACACCGAGAGTTCAGAAGAAGAGATAGAAAGACATGTTTAATAGCTGATGAAGAATCTAACAATGATAAATCAGATGAGACTGATACAGAGGAAGTAGTTTATGTGGCTATCAAAGATGGATCAGATGAAGAAAGGTATGAAGAAAAAGCCCTAATATCTCACATAAATACTAATGATTCTTGGATTATAGATAGTGGATGCTCACATCATATGACATGAGATAAACACAAGTTTGTTATATTAGAAGATTATGATGGAGGCTATGTTAGATTTGGTAATGATGCACCATGTCCGGTGAGAGGTAAAGGATCTATAACACTTCTTGATAATGCAAGATGCAATGATGTTTATTGGGTTGAAGGTTTGAAATACAATTTGTTGAGTGTAGCACAGTTAAACAACACAGGTTACCGAATAGAATTTCGGAAAGGAATTGTCAAAGTTCATGACAAGAATGGAAAGTTAGCTGCTACCGAGACATAAACAAAAGGTAACACATTTCACCTTGACTCAACACGGAATAAGTGTTTGCATGCAAAGATAGATGATACCTAGTTATGGCATAAAAGGTTTGGTCATGTAAATTTTGATAATCTGATCAAAATAAGTAAGAATCACCCAGTAAGAGGTCTACTGAGTCTTGAAAAACCTTAGAATGCTATGTGCCGAGGATGCCAGATGGGTAAGATGACAAGATCAAGCTTTACAAGTAAGTCTTACACTTCTAAGGGAATTTTAGATCTAGTGCACACTGATCTTTGTGGTCCTATGAAAGTTCAAAGTTATTATGGTGATAAATATTTCATATTATTTGTGGATGATTATTCAAGGATGATGTCGGTAATGCTTTTAAAAGAAAAATCAAAAGCTTTTCAAATGTTTAAATGGTACAAGGCAAGAGTTGAAAATGAAACATGAAGACAACTGAAATGTCTTAGATCAGATAGAGGAGGAGAGTACACATCTGATGAGTTCAACCTATTTTGCAATGATCATGGTATTAAAAGACAAGTCTCTACACCGAGAACTCCACAACAGAATGGAATAGCTGAAAGAAGAAACAGATCTATTATGGATTGTGCTAGAACACTGATAATTGAAAAGATGGTTCCACAAACATTTTGGAGAGAAGCAATAAGCACAACAGTTTAAACCTTGAACCAAGTACAATTGAAGAAAGGTACTTTGAAGACACCATATGAAATCTGGTATGATAAGAAACCTAATGTTAGTTATTTTAAAATCTTTGGATGTAGATGCTATGTTCATAAAGATGATAGAAATGACAAGTTTGATCAGAAGAGTGAAGAAGGAACATTTCTAGGTTATTCTTCTAGAAGCAAAGCATTTAAATGTCTAATCAAATCATCTAACAAAATAGTAGAAAGTGCAAATGTGAAAATTAATGAATTTGCAGAAAGAAATGATGAAGGAAACTCCAAGGAACCAAAAGACTATGATGAATTCATCTATGTTCAACCGAGAAGTCTTACCGAGAAGACTGTTGAAGAAAATGAAGAGAATATCCAGTTACCGAGTGATGAAGAAGATCATACATAGCCTACCAAGCCTATATTAGCCAAGTATGTCAGAAGACATCATGCACCAAGTCAGATTATAGGAGATAAGGATGATCCAGTGATGACAAGGAACAAACTGAGACATAACACATGTTTGATATCTGAATTTGAATAGAGAATAGTGAAAGAGGAATTTAACAGTGAAGATTGGATAAATGCTATGACAGAAGAGATTGATCAAATCAAGAAGAATGACACATGGACACTAATTCCAAGACCGAAGGACAAAAATGTAATCGGTACAAAGTGGATTTTCAGAAACAAGCTAAATGAAAAAGGAGAGGTCATTTGAAACAAAGCAAGACTAGTTTGCAAAGGTCATGCTCAAGAAGAAGGAATTGATTATGGTGAAACTTTTGCACCTGTTGCTAGAATTGAAGGAGTAAGAACATTGTTGGCCTATGTTGCTTTCAAGAATTTCAAGGTATATCAAATGGATGTCAAATCTACATTTCTGAATGGAATATTAGAAGAAGAAGTTTTTATTGAACAACCTGAAGGATTTGTTGAAGACAATAATAAAGATCAGGTATGTAAATTGAACAAAGCTTTATATGGTTTGAAACAAGCACCTAGAGCATGGTATGAAAGATTGCACTCTTATTTGATTAAGATTGGTTTTATAAGGACAAGTGAGAACAACATGTACATGAAGAATGATGAAAATGGAATACTGATCTCAACCATATTTGTTGATGATATTATATTTTGTGGAAATGACTCTTTATGCAAGAACTTTGGCAATGAAATGAGCAATGAAATGAGCAAAGAATTTGAGATGTCATTAATCGATGAGATAAAGTATTTTATAGGTTTACAGATACTACAAATGAAAAATGAGATTTTCATTACTCAATCCAAGTACATAAAATTTGGAATGGAGGATTCAAAACCAGTAAGTACTCCTATGACTACCAATTGTAAATTATCAAAGAATGATGAATCTGCATTTGTTGATGAGACACTTTACCGATCCATGATTGGAAAGCTACAATATGTTGTTCACAGCAGACCAGACATAGCACATGCAGTGGGTATAGTTGCAAGATTCTCTACAGATCCTAAGGAAACACACATGACAACAATCAAAAGAATCTTTAGATACTTGAAAGGCACTGAGGATTATGGCTTAGTATATCAGAAAGGAAATGACTTTGATTTAAAAGTTTATACTGATGCTGATTGGGCAGACAACATTGATGACAGAAAAAGCACAAGTGGAGGAGCTTTCTTTTTAGGAGAAAGACTAGTGAGTTGGCTTAGCAAGAAACAAGGATGTGTTTCATAGTCAACAACAGAAGCTGAATACGTAGCTGCAGCACTGAATTTTACCAACATTGCATGGATCAAACAACTGTTGGAAGGTATAAATGAGAAAGTTACCGAGCTAGTAACTATATTCTGTGACAATACTAGTGCCATTAATATTTCAAAGAATCTTGTTATGCACTCTAAGACAAAGCACATCTCTATCAAATATCATTATCTTAGAGAAGAAGCTCAAGAGAAGAAAGTGGTGTTGGAGTATGTTAGCACAAAGGAACAAATAGCAGATATCTTCACCAAGCCACTACCAAGGGATACTTTTGAATATCTTAGAAGTAAGTTAGGGGTCCTACCCCTATCTTCTACTCACTGACCGAGTTCGGTGAAAGCATCAATCCGATGACTCTATCGAATATGTTTTGGGAGTTGATGCTGATTTATACACTTTAGGATGTTTTCTAAAGGTTTACATGAATTATTACAGAACATATTATAGGGAACAGGAATTAAAGACAAAATGCTCTGACCGAGACTGAATTGATACACAACAGCAGGAAATCACTTCATATAGGAAGAAATTATGTTTTAGTTCTTTACTTTTTGGCATTGTTGTCAAAGGGGGAGAAGACTACTATAAAGGGGGAGAAGACTACTATAAAGGGGAGAAGACTAAGAAGACTACAGATTGGAAAGAAGACTGAAGAAAACAGGAGAAGTCTAATGTATGGGGGAGAGCATTTCAGCATTTTAGAATCATAGCAATCCAAATCTTTTAAGGTCAAATAAATTAGTTTTGCCATCAATGCCAAAGGGGGAGATTGTTGGCAATATTGCATTATAACAGACAATGAAAGATTGTTGGCATTTCATAAGGATATTGAGAAGGTTGTTGATGATTATGGATATAATTGATTAAAGATGTTTACTATCTTGATATTATTATTTTGTCATTGATGTCAAGAAATTGATTTTCTAATTCAGTATGATGTTGCCATATCTTGAGAAGTATGATTTGAAGATTATAACGATGTCGGTAAAAGACACAGGAAAGAATATGATGAATAAGGGGATGAATAAGGTATTCAATGGGCAACTAGTACCGAGTAAGACAATGATGAGATCATGATGTTTTAGATTGTTTTAACATCATACATATGTTGTAAATTGTAAAGGTTAATACTATACTATGTTATCAAGCAAGGAACCTAGTCGGTAAACCCTAAGGTTATCGCTATCGGTTAATGAAGGCAGAATGTCTACCGAGTGAAGTTTAGTATTTATCGAGTTGTAACCGAGCTATAACAAAATGCATTAAATGTTTGCATACGTTATTAAATGAAGGAAG
Source organism: Cryptomeria japonica (assembly GCF_030272615.1). Classification (NCBI taxonomy): domain Eukaryota; kingdom Viridiplantae; phylum Streptophyta; class Pinopsida; order Cupressales; family Cupressaceae; genus Cryptomeria; species Cryptomeria japonica. The sequence continues at coordinate 152,808,121 of NC_081405.1, read as the reverse complement.
CTGATGAGCTGGAACTGATTAAATGATTGGTATGTCGTGCATGAAGTTTGTTAATGAATCTATGGAAAAGGAAAGTCAGCATGAAGATCTATAGTGCAGATTGAACCGCAATACCTTGGCACAAGTTCCAAGACTAATATGCAAGTTCCTAGGCGGGGTAAAACATTTTCAGATCAAAAGATGCATTGAACCTAGACAAGATCGAAGATCTAATGCATATGATTGATCATGGGAAATGTGATCAAGGAGATTAAGCGGTTACCTAATTGTTTATAAATAGAAAACTATTGATAAACAATGTATGTGGGCAAGTGTATGCACAGGGATGCTACATAGTGATTACCGAGCACATAAGCTTGAAGACCTGTTAGAATAACAGAGTATAGAAGCCCAACAGATAGACAAGATTAGTTCTATGTCTAGATTGTATTGAATAAATAGGAATTTGCTTTAGCATTTTAGATGTGAAGTTGCAGATAGATTTTATTACTGTTATTTTGTGAAAGTGACAGAAAATCTCTTAACCGAGTGGACTTAATAGTCTTATTTGTAAAACCCTCTAGCAAGTTGACATTTTGATTGAGTGTTTGAAATCCTTTAACAAGGTCACTTCTAACAAGGTGAAGATCCTAACAGATCTGAGGGAAATCCCTTAACTGGGTCACATCTAGCAATGTGGTTGTAATCTTTAACATGATTTGCTTTTAACCGAGCATACTCTAGAAGAGTATATTTCTTAGTGGGTCTGAAATCCCATAGTGGTTTTTCCCTATTTGGGTTTCCACGTTAAATCTGGTGTTATGAGGTTTATGATGTTTATATGCTTTTGAGTTTGCATGTTTAACAATTTTGGTTATATGACTAAAGTATATGTTACTGAGGTTGAATCTGATGTTTTTATGGATGATTAAGTTTGTATGATTCACCCCCCCCCCCTCTCATCTTGTTGGCTATTGGATTTGTACTTATATTAAGTATCAGAACTATCAGTGATACCCTTCAAATCTTTGTGAGGAACCTGATTTTGGATGTGTGTGGCACAACTAATAGCCTTCTCCCAAAAGGCGATATCAAGAGTGCATGTAGCATACAACTAGCCATTTCCTTGAGGGTTCTATTCTTCCTTTCTATGACTCCATTCTGTTGCTGAGTGTAGGCAACTAAATGCCGAAGATCAATACCCTCAAGTGTACAATACTCCTCAAGTCTATTGTTCACATATTCTCTTCCATTATCTGTGCGAAGGATCTTGACCACTTTCCCTGATTACTTCTCCACATGATCCTTGAATGCTAGAAATATGTCAAACACTTCACTCTTGTGAACAAGAAAATAGACCCAAGTGAAGTGGGAGTATTCATCAATGAAGGCGAGGACATAGCGGGCCTTCCCAAATGAAGGTGATGGAAATGGACCTACTACATCAATGTGAACAAGTTGAATAACTTCCAAAGCTCTCTGAGATTTCCCCTTATCAAACTTCTCTTCAGGATGCTTGCCCATGGAACACCATGAACATACACCCTCTGAAAAAATTATTTGAGGTAGACCTATGACCATGTCTTTAGTGCTAAGCTACTGAAGATAGTTGTAGTTGAGGTGACCAAACCGATCATGCCATAACTTAATTTCTGAATTTGAATGAGTAAGTAAGGCCATAGAAGGGGATCTTGGCACAAAGTGGGAGAATGAATAAAGTCATGAATGGTGATTGACTTGTCCCACTGCTACCAAGGCATCATTATCAATTTCTTTTACCACAACTGAATCAGGTGTAAACTCAACCTTTTTCCCATTCCCATAGTGAGTGATTTGGTAGATAGAGAGAATATTGGTGGTCAAGTTAGGAACATAAATAAAATTTTCAAATGTTCCATCATCCATGGCAACTAAACCTTTCCCTTCTACTTCAACTTGTGTATCATCACCTATGTAAATTTATGGTACCTTAGATGGCTCAAATGAAGAAAATTGCTCCTTTGTTGAAACCATGTGATAAGAGGCACCCGAGTCAAGTATCCACTATTGTGAGGAAGTGGAAGGAGATGATTCCTTCTTCGTGTAGGTGGATGAAAAATTGATGTTGTTCTTCTTAAGGAGATTTGTCAACTCATCAACCTTCTTGGCATGGCAACAATGCTCATCATGACCATACTTCTTGCAATAAGCACAAGTTGGTTTATCCTTCTTAGGTGTATTCCCCTTTTTGGAAGAGGATGAAGAATCGCCTTGTGATGGAGAGGAGTATTGTCCTTTTTCCTATTATGTCTTTGACTTAGATTGCTTCTGCTTCTTATTGGAACCTTTGCCTTGATTTCCTTGATTAGCCACCAAAGCCTTGGATTTTGAAGACTTGAGAATCCCCATGTTCAACAAATTAGATTGTTCCAACATCTATATTTTTGTGAAATCATAAAATGTAGGCATAGTGTACGAAATTCCCACTGTCAAGTGATGGATTTGGAAGCTAGAAATAAATGCTGCATATTCGGATGGAAGCTTGTCCAACAAGTTGAATATCAATTGAGCATCCTTCTTGTCAATGCCACAATCCTTAAGCTTTTCTCATATCTCATTTGCCTTAGTGACATAATCTTGGATCGTATCAAATTATTCGGATCCAAGTTGGTGAGCTCATTGTCAATCTTGTAACCTCTGATTTCATCAAATTGACCATACAATTTTTGAAATACATCCCAAGCCTCTTTGATTGTAGTACACTTATCAATGTGAAAAATGAGGTCATCTGATAATACTTTCTCAAAGTTCCAAGAGCCATGCAATTTTTAGTGATCCATTATAATTGAGTATTAGGATCAGCCTTAGGATCTGTTGGTGTTGTTATCGTTCCATCTATGTAATGTGTGAGTCCTTTTTCCATTACTTTACTGCATGCTTTAATTTTCCATTGTGCATAATTATGTGGAGTTAAAGGTGGAAATTTATGAGGACCCATAACAACCAAAATGAAAAAGCACAAGGAAAGAGAGGCACAATCACACATACACCCCCCAAAATTCACTCAATCAAAGAACACCCCCCCCCCCCCCCCCCCCCCCCCCAACCTACCCCCCCCAAAAATGATAATTTGGCACTTTATACTTAGTGTGTGTACAATGGGCCACTTGCAAAAGATGGCAAAGTGGATTGATTTCAATTTTCTCAAATAGGCCAAAAGAGACTCAAACTAATAATGCAAGAGATCTAAACTAAGACCCAAGAAAATTACAAGTACCAAGTAGGCCAAAAAAGACCAATTTCAACCCAATTTGGTGAAAATTTGATAGCATCATGTGAAAGTAGGCAAAAAATTATGCACTTTAAAAAAGAAATGACACCTGAAAAGGAGGTCGTATGAACCCGAACGAAGCCTTTGAAGTTGCAAAACTAAGGATTGGACAGATATAGTTGTGAGAAACTGGAAATTATGAAAAATATGTCCACCAAAATTAGAAAAAGCCACACCACCATGGAGAGCATGAAAAATTAGCCCAAATAAAAAAAAAATGCACTGAAAAAGGCCTTAAATGACCAAGATATGAGCCTTCAAAGTTGAACTTTAAATTCAAAAACTCAAATGGAGAGGGGGTCTAAATTTTTCAAAGAGTGCTGACGCAGTGCTAACGTCACTAAAGCACTATGTTAAATTTGACGGTCGTATGACCATCGCCAAATCGTTGCACCCCCTTGCTGACCGTACAGATGCAGACGTGGAACTATATAGATGATGACGTGTCACTATATGTAATTGTTGACTAGAATGCCTACGTGGTAGTACAAATGACGATGTGGCACAATACGATCACTGAGTTGCCAAATGATGTGGCACAGTATGACTGGTCTACGTGTCAGATGACGTGGCAAAGATTGTGCATTGTGGCGCCACATGGATGAACCTGGTGGTGGCACATGTTGGAGTCCTCTGTCTATGTGGCAGGAGGCAGCGGCCAGGCAGACAAGGTGATAGACACGTGGCCTTTGGAGTGGGCGTTGATAGAGCAGGCGATGATGAGTCAATGGACACCACATGGAGCTGTCGAAGCAGGCCAAGGAACCAGAGTGTCGGTGGTTAGGCCGTGGGTGTCGGTCAAGGCATGGGCAAAGCGACCAGAGGGTGACTGCAAGCAGTGTGGGTTGTGATGTCAGTGCATATGTGTTGCCGAAAAGGAGAAGTGATTGGGGCAGGCAGTGGCTGGCGTATGGGTGGCGTGAACCAACGATGCCAAAAAATATGGGGAAGCTGATAGGACAATAGCTGGAGGCATTGGGCTCGGATGATAGGTGCAGACAGTACCCTACAAAACTAACATAGGGGTATAGTGGTGGGGGGAAAAACAACCCCCCCACAATAAACGAATTTGATTTTTTTTAATTTAAAAATAACTTTTACAAAACTGCGAAATGTTTTAGAAAAGGAAATTAAAAAAATCATAGAAAATATAATAATATATATATTTTTGCAAATCAATACTGTACTTAGCCAAATTGGTTAAAAAATTCCTCTGATGCCCAAAAATGCACTTTCACCAAATATAGGCGAATTTATACTTGTTTTTTATGGAAGTGGCCTCCGAGACTCAACAATGAGGTCAAAATCATTGTTTTTTGCCTCCAAAATGAGTAACACCTCAAATCCAAAAAAGAAGCCTTCTAAAATGTCTCCCAAAGACCAATCAATGAAGCCCCAATGGCTTTGATACCACGTGAGAATTTGCCAAGATCAAGGGCACAATGAAGAGCACAAATAAGAGAGACAATAGTTTGACAAGAACAAATTGTATTTTGATCAATATGCAAAAATGATCAACTAGATTAACTAATACAAGAGAGATGATCCTACTTATATGATGCAGGAGCACCGGTGTAGTTCTTACTAGTTGAGGCACTTTCCAATAGGAATTGCTTGAGATCGTGGCATTTCTTCATGTTTGAGAGTTTAGCGTTGTGGATTTGGATTTATTCCCTTGTGTTCATGATCTTTGTTGTGTTCGAGTTTCGTGGCATTTGGATTTGTTTCCGATGAGATATGGATTCTGGTATTGGCCCAGTTGATATGTTCTTACGAGTTAGTCTAGCAGTGTGTTGAGAAAACTTGGATCGGGTTGCGGTTAATATTCATGACTTGCGGATCATCGATTTATATTTCTTGTGCCATGTCCGATGTTCCTGGAGGACCGCGCATTGTTTTATGCATTTCAGAAGTTGTTCTTAATGATTTGAGTTGACATGTTAGTGTTAGCACGTTTCATGAACCAATTGGTCTTTGGGCCGACTTGATTAAGTTGTTATTATTTGCGGATGGTATAAATGGAAGTATATGAATCATTTGATAAAATAGAAGATAGAAGACTGATGTTCGAGATCAAGCGAAGATGTAGTTACTGGAGAGAATCTGGTCTAGGGAGACAAAAGTTGGGATGGTTGAAGTCTGGATCAGTGCAGAACAGTACAGACTGTTACCGGAGACCCATTCGTTGAGCAGAAAATATGTGGATCTTAGATTTGTATATTGATTCTGAAGATATTCTGGTCCGGGGAGACTGAAGTCGGGATTGCTCAGGTTTGAATCAGTGCAGAACAATGGAAGTTGTTACCGGATGATGAATTGTTGAGAAGATGATTTGCGGATCATAGATCTAAGTTGTAAGAGTTGTTTTGTAATCCTGGGTTGCAGTCCAGCATGTGGCATAAGCAATGCTTCAGACTGTAATAATATTTTTTAATATTGTTCACCGGTTATGTGTTATGTGATGTTACCAGTTGTTCTTTCTGCTATTTCTGGTGTTGTGTTATCGGTTAACGGTATATGTAGCATGGTGTTTGTGTTCAGCTACAAGGATGGACTTTCCTTGATTGGATCTCCCTACCTTGACTACATCATTATATAGGCAAGGCCAAATGGATATGTGAGCACACAATCATGACATGTGGCTCAATGAGAAACAAGGGTAGGTAAGAATATGTAGGGGTAGGTAGGATAAATGATATAATATTTCACAAGTGGTGAATCACCCACCAAATGTGGAATGTAACAACAAGATAAGACCACAAAAGGTGGAATTTATCCTACAAGCATCATCCCTATGTGCACACTTCCCTAAGTGTCTCATATCCAAAATACGATGAGATGCATTATTGTAAGTCATCTTAAGTAAAGTGTAATTATACCCTATAAGAATAAATAATTACACCAACAATATTGTTAATATGATGAAAGGGAAGTTGGCTTTTCACTCGACCTTAGAAGGGAAAACAACTTTTGATGAAATTAAAGAAGCAATAGCTCATGCCCTAGTATTGGTATGTCCTGATTATTCAAAATATTTTCTCATGTATTGCTATGCTTCAAATCATACACTTTCTGCAATTTTGGTTCAGAAGAATTCAAAAGATATTGAATCTCCTATAGCGTTTATGAGTTGTCCCCTTAAAAATCATGAATTTAAATATTCTCAAATGGGTAAATATGCCTACACTTTGGTTAAAGTGGTCAAGCATTTTAGGTTCTATATTTTGAACTCACATGTCATATGTCTAGTTCTAGATATTGGGGTCAAGTCAATTTTGACACAACAAGATTTTGGGACTAAGAGAGGTAACCGGATTGCTAAAATCCAGGAATATGATCTGTAGATTCGATCTACCAAATTGGTTCGTGGTAAAGGATTGTGTTAGCTCGTGGCAGAAAATAAGCTCGATGAGGGAAGCATGCCCCTTGAAAAGGATTCTCAAGGTAACATCCCTATAGTGTTGTTTGTAAGTACTGTGGATGAATGGTATTATAATATTGTTTATTTTCTAACCTATGGTGAATGTCCTTCACACCTTTCATATAAAGAGGAAAGAACTCTCAAGTTATGTTCTTTGGGAAAATGGTTTATTTAAAAAAAGTTTGGATGCCACTTTCTTGAAGTGCATAGACAAAGCTCAATAGGTTAAGTTGCTGGAATCATTTCATAACTTAGCTTGTCATGGTTATTTTTCAGCTTCGATGACTGCTCATAAGATTTTAAAAGCTAGGTATTATTGGCCTACCCTTTTTCAAGATGCATATGATTGGGTTAAAAAGTGTGATTTATGTCAACAATTTGTTGGTAAATCAAAACTTGTGGCTTTCCCTCTCAAGCTTGTGGTTATTGAAGAACCATTTTAGCAGTGGGGTATTGACTTCATTGGTTTGATCAATCCATCATCTACTGTAGGACATCACTATGTGCTAACTGCAAGAGATTATTTCACAAAATGGGTGGAGGCTATTTCTGTCAAGCATGCTACATCAAAATTAGTGTGTGATTTCACCAAAGAGAATATTGTTAGTAGATTTGGTGTTCCAAACAAGATAGTAGCAGATAATGCTACTTACTTCTCATCTTATGAGATTACTCAATTTTGTTTTGAGTATCATATCACCCTAGCTCATTCTTCAAATTATTATCCACAAGGTAATGGTCAAGCAGAATCAAGTAACAACAATTTGATTACAATTATCAAGAAACTAGTTGATGAAAATCAACATATGTGGCATAAAGTGTTGATTGATGCATTGTGGGTATATAGGATTACTCCAAAGAGGGTCATTGGGTTATCATCTTTTCAACTTCTTTATGGTATTATTGCTGAGACTCCAGTTACTTTAGAATTACCAGCTTTAAAGTTGGTGAAGACAATTGAAGATCAGACATATGAGAATTCTCTAGACAAGTGCATCATGTTCCTTACCGAGCTTCAGGAGAAGCGAGTTCAGGTAGTGGATCATATTTTGGAACATCAAAAGCAGGTCAAAACTCTTTTTGACAAGAAAGATAAACAAAGAATTTTCCAAGTTGGTGACCTTGTTTTTCTCTGGGATGCGAGGCATGAGCCTAAGGGAATGCATGACAAATGTGATTCCTTGTGGACAAGACCTTTCGCTATTCATCAGATTTGTGGTGAACGAAGTTATCTTCTCTCATACAATGATGGAACTCCATTCAATTTGGTCAACATCTCAAATTATTTGTTCAATGAAGTTTCACCATATTGGTTTGGATCTTCCCCTTTTTTCTTTTTGTTTTACTTCTTCCCCTCACCTGACTCTACCCTCGAAGAATGGATAAAGGCACATAGAGCACTGGGATTCTACATCCTTTACTCATCCTTAATGGAATGCTTAAAAAGGATGTTCCCCAGTCACAACCAATGTTATCCATATTTTTAGTGTTACCAAAAATGAGGGTACCCCACAAAATTTCACTCGTTTGTGGTTTTTCTTGCTCTATCGTTCACTTTTTGAGATGTTTTGTGTAGTCGAAAGAGTGTTTTTCCTTGTTTTACCCCTTTTTCATTAATTGTGAAAGTTTCATAATTTAGGTGTAATTCGGGTCCGTAAACCCGATTTACACCAAGTTTCATCTTTTAGGTGTAATTAGGGTTTGTAAACCCAATTTACACCAACTTTCATCTTGTAGACCCGATTTACACCTCTTTTGGATAATTTCACCTTTTAGGTGCAATTCGGGTCTATAGACCCAAATTACACTTCATAGGTGCAAATCGGGTTCATAGACCCGAATTGCACTTATTTAATACACTTTGAGTTATTTGTGGAATTTTTGAAGTCTTGGATTAGGAGTCTATTGTACTCTTTTAAAGGCTAATTTTTCTCCTTAATCTTCATTTTAATCCTTCTGAGATCGATTTTATGGCTGGAAGGAGAAGGATTCTCAAACTTCCATTTTTCGGGTATAAATTTCTTCCCTTCAATTTAGGGTTTTTATAACCCTTTTCATTTTACTTTTTTCTGAATTCATATGTTATCAAATCGTTCTTCGTAACTTTTTACCCGATCGGATCTTTGATCCAAGTCGGGTTTTATTTGATTCAATGATTTATAACATAGTGGTGTTGTGACGGCGTCGCAGGCCCACCACGCACCATTAATTGGTTTGTGGTGTGTTTGCGACCTCGCCATGCCACCAATTTTTACTAATGCATTGTATTTGTATCACTAAGGAGTTGTGGAGGGCCGACGACTTGAGACATACCACAGTGTGGTGTGTGGTGTGTGGCGGTTCATTGACCTGCCACATTGTTTCTATCTCGCAGTTCTTTTGTGGTGTTGGCAGGGCCTTTGGCCTGCCATATACCACGATATGGTGTATGATAGGTCGAAGACCCTACCAATACCTCGTTGTGCCCTAATTTTCTTGAAATGCTTTCATGGTGTTTGGCGGGGCTGTAGGCCCACCATACAGCAGAAAATGGTGTATGTCGGGTCTACTACCCTGCGCGACACCATTTCAATTTTTTTTTAAAAAAACGTAGTGTGGGCTTATAAACCTGCCCTATGTTATATGGCTTTCATGCAATTTTTAAGTGTATGGAGGGTCTATAGACCCAACCAACACTTTGGTTCTTTTTCTTTAATATGTGTATTTCAGATCTATGGGTCCAAATTATGCTTGTTTTGGGGGATTTTTTTAAGTTTAATTAGATTATTTTTAAAATAAATTCTGATTACTTTTTTTGTTATACATTTTTTATAAATGGATTTTTTTGAATATTTTTATTTGAAATTCATTTATTTGCACACACGTAAATGGTCATTTTTTATTCCATTTACTTTGGAAATATTAAGTAACTTTTTGGAAAACCTAATTATCTCAAATGTACTATTGTCAAAGTGTGTTCAAATTATATGATAAAAAATGAATTGATCAGATGTATCATGTTGATACTAATGAATTTCTCTTTCTCTCAGTATTTTATAGTGACAGAGGTATCTCCAAACAAAGGAGGGATGAAATTCAAGAAGCAAGACCTACATCCAATTTTCCCTTCTTCTTAAGTTACTTCTAATATTGATCATATTAGAGAGACAGAGATAGGTCATGTTGACCTAGAAGAATTTCTCAAAAGAATCAAGAAACCACCTTCATATTGGGATATGGAAACAGTTATCAATAGTGGTATACACTTAGTTGCAACTTTTCCCATGTCAGCATAGGATCTTGAGTTTGTGATGGTAGTGGGAAAGCATTTTTTATCCTGAAAGCAGAAGCATGAAAGATGAATCTGGAAAGAAATTAATCAAGCTTGATGAAGAGTTCTTTTATTTAGTGTTCAAATATCCGAGTATTGAGAGATATTCAGATATCACTATGTAGTCAGTTGTAGCCTACTTTGATAGGAATTTTGACAAGTGTAGGCTTAATATTAATGACCATTGGCTTAAAACTCCATGGCCAAATATTGTCAGATGGCCGAAAAATCTTCCTAGGTGTGACTTCATTGAAGAAGTAAATGACGATAACTCTTTTGAGTAGAGTTAAAGGACTTCCCACTTCTAATACTTTCTACAAGTGGACGTATCAATACATCCATGTGATCAAAGAAAATAAAGAGAAGATATTTTGGGGAAATCAAATCAATGATACCATCTGTGAGCAACTTGCCAAGGTTCCTACTACTCTTAAGTTCAATATGACTTCTTATTTGGTGTACGTTGTGGCTTCAATGAGACACTTTTCTGGCTTAACTACTACTGGTGATAGAAGGCAAGTTGAGGTACATGAATACTATACCCAGTTGGTCTTGAAAGAAAGTTATAGTCATTTCCGAAAAGTCAAGGATGCCTTCTTTGGCTATTATATGGTCATGATGGATACAAATCTATATAATAAGAGGGTGTCTGATCACGCATGGGAAGTTGTTAATCAATATGGATGCATGCTTCTTCAATTTCCAACTTTTACCTATATTAGGGTTGGATGTTTCAATGGCGAGCCCTTCATGCTCCCTAGATATCCTTCTGAAAAGATTGTGCTAATGGAGCTTGCTTGACAAATGAATGCAGTACATGAGTCCCAATCTGGTTCTTATAAGATAGGTTTGAAATTCTCTATCTCTATTGGGAGATATTCTATCAATTCTATTTTCAAGGTCGGAGCCATGGAGGATGAGATGAGAAGAGTCACTATGAGATTCTTCAAATCCAAGAAGGATTTTGACTATAGGGGTATGGGAAACAAACTGAAGAAGGCCTATGTGCATGTCCATCGGATCGAAGATGTTTGGGCTGATTGTAGATCTGAGCATGATATAAGGAAACTTGATTATTGTCACTTGACAATTGAGAAAATTGAGAACTTTTGTATTGTTGATGTTCCTAATGATCTGGAAGAGGATTGTGATATCTTGGATCCTTTTATACGAAAAGAGCAGTTTTTCTTCTATTCCTTTGCTTCTTATTCAATTGTCACAAAAAGAGTGTATTTCCATTAGAGCATTTTTTCGAAGTATTCTCACAAATACTTATATTTGGTTATCTTTGCATGGTGTTCCCCTAAAACCTTTCTCCTTTGTTTCTGATGATGACACTGTTGGCCCAATGGGAAAGAGGTCTAAGATAAGAACCAAGAGCAAACAGGATATTGCAATTCTAGCAAAAGATCCTAAATTGAAATTCATAGTCAGATCCAAGAAAGGTAAATCGTAGGGAGAGCCTTCAAGTTCTAATGTTCAGAAGATATCAAAATTGGATGCACCAAATGATTAGGAGGAGGGTGAACTTCCCAATAAAGAGTTAGTTAATGAACAAGGGGGTGATCAGGAACAAGATGAGTTGAATGTAGAAGAGTTGCCACAAATAGATGAACCTTTACTCCAGGTATATTCTCCTGCATCTACATTGCAAGTTCTTGTCTCTACTTATGATCTCATGCCTTCAATATTTGCAAGTGTTGTTTCATCAAGTATTATTCGTGTATCTTCCACAAGTTCTAGTGAGTCAGCCCTAGACACACCCCGCGATAATATTGAGAATGTTTTTTCGACTTTTCCCACGTTTTCTGGAGTGTCTACATCTATATTAGAGGATTTTGATAAGTTTATCAATGAGTTGGCTCCTAGGTCAAATGAATCTTCATTAGAAAATCCCACCAATGTGATCACCATAGCCTCTCCTTTTGTGACTACAATTGTTTAGGATTCTATCAATCATTCCCAGGATGTGGTATTTAGTGGGGAAGATGATTCTACTTTGCCACCTTGGTTGTTTTCTAATGCCTTGAAAAGGAAGAAGCAAGTGGTTTGCCCTAAAGATTTCGATTTCAGTCAACTTGTTCCTGTCAAATCCAAAACTACCAAGAAGGCTAAGACTATGCAAAGAGTTAAGGTCGATAAGGATAAGAACAAATATGTTGAGGTAGCTATTCCTCCCCAAGGTGCAATTATTGGTCAAGTACAAGATACTGATTATACTATTTAGAGGGTTGAGTTGGGAAAATAGACTCATGATTCTGCTTCAGGGGATGCAATATTGACTTTGGAAGATCTTGTTGCCAGATATGATGAAGACAAGGTTAAGAAAGATCAACTCAAAACAAGGATTGAGCAACTCACTTCGATCTTGATCAAGGTAAATAAGTCTTATGAAACTGTTGAATCAATAACTTTTTCCTTGGATGAGCAGGATGTTAAAAGAGATGAGCAAGCGACATCTCGTAGTAGAGATATGGCAGAATGGATGGATTGTATTTTGAGTCAAGGCACATGACTCATAGGTTCAGCTAATACCATCGTCAATAACCTTGATACTGTCAGGACAAAGATAGATAGCACTATAGAGGTCTTCTCCCAGGAGCTTGAAAAGCAAGAAAGAGACTTTGAGACTTGGTTGAAATTTGAAGATTATGATTCTGATGAACTCATACATAATAATATTATTCCTTCATGATGCATGTGCGTGGAGCAACGAGAAGCCTTAGACCATAAAATGAATATTCTTGAGCGTCTAGTCAAGTATATGAGGAAGACTTTAAAAGAATGTGTTGACAAGAAGGAAGAGATTGTTACAAAGGTTTCTGAAATCTCTTGTGTCTTCCTTGATCAGGATGGGAAAGTTCTACCAGTAGATGAGATCATTAAAGAATTTAGTTTACTTGTAACCACTGAAGTTGACAGAGAGGATTTATCTTTATCCTCAATTGATAAATTGGTTAACCTTCAATTGTCCTGGATTTCTTAGATACTATTTGAGGAAGCATAAGAAATGCTATACTGATTTAGAGGATTCCATTACTAGAGTCAAGATCATCGCCAGTAATACCCAGGGACTTGATGGAGTTCAGTTGAAGCATGCTTTCCATAAGTTTGAGGAATTACCTAAGGAAAGTGACACTTAGTCATTTTCATGATTCTCCACTAGCTTTTTGTTTTATCCAATGACACTTCAAGTGTCTTTTTGTAATTTCTCTTATGCATCTGCTGAGTGCACAAGTCCTAAGTCAAATCGAACTCTTCTTTTGACTTAGTCATATAATTAGTTATACTTTCCTATTTTCACGTTGCACCCCTCTTCTATAAATATGAGGATTTTTATTGTAATAATAATCTTTTTCCATCTTTATTTTATGCAACAAAACTCTGCCCAAGTGAAGAACAAATTGAGACTTTATGTTCTTTTTGTGAATTTACAATATAATCAAGAAGGATTGAAACTTGGCATTCAAACTTTGTTTTGAATTCAATCTTTGTGTGATATTGATGTTCTTATGCCATTTAGTATCATATGCTCTCAATTGATTAAAGTTGGTGAAAGTTATAGGTGATAGATATTGAAGAACTTTGGATTTTTACAAGTAATCTTTGAGTTACTTTGAAGATTCAATAATTGAGATCTAGTTAAGCTAATATTGTTTTAAGTCTTTGTGATTTTGCAAATGATCCCTCGAGTTAAATTTAAAAAGATAGAAAGTGAAGTCTTTGTGTTGTGCAAACTATTTAGTTAGAGTATAATATCTTCCAATATATTTGTCAGTCTTTGAGCTAACGATATATTTGGGTTATAGTGGTTGATAGGAATTATAATACATAAAAAGAATCTTTGAGTTCTTAAGTGTGTAAGTTCCCGTCCTTGGGTCATTTTCAGAAAAGAAGTAACAGGAAACTTTGTTCTTTCATGGACACTTTACTTTCCAAAATAATTAGTTTAAGTATTATTGCAAGTTTTCAAGTTATTTAAATTAATGGAAAATTTTGTTCTTGAAAGAGAATTAGATGGACCTAGTTCTGAAAAAAGAGAACTAAGTTGTTGTTGTACCTTTGATTAGTGTAAAGTTAGCAAGTAGAAGAAAGTAGAATAATTGTAGTAGAAAGGGGGAGTCTTCCCTTATAATTAGGAGGGAGCGTATCTTGCCTTCTGAGAGATATTATCCCGAGTGCTGTCGTGAAACACTCTTTTTGTAACCCTTTACAAGTTTACAAAATTTTCACCCAACAGGTTTCAAATTAAGCCTTTCCTTTTTCACATACTTAACAAAGATCATAAACTGAAATTTTGATCAACAAAGCTCGAAACACTTAGAATTCTTCTACAATTTTGACTAGGATTTAGGATTTAGGGAAGATTAATTGTTGTAACAAAGAGGTTCATTTAAATCCAAAATACAAGTTCCTACATTCATTTTTTACAAATTAAAAAGTGCCCAAGTACATTTTATCAATTTTACCATAAAGCATAAAAACATCTTGTTCAAAGCATTATACAATCATGCTCGGTTCCAACACCAAGTTACATAATCCAATTCATAAATACCTATATGATCTATCCAATTACATCCATCTCGAGAGATAGGTCTAATGAATGAATATTAATACAAATTACATAACATGAGGACTTATTGTCCTTCCATATACAATTTATATTAAATAAGAAAATGAAACATAAATGCACTATTACCATTGATAGCAACATCTTTAGTATTCATCATGGTCTTGCATCCCCAACAATGGTTTCCATGCCACCCAACCTCATGGAATCAAAAGATCCACTTCCATTGTGCTAGGAGATGGTCACATTGGCCACAAGAACTCACACATAAAACACATAGGGAGAGGTCTTGCACACACATCATACAAAAAATATACATACACACATGATGCAAAGAAAATATAAATAGCAGCAAGGAATGAGTACAATTCCTCATTGGGCATGGACACAAATTATGGCCCAAAACCAAACACTCACATTGGGCACGCTCACCAATGGATGAAAGCAATACATCATCTTTAGGCATGACCACCAATTGCACAAACCAAACACACGCACACAAGACACATGCGGATAAAGCATAAGAACATCCAAGCAAGAAGAATACATGGCATTCATGAATGCAAAAGTGGAGTCAACACCATTGGGAAAGAAAAATATATCTTTTGGGTGCTACTCAAACTACACTAGGACTAGATGCTAGAGAGCTAGTTGGGGAGTGTCAACATGGAGCACAACACATAGTTGCCACGTGGAACCAAATACCCCTTCACACGGATGAGGATATTTCATCATACAAGTACCATGCCCCTAGAGTGGGCTTGTCTTCCCAAATCATCCGTTGTCTTTTTACAAGCACTCAAGGCATGCAAGGGGCAACCAATATCTTGGTTAATTAATTACCTATGTTTCATTAGTTTTCTCTTGATGAATCAACTCACACATGATTACCACAGATGAATACTTTGGGTTGGAGTCATGTTAGAAGCCACTCCCATAACCCTCCACTGTACCTATGTCCTAAGCTCATCACATTCACTAACAAATGTGAAATTAAAATCAAATATTGCAAATTACCAAATTTTCTCAAGTTTTCACATCACATTTACAAATTTTCACTTCACAAAAACCACAAACAACAAGATCAAAACGAATCCAATTTCACATTTTCCAAAGTATGCCAATACCTCTATATAATAATCCATCATAAATTTCATCAAATTCACATTTCCCTATTTTTCTCTGATAATTTTCTTCAAACTACACTAAAATACCTTTAAAATTCATAAAATTTTAAAAAGATAACTTTGGTTCTAAAAGTTCCCAACACCCCTCAAATTCACATTTTGATGATTACCTAAAAATTTGGGCATAGTTACACCCCATATTTCATAAAGTTAAAAAAAAATCATAAATAAATTCCTACACTAGCAAATCAAATGAAATGAAGGGAAAGAATGCATGCAATTGGAAACTTTTACAACAAAGTAGTATAATGAAGGATTTTTTAAAAAATCCTCTTTTCAACTCACAAAAATATGCTTAATGTAAAAATGAACTACATTTTGCTTTTAACCCCCAAAACTCTTTTGAGAATTTTAAATAAAATAAATAAAATAAATTCTTTTCAATATCTAACTCATTCATTTGTTCTAATTTTCCAAACACATAATAAACATGCACATACATGCCCCATTTCAATTTTCACAATTAAATGATGATTTCAAATTATAGAGCATTTTCAATTTAAATTTATAAAAATATGAAATTGTATAAAATAATTAGACACTCATTTACTAGGCATCCACAAAGGTTTAGGGTTTTTAGAATGCTACCAACCATTGGTATTTGGGATAATTTTTTAATAAAATAATGAGAAACTATACTCTAACTGAGTATGATAAGTAAGGCTAAACAATTATGGCCAGTGTGACATCTCCTATATAACCACCATTAGGGTATGCTTAGTAGACCTATGGAGCCAAGTGAAGTCAATACCCTATACCTGTAACCTCTACAAACGTCAAGTGTACCTATGAATGTTCATAATAGTTGAAGCATAATAAAATCACCTAATGAGGTCAAATATCACATATATAACTTTATTGCATTTAATTGATCTAAATCATGTCAACATTTAATTTCAACATCAATATTAGTATCTCAAACCTCATAAGGTCACAATCACATTGAATCCATAATTAACCAATATCTCTCACATCATTAAATTAAGCATAATAAAAATTACGCATAATACCATCTCACATACATTACATGAAATATCACAAAATAATATGTCAAGTCCTCACAAGGAACTTGGCACAATATCATGCACACATCTCCATGCAAATAATTTATCGAGGGCAAACATGTTGAGGAACACCATCTCAAACTTGTAGGTGGCCCAAATGCACCATACAATATAAAGGCACCACCACCTAAGCATCCTTAGATGTATAGTCAAACCAACGCTGAGATCAATACACATCTCATGTATGTAAACAAAAAGGGCATTACATTGATTGGGTGCCAAACACCCATTCATTAAATGATCAAAAAAAGAAAATAGAGATGAGCCTCCTATAGAATATAGATGTAATAGTTGTAATTAGAAATATGGGAGTAGCAAGAAGTTACAATTACAATTTGACACCATAGAAAAATGTGTCAGTAAAATTTATGAAAAAATATCATAGAAAGGAAAATTTAGTAATAAAATGGAAAACAAAGGAAAAATGCCTTCACATTAGTCATGGTATGGAATCGGATTGAGCAATTAGTGTGGATATCATATGGTCAAATGAGTGTATTGTGTTATTTTGGGGGGAAAGATTATTCTCTTTTAGCACATTGCATGATATAATGATATTGTGCTCAATAAAAATTGTCTAGGATGATTTTAAATTTGAATGACATAATTAAATTATGTTATGAGATCAAGCTATATAGGTAGCTATGAATTTAATGTGCACTAATTGTGGAGCTCAAAGTTTACCTATGAAGGCAAGTAGATGAGTGGATGGATTTAATGGCATCAATAAATGTCTACTATGATGGATTCAAATCAAAATATTTTGGTGTTACTTTACATAAGTTTGTAGCTTGGGGTACTTGGAGTCACTCAGGAGCTTATTGTTTGGTGTTTTTAAACTAGAGTGCAACCCAAATTATCTTGTTATTGACCAATAGCATTTCATAATTGACTACAAATATGATATGCAACTTGATTTTTCCCTAAAAAATCTTGGGGATTATTCTATCAAATATATTAACTATATGGGCCTTGTGTGGGTTTTGTTGTAGGGAATACATTTTTTTCTACTTGTTATATAAAATATTTTGATTATAAAAGTGGTTGGTCAATTTGGGGCTTGCTTTGTTGTAAATGTTTTTTATTCATTGATCATGAAATTCTAATTCATTAACTATTACATGTCAAATTCAATTTTTCTCATGTTTTCACGTTTTGTAAATTTGGGTAAAGAATTAAATATAAAGATCTCTTCATTTATGAATGTCTCCTCAAATTTTTAGATTTGTTCAAGGGATAACTATGCTACAAGTATTTTTGATATAACACTAGATGATCTATTGAGTTAGTAATTAGTTGATCCTCACAAGAAATTATGAATTATGTAAAAGTGTATATGTAAAAACGTTTTTAGTACAACATACAGCCGTATCTTGTTTGATTGTGGACTTTAAAGTACATTATTGCATGGATCTTTCTAGTCCACGTATGGTCATGAATTTGTTAACCATATATTCATGCTTATAGGATTTAATTATACATCTAGTTCTCATATGTCAGTCTTACAAATATAGTAATATAGTAGTGTTGAGGGTTGTGTTTGACTTAGTTCCCATGTGATAAACACACCAATATTCAAGAGCTTGTTCCTTTGCCACACTATTTTAATCATTAAAACTTATCCTTCATTTATCTTTAATTTTAGTTATAGTTTCAATCCTTCGCTCTTTCATGATTTAATGATTTCACTTGTATTAAATAGTTAGAGAGGATACAACTAATCAAATATCTATAGGATAATGTTAACATATGCTTAATGTAAGGTCTAGTAGGTGTCCTTATGGATACTAATGTAAGGTCTAGTAGGTGTCCTTATGGATACTAATAGGGCATTGTTAGTCAACTCCTAGGTTATAATCTTGCATTTCTCTTTGATTGTCATCGCTTTACAAATGGTAGTGTATTAATGTGCATCTTCCTTCTTTAGCTAGGAAATATGACCTCCTTTATCATTCTTGCTGGAAACCCCTTCAAAAATATCCATAGCATTGTTAGTGACAGCAATTCATTTCAACCTTCACTGCAAATTAAATATGGTAATTAATACAAAGATTCACAAATTCAAAATAGTCTGATATTTTCAATTTCCATAATTTATAAAAGATCCAAATTTTATTTTTAATATACGCCAAGCTGTTAGAAGCAAAATAAAACAAATATTTAAAAATCACTACAGGGAATAAATTGCAAGAAGAGTTCACTTACGGGTAAAATTTTATCAACCAACAGCTAAGGAAAATCCAATGAAATTTGAACATCTTTATGGCTGCAAGCTCTGAAATATATCACCTAGAAGAAAACTACTAAAATGCAAACTGGTATTTCTATAAATTCAAACTGATGAAGAAAACTTATATCAAGTTCTCATAATTGAACTTCCTGTGAATGAATGATTTATAAATTTAGTGCTTTCTAAATCATAAATTATTAAATTGCACAACTGAATGCATTAGCACATTAGCAGAATTCATGGTTTTGTTAAATATAGAAGGTTTAAGTAGAAGCTAACATTAGTTTTAAAATATTTCTGGGCAGTGGATATCAAGATAGAGTCAGTGGTTGGTGACTACAACACAATGGATACCACATGATTAAAGGAGAAATAAGATTATTCAAGAGAAATATAAAGGATATCCATATAAACACAAACAAAAACGTCTTGGTTTAGTATGACCATAGGTTACACTAAAAAGGATTCTTGTGAATCTTTAAAAAAAAGCATATTACAAGGTTAAATCAAAATTTCCTCAGTTCAAACAATATGACTTTAAATATTGATTCTTCATATGCACATCATGTACCTCCATAGTTTAAATTAACTAAAAATAACTAGTTATAGCTCTGTTTTGTCATCAGATTGGCATTCAAGGAAGGGATAAAACAAAGAGTAAATCAAAGTAACACAAGTCATGAAGTCATCATTGATGTTTCATTATTTTCTGCAGACGTTAATGACCAGTGACAACCATGAAGACCAGGTACCCACCATGCCTGGTAGGACATCTTATTTGTGGAGATGCTCTTGGAATTAGAAAAGAATATTAGCTTTTAGATTTCTGATGTAGGTTCTCTCTGAGGATACCAATACCTATTGTAGAACCATTGGGAATCACCCACTACAGCATCTCCATCTTGATTACGGTGCCAGTAGTAGTAAGCATGAGTTCGATTTTTTAGGTCTAAGATTGCATGGCCAAAACTTGCTTCTCTGTATGCTGAGTATTCAGGTTGAGGTTCTGTATACCTGCAGTCAGTTACCATGCGAACCATGTGTGATTTTCATTAGCTGATTAATGAAATCAAAGCTCGTGATGGACAAACTAAGAGTTCTGAAATAATTAAAAGCTAATAGCAGTATGAATGAAATTTGTTCTGTTACATTAAGCAGTATTTGACCTATGATGTCAACCACTTTTCCAACTTACACTGATGCAAGGCCTTCTATATTTCCTCCATCACCTATAGTAATGTACACTGGAGAAGATGAATTAAACACAGGTGTGCACTCCCCATTCGTTATGTTATAAGCCACATTTGATACCCGCTTCTGCAAAGGCAAATATCAGAGATGTAACTCAAAGTGGGGAGGAAGGAGATGTCTTCTAAAATACATGTCCACATTCAACCTTAATTTCTGTTAATGACTGCAAGCATAAAGGCTTAAGCAAAAAAGAGATTAATGCTTCTTAGGTATTATATTTCTGGAGATTGTAAGTCCAAGGTTAAATGTCATGAATTAATAAATTCCTATAAGTTTCTTTATCCTAAATGTTTCTTTATGAATTGGAAAACAGAAAGTCCCTTTTGATTTAATGGTAGCCTTTGCTATTGATTCTAGTTCTGAATTAACATAAAGAATTAAAAGTAGCTTTCTGGCTACAGATTCCCTCACCAATGTTTGCGATGAGCAAACTGCCTCAGATTAGAGAGATATAGAAAAACAGAAAAATACAGGGAGAAAAACACAAGTTCTATAAAAAGCATGAATTATATGCTCTTCAAATGAAGATCATTCAGAAATGTCAGAACAATTGAAAGCTAAAACTTACTGATCTCTCATAGGCATGAACATGACCTGCAAAAACAATGTCAACTCGATATTGTGTAAACCATAATTCAAATTGAACTCGCATAGTCTCTCCTTCCATGTAGTGGTAACTATTGCTACTGTACCATGGGCCGTGCATGAGAACAATCAACCATGGAGTTTCTGATCTGTTAACCTTTGGAAGCTCTTCCTTAAGCCACTCATACTGGGGAGTATATTTTCCTGCACATTAAACAACTATGTAAGTCTAATGTCATTATGAAAAGATATTTGCATCTATTGTTCAAAACAGTACAGTTTCCTCTAGTATTTGAATTCAACTTGCATTTACAATCAATTTCAATGCAGAATGTCTAACAATATTTTGGTAAAGCTCTTAGAACAACACATAAGACATAGAAGATGGTAATGCAGAAAACACGATTTCCATCGTACCATATGCTCTATAGAATTGATCCAAATTTTACTAAGAGTATGGTTTGGCTTCCTTATATAATAACATGACCTATAAAGCCAAATTTTACAACATATATATAACTGCATATTTAATCACTGGTCTTAGTTTTGGTGATGTTTAGTTACACAAGCGAAATGTTTCAACTCTTCTACAGAAGCTATAAGATTTGGCTATGGAGATAGCGACTGAAAGATGCCAACTACTGAATGTAGCAATCTGATTTAATTTTCTGATCTTGATTTCTTTGGCTAGCGGTAGGAGAATTTGATTTCATATGTTTGAATTTTGTGGTTTTATGCTTTTTTTTGTGTTTTTGCAATACGTATGCCTTGGAAACTTGACAATGAAATTGTAACAATGATAAAACATAAACTAATGACTGGAAATAAATTTCAGATTGACAGATTTTATAACAGCAATTAACAAATGCCAATAAATAGTGGAATTCAACAATGATATGCCAAATTGGCCTACCAGGAGTCCAACGCCTTGCCTGGAGGGCTGCTTTATTGACTTGAATGAATCCAGATGCTGCTACAGGAGCTTCCAATGAGTCCTAACTGCTCCAATGAGTTTTACTCTCCTAACTAATAATTATCAAAAACAAGTCTTGCATGAATAGATGAAGCTGCTGCTATTTCCTTCAGGCTCCCAGGAGACTTCCCTGAAAATGATCAAATTTTCCCACTAATTTGCTCATAACTCACTTCAAGGACATCATAAACCTGAAAGAATAATTTTATTTTTTATTCCTTATGCTGACAATGAAATTTGCACAAAAAAACCAGATGTAAACCCTCCAAATTATTTTCTGTAAACTCCCAGGCAAGCTAGAAGTGTACGGCTAGGCTGGGGAAGGCATGACTGGCCAAAATCTGCCCTCTAACTGCTTGGATCTGATTCTCATATTCAATTGCTGCTGTAAGTGTCCAAACTTTAATATTTCCTTATTTATTAATAAAATGAGATTGGGAGCTCAGATTGGAATTCTGTCTGAAGTGCTATAATCACTGCTGACAACTGAACCCCTGTAGGCTGATTGGCAGTTCCTCCTAAAAAATAGGAACCTCGCTCAAATTGCCAGAAACTGTCCAAGAGGTTCTTGCTCAGCTCCGTGGTCCCTTGGGTGGTCAACCTATTAATTGCTAGTTCTCCCTAAAAAATAGGAGACCTCCCTAAAATGTAGGAATTGTCGTCTGAAAGCTCAAAATGGCTCATAGAGCCCCCGCAAAGCTCTATGCTCCTCAGAATGAGTCCCCTAACCATCTAGTTGACCTACCGGAACTCGAATGAAAGGTCAACCCTCTGCTCATCTCTTGTCACCTAGAAAGGGAACATTACAGCGACCCAAGATCTAGAGGCCAAATGGAAAGTACAAGATACTCAAAAGATCAATATGATAAGAATAAACTGTATTCCTGTCAAAGAATGCAAATAGAATGGATGTACAATGTATGAGAGACCCTTGGTTATACAGGCCAAGGTGAGACATAGGATAACATAAGATTATGACAAGTGTCTTAATCTTATGATATGTTACATGAAGTGAGAAGATAAGATAAGATCACATGACACCTAGAGATTTCTAAAAAGACTCCTGAGTGTACCCTAAGGAAGCTTAAGTGATAAGATGTGAAAGGGGCCTAATAGTGGAACTAGTTAGGTAATATCCCTATTCACACCTACAAAAGTATCTAACTAATTTATTACATATAACGAGTATTTGAGAGAAGAACCCTTGTACTATAATGGAATTTTATAGCATGAATTTCAAAAGGAAGCATACCAAAAATAAGAATTTATATGTTGAACTTTTGAATATCCAGGAAGTTGAGTTTTCCCGTTATCACAATGTTGCGTTCAACAAATTGGTGTAGAAAAATGTATTGTCATTGACTCATTGACATAAAGTGGTGTCTTTCCTTACAGTGATTCAGTTTTTAAATGACTTGTTTAACTCTGCCTTTATGAATTAATTTAAGATAAGTAAAAATTCTAAACCTCCAAAATACAAAAACAAATCATATGATACCATGGCAGCAGTTGTAAAGATAGTGTCTTTTTACATTTTGATTGGTCTTAGGAATAAATCGTAGTCAACATAAATGTTAGTTAAAAAAATTAAAATCCATTCAGTTTATATTTATTGAATAACATTCCTAATTATTTCCAAATTTATAAGTTATTAGTTTTGCATGAATCATGCATATAATGATAAATCTTGAATTTTTTTGCAGTAATTTGTTTCTGAAATAATAAAAGCAAATCAATATTTGGCACCATTGATATCTTTTCCTTTCAAAAAGAGATGATTTCAAGATTCAAAATACTAGAAATGCTGGTTAGTGTTTAAAATTTATCTTATGCGGTGTCATTTATTGATATTATATCATGTCAACTTCTATAAGAATTTTAAAAGTTTGACCCAACTACAGCAGTTCAGGGTCCTTATATCCTGTGGATTCATGTCGAGTCCACAAATAAAGTGTAGAGTTGTTTCCACTTCCATGAATCATTATCAATGTGACATCCTAATTAGAGATTGTATATTTTTGTAAGTTGTATAGATCTCAATTTACAAATTAGTACAAGCATGCTCGGATTCTTTAAAAACATCCCATGTCACTTTTATGTTTGCATTATTGGATTTATTTAACAAGCAATTGTCTGAAATTTTCACTCTTAAAATTTTCTCAAATGTTGAAACTATGTTCTTAAGTAAATTTGATTCTGTAGAGATCATGTAACAGTTCATTTGCCCTAAATAATTTGTAGAGGCTGTGATCAGATTTATCCAAGCTTTCTAATACTTTTAGCCAATGTTGTATTGACAAACTAGTTTTTAGGACACAGATAATAGATTTGGTCACTAATATTGGCCCTTAATAATTAATTCTTAATGTATGATTTTAAGTTTGATAACTTGATTTGAGTTAGGCGAAGAGCATGTTTAGATAGTCAATAAAGACTATGAACAGAATCAAAATTTCCAAATACAAAAAGTTTCGATGCTCTTATAATGAAGTAAACTATGACTCCTCAATTCTCTGTGTAACTGCAGAGAGTCAATATGATTCAACCCCTGTCAAGAAATCCTTATGGAAATTAACAAAATGTAGGGAAAATTTTGTTTGAGAATGGACTAGTATGCTCTATTTCTAAGAAATTGGTTTTCCAAATAGGCTATGTCCATACACACCCACTTTAATTGTATTTTTTCTTTTCCTGAATGTCCATACATTTTATGTAAAGGAAGTCCGTTGGATAAAAGAAAATTTGTGTAAATGTCTACTGTTTGTTAAGCAAATCATGCAGCTTTAAATCTACAAATCTTAAGTTGGAAAAGAAAAGGAACAATACTAAAAGCATTTAAAAAGAATTTGAAGAAGGCCCACCATATGCTGAGTATGAGGAGAGAACAATGATGTAAGCTGATGCACGCTTGATTGAGTACCAAAGTGGAGCTGTGCTTTCTGAGTACCGATATGGGACATGATATCTATGCATGTATGGTTTGAAAGGTTGTATTTCTCCCTGATATATACAAGACACCAAAATAAATTAAAGAAACTAAAAGAAGCATTTGTAAAGGAAACAGGGGAGCACTAAAGTGCTTCACTTATGTTAATTAATATCCACTCAAGAAACACATACACCCCAATAATTTAGATTATTAGATAGAGCCAGAAAAATGGGGATTAAAATTATAATATTTATCTTGCCATGTTTCTTTATTTTGGCTAACACAAACAACAGGTTGAAATGATGTATATAAGGATGATCAAAATGGCTGATATTAGTAATGTACAATAGAGCTAAAACTTCAAAGACTCGCTGTATGTTTCCCTCATCAAATGAAACTATTTACAAGTTTATTTTTGCCTGTTGTGGAATTCCAAATTTCAAGTCCATAATTGTATATATTACTGTTTACATCCCAAGCCTTGTGAAGCTAATATAATTAATGAGTAATCTTGTAATTTGACCTCAATCAAATGTCGGTGCCACCCTCATGAACTAAATTAGCATCTTTGATGAAAA
Source organism: Cryptomeria japonica (assembly GCF_030272615.1). Taxonomy (NCBI): domain Eukaryota; kingdom Viridiplantae; phylum Streptophyta; class Pinopsida; order Cupressales; family Cupressaceae; genus Cryptomeria; species Cryptomeria japonica. The sequence continues at coordinate 152,782,734 of NC_081405.1, read as the reverse complement.
ATCTTCCAATGACCTTTTAAATGTTGGCAGCTTAGTTTTCCTTGTCATATTATTTGATTCAAACAATTTGTGCACTGTTAGAAAGATTTTCCCAAGGGTTTTCCAAAAAGTGGCCAAAAGAAAAATTCTTAGTAGCATTGAGGAAGTGGTGGAATTGCAATCCTGTTATATTCGCATAGTGTGGCCCTTGAAAAATTTGCACATCTTGCAACCTGGATAAGCAAATACTGGTATCAAAGATCCTAGACTCACCAAGACTCTACGAGTCCTGAGCCAGGTGACCCTAGGAAAGTCCCAAGGGCCTGGACTCAAAATCGTCTGAGTCCTGGGCAAATTCTGGCAAGTCCAGGGACTTGCAGACTCAGCCCGAACCTAGTGAGTCCCGATGCCTGGACTCAAGCAGCGTCAAACAAAAAATAAAACATAAAAAAACCTTTCAAATAATTGTTTTAGTTAATTGTTTTTTACTTATTTTGCCTCCTTAACCCTAAAAGTGAACTCATTTCATTGTATTAGAAAAATAGGAGAAGGGTGAGTTGTGAGGAAAAACAAGAGTGCATAGTAGGGCAACCAGCAAGAAGGAAGAGCAAAATTTCTTCAACAAATCACTTGGGGCAGCATAATACTTGCATTTGGCACATCAAGAGCTTGTTAGAAAGGATTGGAAAGAGGTTGCATTTCATTTCAACTTTGTTCTAAGAGGTAAGATTGAATTTTTTTGGTTTTTTTGGTGTTCTCAAAGCAAAAATTATATGTTTAAAAAAAACAAAAACATTTCTATTCGTTTTCTTTCAAAGAAAGTATTATAGAAATTTTCTGGAAAAAAAACAATGTACATTGTAGGGTTTGCTCTTTCTTTGAAAGAAAATGAATAGAAATTCTATTACATTGCTTTTTTTCAAAACATTTCTATTACATTGTTTTTTTGTATTAGATTATAATTTCACAATGCACAAATGTTCATTTTTATGTAATTGTGTCTTATTCTAGCAACCTTCAACTTTTGAAAACCATATTTTTCACAATGTCTACTCCTGCTCTTAGAACAACCCTAGGTAGAAGAGATCCTGCTTGAAAACATACTGAATATTTTCCTAGGCAAAAAAAGGGAGAGGAAAAATGTAAATATTGCAAAACAATTTTTCATGGAGGCATAAATAGATTGAAATACCACCTTGCCATATATGTGGCCATGATGCTGAGCCTTGCATTGAAGCACCTCCCGAGGCTATTCGTAAGTGCCAAGTGCAACTAGAAACATTTTAAGTGCAAAAAGAAATGAAGAGGCAAAGGGAGGAGTTGGCTAGCATTGGTTGTGTTGGAGAGGCTTCTTACATGCCACCATATCGTCCTAGTGCGAGTGCTAGTGCTTCTACTAGTGCTAGTGCCAATGGTAGTGGGAGTATTAGCATTGGTCCTAGAGTTCGTAAATCTAGGATGGATTCATAATTTGAGCCATGCACTACTCCTGGTGCCCAGCCGTTGCTTGAAAGCATGGGTTGGAACAAGGAAGTACATGATGCAGCTAGATGTGCAATTGGGAGATTTTGGTACTATTGCACCATTTCATTCTTTGCAGCCAGGTAATTCCTTTTTATTTGATTGTTTTAAATTTTTAATATTTACAGTTTGCTTTCTCTAATGAATTTTTATTGGACATACTATCTTATTTAATTTATTTGTGACAAATCTCCTTATTGGCAGAGCATGGTTGATGCCATCACTATTTGTGGGGCAGGGTTCAAAGCCCTTTCTAAATCTGACTTAAGTGGCCCAATTTTGACAGAGTCAATGGCTGATGTAAAATCCACATTAGAGGACTAGTGCAAGATATGGAGCAAGAAGGGTTGCATCATCATGACCGATGGTTGGACTGATAGGAGAAACATGACGCTCCTGAATTTTCTTGTTTCTTCTGCAAGTGATTGATCATTCTACTTCTCTCAATGCATTGAATAATTTGAATTTGAGTTAGTGATTAGTATTTTAATTTAAAATTTATTGAATGATCATTGATTTTGCTTTATTTTCAAATTTCAAGTGGCACCATGTTCCTGAAGTCCATTGATGCTTCTGCACATTCAAAAAATGTCACATTCCTATGTGAGGCTATAGAGGAGGTCATACATAAGGTGGGTGAGGAGAATGTAGTACAAGTGGTGACCGATAATGCAGCAAATTATGTTGTTGCAGGTATACTTTTGGTGGAGAGGAATCCACCTATATTTTGGTCTCCATGTGCCGCCCATTGCCTTGACCTCATGTTGGAGGATATTGGCAAGCTTCCATGGATTAGGACATGTGTAGAGAAGGCAAAAAATATTTGCAAATTTGTATACAATCATTCATGGGTCCTTTGCCTAATGAGGCAATACAAGAGGTAGGAGTTGGCTCATCCTCGAATCACTAGATTTGCCACCAATTTCATCACATTGCAATTCTTGATTCAATGTAAGGCAACTTTGAGGCGTAAGTTTGTTGGTGAGGAGTGGACTTCTCATCCTATGCTACGACCGCTGCAGAGATTGATGTGATAGATTGCATTTTGGATGAGCCAGGCTGTTGGGCCCCTTATGCTGAGATTGTGAAGGTAAATTTTTTATAAATTCTACATTATGTTTTAATTTTTATTCATACTTTTCTTTTATTTGCTTATTTTCATTCAAACTGAAGTTAACTGATATTAGATAATGTTTCACAATATTTGCAGTTCATTGAGCCCTTGGTAGTTCTCCTACGAGTTACTGATGGGAAGAAGCCCGCATTGGGCTACATATACGAGGGTATGGATAGGGCCAAGGAGGCCATTAGATCTGTCTACAGAGGAGATGAGAGTAAGTATCGTCCCATTTGGGATATCATTGATAAGAGATGGCAAGTTCAGCTTCACAAGCGCCTCCGTGTAATCGCTTATTTCCTCAATTTGGCATTCCATTTCTGCCCTGATTTGAAGGCTGATGAGGAGGTTCTTAATGGGCTCTACTCAGTGATAGAGTGAATGTCGTCTGGTCATAGTAGCACTATAATCCACGAGATAGAGAGCTTTTCTAATGTAGAAGGGGAGGTCTTCTCTCATCGACTTTGCAAAGAGATTGGACAAAAATGCATCTAGGTAAAAATATATTTTAAGAGCATAATTTTAATTATAAATTATTCAATTTATTATCAGATGAGATTGATTTTTTTTTGTTTTCTCGTCTCAGATAGATGGTGGTAGATGTTTGGTCCTAAAACACCATATCCTCAGCGGATAGCCATTCATATTTTGAGCCAACCATGCAATGCTTCTGGTTGTGAGTGCAATTGGAGTATGTTTGAGCACATACACTCCAAGAGGTGCAATAGACTATTTGTGGAGAGGTTGAATGATCTAGTCTTTGTTCATTACAACCTCCGTCTTAGACAGAGTCAGGTTTTGGACCATGACTCCACCACAATCACACTAGAGGAGATCAATCCAGAATTTGATTGGATCACTAAGGCTACAGATCATGTCATTAGTGATGAGGAGCTTGATTGGATAGACCAAGCATATACAGAGGCTAAGGTTGCGGTTGTAGCCATGGCAGAGGAGGGGGTTATAGCACGAGCAAAGCTAGACACAAACACAACTGATGTTGGTGAGGGTCAAATGGAGTCACGGGCAAAGACTATGACTACTGAATCATCCAGGACCTACCTTAGACGCTTTCCTAGGAAGGATGCAGGCTCCTCTAAGCCATAGACTTGTAGTTGTTTTGATATTTTTGTGGAACATTTGATGTCATGGATTTCATATTCCATTAGTTTTGTATACATTTTGACAATATTTATAATTTATATATCTATGTTTGTTATTTCATTCAGCTACAATTTGTGTTTATACTAATGTGATTGATGTATACTTGTGTATGTGATCAAATTAGCTTCTATTTGATGATGTTATTGTGTATTCAAATTTTATTTAATAAAGGGTGCATGAAACAAGTTTTAGAAACTTAAAAATCTCTAAATTTCTTGGGTTTTTCACTTTGCTGAGTCTTGCCGAATCTTCGCTACGTTTTTTTGTTGAATCCCAAGTCGAGTCACCCTTGTCGAGTCTGAGTCCCATTTCTATGGTTTGTATGATGATCTTCACATAAGAAACTCAATTATTTCTCCTTCTAAAATCTGCTTGCAACTAAAAAGATATTACCTTTTTAAATCTATTCATTTATCTTTTTCCCACTCATCTCTTTTAATACCTTCCATATATCTTCTTTTTTCACATGAAAGGATGCATCTTTTAGAAGAGAGATCTTTCTAAAAGGATATGTCCTTTTTTTAAAAACTAAATCCCAAATCTTTTCTTCATTCTAATCAACCACTGCCTTTTATTTCATATGATGTTCCAATTAGAAACTTGCCTTCTTTATGTCCTACACATCTATTAATACATGGTTGGAGGCTTTATTAAAAGACATAGCTTATGAAGAGGTGCCTCTTCATAACATCAATTTGTCATTGGTATGGATGCATCAAATTAAGGGGTCAACACAATTTAAATCATTTTATTATTTAATATTCTTTAATTCACAAATTCATATGCTGCCACCATAAAATGCTTCATCTTAACAAGGGTAGTTGTTGCTCCTTCATTATAAATTGTTGTCTACATAATAATTAGATGCTTCTTTGCATGAATATATCTTCTGCCTTATAAAGGAGTTGCTGGTCTTCTACTATAATTTTGATGACATTGTGGCACCACATACTTGGATCTCTTCTTTTATATCAATGACAAACTTCAAACAATCTCATCCATACATCAATGATAATATGCGTAGACAACGGAACCCTTCTTGGCATGACTTCAACATTAATGACAACTATGTCTATGTACCTTTGACATCAATGACAACATTTCCAACAATATGTGTGTGTATATATATATACACATACATACATACATATATCATACATGAAAATAATTACAATTACAAAATTTGAAAAATAATATAATAAAAAATTTGTATCTTGGTATTCAATCTTCATCAAAGGCATCTAGATTGAGGTCATTGCTTGGTTAAATATCATGAAGATCATTACAAATAAAAAAAATTAAAAATAATATTTTTTAATTTTTGTTTGACATTTTCTAAATATCTACACTTGGAGGTGCAGGAGCACATGAGAGCAGCCAAGAGCAGCCAAGGCACATCCCTACCACACCCCAACTTCGGGCAGTAGGGACACGCTTTGGCCGCTCTCAACAGAAACCTATTGCCAGACTAGTACTCGGCCCAATTGAGTACAAGATCAGAATCCTTAAGGGGAGAACCTGGTAACTTAGCTGTCACACTAAAAGTAGCAAAGAAGTGGTATAAAAAGCTTGAGGAAGTCATTGGGAGTTCTCTATTGTTTGGAGGCCCTCTCATTAATTCTTAATATACATGATTAAAAAATCTTACCAAATCCCCAAACAGAAATCCCGATAAAAACCAGCCCTAAACTACAATATAAATTAACAATCTATCTAAGATCACCTTACAAGTAATGAATCCGAAATCAATGCCCTAACACAACAATTTTCACACACGGTCACCCAATACCAGCAAAAAGTTCTCATTAGTCTCGGTTAAAAGCTAAAACAGGCATGTTGTAAGACAATCGATTTAACAGAAATAAACCCATGACTCAAAAAAGGCTGATCAGGTTCCCAAATGCATGTTCCTATTAAAATCAGGCATAAACTACAATATTAATTCAATCTTGTTAACTCAGACAAATATGAATTCAATAAAATTGAAACTAAGCAACATGTCCACACCCAAATAAGCTGTACCAATTTATTGTAATACTATTTTGAAGCGCTGAGTATATACTCACATATGTTAGATCTTTTACACACAAGGTCTCTAAGGTAAACTTGTCTTCTTATGATGTTGGTTCTCTAACTTTGTCCTTCCTATTTTCTTGTTCATTTCTTGTTAATTAATGTCATGGCCCCTTTTTTGAAATTATGAAAATAATTAAATAATTAATTTAAGTTGTCAAAAAGGAGAGTAAAAAAGGACACTTTATTATATTTTTATAACCTCGAGGGAATAAATGTCAAAAAGAAAATAATATTATTTTATTTCCTCAAAAAAGTTATAAAAGGGAGGAATGTTTTTGAAAAAGGTCTTTCTTTTTTAAATGAATTCATTTCTCAATAATGAGCATGTGTTTTTTCATTTTGAGGATGAAAAATCCTTTGGATTTGTTGGCTTCGAAGATGAAAACCATCATAGTTTTCAGTGCAGTTCCATACAAAGATTGACAATGTGCTTTAGCTGATAAGTTTTTAGTATCCAGTTTGAGTGTGGTTTTGATCATTTCCAAATTTTGATGTTAGATTTTCCATGACATTTAAGTTTTCTATTATTGCTTCAAGTGGATGATTTCAGTTTTGGGTTGAGGGTTATTATTGTTGTTGTCATTTCTTATTAATCAATATTTGGAGAGTTTATGATATATGCAAGCCATACAAAATATATGAAACAAAAAATATGTGAGTTTGGGAAATGAGCTTTTGGGGTTATTCCTTAGCATCCAGCCATACTAATCATTTGTATTTCCTATCACAGAAGTCTAATACAGGTTGTCCTGTTGCATATTCCTGGCCTTATAGATTGTTTTTGAGTTAGGCCATACTAATGATATTGACCCTCTATGATTGGGCATTATGTAATCTGCAAGGAATTCATAATAAGTGCTAATGACTTTTTTTTTTGTTTATAGTTGCTGAAACACTACAAATATTTGAAGTTCATTCGTAATCACACCTTTTTCTTAAATACTATTTGTGCTGGTATGTCCTTTAAATTCTAAAAGGTGTCAACCACCTTCTAAGGCTGTTGTACTTGCCCTTGTTGGGCCGTACCCTCTTTCCATGCCATCATACTGTTATTATTCTGATTGCATCACTATATTAGTTGAAATATCTGGTCTCGGATAATGCTTCAAATCTTATTTGGGTTTTTGTTTTTATTCATGTTTTGTTTCATCATAATGTAATATTGCAACATGCAAACATGCAGATTGAACATGCAAGATGAACAATATAGATTTTCAAGGATATCACTCAATGAAATATAGAGAATCTAAATAAGCCAATGGAATTCTGGAATTCTTTTGATATAGAAATGCATTTCTTTTTGCAAACACATGCTGCTGTTTACAAATCAGAAAATGCCTAATGCCATCAAGTAAGACATACCCTGGAATGCCTCCATGCATAAAATAACAAACCCTCTGAAAATTTTCAAGATAGATCATCGAATCTCCATGAAAACTGATCAATGTTGTGCAACTGTGAATCCTGAGATGAATTCACCAAGTGGGCTGATCTGGGTTTCCATCCAAATAGCCAAAACCTCTAGGGTTTCCGTCCTTGGGTTTACTAAACCTACAAGCTAAAGCTCTCAAGCTCTCAAGGAAAAGTTTCTTTGAAAATAACAACTCAAGAATGAATCTTCGTTGCACTTTTTCCTCCTTTTATAATACTTTTCCTTTTCAAAATTAGTACTTTATTTTATTTCTCTTTTAAATTACTTTTCCCCTCGAAAGTGACTTTATTTTATAACTTGTCATTGACATTATTATAAATTGACTTTATTAAATAAAGTATGTCCAACTGCTAATTAATTAAATTTAAATAATCCCATAGGACTTAATACCATTTAACATTTAATTAATTAATTTATTCCCTTAAATAAATCCAATTAGCCTATGGGAATAAAATAGGCTAATAATCTCCTCTAACTGATCACTCGGAGAAAAGGGGACATTACATTAGTTGAACACTGCATTTATTCTCCTTGTTCAGTATGCTATAGCAAACCCTTCACTCCATACTATTTTGGAAGGGTGTCCATACCATTGTAACAGATCTTTCATATTTAATATTTATCAGCAGCAATTAATCTTCTGTTTTCAGTTTGGGTTCTAATTTGGCTTCTGAATATATCCAGGTAATTTATCATTAGTCATTCTGGGGTTCCACATATTTCGCAAACGTATAAAATAATTTCCATTATTTCAAAGCATTGATTTTATTCAATGGATTTACAAAATAAACATTGTTTTACATTTTCTTGTAAAAATCCAAAAAATGTAATAACTGAATGATTTTCCACCAATATTTGATATTTCGAAGATCCTGGATGATTTACTGCCAGATCCTTGTTCTTCATTGTAATAAATCTTAGTCAATTTATCCGCTTGATCCTTTCTTTAATTTTCACTATTTTATCCACCATGCTTAGTGTGTATTAGAATTGGGTAATTTAGGCTGCCATTTTGGCACTAACACAATTCCACTTGTATTTAGCTAGTTTGGCTCGATCAGAATTTGCATTTCACTATTAATCATGTTGGCTTGATCATTTCCATGAATCTAATTATCCACTTGATCCTTTCTTTAATTTTCACTATTTTATCCACCATGCTTAGTGTGTATTAGAATTGGGTGAATCTAAGCACACTGTAAATTGGATGACTAGCCACCAATATCTTTCAGTTTAATTCCACTGTCCTCATTCTAGTCCCTGCATGCTCTCACCTTGCCCGCACCAAGAACTTGGTGATCAAAAAGAGCTAGGATTTGACTGATTGCAAAATTTTCATGTGGATTTGAATTAACACCCTGCAGGTGTTATTACAATTAATTTCAATAATGGGCGTTCTCTTAAACTAAGAATTGATATCTATTGTTTACAAGCTGATCAAGACTATCCTTATAGATTACGGATCACTCGCTGAACCTAACTCATACTTGGATCAATGTGTCCTCACTAAGTCTCAACACACTAATTCAAAGTAGTTGTAATCTTCCTCTTAAATGATTCCCATAGAGATGCTTGATATTTGGAGAGAATGGGGAAACCCATGTAAGTGAAGCATTTTTCCTTCTTTGAAACCAACTAGTCACTAATTCATCTTGCTTAGCATGAGCATTGAGCAGAGGATGATACCATCCACAAATTTTTTTATCCTAAGTATCTATGTCCTCCTTCAAGCACAAGTAATATGTATAATTTTCCTTCTGTTTTGGTACCATCCAATAGGTAAAGCACAAAATTTCACTTTTGATGATGAAGATATAATGGCTTAGAAGTTCTCTTCATCCCAATTCACAAGAGAACTAAAACCAATGTTTAGGATAGCCATTCATGGTAGCCTGTAATACGGAAGCAACAATGCAACACCTTGCCCATGGCAAGACTTTGTTGCTGAAACCAAAAGGCTTTCATAGTTTCAAGAATAAGAGTACTGAAGAACACAAGTGATCACTGAGAGGGGTGTGAATCAGTGATAGTCAGAAATTTAAACCTTTAAAACATATGTGAAAACTCTAATAAGCAATTTGATTAAAAACACACACACATAAGAGATAGCCACATAACACAAAGATTTACGAGGAAAACCCAATGTGGGAAAAACCCTAGTGAGAATAGCTGCTGGAGTCTACTACTCCAATCCAGCCTCATAAAGAAAATCACTTGTACAATATGTTTAGGGCACCAAACCAAGGAGCACCAACCCCTAATTTAGAGCACCTAATCAAGGAGCACCTACCCCGGCTCTGAGCACCCACTCAGAGAAAGAACAATGAAAGAAAGGATTACAAATTTTGTTGCCATGTTACAAATATGTTTTTGTAACACTCTGTTTGTCCTCCTCTTCTGCAATTTTGAACTCTCTGCACCCTGGTTCACTTCTTCTCTTCAACTCTCTGTCTTCTCCACTCTCTAATCTCTACCTCTATATTTTTCTGTCTTCTCACAACTCTCGACTTACTGTACTGCGACTTTTCACACACTCTTTCTCACTTGGCAGCATCATCACCACAAAATTAAACACACACATAACAATTTTGATCATAAGCTACGTGTCTATAACTCAACCAGCTCAACTCAACCACTTTAGTCATATCACATCAAGGCTATCTCCTTTCATTCATCTCTGTACACATTACATTTTCCTCCAGAAAGAGTTCAAAAAATATCTTCTCGGGCTCCAAAGAAATCTTCCCACAGACAGATCGAATAATCTGTACTTGATGGCCGCCAGTCATAAATATATCCCCTTGGGAGTCTTCTCCAATCAGATACATCTCTGATACTAGGTTACTATGTTTAGTAGTCCTGGATCTGATTTTCTTCCTCGAGCTTCAAAAAGATGTTCTGCAACTGGGTCGCCATAAATGCTCTTCATCTCCTCTTGGCCTGCCAGATTAGATAGAAATCTACCTTATTTAAATTCTACATCTGTGCGCGAGAGTCATCTGTCATTCTGATTCACCTTCAATCGTTCTACACACTCCAGATCATCGATTAACATTCCACATCATCTAGTCATTGCTGGTCAAACAGCCCACATGAACAATTTACATATCATGCTGCAACCATGTCATCGAAACCCTTTGATTCGGTCAAATTCTGTCGTTTGAAGAATTTTTCTCAGACCCATCAATCGTTACAACGAAGTAATCTCATGTCGCTATAGGTCCAAGGCACTGCAAGACCAAAATTGACATCATGATGAAATGCCATGTCTCACTGAAAAACAAGTTTGAGATGACTAACACTTTGTCACCGTGGTTATCTCTATTTCAATATGACAAGTGTCGTGTCACATCGAAATCTCTTTATCGCTATGACTACAAGTTGCCAGTGGAAGGAAATAAAGCTCTTGTCGAACTGTGAGGTTATGTCGAAAAGACAAGCGGCCCTCACACAAACACATCACTGCACGGGTGGACCAAGGAATGCGAGCCAACTAAAGAACAGCGGACACGAAGAGGTGAAGTGGATCCGACGGTGGTCCCACTGCAGGGACACATTCAATCATACCATCGAGGGTCCTGCAAGAACACATCATGGCACACCTGGACCAATATACAACCACTAGCGGAGAAGCAGTAGACCCCACATGAAAAAAGCATGTTGGCAAGAGTTGGGGGCTCTACATAGTCCGAAAAAAGATCTTGTCGAAAGGGAGTCTTGTCGAAAAGCCCTTTCTGCAAACCCACCACTGCAGGGCCCACATGGACAAGTCATAGCCCAAGAGAATCAATCAAAGCTCACCAACTAGCACGGTCAACCACATAGAAGAAGAGGCCCTACGCTCACAACTTGGCATGCACAAACTGTTATCACAAAAGCTTGCACCCTTGTTGAGCTATCAACTCAGCGACCTTGTGAAACATGGAAACAACCCCGAAGTGTGGGACCTTCCACAAGGGGGTTGAATCTCCGGAGAAGGCCGGCTTCCTTCTCTCTCTAGGTGTAGGTGTTGAACCAACTCAACACTTTAAAACTAACTCCTAAGCCTACCCTAACAACTTGCAGAGGAAAAGAGAAGAGAGAAATTGCTTGAAACAAGGGAGGTGATGCACCAAGAAGAGACAATTCCTCTCCCTACCCAAATGACACAAGTAATTAACTGAAACACCCTGAAGATGCACAACTTTCAGTTATATGAGTAACCCCAATGCATAGATGAAGGTTAGAATCCACTGAATGCCAAGAGGGGAGAAGGATTCCCACAAGTCACACTTAGAAAACCAGTTAACACAGCATATATGAAGAGAAAGAGCCACAACATGCACCTATGATGAAGCTAAGAAAGCATACACAACATAAATAGGTTGAAAGAAGGCAAGAATAGTGTTCTTCAATTAATCATAAGGCCAAACGCCAGTCTTACAGTTGCAGAAATGCAAAAATTACAAGTCTTCAAGAGAAGAGAAGAGCATAAGAAAGCTCAAGGCAGCAGGGAGAGAACCCCTTACAATGAGGCTTAACAGCCTTATATAGAAAAAATGGGTTACAATGGTGATCATGGCCCCTGCATGTCAGTTTGGAGGTGCAGGGAAGTGCATGCACTTGACTTGTACATGCAAGCAACCTAGCCATACCCACAAAGAGCAATCCTGGGAAGGTGGATTAACTGACCTTCCAAAGTCAGGCATGACATAAGTCACCTAGCATGGCCCCATACCTCCTTTGATGGAAATCCTGCCAAAAACATTAAATGCACCCCTGTGGCTCCACAAAAAAAGTGCATGAGTCACCAAAACTGTCGGAGCATTTAAAGCTTTGAGTGTCGCTCACGCCATCCAAAAGTGTTGCAAGTCGGAAGTAGTTTGAAAAACTTCGGAGACCGAGGTCTCCGTAGTTGGGGAACTTCGGAGGTCGGGGTCTCCGTAGTTGGGGAACTTCGGAGACTTAGGAACTTGGGGAACTTCGGGGACTGGGGTCTCCGTAGTTGGGGAACTTTGGGGACCGGGGTCTCCATAGTTAGACAAGGAACTTCAAAACCTGGGGGTTCCGGAGTTTTGGGGTTGAAGACTAAGGAACTTCGGAACCTGGGAGTTCTGGAGTTCTGGGGTAGAAGACTTAGGAACTTGGGGAACTTCGGGGACCAGGGTCTCCGTAGTTGGAAAAGGAACTTCAAAACCTGGGGGTTCCGGAGTTCCGGGGTAGAAGACTTCGGAACTTGGGGAATTTCGGGGACTGGGGTCTCCGTAGTTGGACAAGAAACTTCGGAACTTGGGGGTTCCAAAGTTCCGGGGTTGAAGACTAAGGAACTTCAGAACCTGAGGGTTTCGGAGTTTCGGGGTAGAAGACTTAGGAACTTGGGGAACTTCAGAGACCGGGGTCTCCGTAGTTGGGGAACTTTGGGGACTAGGGTCTCCGTAGTTGGGGAAGGAACTTCAGAACCTGGGGGTTCCGGAATTCCGGGGTTGAAGAATGAAGAAAAGCTAAGGGAAGGAAGGGAACTTCGGAGACTTAGAGTTTCGGAGTAGGAAAGAAAGAAGCTAAGGCAAAGAAACTCGGAACCTCGGGGTTCCGAAGTTTCGAGCTAGAGAAAGAGAGGGCCAAGGAACTTCCGACAAGACAACACTTCAAACCATGATTTCATTGCTTTTCTCCTTGATCAACTGGACAGCGCTGGTCCATGGAACATATCTCCGATCGGTTCTCACTGATGGACCAAGGGTGTCATAAAATGACAACATTTTTGGCGATTTTTGCGAGATGCTTGCCTGCTAAGCATGAAGTCCAGAAGCCTTAAGCATCCATTGGGCACTGAGTCATGGAAGACCCAAACATGTGTGCCATCACTTGGAGGAAAACTGAAAACTAGAGCATACACCCTCTTAAGGAGAATGTGGTGCGTGCATAAGCACTTATGAAAGCAAAACAACCTCTAGTCTAATATTTACATAGTCATCAACACCCTCTTTAGAAGCAAGGCTTGAGATGAATCCCATTCACTGGGATTGGAAGAACTTCACCATCAAGCTTGGAGAGATGAAATGCATTGGCCTCCTTGCAACTAGTGATGACATATGGACCACTCCAGATAGCATCAAATTTGGAGTGTCGCCCAGCTTTGGCTCTGTTTGCATCCCACTTGAGAACTAGGTCTCCCTCTTTGAAGACCCTATTAGTAGCCTTTTTGTCAAAAACCTTCTTAACCTGCTCTTGATGAGTCTGAAGTGTATGCATAGCCTGACTTCTAACCTCCTCCAGCTCCATCAGCTCAGCTAGTCTTACTGTCATGGCATCATTCTCTATTAATTCCAGCTGATGTGCTAGCTCAAGAGAGGGTAACTCTAGGGAAGTTGGGAGTCTTGCTTCTTCCCCATATACTAGAATGAAAGGGGAGTTGCCAATCGCCCTCTTGGGTGTGATCCTTTCAACCCATAAGGCTGTCCTCAACTTAGTGTGCCATGCCCTCTGATTGTCTTCAATTGTCCTTTTAATTATCCTAATGAGGTTCTTGTTGGAAGATTCAGCCAAGCCGTTACCCTGAGGGTAATAGTTGGATGATGTCTTCAAGTATACACCATGCTTAACTACCCAAGAACTGATTTGGGTTCCAACAAATGCCCTGGCATTGTCTGATATGATGGTGGAGGGGACACCGAATCTTGTCACAATTCTCTCAAGGAATTCTAACACTGAGGCCTCAGTAGCATCCCTCAATGCAACTGCCTCTGTCCACCTAGTGAAGTAATCTATTGCGGCCAATATCCACTTATGGCCAGCACTAGAAGGTGTGTTTATCATGCCAATGAAGTCTAAACCCCATTGGGCGAATGGTTGATTTGCTTGGATGGGATGAAGGGGTAGGGCAGCTAGTCTTTGCTTCCCAGAGAAGAGAGCACATTTCTTGCAATTCTTCACCCATCTATGTGAGTCACTGAATAAGAATGGCCAGTAATAACCAGCCCTCATTATTTTGATAGTCGTAGTCCTTGCAGAGAAGTGGCCCCTTGAAGAGCCATCATGAAATTCCTCTAACAATTTGCTGACTTGGTTTTGCTCAATACGTCTTAGTAAGACTCCATTAGAGTTTTTTCGAAAAAGAGTGCCATGCACTAAGACATAGGGAATGGAATGCAACCTGAAATGTCTTCTTTTGGTCCTGTCCAGACCTTGGGGGTATCTACCTTCCATTAAGAAGGTGGTCATGTCACTTACCCAACTGAATTGAGTGATGTTGTCAGTTGGTTGATCCTCTTGTAACACAAGGGCGACCTCTGAAGTAGTCTCAAAAGATGAGACAAGTTGTTCACATAGGCCCCTGCCTCTTACAAGCTTTGTGATCTTGATGTTGATGTCATACTCCATGACCTTGGTTATCCACCCAGCCCTCTTCTCACTGATATCCTTGTTTAGAAGGAAATCCTTGACACTTGCATGCGGAACTAAGAGCTGGATCCTGTTGTTGGACAACATGTGCCTGAACTTTTTTAATGCCCTTACAACAGTGAGGACTTGCTTCTCTATATAGCCATATCTAAGTTCATAGTCCTTTAGCCCCTCACTAAAGAAAGCGATAGGTTGCTCCAACTTGTCATCATTCAGCTGTGTTAGGACAGCTGAAATGCTGGATTCTCCTCCGAAGGTATGGAGGATAAAATCCCTTTCATAATTAGGATTGACGAGGGTAGGGGCCTGAGCAATTGCTTGTTTGATCTCTTCGAAACCGGCCCTTCCTTCCTTGGTCCAACTGAAGACCAAGTTTTTCTTCAACATGGAAGTGAGGGGTTTTACCATTGTGGCAAGGTTGGGAATGAACCTCCTCACAAAGTTGATCCTACCAAGGAAACTTTGCAATCCTTTCTTGTGATTGGGGAGTGGAAGAGAAAGACTAGCCTCCACTCGCTTTGGATCAATGGTCAAACCCTCTTTGGATACGATGTGTCCTAGCAATCTTCCTTGATCAGTAGCAAATACACACTTGCTAGGGTTCAAGGACACACCATACTCCCTACATTTCATGAACACTTGCTCAAGATGACCAAGATGGTCAGCTACATGCTTCGAATAAACAGTTATGTCATCAAGGTATACAAGTACAAACTTTGCTAATACACCCTTGAAGGCCATGTCCATTGCTCTTTGGAACGTGGCACCTGCATTGGTTAGCCCAAAGGGCATTTTACAATAAGCATAGGTGCCCCACTTAGTAGTAAATGCAGTCTTGTATTGGTCTGATTCCTGGACCAAGATTTGATTGTAGCCTGAATACCCATCCAAGAATGAAAATCTTTTTGAGCCACTGACCTTTTGGAGAATCTGCTCCATAGAGGGAAGGGGATAGTGATCTTTAAGGGAGGCTCTATTGAGATCCCTAAAGTCTACACATAGTCTGATCTCCCCATTCTTCTTCCTTACAGGGACAAGGTTGGCCACCCAAGAGGAGTGCTTGATAGGGAAGATGATATTGGCTTCTATGAGCTTGGTCAACTCCTTCCTCATTAGTGGCTCAATTTTGGGATTTATTGGCCTTTGCTTTTGTCTTACTGGCTTTGCATCCGAGTTTAGTTCTATGGTATGCTGGGCTAAGCTATGATCAAAACCCTTCAAGTCTTCATAGGTCCAAGCAACTATGTCATCATATTGTTGGCAAAGCTCAACAAAGGCCTCTTGTTCGGTTGAGGAACACACCTTGCCCAAGTTCAAGGACCTACCCTCAGCAACAACAACTGGCTTGTAATCACCCCTCTTTGCAACCAAGTTCATCCTCTTCTTCAACTGATCATCCGAGTTGAAAATGCCCTCCAAGGTAACTAGACCTTTTGGAAACTTGTTGGAGTCAAGCTGCATGATTTGATCTCCATACTGGTCTTGCAGCTTGGACTGATTTTTAGCAGAAAATTCTACTTCATTTTGCAAGAAGTTGACAATCTGCTGATCACTTTCAAACACTTGCCAATTCACTTGATTGTCCGGGACAGCGGGCCTCACAACAAGTCTGATGTGTTGCTCTTCCTCTCGTGCAACATGCGTTGGTATGTCGAATTGAGCACCAACTGCTGCAAGCCTATCAGCATGCTTGTTTTGACCCCTAGGAATGCTTTGGATATTGAAGGCCTTGAATCCTTCAATCAAGTCCCAAACCCCATGTTTGTATGATTTGAGTAGGTTGTTTTTTGCTACACTTTGGGCTCGGATGTGATTAACAACCAACTCACTATCTCCAAATACTTGCAGAGATCTTATCTTTCTGCTTTGTGCAAGTTGGAGACCTTGGATCAAGGCTTCATACTCAGCGACATTGTTAGTGCAACCAAATTGAAGCCTAAAAGAGAAGAAATATTTTTCCTGCTCAGGAGAAACAAGCATTACCCCGACGCCTGCACCATTCTTGTTTCTTGAACCATCAAAAAACATGCTCCATAACCCCTCTGAATCTCCTTGCGTCTTGATGAGGTTAGGGATAGGAGTATCCTCTTCATGGATACAATAGGTGCCAAGCCCAGTCTCTTCAGTCTCAGCTAATGGATCAAACTGAAAAGCATTGGCCCATTCGTCCAGCAAGCAATCAGGAACCTCCTGTAAGAGAGTAGCAGGCTCACGGACAGCACACTCCTCTCCCTCTTCATGCAAAGTGCAATTCATGTTTATAGGGCTAGGGGTGTAGGGTTCAATGTGGTTTTGGGCAATGGACTCTGCCCTTATGGTGACCTTGGTACCATACCTTGTTCGAAATAACATGTGGGACCAATCAGAAGACAAGTACCCACCTATCTTGGCGGTGAAGTCTCTAGACAGGTAGATGGCAAAGAAGGCAGGGAGGTCGATGATTGATACGTCTTGCAAGACAGTGCAACCAAGGCATGCATGCAAGGTTAACTTCAGATTTTTTACCACCCCTACTGTTTTAATAGAAGTGCCATCTAACTGGACCACCCCTTTGGTCACGGGTTCATATTCTATGCCAAGAAGATCAGCTACCTTCTTAGGCATGACTGAGCTACTAGCTCTTGAATCTATCATGCAGTTGTGAACCAAGTTGTCTCCTATGATTAAGGAGAGATAAAAAGGGGGAGGCTTGCTGATCTTGCTTGAATCTTCTTCCTCCTTGGGTTGCACCAAACTGGTGGAGACTGTCTTTCCGTTGATTGTTGCCTCCTCACCTGACTGATTGATTTCCTTCAGTGCCTCCTTAAGCAAATCCCTTTGAGATGGGATTGAAAGGGCCTCCCACATAGTGACGTTGAGGTTGGCCTTCTTCATTTGATCAACTATGTTGAAAGGGACACCAGCTGGTTTTCGAGGCCCCTTTGAGGCTACAAGGTCCGCCTTTGCTCTTTGGATGACCTGGGTCTCCTCCTGCCTCTTGTTCCCTTGGATGGTACTTTGGCTTGTATCATGGATGGCTACATTAGGTGTTGGAGCTTGGACTGATGTTGAAGGTGAGGTAGCCTCTATGGCTCTCTTCTTTGACCTTGCATACTGCAGCATGGACTCACCATTTGTTTTGTTCAAACCACAAAATTCTGCCCCCTGCCAATTGACAAAGGTAGAATCCCCTTGCAAGTGAGCCTAGGGACCCACACTAGGCTGATTTGGGTCATATTGCTGGCTAGAAGTGGTCAGCTCATCTTGCACTACTAAAGTTTGAACAAACCCTCCACTTTGGCATACACCTTGGTTGTGTGGTTGATTACATGGTTGACACCAATCTTGCTCTTGGGCAAGGTTATTTTGCATTGGAACTATTGCCTTTGAGTTGCTTGCGTTTGTGGGGTTCACACTATTCAAAGGCCTGGCATTGCTCCATTGGTTTTGCCCTTGAAAGGGTGGCCTGTTCTGCTGATAATTCTAACCTTGTGCTTGGTAAGGTCTGTATACTGAGTTTGTTGTCTTTTTAGTGCCACCAATTCATTGCCAAAGTTTTGCAGTAGAGCCTTGACCTCATGGAGCTCATTGGAGGATGTAGATGTTTCACCAGTGAAGTATGGTATACTCTTCAACGCAGCCACTAGTATGTGTTGTGACCATTTCACACATTGCCCCATTGCAAATGGGGACCCCTGCTTTTTGCTTTCTAGGGTTTGTTTTCTAGGTCTTTTAGGGTTTTGTCTGCTAGCCTTTAACTTTCGAGGGTCGCCAAGGGGATCACCTGGATAGCAGGTTCTACTTGAGCTAGGTCAAGTTGGTGAGTGCTGATGTCTGGAATGTCCTGGAATTTGACTAAGTCTAGAAAACTGATGAATCCTCCAAAAACTAGATTTTGCAATATAGCTCCTGGAGGTCTGAAACCACTCTCAAATATCCTGAAAGTATATATGGAATATAACTTAAAGTATAAGATACTTAAATGTTATATTCCATAAAATGATCCTGACGGAGAGTTTAAAAACTCAAATTTCGCTCTTGACCCTTCCAGAGGGTCCAAAGCGAATTTCGCTCCTGACCCTTCCAGAGGGTCCAGAGCGAAATTCATTATAAAATTCATTTGCCACCTTGTTTGAGCTTGAAAACTTGTTCCTAACTTGGAAAACCATCTAATTTTGCCTTGTGAAGTGGTTTGAAACTTGAACATTGAGCAGTTTAGCCTGGGATGAAGATTTCGCCCCTGACCCTTCTAGAGGGTCCAGAGCGAAAATCTTATTTGAGCTTATTTGTCACTAATTTTGGCTAAATTTTTTATGTGTAGGGTCTCCTGGAAGGAAGATTCGATGTCACTTGATGCATTTGGAGTTTTGAAAGCTTGAAAAATGGTGAATTTTGGGCAACAAAGGTAAATTCGCTCCTGACCCTTGCTGAAGGCCCAGGGTGAAATTTTGAATTTCCCTTATTTTGTAGTGAAAAAGAACAAGTCTTAAAACATGAGTGAAATAAGGATATCTCCCTTTACCCACCTGAGAAAGTGTCAATTTGAAAAAGTGAAGGATTTTGTTGAAAACTTAAAATTCGCTCCTAACCCTTGCTAAGGGTCCAGGGCGAAAATCTTGTGGGAGATGTTTTTTCCTCAGTTTTGGTTGAATTGAAATGCCAAAGGTATGATGAATAGTGAGATGAACTTAATAGAGCCCCTAATTCGGTTGAAGATGAAGGAATTTTGCCCAGAAGAGGAAATTCGCTCCTGACCCTTCTTGAGGGTCCAGGGTGAAATTCTTTATAAGCACAGTATTTTACCTTTCTTGGACATGAAATCATATTCATAGCGTATCACAGGGTGAGATCTTACTTGACAAAGAGGTTTCAAAGTGAAAAGTGGAACATTTTGGTTAAAATTGCAAAATTCGCTCCTGACCCTCTTAAGAGGCCCAGAGCGAAATTCTCAAAAACACCTCTTTCTTGTAAAGACAAAATGATTTTTATGGTTGGAATGGAGGTGAAAAGGTATGTTTTATCCTGTGAAGACAATTTGGATGGCCAACAAAGGAGCAATCAAGCTAAATAAGGAAAATCGCCCCTGACCCTTGCTGAGGGCCCAGGGCGAAAAACCTAAAATTGGACTTTTCCTCCAGAATTGAGCGAAGTTAGGCATAGGGATAAGCTTGAAATGATGTTTGAATTGATTTAAAGTGAAAAGGGATTGTTAAGAATGAAAGTTTTAAGGATAAGGAGGAAAATCACTCCTGACCCTTCCTGAGGGTCCAGGGCGAAAATATCAAAAAATCTATTTTTCAACCTTGTTTGATTGAGTCTAAGGCAAATTACAAGATTGAGAATACAAAGGCATGGAAATTTGCAAATATTGGTTGGGAAAATTTCAATTTTATCTAGTGAGCAAGTCTAGACAAGGGGTTTAAACCATCACTGTGGATATCTTGATGCTTAAGGGGTCTTGATCAAGCTTTAACATTCCTAAGCTAGCCTATAGCCTTTCATTAAATTTGCCTATTTCAAGACATTTGGAAAACTAAAGCAAGTTTGCATAAATTAAGGCATTCATAATTTGATTAATTAAATTCTAAGCCTTAAAACAAATGAAAAAACCCACCTTTGAAGCCTTGAAATTAATTTTCAAATTTTAAATCAAGGTGAGCGCTCAAATACATTTATTTGCTTTTACAAGCAAGTCGGCCTCCTTTTAAGTGGGATTTTATCTTATTTTAAAGCTAATTTGCCAAGTCGGCCATCCTTCAAAAAGGGGGGTTTTATTTCATTTTCATTTCCTTTTTGTCAAGTCGGCCTCAACAAGAATCAAGGTGAGCACTCTATATAATGGGAGAGGTTCTTTAGCAAATTCAAATCATTCTTGCATTATCTCTCATGCGAATTTAAAGAGCATATTTGGAGGTGCGAAATTGGGCAAGCTAGAGGATAATTTCCAGATTTTGGAAGGTGTTTGAAGGCGATTTTTTGCTAAGTGTAGAGACTAAAGAAGGTGAAATTCATTTTGAAGGCTAATGGAGGCGTAATTCATCCAAGGGAGGACTATAATCTAAGCCTTGTCCATCAAAATCTGGCCTTCTTTCATCATTTTTCAAGGTTTTGTATAGTTAGGCTTTCAAAGGAGGAGGTATGAAGAATTTTTTGAAGTTCTTATTCAAGACTTATTGTGATTTCATAGCAATTTTGTAAAGTCTAAGTCTTGAAAATCCAATTTCCATTCATAATTAATTTGAAAATGTATAATTCTTGATTTATCATGTCTTTTTCAAATTAATAACTTAAGGTATACCCTTGAAAGGTCTTAAATTTCATGCTTTAAGGTTTGATGCTCAAAGACTAACTTTAAATCTTTTGTGTAGGCATCAAATGGCGGCCCCAGAGTCGGAGGATCAACTACTTGGAGGACCCTCATGAAAGAAGATCAAGTCAAGACAAGGACGACCTCCCCAGTCTAGCATCAACAAGGACAGCCTTCTTCAGTCAAGCATCATCAGGAATAACCTCTTCCAATCCAGCATTCCAAGGCGAGGTACATCATCATCCTGCACATCAAAGACAAAAGAAGTTAGAGGAAGGGTTCGTTGAAGAAGCAGATAGTTTCAGATGAATTAAAGCTAGCTTCTCAGCATCACCAAATTGAGCATCAACCAAGTGTTGGACAAGGTGGCATCCCAGTCATCACTCCTCCAGTCGGATTGGTCCACCTCAGCATGTCCAGATTCAATGTACCTGACTCATTAAAGGTGGCACAAACTTCGATGTACCTACCCCAGCTATCCATTGGTCGAATATTCCAAAGAAGACGTGTCCAATTAATACAATTATTTCATTGGTCAGAATTAAGTTTGTTGTAACAAACCCTAATTAGGGTTTTCATTGTAGAATCTTGGCCATTGATCTCAAATTGATCTTAGCCATTGAATTGTATTAAGGGCACTATATAAGCCCCGACTCTTCATTTGAAAAGGCTAATAGAAAATAGTTAGTTAGTAGTTAGAAGGTGAATAGTTAGCTATTAGTGGATAGTCAGTTGATAGTATAGCAATTAGAGTAGAGTAGAGAGAGAAGGCAAAGATTGTTGCCAAGATGTTGTAAAAGACTTGTAAAACTTCATTGAAGAAATGGTGAAATCTATGGGTCGATTCAACAATTTGCATGGTCTCTATACTTCTCAGTTTTGATTTCATGTTATTAGATGAGTGGAAGAAATGTGTTTGATTGATGGTGAAATTCGTATATCCATACTACTAGTAGTTTGTTGATTGCAGACTTGCCTTGTGTAGTCCACTGGAATCATTCAGCTCAAGCTTAACTTCAATTGTCGCTTCTTCATTGATATGCATCAGCCTGATGGTGTCTATGCCTGTAGTGATGATCTGAACATCATAAAGCTTTCCTCCGAAGATCACACTAGCCTTGTCGAGATGGTCCTAGAATGTCAAAACAAGACTTAGTTAGAATTTCATCAAAGATCATTCATTGCTCCTACATTCTTAGTGTCAGAATTAGATCCTTTCCTCGACCTCGTCCTTTTTCCTTTTTTTTTCAAATCTAAGCCAATAAAATCTTGTGTTCCAGCAATATTCAAAGCAAATCAGACGTTTAGGTCGACAAGTGTAAGTCCCCTTGTGATTCCAGCAAATCACATCATACCACAGAGAGCTTATCCACACGTAGAGATCCTACAGCAAAGAACCTTGAAGTCATCCCGATTGATCCTTTTCGCGACATCTTCAGCATTCGGAGACTTTATTCAAGAGAGGATAAGGTACCTTTAGGTATTTTATTCTGTGTTTGGTCGTGTACAAAATACACATCAACAGTATGTCATTCCATTGAGTCAAAACAAGGGGACTCCCCCCATTGAAGGTAACAACGACTTGATTTCTTGCCATGTGAAACAATGGTCTATTGATATGAGTGGTGGGAGCTCTTGATCGCAAAGGTCTTGTAAATGGAGGAGTAGAACGAGACCTAGGAGATGGAGTGTTTACAACCTCGTCACCCCTGACTGGTGATAATGAAGGTCTACCTCTCCTCCTTCTAGAGCCTGCAGATGGAAGCTCTATGAATTGGAAACTGCCCCTAGAAGATGCCCTTGTATGAATTCTGGGCATGAAATCAGCAACCGCCCTCGAGAGCTCGAAGGTCCGGAGTGTGACCACTTCGGCACCTCGAGAGCTCGGATGTCCGGGATTCCGAACCTAAGCACCTTGGAACCTGGGGGTTCCGGGATTCCGAAGTAAGATGGCTTCATTGACTTCGGAACCTGGGGGTTCTGGGATTCTAGAGTAAGCAGAGTTACGAAGACCTGGGAACCTGGGGGTTTCGGGGTCCCAGAGTTATGAACCTTGTGTGAGCACGAATTGGTCCTTGAGCAGAGTCACCAAGTGCTTGAGAGATGACTGCCTCTAAAGGCCAAGACACTAAGAATAGCACTAAATCCTTAGCATGTGAATTGAATAGGTCCCACCGGGCGTGCCAAAAACTGTTATCACAAAAGCTTGCACCCTTGCTGAGCTATCAACTCAGCAATCTTGTGAAACATGGAAACAACCCCGAAGTGTGGGACCTTGCGCAAGGGGGTTGAATCTCCAGAGAAGGCCGGCTTCCTTCTCTATCCACGTGCAGGTGTTGAACCAACTCAACACTTTAAAACTAACTCCTAAGCCTACCCTAACAACTTGCAAAGGAAAAAAGGAGAGAAATTGCTTGAAACAAGGGAGGTGATGCACCAAGAAGAGATAGTTCCTCTCCCTACCCAAATGACACAAGTAATTAACTGAAACACCCTGAAGATGCACAACTTTCAGTTATATGAGTAACCCCAATGCATAGATGAAGGTTAGAATCCACTGAATGCCAAGAGGGGAGAAGGATTCCCACAAGTCACACTCAGAAAACCAATTAACACAACATATATGAAGAGAAAGAGCCACAACATGCACCTATGATGAAGCTAAGAAAGCATACACAACATAAATAGGTTGAAAGAAGGCAAGAATAGTGTTCTTCAATTAATCATAAGGCCAAATGCCGGTCTTACAGTTGCAGAAATGCAAAAATTACAAGACTTGAAGAGAAGAGAAGAGCATAAGAAAGCTCAAGGCAGCAGGGAGAGAACCCCTTACAATGAGGCTTAACAACCTTATATAGAAAAAATGGGTTACAATGGTGATCATGGCCCCTGCATGTCAGTTTGGAGGTGTAGGGAAGTGCATGCACTTGACTTGTACATGCAAGCAACCTAGCCATACCCACAAAGAGCAATCCTGAGAAGGTGGATTGACTGACCTTCCAAAGTTAGGCATGACATAAGTCACCTAGCATGGCCCCATACCTCCCTTGATGGAAATCCTACCAAAAACATTAAATGCACCCCTGTGGCTCCACAAAAAAAGTGCATAAGTCACCAAAACTATCAGAGCATTTAAAGCTTTGAGTGTCGCTCACGCCATCCAAAAGTGTTGCAAGTCGGAAGTCTCCATAGTTGGGGAACTTCGGAGGCAGGGGTCTCCATAGTTGGGGAACTTTGGAGACCGGGGTCTCCGTAGTTGGGCAAGGAACTTCAGAACCTGGGGGTTCCGGAGTTCCGGGGTAGAAGACTTAGGAACTTGGGGAACTTCGGGGACCGGGGTCTCCGTAGTTGGGCAAGGAACTTCAAAACCTGGGGGTTCTGGAGTTCCGGGGTTGAAGACTAAGGAACTTCGGAACCTGGGGGTTCCGGAGTTCCGGGGTAGAAGACTTAGGAACTTGGGGAACTTCGGGGACCGGGGTCTCCGTAGTTGGACAAGGAACTTCAGAACCTGGGGGTTCCGAAGTTCCGGGGTAGAAGACTTAGGAACTTGGGGAACTTCGGAGACCGGGGTCTCCGTAGTTGGGGAACTTCGGGGACCGGGGTCTCCGTAGTTGGACAAGGAACTTTGGAACCTGGGGGTTCCAGAGTTCTGGGGTTGAAGACTGACAGAAAAGCTAAGGGAAGGAAGGGAACTTTGGACACTTGGAGTTCTGGAGTTCCGGAGCAGGAAAGAAAGAAGCTAAGGCAAAGAAACTCAGAACCTCGGGGTTCCGAAGTTTCGAGCTAGAGAAAGAGAGGGCCAAGGAACTTCCGACAAGACAACACTTCAAACCATGATTTCACTGCTTTTCTCCTTGATCAACTGGGCAGCGCTGGTCCATGGAACATATCTCCGATCGGTTCTCACTGATGGACCAAGGGTGTCATAAAATGACAACACAAACCACCAAGATGCCGCCACCTGGCACACACATACACTCCGACAGAGTGGCCCCGAGCAGACCCCACACCAAAGGGGAAAGCATTTTGCTGTGACCAAGGAGTGTCGACCCGATATGATGTTGGTCCTGTCGAAGGGCAAGGTCATGCCAACAGAACATTTGCTACCTTTCCTCAACGGTCCCCACACAAACGGGAGGATCCAACCCACAACCGCCACATGGCACCATCGAGCACATAGGAGAGGGGACCTGCACAACCAACGCAGACCAGCCAGCTGCTGACACGTGCACATAGCGAACACCTGGGCAAGGTGGGCCCGGCCAAGGCCCCA
This sequence comes from Cryptomeria japonica, assembly GCF_030272615.1. Classification (NCBI taxonomy): domain Eukaryota; kingdom Viridiplantae; phylum Streptophyta; class Pinopsida; order Cupressales; family Cupressaceae; genus Cryptomeria; species Cryptomeria japonica. The sequence continues at coordinate 152,757,506 of NC_081405.1, read as the reverse complement.
CCAAGGGGAGATCTGTTTCGGTGTAGCATACAAAGGCCACAAAGAGAAGAAATGAGTCTCACCGAAAGACCTCCTCACACTGAAATAGAGAATGTCGCTGAGACAGAAACACAGTCATGCCGAAAACTGCCAAACACAGGGATTTTTAACATTTCACGACTTGTACCATGTAGAGATCAAATCCGATGAACCCAACACATCAAGAGGTTGATGTAAACTACGATTCCAACACTGAAGCTCATGAATTCAACCCATTTGTACATCACCTGTCTTCGTGTTATGCACACCTACTACACCTGCATCTCTGCAACCTCTTGACATCCTTGCAACTCTTGTTGACATCAATGACAACAATGCCAACAAGTCCAACTACATCTATGGAAGGATTTGGACATGTCTAATTTTATGAAGACTCCCCACACAGTATGATTTTGCGTGAATATATCAGTTACTATACTGCTATAATATTGTTAGTATCAACTTGCCTAAGACAAAGGCTGATTGGTTCTCTAAGATCATCCTGGGAAGATCTTTATTGAATCTAGAAGCTATAAGTTAGCTATGATTTTGTAGAGCATATCATGCGGGACTAAAGGTTGGTAGTGATCTAAGAGGCAGCCTTTGCTTATTGAGGATGAGGCAGATTGGTAGTTCCACAGCATTCATTTGGGTGACCTTTTGATTTTTGCATCTACATTCTTTGAACAATTCCAATGGTTCTAATAAGATTCTAGGAAGTAAAGATTTGTCCTTGTTGAAGAAAAAGACTATTCTCTTCAATTCTTCTTCCTCCATTCCTTTTGCAATTGGACATTGTCTCGATCTTGGATTAAATTTAGAATCTCATTGATCTGTCCTTTATGTGGATGGTCATTCCTTTGAGAAAAATGTTTCTTGAAGAAGTATGCTTACATACTCCATTGCATAATCTGTGATCATTATTATGTGTCCATCAAGGTGGTTGATTTGGCAGTGCCCATTGAAATGTTTGTCTTGGACAAAATTAATAGAAAAAAACTGTCTTTGAACATGAGCTGGTAAAGCTCACAAAATAAAGCAAGGGCATCGAATTCCCTTGTAAACCATCAGGAGTGAAAGAGGAGGACCACATCATCAACAAAAACATATACAGTAGTCAAAGCATGATGTAATAAACAACTATCATCTACATTAGTATGATCCAAAGAAAATCTTCAAGCTCAACTATGTAGTTACCTAAGAGACTTGACAATAGAGGTCAGTTTTGGAAAATCTCACAAAAATAAGAAGGGCTTGAATTTGCCTCTTTAAATCATCAGAAGAGCAAAAGAGGACCACATCATCAACAAAAATAGATATAGCAGTCAAAGTCAAAACATTATGTAATAAACAACCATCATCTACATGAGTATGATACCTAAGAAAACAATCAAGCTCATCCATGTAGATTACTCTTAGCTAAGATATCCGAGCCAACTCAAATGATAATGCCAGTTCTTTATAGAGATGTATATACTTACAATTTCAGGAGCAAAATCAATATCGTGATTTCCTGCTGTCCATATCCAAGGTTGGTAAGCTGCACTTTTTTCAATAAATTGTCCCCAACTGTCCCATCTCCTATTGTCATGCAATGGATAGTTATCTGCATAAGAAAGATCTCCCACGTACAAAACTGCCTGTCCATTTGTCTTTAAATAATGCTGAAAGGTCCTATTTGAGTCAAATGTTTGACCAAGATCTCCTGCATATACAACAACTCTTATAACAGCCAAACCAAAAAGTAAAATTAGTGTTATATCTTATTTCAAAGCAAAGACTTAATTAGCCTTCCAAGTTAGAATTTGATTGTTACTAATTGTATTTTCTTGCATACGAATAAGTTTCTATCTCATGATGAGAAAGCAATTAACTAAAGTTTCATAGCAATTCTTGCTAACCTTATTATCAAAAAAACTCTATAATTAGAAGACCTTCAAAATCCCAGCAAAAATATTATGACAAGTCTAAAACTAAGGAATCAGGACCTTGGAGGATGGTTACTACAACAATAAATCCAAAAACTTCAAATAGGTTATTATAACCAAGTTATAACCAAAAAAAGGATTGGACTAAATAATAATTAGACAATGATCTTTGGAATAGAAATCAATCTGCTAGAAAAAATGAGGGATTTGGTAATATTTTGTCCAGACTCCAGAGTTCAGAGTAGCATTACAGAGTTCAATAATCACAAATATATATTTTGAAAGCCAATGAGAATGGTATCATTAAAAAAGAAAATTGGTGAAAGAGCATGTCTCTGAATTGTAGCATATAAAACAATACAATCAAGCTATGATACTACACTTAAATATGAAGCCAACAAATAAAATAGATCCTACAGTTTAATATTTGTAAGGCCAAAGAAAAATAAACTTGAATTTCAATTTTTTTACCAAAGATCAATTTCCAAGGCATCCTCCTTTTCCTTCCTCTTCTAAGATGTTTATTTTATCTTAATAAATTGTCAATACAGAAAAATTTAAACGGAAGGCACGATTCCAGAGTCAGTATTTATTAAAAAAATATGATGAGACAGCAACAAATATAACTTATGAAGCATTTTCATGCTTATGACCCAGTGACAATCACTTAGTTGAACTTGGTGCATGCTATAGATTCCTATATCTAATTTACTCTTCTCCTATTTCAAAGGCACATAATACAGACCAACTCATATGAGAAGTAAAGAACCCGTTCTCTACAAACGAAAAACATTGCACACAGATCTGAGTTATGAGAATGCTTTCATTATTGTTAGATGCAACATACAAGGTTTCTAAATATGGTCAGGCCATTGTACGAGCAGAAACTCACATTCACATTATATATGTCATATTATCATAGGTGCGACAGTTTATATGAACAGAAGTACATTGTAATTGTCTATACATAACAATAGCCTAATACTAATAACAAAGATTTAAAAGGGTCTCCATACTACATTTCAATATTTAATTTCATCTTTCATCAATAAAGGCATGGTGGTGTGGTATGTAAATGATAATATTGTTGTTGCAACCAAGGTACAAACCCCCATTGGGTCATTGAGCTCTTGAATTTGAACAGCAATAATGCCATGGAAAGAGGTCCCTTGAATGTGACCTCCCTAGCTCAAGCCAAGCTAAAAATTCCAAGATTAACTAACCAGTGTGTGTGCATGCGCGTGCAGTGTGTGCATGTGTGCGTGTGTGTTCTATTTCTTTGAAAAACAAATACAAAGCATATGCACTGAATCAGCTCATATTACCATTCAAAACTAATGGTATTGCATTCCATTCTAGTATTTAATGAAAAGAAATTTATGCATTATGATGCTAAATCTACTTGTCGAACAGCATGGATCGTACAAAAATACACAAGGTTCTCAAGTTCTCTATAAAAATACTTCCTAGGAAACTATTAGAGATGCACAAATATTTTTAATTCAATGATTTTTTCACTTTTCTTTATCGTTGTTAAGAATTACCACTGCACAAAACAATTTTTTTGATAGAATATTAAATCTATAATAAGATTTCAAACATCCTGAGTTCCAAACCTTTCTTTACTGCACCCTAAACCTAAAACATCTCACTATTTTGTGGCCATCCTTCAATTCAATTCTCATAAAGTTCATAAAGAAAATCTATTGTGATTTGTGGTATGTTCTTTGTTAAGGTTGGGTACCATCGGCTTTGAAAATTATTAAGTTATACTATACTAGGATATGTCATTATTTTTTAACAATGGAACATTGGAATAGATATGATAATTTTGATTCAAGGTTAGTCTTTTAGTTTAGAAGCTATGAGCAATTTAAGGTTTGTTGTCTTTTGGTTTGCATGAATTGTGATATTAAAGGGTGGGGGTGAGGAGAACCTTAAAGAAAATACTCATCATTCTATTTTTTATTTAAATATGGAGCTTACCCCTAGGGAAGTTGTAATGTCCCCTAATCGGATTTGGTCTAATTTAACCATAATCAATCTATTTTCAAAATACTAATGACTTAAACTAACTTGATTAAGAATCAAATCTATCTTACACGAATCAAATCTATGATATTTGATCTTTCTTTAGTCTATCAAGTACTGGCTAACTTACCATATTAAATAACCAATCTTATTCTGATTCATATAAATCCTTTACGCATCTATTAATTATTATTTGTATAAATTATTGCATGATATAAAGTAATTTCTAAAGTATTATGTAGCCTTAACTATTTTATTAATATCTATTATTATCGATATCTATATTTACACATCATTATATTACTCTTATTCTGATTTGAATATATATATGAACTAAATAGTATTATCAATTATTTATGGATTACTAGTATCCTTTTATATTATTACTATACAACTAAATAGTATTACCAATTATTTATGGATTTACTAGTATCCTTTTATATTATTACTGTACTATTACCACATAAACAATCCTAATTAGTAATGTGTTTAGGGGCTGATATTGGCAGACAGATCTGACGCATGTCAGATCTGGTCTGCCACTGACTTGATATCCTTATTAAATATATTGCACTCTATGTTAATATTTTCATTAATATTAACCTCTGCATGGAAACATTATTTCATACAGTAAAAGTATATCCCCACGCATACCATCAAGGTCAATACTATTCTGATGTGTTCTGATCGGTGGTTCCCCATCATATGTATCCCCTTTGTAAATCTGTCTTTGAATTATTTATTCTCTTTATAATTTATAGACACATTGGCTGATGTATGTACGTTAGAGCCTCCTCTCCCATACCATAAATAAGAGTACAGAATTTATTTACATATTAAGTTTGGTTATTTATGGTTTGATTAAATTGTAAGAATTCGTTGCAGATTTTTGTTTTGGGAATTGAGTCATGATTGGGTTGCCCAGCCAACCCATGCTAAGCCCTCTTGGCCTACTTACATGGCGTGGGTCTTATTCTTCTGATCATACTCTTACCCTTATAAGTTATTAAAGTGGAAACGGTATGGTTAGCATAGTGGAGCAATCAGTTCCACCAATCTAAGCCCAGGAGCGAATCTCAGCCCTCCTGGCTTATTGCAGACTTTGTCATCAATAAGTGGTCTACTAAGACGGTGAACCTTAACCCTCTTACCTATCTACCATCCTTCCTTCCAAATTTACAGATTATTACATTTGTTCAGATGTTATTTATACGATAATTTCACCAATTGCTGTATTGCAATTTATTAATTATTTATTCCAGTGTTCATTATATTGCTGGAGACTATTGTGTATTTTAACAGGTTGTATTAACAGTGTGCCAGAAGTATTTATTAACAGATCATAATTTCATTATAATTGTATGTCATATATGATTGTCTACCAGGTATCCAGAATGTGAATCTAATTGAATCATATACCGAGTTCTGTTACCACTGTTTGTGGCATTATTATTATTATGCGTACCATTAGATTTAGTCATGCTGGGGTATTCTGTATTGCCCTTCTTCGGAATTATTCCAGACTCCTTTTGCTGGTGACTCTCCCCCTTTTCCTACCTTTTTCCCCCCTTGATTGACTGAGTTCGAACTCATTTAAGTATTATGCACAATGGAAAGGGTGGCATTCTAAGAGACATGTCCCTTCTTAATTATGCCTTTCCATAAACAAGTCACATCTATTCGTAGCAACCAGTTTTGTCTCATCATATTCGTTGTTTAGTATTAATCACCCCAATCGCTATCTTAACAGCAGATTATCTTATGATTTGATCAATATGGGAAATTATTAGTCAACCCTAATATTTAGATATCTTGAATGTATGCAATCGTACTCACTCCTTATTACTTTTCTTGAATATAGATCGGTGTATGATGCTCATCGCTCCTTCCCATTATCGATATCCTTGAGTCTACATATGGTGTTTGATGATATAAAGAAGGATACATAATTAAAGATATTAATGAATTATAATAGGAGTTTATAACAATAAATGAGGATTATAATTAAATAAAATAAAACAAGTGTCTTATCACCAGTTATCGTGGATGTTGTCCATGTCTTATGTCTTAATTATTATATGTGTCTTATTCGAATTACTAATTTATTAATCTTAATTAATATCATTAATGTTTATTTCCTCATATCTTTGATGACCGCTGCCTTATTCCATTATAATTGTTTGGTAGTTATTATATAAATAATAATAAATAATAATCATAACAAATAATAATAAACATTAATAATTATATATTAGAGGAAAATCGTGAAGTCTCATAAATGAGACGATTTTCCAATATTATTAAATATTAATTAATAAATGTTTTAATTATCGTATTTATTTAATCCAATGTCCAAGGAGGGGTTATGACAGAAGTAAAGGAAATGGTAAGAAAACAAATGGACACCGAGTAGCAAGATGTGGTTTTGGTGCCCACCAATAATGGCAATTGTTTCCATAACCGATACCTCAATAAAGCAAGCATAAGAAATAGTGCCAGTCATCACAAAGATTGATTGATTATTCACCAAATACAACCTTCACAATCCTATAAACCTCATAGCCAAGCTGATGCAGAGCCAGGCAACAAACTAGGTGATAACCTTATCTCACCCACAACTACTATGTCCAAATCAAGTTGTTTTGTTTGTTCAAGGTGTCAAACAACACACCTACCAAGTTCTCAACTCACACAACAATTTGTGTGACCGGATCCATAAAGGATTAGTGTCTTCCAATACCGATGGGATGAAAACACTCTAACCTTGTGTGAATGGTAGACAATCTTCCGATACTGGTGGGATGGAAACCTATTGGATTTTGTCTATTGGTGGTCCAACCAACACAAAACATCCATAAGATCTGACTGTCAAATGTGTTAGGGGATACTTGTGTCACAACTATCCTATTTGTCTAGTAGCCCTACCAGTTGAGTTCTCCACACACAACTTAATAAACTTTCAAAGGACAAGACAAGCTAAGGGCAGATTTAGATACCCTTTATCAAGTTACACAATTCCCCAAAAGATTAGACACTAACCCCAAGTTTGAAAGATCTATATCCTTACTGTCCTTCCAGACCTAATTAAGCCAATTAGGCCTAATTTACAAAGCAAGTACCCCTTGTATTGGTCCCTCGACTAAACCAACTCTTCTGCAAGGTGGGGTAAGGTGTCAAACCACCAAATCCAAGGTTTCAAGACTTGATCCCATCTCCTTTGTCTACTACAAGTGATTTTCACTTCTATAGTTCAAGCGGTCACATAGAGATGCCCGCCTAGGGTCAATTCAATCGCTTCGGGCTTGGAGCTTCCCTGCAAACCAACACCAAAATCTTATGGTACAATGGCCCCTCTAACATTTTCCCACAGGTTGTTTGGTCCTCTGGTGAAAATGTTAGACTAAGGGCATCTTTTCAGTGAAACCCTTGGTGCTGGCAGGGTTTGTGACCAGTCTGGGTAGGTTTTGATGGATCTCTACAACCCGATTGTTACAAGACCTCAAACTTGATTCAAATGAAAGGTGAGAGACTTCCCTAACTCATCCAATTGGTTTCAAGCATCCACCAATCTGTACCGGTTAGAAAAGAACATCAAATATGCAAAATTTCAGGAAACTCCAAATATATTGTATTGTTCCAAACTCCAAAACATCACCAACTTCAACAACTTCAACAACAACAACCCTAGAAACGATCCAAATGGGCCTAATATAGCCTCCCTAACGGTTTCTAACCACTTTTCAAACTTTGGAACCGTTGAAGGATTAGTTACCCTTTTTTACAACATTTTGTAATGACAACAAAAGTTGTCAACTTGCAACTTTTCAAATTTGGCAACTCCAAGGTGTATTCGGCCTATTCCAAGGATTGGTCTGATGTTTCTAAGACCAATATTTATTGCCTGACTCATGCCTAGACTCCTACTAATCCACATGGTCATTTGTCCATGGTGGCTTATAAAATGCAACCATGACAATGCCTTACATCAATTGGGTCTTATTGACTCACAAACCTATCGACCTACTACATATGATCATTTTCACCTCATGGGTGATATTAGACTCTTTAGGCTTCATTTGTGTCTTTGGGTGCTCCTGCACCACAAGCACTTCTTTTCATTGTGAGTTAGTTCAAATATGACTACCTGTGAATAACTAGAGCAATTAATAGCAAGCTAGATCTTGTGAATCCCATACCTTATAAGGCAAGTTGGCCCAAATAATGCTTGGGAGAATAATTTGAACACATTGAGTGTACCATAGTTCTCCCTCTGCCCACTCATGGGTAGAGTTTTTTTTGTTGGCAAGCAATCAACAAGGTTCAACCCTTCTGATTATTGAGCCTATATATAGTAGGGACCCTACTATCTAGATCTTATATGGGGGTTAACATTCAACAATGGATAACACCCCACTACATTTGAGAAAGATTCAGCCTTGCTCGCTTGCTTTATCCATGGTAGGCACTCAATCAACATCAATCATGAGTTGGTGCATGCACTATCCCATTGGAAAACAAACCTTGCCCAATCGCTACTTAGTTTCAACCGATTCATTCAAGGTTGGTGAGGAACCAATCCCTGTCAGATACAGTTTTTGCCAATATTGGTATCAATCAACAGCCACCCCCTGCACCTCCCACCCATTCTATAACAAGGAAAGGGTCCATGAGACCTACTATGGATAGATAGGCACCCAAGTGGGTAGTGGGTTCAAAGCATGTTATCCTCTTTGAAATAATTATTTCAAGAGTTATAAGGTCTTATTGTAATTTGTAAAATGTATTTATGTAGTTAATGGTTAGTTAGGTCATACATCTTCTAAAGAATTCTAAGAAAAAAAATTATGGTGATGCACCCTTATAAAATCTGTTTAAATATAAAGAAGAAAATTGTTGCCTAAGCTATTCAATAAAGATAGTTTTCGTGGCTATTTCTAACATTTTGATACAGAGAGAATGGATTTAAAGTGATGAACATTTACAATGCACTTCATAGTCAATAGTGGGTATCAATTTCAAGCTTTTGACAATGTTAAAAAATGTAATTTGATTGGTAGTTCCATGGGATGCAGACTTCCTAAGATGAACATTCACTCGTGTGTAGGATAATTAGAAAGTATACAAGTGGTAGGTTGTCCAAGTTGTATTTTGTCCAAGCTAGCCCTTCAACTATTGATCCCTTAAAATTTCAAGCATGGTCAAACAGTCTTTCCAAACACTCATAAGGTTTTACAATTATTCATTCTTTTACTTTCTATTTCATTGTCCCAATTGGATACTGTGCTGCCAAATCTTTCCAAAGTTGTTTGAAAAAATGCACTATGCATTCGCATTAGTAACTTCTATGACACTATATCTGTGCAAAGGTCTTCTAGACAAATCTCTCCACTTGTGTTGCATAAACAGCTGACGGGATCTGCACCAGATATTTGAAAAGGTGAGGTCACCACTCAAACCCACAAAATTCTAATTAGTTATCATCCAGCCTACAAACTCAGCTATACGTGCATGCATGCACAACATATTATAGTTGTGCCATTTGGTTCCAATATAAGTAGAAAAAAGAATGTGCCAACTGTTTAAGTTGTTCACTGTCTGCTAGCTCTAGATTCTATATGTACAATTGATTGCTACAAATGATACAAGAATTTTGCTTGAGTCTGAAATTTCTGGGAAAAATTACAGACATCATCTTATGAGGGCCAACAAACTTCTCAAAGTTAACTTTTTTGACCACTTAATAATACCTAAACTTTTCAAAGTGTCAGAGGAAGGTAGTATTTTTCTCACATATTTGCAGAAGCTTTGCAAATTATTGCCAGTGAAGATAAAAACAGAATCAATCTTATTTTACAGGATAACTGTGTAGAATGTTCTGTGTGACTATGGAAGATAATTCAACCAGACCTGATTGCTTGACGCCCAAGAACCCATTTCAGTATGTTGTCGGGTTCTTCCCTGCAGGCATGGGTTCTGGTCCTGGCTTGGCCTGGGTACTGCCTGGGCACCCGGGCAGTACCCGGGTGAATCCAGGGATGTACCTGCATCCCAGGCCACCCAAAAAACATTAGGTTCTATGCAATGATGGGATTTTGTGCATCTGATTTGGCTGTCATGGAAAGGTCATTGTGTACTTGATGCTACATAATTATATTTTGAGACGTGTTCCATAAATAAAATATGGTGTTAATTGTTTTTGTTAGAAGTCACAAGATGAAGACTTGCTTTAAGCATAGACCAGGGAATCCAATCTCCAAGCTAAAATGAAAACAGTTTCCTTATGGTTTTTATTTCTTTTTATAAAGTCTTAAAAGTTGAAAAATGAGGGTCCTTAACCAAAGGGTTCTTATTGTCAAGAAGAATAGGGCACTGCTAAAGAGAAAGTGGTTTATTAAGAAATTATTACAGTATTAATTTCAGAATTTAATATCTGAAAATTCAACAGCTACTAGGGAACTCCATCATGGGAATATGGACTTTGTCCCTGTCCCCATTCTTACAATTTCTGATGACTACATTTATATTATATAACCACATTAGTAGATAATTTCATGTAAAAAATGGAATCCAGTATGGATCATTGGTGTTGGCAGGTGCAAAGGCTAGGAAAATTTGTTGTTTTGTCTTTTACTGATTATGACTGAAAGAATCTTACAATGTTATATGAAACAGCTTTCACTCCCTGCTGCTTTTATAATTTGCACTTAGTAAAGGTTCCCTTACAAGGCCTTGTTTGACCAAAGAAACGGGAATCGCCATGAATCGCCTGAACTCGGCGAGTCCGAGTCCAAGCCATGCTTGGCGAGTCTTTGGGACTCGGACTCGGACTCGGACTCGTCTGAGTCTGGCGAGCAGACTCGCCAAGTTGGCGAGTTTGGCTCAAACTCGCCAAACTCGGCAAGTCCTGCTCAAACTCGCCAAACTCGGCAAGTCCTGAGCCCCAAACTTGGCCGGCATGTAGCTTCATAAAAGACCAAAAAAAAATTAGTTTTCAATGCTTTTTCAAATCCGTTTTTTTTTGTTAATTATCTCCTATCCCTAAAAGTGACCTTCATTTCATTCACTTGCAAAAATAGGAGTAAAGTGAATTGGGAAGAAAAACAAGGGTGCGTAGAAGAAAAACCAGCAAGGAGGAAGCTCAAGTTTTCTTCAATTTGTCACATTGGAGCTGCATTGTGTTTGGATTTGGTGCATCAAGAGTTGGATAGGAAGAGTTTGCAGCTCATTTCAAGCTTGTTGTAAGAGGTAAGATTGTTTTTTTGAAGATTATTTTGTTTCTTGTATGGAAAAATTCCATTTTCTATTCATTTATTTTGAAAGTTTTACATTTTCTTCCAAAATCTTTTGTATGTTTGTATGTAGCATGTAGTATGTAATTGTAGTGTTGTACTATGTAGGGTTGTATGTAGGGTTTGTAAATTTCTTTTTTTTAAAAGTAGGGTTTGACAAACCCTACTTTAGTTTTTTTTAATGTATGAATTTAATTTAATTTTGTATTTGTAATGTTTTATTGCAGCAAACTTCACTTTATTATTTGCCTCAACTTCAAGTTTCACAAAACTATCCTAAAATGTCTACTTCAGCTTCTAGACCCTCCATTAGAAAGGACCCTGCTTGGAAATATCATGAGGATTTTCCAGGGCAAGGAAAGGGGCAAACAAAATGTACATTTTGCAAAACAATATTCCATGGAGGTATATATAGACTCAAATACCATATTGCTGGTGTGCGTGGACATGATGTTGAACCATGCCTAAAAGCACTCCTTGAGGCTGTACGTGAATGTTATGTAATGGTTGAGGAAATTGAAAGCAAAAAGAAACAAAAGGAGGATTGAGCGGCAATTGGGAGAGAGGCAAATTTAGGAAGAGGGACACAGTTAGGTTGTGTTGGAGGCCCTTCTTCCTTACCTTTATATCATCCCACTCAGTTTGCTACTGCTGGTGCTTCCGCTTCTACTTCTATAAGTGGCAGTGCCACCGCCACTTCTCATGCTCCTAGCACTAGTAGTTGTAGTGGGAGTGTTAGCATTGGACCTAGGATTCGTAAATCTAGGTTGGATTCCTTCTTTGTGCCTCACACTACTCCTGGGTCCCAACAGTCGCTTGAGGGCATGGGTTGGAACAAGGAGGTCCATGATGCTGCTAAAAGGGCAGTTGGCAGGTTTTGGACCTACAGCAGTATTCCATTCTTTGTAGCCAGGTGAATGTTTTATAACTTTTATGTTTGATTGTTTTAATTTTTATACTTAACTTATCTCATTGAATTTTTATACTTAACTTATCTTATTGAGTTTATTTGCAATAGGTCTCCTTATTGGCAAGAAATGGTTGATGCCCTTACCATATGCGGAGTGGGGTTCAAAGCCCCTAGTGAGAGTGATTTGAGGGGACCCATTTTGTCTCAAATGGTGGATGATGTGAAGAAAGATTTAGATGAACAACGTCAGATATGGAGCACTAAAGGTTGCACCATCATGACTGAAGGTTGGACGGATAGGAGAAATAGAAGTCTCCTTAATTTTCTTGTTTCTTCCTGTTGACGTGTATTTTGTACACGATCATACACAGAATAAAATACCATTAGGCATCTTATCCTCTCTTGAGAAAATAGTCTCTAACTGCTGAAGATCTGCAAAAAAGGATCAGTTAGATAGACTCCAAGGTTCTTTTAGTGGGGTCTCCACGTGTGGACAAGCTTTTAGTGGTATGATGTGATTTGCTGTTTCCTCCAAGGCGTCTTACGGATTCCAAAGGCTCGAAGATTTCACTAAACTAAAAGGAACTTTCAAAAAAAAGGAAAAAGATAGGGCTTAAGAGGTCTAATCTAGCCTAACCCTATGAACGACTTAGCATGAATGAGATTTGGCAAGACTCAACCAACTCCAATTTTGCCATAAGATAACAACTTAATTGAAATTAGTGCGATCTTCTAAGGTAATAATGGTATTCAATGCATCAAAGACCAAGGACACTACTACGAAGGTACATATCCTAGGTGCGAAAATGCTTGAAGGTTAAGGACTCAAAATGTTTTCCAGTCGACCACGCAAGGCGTTCCTACAATCAGCAAGAAGCTAGTGGTTTGGATTGCGAATCCTACCAAATATCAAACCTCACACTTAGCCTTTCAAATTAACAAACTACTTTGATTGAGCATGATTCAAGTACATCCAACAACCATGAAGATAACTTATGAAATTTGCAACAAAACACCATAACTTCAATATTTTATTGATTTCCAAGTCATCATATACAACAATTGCTTGAATTTCTCTCTTCAAGACTCAATCTTGCTACAAAATAAAAATTGCTTACAATTCTAATCTCTCTATTTCACTCTTAACTCTATTCTCTATTAACTGACTCCAAATAAAATGAAAAATGGGGGTATAAATAGCATCCCCAATTACAATGAAAGGTCCAGATTGAAAGTAAATCAATGGACAAGATCATGACACCTAAACCCTAATTAGGGTTTGTTACAAATGACCTCCTTTTTACTGAACAATATTAAATACATAGCCAAATATTAAATTTGGCACAAAAATCTAGGAGGTATCAACCAATGAGAAATAAGATGTCATGTCATCTGTAACAACCTTTCATCTAGAATCTTATTCCCTTTCCAATTTTCCTTCTTAGCATATGCAATGAATTTTGTCACGATTCCTTCGATTTCTGTGATTGGAATCTCGGGAAGATTCTTGATACTCTCTTCTAAGTGGATAACCTGATCAAATGCATCTAGAAGAGCTGTGTCCCAAGTAGGTTCAAGTTCCTTTGTTCTATCAATCAGGAGCATGGTGGCATACATTTGATCATACTGCTCATCTGTAACATCTGCGTCCTTGCGAAAGATGATCTTGATTCTATCCTCAAATTCTTGTAAATCCACATCTGTCTCGACCTCGATCCCTCTGCCAAGAATGGTACGAAGTACCTCAAATACTCTGTCCTGGATCGGATTGATCACCTCCTCAACTTGACCACATCTAACACTGATGTCCTCAAAGAGAACACTCTTTATATGGAGTAAGGTTGACCACTGAAACAAACTGTGAGAATCACCTTCTAAGATCCTCTCTTGTGCTAAAATTCTTCTAGATGTATGTCTTATAACTTTCAAGACAGGGATGACAACGTCCTTGGTATGGGCAAATGCAGCTACTGTTGCCATCAATCTGTGGATTATCTCAAGAACTTGGATAGCCTGGTGGGTGATCTTCGACATCCTTGTAATAAACTCAATGGCCACCGTGTGAGATCTATCCATCCAATTACATGTACGCTGGACCATATTCCTGAATCTTTCTGCTTCATTGATTGATTGAAGGGGCAATGCCTGCAATGGTGATCTAACTGGATCCTGACGTCCCAAAGGTTCATTGATGTGACTGAAATATGTCCTCCATGCACCGACCTCTTTCTCAAGCTTTCTATTCTTTTCTACTTCCTCTCTAAACTTATCCTTCAATGCCTCAAATGTGTCGGTGGCATCATCTAAAGTCTGCTCTGCTGTGGATGGTCCTAACTCAATAGTCTGTATATGATAGTCCTCTGCTAGGATCTCATCCTCATATTTGTCTGCTGCCGGTGTAGCTATCTGCAGTTTTCTAGATCCAGTCTCATCTCGAATCATCTTGGACATCTTTGTAGCCTTCTTCTTCTCTGTTATCACATGTGAACGTCCAACAAGGCTCTCTAAATCAATTGCACTGTCCTCGTCCTCAACTACGATCACCTTAGTCAATCTTTCCTTCAACCAATCTGGGATATTCGATCTTGTCTCTTGAACTTGAATTTCTTTATGTACTATTTCTTTTTGTCTGGGAGGAGATGTTACTTCATTATCATTATCTAAATCATAGTCTTGGAGAGATCCATCGGATGAAACATGCTGTGCCTGTCCTTCCTCCTGCCTGTCATTCTGTACCATCGATTCCATGGATTCTTCCAATCGAACTGCTCTATCTTCTGGTCTGGAAGAAATACCTGGTGTTTGATCTTTGTTAGCACCTTGCTTTTTCTTGGAAGGCTCTTTCTTTTCTGATCTTTCCTTTCTCTTTGAACCTCTCGAATGGAGATTGCCCTCACTGGCACATCGAAGGTTACCTTCACCTGAATTCCTAGGATTAGGATTGCCTTCACTAACACTGGCTCCACCTTCGGCTGGCTTTTCTTCCAAAGTAAAAGACATGGCTATGCCTTGTTCTCTCAACTTCTGATGTTGAACATCTACCCATCTGCGAGTACAAGACAAGACTGGTGCCATCAAATCATCTAAATCCACGGCCTCGGGCTCATTCCAATTCAAACTTATTGTTTTGCTCTCTCTATCATATGAAGATTGGATGTGCCTGCCGTTGTCCTGAGCTTGGTCGGCTACTCTGTAAATCTTACATTTCCTGATAAAATCCAAAGGCAATCTAGAATGTATCTTACGTTTCACTTCAAGATCATCTAGGAGATTCATCATAAAATCTTCAATTTGGTATTCATGTCTAAATCTTCTACCGACTGTCTCCTCTAAATGTCCATGAGGGTCAAAACTATTCCTCCAAGCAAAAGATGAAAAAGGATACAAGGCTAACTCCCTCTCTGCATCATCCATGGCTGAGACATTGGGACATACCTCAACTGAATTACCCAAAATAATAGGTACCTGAACTCCATTCTGATGTCTGTGTCTGAATGCCTTCACATATGCTGCCAACTGCCTTGTTACTTCAAGTAACACAATTCTGTCTGTCGGGTATCTCGGCAACATGTATGGGGGTAAAGGACATCCATACACTGTAATGTAAGTGAACTTGGGAAACTGAATGAACCAAGCACCGTACCTCTTGATTAACTCCTGGGCATCCTGAGATAATCTGTTGTGAATCCCTCCTTGCAGCGTCCTGGTGATGTTCATCGTGAAAGTATCATTGATTAACTTGTAGTTCTTCCCTGGTGGATGATGCAAGTAGGTATAGGATTCACAAACTCTGACCTCGCCGGGTCCTCTTCCAATCACTCCTCTGTGAGGTAGTCCTGCGTACTCAACACTCCTGATTAAGGCATAGATGACGTATGAACTCATGTGGAAGGACTTAGTAGCCCTGAGTCTTCTCAACTGTACGTCTAAGCAATGGCTAATTATCCTAGCCCAATGTATTGTACCCTTTCCTTGAACAATCACCTGGATGAAGTAAAACATCCATTTCTCAAAATAGAAGGCATGAGGTGCTTCTGTAACTCTGTTGAGCATGGTAATCAAATCTCTGTACTCCTCTTGGAAATCAATCCGGTGTGGTGTGTTCGGTACTTTGCTCAGACGGGGACGACTCTTAAGTAGCCAGTTCTTGTTGATTATGCTTAGGCAAGCATCTGGATCATCATCGTACACTGATCTGGCTCCTTCAATGCTCTTGTATATCATGTCCCTGTGCTCTGGAAGATGGAAGGCTTCACTTATGGCCTCCTCTGAAAGGTACGCCAAAATGTTTCCCTCATTGGACACAATTGTCCTGGACTGTGGATTGTAATGACGGGCACACTCGATCATCAACTCGTGACACTGAATGGCTGGAGGAAAACCGGCCGCCTTAATGATGCCACTTTCTATTATTCTCCGGGCGACAGGTGATGGCTTGCCGATGTAAGGGACCTCTCGGAACTTCTTCGTGCTAAAGTTCCCCAAGTTTGTATCTCCAATGTTGCTCCACTTGGACACGATCTTGGTCTCCACTTCTTCAGTCTTCTGATCTTCTTTCATGAGAGCCGAGCGACTGGTGGATGCTCCCGCCTTTGGGGTCGCCATACCTACACAACATTTCATTATGAGAAATAGATTTTTGCAATAAATAACGTAGATAAGAGAGATAAATTTTAGGAAACCTTATGATAAGTCTCTAGAGTTATCATTTCCTAAAATACAACGATTGAGCTAAGAGATTTAAAATTCAAAATTTGAAATATGACGATGAATGAATAAAACAATAATAATTAAATCGCCATACCTCGATAGAGAGCTAACTCTAGAATGCAAAAACAAAATTTGCCTAGGCAAAATTGAGGTATAAAGATAATCTTCAATATGATCCCTTCAAATTTGATTTCGCCACCTCTGGAGAGAATGTGATCTTCAAATTCGCTCTTGGTGTGGTCTTCGAATTCACACCACCTTTGATCTTCAATGCAATTCGCACCTCTTCAAACACACTTCGCACGCCTCACACTATCTTGGGAATGTCTACGCCACCTTTGGTTTGAAGTCGCACCACCTTTGGAATGTCTAAGCGCGCCACCCTTGGTCTTCAATGCAATTCGCACCACCTTTGGAGTGTCTTCGCCACCTTGGATAAATGAAACTCGCACTATATTCGCCTCTTGTCAACTCGCATGAAGGAAGGTAAAATAATGATGTAGAAAATGATAATTCTACCCTCCTTATATAGCGCATTCATCCTTCACCCCTTAGGCCGACTTGGTAAATAAAACCATTTTTAAATGATTTGCAATGAAATGACAAGGCCGACCTCCTTAAATGAGCGCTCCAATTCGATTTTTATTTTTTTTATTAATTAATTAACTATTAATGCCTTGCGTTTTTTAAATTTGCAAATTTCGATTTTAAATAAGGCAAAAATAATTAATACATGTTAACGCCATATTAAATGCCAATAAAAAATGGATTTTCGATTTTTAAATTGATTTAGCATTTAATGAAATTCGAATTGTTTAAATTTGGCGCCAAAGATATGAAAATAAAAGGACGTACCTCATCGCTCTGGTCCCTTGGAGAGGGACAGGAGCGATCCATGATTTTGGTCTAGATTCTTGCGTTTTTGACGTTCAACTCCTTCATTTTCACCTCCCAAATCGATCATCTGGTGGTCCTTCGAATTAGAATGCCTTTCTTGTGCGAGCAAATGTATCTTATGATCATTATCGCCCTGGTCCCTTGGAGAGGGACAGGAGCGATCTCCATGTTTTTGCGTTCACCTTGCATTTTTGACCTTCGAAATATCATTGCTCGTGTCCTTTGCGCTTATTTCCACTCGCTTTTGCAAGGTACCTTCGATGTTATAAGGATCATCGCCCTTGTCCCTTGGAGAGGGACAGGAGCGATCCACATTTCTCCTTGGTCTTGGCGATTTTAAACTTCGATCTCCTTTGCAATGTCCTTCAAACGTTGTCCTTCGCACTTCCTAACCTTGCTTCGCCTTGATCTTTGAAGGAACGGGAGTGTTCTAATAGTATCGCCTTGGTCCTTGTCCAAAGGACAGGAGCGATGGGAGACTTTTACCTTGATTAGCAATGTTTGGACGTTTAAAACTCTTGCAAATTATCTTCAAACGATGTCCTGGAGCATATGTAACCTTGTGTATCTTTGTCTTTACGTAAATCTTGCATGGATTAATCTAATAT
The DNA here is from genome assembly GCF_030272615.1 of Cryptomeria japonica. Taxonomy (NCBI): domain Eukaryota; kingdom Viridiplantae; phylum Streptophyta; class Pinopsida; order Cupressales; family Cupressaceae; genus Cryptomeria; species Cryptomeria japonica. The sequence continues at coordinate 152,739,115 of NC_081405.1, read as the reverse complement.
ATCAATATCGCTCTAGTCCCTTCCTGAGGGACAGGAGCGAAGTTCATCATAACATGCTTGTTCTTGTTTGTACCAACTTGCAATTATCTTCATTGCGTGGAATGATGTCCTTTCGATCCTTTTGGTAACTTGAAATTTGTTTGCCTTTTGAAATTTACGCCATTATGTAGATATCGCTCTGGTCCCTTGGAGAGGGACAGGAGCGATCTAGGTCTTTAGAGTGCAAATCCTTCCATGTGATGACCTTTGCAACGTTGCGCTTGATGGAAATGCCTTGAAATGTCCTCGCCACCCTTCGTCTTGACTTGGATCAGCCTTGAACTTTGGAGGGACGTATCATCACCATTGTATCGCCCTGGTCCCTTGGAGAGGGACAGGAGCGATCCTCCCTTTGTGGCCTTTATCTTACTTTGCCAAGTTCCAAGTTTATATTCAACGGAATCGTCCTTCTTCACTCTATCCACCCATGCCTTTACATTATTTGTAACTTTGCAAGAAAAGCAATTATATCAAAAATCGCTCTGGTCCCTTCCTGAGGGACAGGAGCGAACTAGGCATTTAACACTGGTATGGACGTCCCAAAAATCTTCAATTTATATTCAATGTGCTCATCTCATGTTTTCCCTTGTTTTTGAACGTAAACTTGCCTTGACCCTTGTCTGGATTTTGCAAAATGGAGGAAATCGCTCTAGTCCCTGGGAGAGGGACGAGAGCTACAAGGTACCTCGCCCTGGTCCCTTGGAGAGGGACAGGAGCGATTTAGTCAATATAGGTCATTTTCCTTCGTTTTTGCATCTCAAATTATATTCATTTGGCAAAGCATCTTCCCTTGGACGTCCTCAAATTGCTAAGTCATTAAAATCTTGCAAGGACGAGGTGAAATTTGATTCGTAGCTCCGGTCCTTCACTGAGGGACAGGAGCGATTTTCCTTCTGGAGGCCTTTCTGTGCTCATGAAAATCTTCAATTTATATTCAATGGAAAGATCTTGTCGTTTTCCATCACTTCAAACGTAAAATTTGTCTGGACTCTGCAAGGATGATGAGATATTTGAAATTGAGCTCCCGTCCTTCACTGAGGGACAGGAGCGATTTTGCTCCTACAGGCCAAAATAACAAGATTTTTCACATTTTAACACTTCACGAGGCGAAAACAAATCAATTCCAATGCCCAGGATCAAACTTCAAAAAAGTCAAAATTTGGTCAAAATATTCAGTCAGACAAAAATTCATATTGACGGTCAACACTTAGACAAGTTTAAGCTCTGCATGAACATTCCAATTGAAAATTAGACCATTTTGGCGAATTCATTGCATTCAAAATTTGCATTCTAGAAAAGAAGCTCAAAAGCTCTCAAAAAAAGACTGGATTTTGGCTTGAAAAGGCAAAATTTAAAACCCTAAGGCTTGGCCCTAAATCCAGACAACTAACTGACTAACAAAACCCTAAAAACGAAAGCGAAAACAAGCGAAAAAAAAAAAGCAAAAAGAGGGGGTCCCCATTTGCGATGGGGCGATGTGTGAAATGGTCACAACACTTCCCCAGGTGATTGATTAATATTAGTTTCATATAGTCTTTAATTCTTTATTTTTTTATCTAATGGTTTATTGAGTGATCATTGACCTAGCTTTATTTTGTTATTTCTGGGGGCACCGTTTTCATCAAGTCCATTGATGCCTCCACCCATTGCAAGAATGCCACCTACCTATGTGAGCAGATGGAGGAGGTGATTGATGAGGTGGGTGAGGAGAACGTGATACAAGTGATGACCGACAATGCAACAAATTATGTTGCTGCGGGTAAACTTTTGATTACAAACTAATTTTGTTTGCAAATTAATTACTATCTTGTAGTTTGTACCTCCATTAATTACAATTTACAATGCAACAAATTATGTTGCTGCAGGTAGACTATTGATGGAGAGGCACCCATCTACAGTTTGGACTCCATGTGCTGCTCATTGCATTGACCTCATGTTGGAGGATATTGGAAAAATCCCATGGGTCAAGAGATGTGTAGAAAGGACAAAAAATGTGTGCAAATTTGTATATAATCATTCATGGGTGTTGGCTTTTATGAGACAATACACAGAGCAGAAGGAGTTGCATCATCCAGGAATCACAAGATTTGCCACAAACTTCCTCACATTGTAGTCCATGCTTAGGTCTAAGTCTGCCTTGAGACGTATGATTGTTGGTGAGGAGTGGTCTTCCTCATCCTATGCTACCACCCCTGCAGGGAAAGATATGGCAGATTGCATTTTTGATGAGCAAGACTTTTGGGTCTCTTGCAATGAGATAGTGAAGGTAATTTTTTTATAAATTCTACAATTTAACTTCATGTTTTATAACTTATTATATGTATTCTCTTATTTGCTCATTTTTCTAAATTACACAATATTTTCAATTTTGTAGTTTGTTAAGCCCTTGGTGGTTTTGTTGCGAGTTGCGGATGGAGATAAGCCCGCAATGGACTATATATATGAGGGCATGGATAGGGCGAAGGAGGGCATCAAATTCGTCTATGGAGGAGATGAGAGCAAGTATGGTCCCATTTGGGAGATCATTGATAGGAGATGGCATCATCAGCTTCATAGGCCCATCCATGCAACAGCCAATTATCTGAATCCGGCACTCCGTTTTATCCCTTCTTTCAAGGCCGATGTGGAGGTCCTTAATGGGCTATACTCAATCATGGAGAAGATGGGACCTGCTGGTACTTCTCAGATAGAGCTTATTCGAGAGCTATAGTTGTTCTCAGATGCACAAGGGGAGACCTTCTCTCGTCCTGTTGCCAAAGACGGTAGGACAACTATGATGCCACGTAAAAATAAATTGTAAGGCTTAATTTTAGTTTTATTGTATATTATAACTTGTTAAATGAGTTCATGAGTGAGACTGATTTTTTTTATTTTTCTCATTTCAAACTCAAATCATTGGTGGAGCTTTTTTGGCCCAACGACTCCAAATATTCAAAAGTTGGCCATTCGCATCTTGAGCCAACCATGCAGCGCATCAGGTTGTGAGCGCAATTGGAGTATATTTGAGCACATACACTCCAAGAGGCACAATAGATTATCTGTGGAGAAGATGAATGATCTCGTCTTTGTTCACTACAACCTCCGCCTGAGAATGAGAAAGAATGCATTAGTTGACATCTCTCCTATCATTCTAGATGAGGTTGATCTTGAAGCAGAGTGGGCCAATGAGAGTCAGACAGATCCTGAGATTCTTGCAGCTGTCTTTAGTGATGATGACACTGATTGGATCGACCAGGTAGATATAGAGGCTGAGGCTGTAGCTATGGCAGAGGAGGAGCAAAGAGCACGAGCAGAGACAGGAAATACTGAGAGTGACACAGTTGTTCCTGATGTTGGTGAGCATGGCATGGTGTCACGAGGAGCGACTATGGCTACTGAATCATCCACGACCTACCTTAAACGCCTTCGCAGGGGGCCAGGGCGAGAGGGTGCACGCTCCTTTGAGCCATAGGCTTGTAGTTGTATTTACCTTTGGTATTTGTATGAAACATTTGATGATGATCATATGATGACATGGATTTTTTATTCCATGAGTTTTGTAATATTGTATACATTTGACAATATTTATATATCTATGTTTGTTATTCTCTTCAGCTACAATTTGCGTTTATGCTTATGTGATTGATGTATACTTGTGTATGTAATCAAATGAGCCGAGTTTGATGATGTTATTGTGTCTTTAAGGTGTATTCAATAAAGGGTGTCTGAAACAAGTTTTAAATCTTTAAAAATCTCTAAATTTCTTGAGTTTTTCACTTTTCCGAGTCTAGCCGAGTCTGGAGCCGAGTTTGACGCCGAGTCCCGAGTCCGAGTCAAAGCCGAGTCCGAGTCCCGTTTCTTTGTGTTTGACTTGATCCAAGGCCACTTGATATTGTATATAGACTAAGTTGTCAGTCTTGGTATAACAAATTTATACCAAACAAACACCATGTGAGCGAGATGAGTCCCCAATGGAAGACCTTGATACAACAAACACTAGGCAAAATGAGCTAGTTTAGGCTCAAGCACTGCAGCACATGCCTGGGAATCTTTCTTCCCACACACCACAAGAGGAATGCAACTTCCAATGGGAATAAAGGTGATCCACCATATGCAAGTGAGAAAACAACAAGAATAACCTTTGGAAGGCCTGTAAATCCGAAAGGGAGCATCTAGAAACAATTTCCAGTCTTTCCACCAAGGTTTGAAGCAACGCACACCAAACTTGTGAAGCGATTGTGAGGGTATGGCATCAAGAACTGTTTGGTAAGTCTCTTGGTCTTGATTAGAAAGTCTGAACATCAACTTGAAATCAGGCCAAGGAAGAAAACTCTTGGTGGCTGAGTGGATGAAATCTGGCAAAGTTCTCTCTCCTCTTTTGAAAAATCTCAAGGTGTGTATTTTGATTCCATGCAAGAGGACATTATCAAGTTAAGAAGCCACCTAAATTTTTCACCAATGTATGGGCATGCTTGGGGTTTCTAAAACCTAAAGTGCCAATTGGGGATTAAAACTACTTGACCAATCCTTGGACCATTTTGTGAGGAAAAATGGATACTAAGCTGATGTGTTAATTGCATTCCATCCACAAATAGATAGTCAAACCTAGGTTGTGAACTAGATGCCAATGTAAGTATTAAGGTAATATAAGTAGAAGAATCAAAAGAATTGGGATGAAAATTTGGCCCAAATTCACTTCTCACAAAACAAAGTTGTTCACACTTCTACTTGATTTTTTCCATTTGAGACATCTTATGGCCAAAGTTACATGGAAAAGGATATACTATCAAATACAGATACGGTGAATTTTTTTTTCCCCTAAATACAAATACAAAATTTTCACAACTCCCTAATATGCATACAAATGGATACAACAATTATAAAAATACATGTATATTCAATTATTTTTAATAGTTTCTATAATTTTTGGTTTTTATATTTTTAGTCTAGAATGTTTATTTTGTTATATTATATTAGTGTCTTTGCTAATTTAAAAAATATGTGGGAACAAATTGTTTTTAACTGTTTTGTAGTTTTGAATGTTTGGTCATAACCCTAAACTAGAACCAACAATAAATGGTACGGTACCATTCTCAAATATATCAGATAGGACCCAGATATGGCCTCTTATATTAATACCATCCAGATATGATATTCATGTCTTATCTGGGATTATTGTATCGGTATTCAGTATCTGATATGCAGATACATGTACTTGGGCAATGGAGTATCTAGCAACTCTAGTCTCTAGTTATGACCCTTTTCCGCAAATATCAATTGTGATGTTCTACATGGGCAACAAGATACCACAAGAGATAATGCAGATCAGATGCAACCAAGGCTTCCAAATTTAATGAAAGAATACAAGTTAGTGTATTAGAGTTGAACATGCATTGCTATAATATCTCTTCAAAGACATGTCCCTTGTGCACAATCATAAAACCCACCATATTCTATATGATTCAAATATTTGGATCACTAATTCAGAGCCTAATGAGAGGGGAAAAGCTGAGAAAGTGCAAAGCATTAAGCTTCAATATGATTTGGTGAAATTAAATGGCCCCTCCCAGCATTCTCCAAGTTGAACTTAGTCCCAAATTTCTTTTTCTTAAAAGTGGCTTACGGCCTATTTTGTATCTTCGTAGACTCAAGTCCCCTGGAGATACAGCTTTTGATTGGGAGAGATAACCGTGTATAGCTCAATGTTCGTTGGATAACATTCCTCTTTTAGTTTCCTCCGGCAGAAACAGTAGTATTAATTCCAAGAACAATTTTCTTCTTCAGTCGATTGGGATACATAGACCATCACTCCCTTTAAATCTTTATGCCTCTGCTCTTACCATTCTATGTTTTTTTGATGGGATGCCTCTTTTGGTTCCCTTAGGCAACAACAGCAGATTTCATTCCAAGACCAGTTTGCTTCTTTAGTCAATTGGAATGTCTGGAGACTATATCCCTTACCTTTAAATACTCCTTATGCCTCTCCTCTTATCCTCTCTATCATGAAGGGGATATTAATATAACTATCAACAAGGATATATTGACAATATATTCATGTTAACTGGATCTCCCTCATGCAACCTCATAGCCATATAACAGTTGCTTATGCTAAGCATTTCATGAGAATGGTACGTAGCAACTATGGGTGTGTTCTCAAATGGACAGGCATTGATCGCCACATACAGCAAGGCCACAAGATTTGTTCTCTTTATATATTTAGCACATAGAGATGGAGGTGCACCTTACTTTTAGGTGACTTTTCTGTCTACCATGAAGATCCAAAGGAGATGGCATTGCTTGCAAATAGATCAAGAGTGTGCCTTGCTACCTTTTGTTGTTACCCAAACCAAATGTATTTGGCCCTTTGCCTTTTGGAGGTAATTAATTGTGGACATCAATATCTACATGATACTCCCAAGACAACCACATTGATCCTTCCTCCTTTCACCATATTTCAGCCATTGGGGATGCCAAACACCCATTGGTTAACCATAGATAGTAGCACATATGTTTACATATTTGTAAGACAAATTATCCCTTCATAAGTGGCCACTAAAGGACCAAGTACTTCTAATTCTCACTCCAAGTGTAGAGGTTCAGCTACCCTCATGTTCAAAGTCAGGGCTGTCTTCTCTAGTTCTCAACTCTCAAGGACTATTGGCCGTGGGTGTTATTCAATCCAAAGGGAATAGTACCCTCTTAGTTGAAGCTTTGCTTTTGAGATACTCCTCACCCTATTGTAGACAAGAGCTTTGTCTCAATCAACACACTCTTCCCAGCTCTAACAGTGATTCTTTTCTGTCAAGGTTCCTCCTCACACAGGATGACTTTTTATTGAGGTTTTTGTACATATGAATTTGCACAGGATCTTCCCGACTCTCTTAAATGGTGAAAGAACAAACATGCTTCCAAATCATAACTAAGCTCCATGTATATAAAACAAATTGTTGTGCTTAAAATTTTAATTTTCAGTTGGATAGTACAATGCACCATAACTTTGTTTAGGCTTTTCTAGTCATGTTTCTTATCACTGAATCTTTGAACTCATGCAGTACGCACTTCTTGTAAATTTACAACCTAGGGTTATTGTGCTCGCAATACGTGTAACAACCTGGAACGCTCTTTGTAAAACTATTATGGTACCAAAAAATTGAAGTAATTAATAATACAAAATTCAAATAATTGACTGTAGATATGTTAATAGACATACCAATGATACCGAATGTATACGGTGTGTCCAGACCAATTCTGGGGGGTGTAAAGAATGAGAACTCGCGGGTTGTATTTCCCAATCCAATCTTGTAAAAATACTCAGTATCATACTGCAATCACATCCAAAACAGAGTTACGAAGAGTACGAGTAAGCAATGGTCTTTCAACATCAATAAAATATCCAAACCAGCAACTGTGAATAATAAGAGCAAAAAGATAAGGACAAAAAATCAAAGTTGACAGAAATAATTTTGCTTATAAAAAAGTGTCTGAGAGTACAAAGAATGTAATGAGATTTTGTGTTAAGACTTACATTACAGAAGTTTTCATTCGAAGTCAAGAAGTTGGATCATTTTGTTGCAGTAATGAGAATTTGACAAGTTAGCAATGAAAAAGATCTATGTATAATTTTATATAGCATATATCTTATATCTTCTCGAGTAACTTTGTCTAGGTTTTTCCTCTTCAATCTAGTAGTTCATTCTTATTGTTCATGTTGTTTTATGTATTCAAACAATCTTTTATGTTAGTGTGAATTTACTTATCTTTGTTTTAATTAGTGGATAATATGTACGGTTCAATTCATGTTATAGTTTAGTGGTACAAATAGAAATATTTGTGGTAAACTTTCAGTCTTGTGTTCTAAAGATAACAAAAATGTAAGAGTGTTTTATTTATTTATTTTAAAGTTTAAGTGTAGATTAGATGAGGGAGCAGAATTTGAAGAAGATATTTCATCACACTATTCTAGTATAAAAAGAACAAATTAAAATGCTGACAAAATTATTTTGTGAATTAAAAGGACAATGCATTGAATGTATTGTAACTAGTAATTTTTAAGGCAAGAAAATATGCAACAACTTTACTAGAACTAAATAAGATATTTCTATTCAAAATTGAGAACTCTTTTAAATTTGGCAAACTCTATGAAAGAGATGCATACCGTCTACTCTATTTCATTGATTCAAATGTAGTCAATTTATATAATTTACAAATCAAATTAGAAAACTTACTAAAACTAGTGAGCTATGGTTCCCATTGGCAACCAAAGAGTCCCCACACTTGTATCCTCCTTGGAAGTTGAAATGAATAGCTCAATGAAGATAAACTAATTACAAAATTAAAAAGTATTAATAAAGTGTTTAGTTTATGTACTCTAACTTTGTGGGGTCATTATTCCTAGTCCGTTGGACAAAAATTAAAGTAGCTAGATGTGTTAGAAAGACCTAGTTTTACCTGCTCAACAATGGACCCAATCACACCAACTTTGTAACAAATGAGGATTTTTTTGTTAATTTGATCCTTGATTAACACTTTCCCTAGTCACGAATAGAGAGGAATCTGTTTATTTTTTAATCTCTTGATAAAAACATAGGTCACATAATCTATATTTAGTGGAATGGTAGCATTTGGATTTAGTTTTGCATTATTAAGGTGTTCAACAAATCCTAAGGCTTCCAACAATGGTGAAAATTATGGACATAGAAACTCTACATTTAAAACTAGATACAACCCAAGAAAATGAGGTAGAACAAGCTTGGAAGAATTGTTACCATTATACTTAAGGATGGTTTAGGGTCCATATTATAGCTCGGATGAAGTTTCTATGTGACCCTTAAATCCACTCTTTCTAGAGATAAAGCCAAACTTTTTCATCAACTTGAAAATAATTAGGTCTATGAAATTGATCATATCTTTCCTTGTACTTGTGATTGGTATGTTGTAGTATCTCATGAACCTATTATTGGATATAGTGTATTCTTTCAATAAATATGGATGCCTTACCACCTCCTTCTAAGCATGTGATGATGTCTCATTAAACATGAAAAATAAGGCTACATCAATGGTTGGTTCTAAAGGCAAAATCCAAATGGACTATGTCCAATGGAGTTATGTAATGCATAATTGTATCTATGTTGGACATAGGGTTAAATCTCATCACATATGCATGAATTATTTGAATGATTAGAAATTTCACCATCTCAATCTATCTATCAGTTCGGGGTGAAATGCATTCAACTTCAATTACATGGTGTTCATCACAACCCATAGTGTTAACAAAACTTGCTAAAGAACCTACTATCCCTATAAAAAATGATATTAGATATGGTAGATTGAAATGTACCCAAACATTCTCAAAAAAAATCTTGGTTGCATCTTTTACAAAAAAAACCTTTTTGCAAGCTATCATGAGGAACATTTTTAAGAATCTATCAAATAACATGTACACACTAGCATCACCATGTTATGTCATGGAACGGCCTAACTTGAAATCCATGGGGATAGAGTACCAAGGCTTACTAGAAATTGGAAAAGTTATGCAAAATACTTGTTTTCAATATGTAGGTCTTGCAATTGTACATGTTATGCATAAGATCAAATGTATAGAATAGTATTGTGGTATAGTTTTACATAGTCGAAGTACTTATATAATACAACAATTATCTTCTCTATCCCAAAGTTTCCTACAACGCAACTATAGTGTGCTTTCTAAATCAGCTTTTGATATTTCCCAATATGGATACAAATGTGCTCCATTTGAATTAGAATTTTTTATTGCAAGTATTAATCAAGGATTTGTTTTCCTTGTGTGATTCTTTGGTAGATGTCATCCAAATTAGGATCAATCCTATATGATTAAGGCTAATATGTTGTTTGATGTATTGAAGAATTTTTAACATTATTGTCATGAATATGATTGCAGGTCAAATCAAGCAATCTATAACTGCATTAGTGATTCCCTTCTTGTTATAAATTTTGAGCTGAAACAAATAGAAGTAGGTGACAACCATTTATTCTGATTATTCTGCAACTTTCCTTACGTTTGCTTGAATTGGAGAGGCGTGTGGTATGTGTGAATGATTAGATCTATTTCCACAAGATATAGTGATTCCACTATTTACAAGCCTAAATAATGGTGTACAACTCTCTAGCATATGAAGGGTGCTTGTGTGCTATATTAGAGAGGGTCTCACTATGGTAGGTAACTAGATGCCTATGTTTAGTGACAACTACTCAGTGCATATTTAGAGTCATCTATCTCAATTTTAAAGGACTATTGCAGATTAGGAAGAATCATTGTCAATACCAAATAGAGTTTCTACTTCAATTGTGTAAATTCTCATTGTGGCATCTTTGTCCAAACTAATTTTATGTTTACACATCCCTTGATTACCTAATTTATTGGCCATGTCAATTGTGAGAATTTGAGCATGGCCCTTTGATAAAAATCAGTCAATCCCAAAAACAAGAAAGTTTTATGAAATTTTTAGAAGTTGGTCAATCTTTGATAACTTGTATCTTTTCAAGGTCAAGATGAACACCATTCTTGTCCATGATGTATCCTCTCTATACCAGAGGTATATTATTCTATATTAGCATAAAGCCTATGTTGTCACAAAATTGTCTATTGAACATATTGTAAATGATCCTCCCATTTCTCAAGTATGAGTATGTCATCTAAATAGACAATGATGATGAAATCAATGAAATGATTGTTTATATCATCCATCATTCACGTGAAGGTGGTGTTGGCTAGTCGGTGAACACTTCCTTTGGGATTCGTGGCATGTGCTTAACTGCCTCCCATGGATCCTTGTCTCTATCATTGTGGCATTTGTTGACAGCTCGAGCTTTTGGTGTAATGACATCAATGATTCCAACAATTGGTATCAGAGCGTTGGGTTATGGGTTCGAATCTCTAGAGGTCACTTTGTGGTCTCCTTATAAGAATTTTGTGGAACCCTCAGTCAGTGTTGAGGGGGGGATTGTTGGTTAGTCGGTCAACACCTCCTTCGAGATTCATGACATGTGCTTAACCACCTCCCGTGGATCCTTGTCTTTGGCCACTGTGGCATTCGTTGATAGCTCAAGCTTTTGGCGTAATGTCAGTAGTGATTCCAATAGGTGGAAAGTGCATTGGTCAAGCCAAAGGGGCATGACTAACCACTTGATCAAGCCCTCTTTGGAATTAAAGGTAGCTTTCCACAAATCTAATGGTTTAATTAAAATTTGATGGTACTTAGACTTAAACTAAATTTGGTGAAAATTTTGGTCTCTTGAGCTTATCCTAAAGAATTCAATGTAGAAAATCAAATACATATTTTTTTATAATTGTATTGCTCAAAGCTTCATAGTTAATTCAAAGACACCTCATCATACTAACTTTCTTTTTAATGAAAATAATTAAAATTTAACTATCACATATAATTCTCTTCAAATGTGTCTTCAAGGATATACTCCTCTATATTGTCCACAAATTATCCCCATGTGGGGTTCTCATTATCACTACGTCAAAATGTCAAACATCAAAGTTTCCTCTTCAATTCTCCGAGGATAACAACATAGCCTCCTACAAATGTTCTACGTGAGACTCATCTTTGACAAGGTGAATGCTATTTCCTTATAATTTAAGAAGTGGTTTACACTTTTCCAACTGGGATATCTAATCATCGATAGCATCTACATTAATTGTCCCTCGAAAAGTTGGAATGTCAAATTTTACTTGGACCTTGAAAGGGTTGTCACCATTAAATGAAGTCTCTATTCATTCTGTATTTGGTTATAGTTTACCTCAAATATGTTGGTGGACCTATGAGAAGTGGTTTATCATTGTCTTTCTAGAGAAATCTTGATCAACACCTTGAAGGGGTATAAGATGTCAACCCATTCTTTAACCATATGCAATCATGTGCACTGTAAATGAATTGGGACCAGAAGCTACTGCTCAAGTTTGAAACATTGAGTAATGCATGACCTGCAATGCTCTCATATATTTCACAGATATCTCTCAACCTTAACATTTTCTTCTAGATCAAAACCTTCCTTAATGTATCATGTGCCTTCCATTCCTTTTGTTATAACATCTGACTTAACATGATTATACACTCTATAAACAAAATTTAAATGCTACATGATTAGACCAACAAGAAGTAAAAACTTTCAATGTTCTTGTTTCAGTTTCTGGTTGCTACCATTGCAAATCTAAACACTTATAGAAACAATTTTCCAATTAACATGAAAAGAAAAAGGAAAAAGAATCTTCCACCTGTAAATTCTTCACTGTACAGTGATGAATGTAGCCTGATGTATAGTTAGAATACTTGTAGCTTGCAACAATCCCCTCTGCTGAATACTTGTACTTGGACTGCTCAGTACCATAAAGAACAGTATTGGACCCAGGCTCAGAGGTTGTGACCCATGATACAATTACTCTCCTACCAACATGGTCTCCTTGAGTAATATGGACCTGAATTCCCAAAACAGATAAAATAAATACAATCAAATGAATGCAGTAGACAAAGCATCTGATTTTTTGACCTATTACAGTCAAGAAAACATGCTGTCAATGTTGAGTTTAAAGAGCAGATAGAATAATATCAAATAGTAAAACGAGAATAAAAACAATCAGAAATAAATATATAACAAAATGAATTATGTGGTTTATCATTAAAGACTACATCACGAAAAAGCATGGCAATATCTTTATTTACTGTTTCTCTAATACAAAATACAGATTTTATAGACGGTCTGTACAGCCATCAGATAGAAAACAAAAACTTAAAAACAATGCACTTAATGTTTTAAAGCTAAAAACTAGATAGAGGTGCATATGCATCCAAAAAAAAAGTAAGAAAAACGAAAAAAAATAGAGATATGATCTCCAACATATCAATCTAACCTTTAATTTATCGATCACATTTTCATATATAATCTGCACTCATTCTTATATACAAATGTTTAACTCTTCAAATATAAAAAGACAACAACAAAAAAAAAAATTATCGTCAAACTTCTCATTCTCAACAGTCAAAAGACATGAATGTGAAATACCTGTTGAGGAGCATTATAACCTTGTGGAATGCTGAAAACATCACTATCCATGGGCATGTCCATAGATGCTTCAGTTTTTCTCACATAAGTGCTGGTTATTCCACCAAAACATGGCATACCACTGAATATCATCAAAAACAACAAAAACAAGAAGTCTTTCAATGTTGCTTCCATTTTCTAATGAAAGCCACAGTTTCAACTTCTTCAGTTTATATGCTCTAGTGAATACAGATAAAAGATATCCAATTTTGCCTGTATAAATAATGCTGTGTGTAGATTGATGACCCACTGAAATTGGAGGTATTGTGAAGAATATTCTCAATACAGAATTGCATATAATCAAATGTTAAATGAAGAAGTCAATCTATATGTCTTTTGAGTTTGTTTTTGGGTGATTTTTTTATCCCGAGCTGATCCAAAAACATCATTTTCCAGTGCTCTCGGAGACAGAAGAGAATGCAGTGAACATGGATTACAAGAATGGATAAATAGATAAATAAATTTTGTTCAAATTAAGGTTTCCAATAAATTAAATCATGTTGGCTGCATCGATGAACATTTAATAAAGCTTTTAAAAGTTGTCGATTATAACCACTATTTTGTTAAAATTAAGTTTTTCGAATAGACTAAATTATGTTGGTTACATCGATTGAGATTCAATAAACATTTGTAAGTATGTCGTTTATAACCACTTTTTTTGTGCTTGACATGACATATGGAAAGAATGTAACGATAATGAATAGCAACAAAATAACCTTGTCACCATCATAACTAAGGACACATACAAAAAGTTAGTATGAAGGCCTGTTATATTTCAATCTTATTATCACTCTTCCTTTGCCTAGTGAGAGTCATACGCACTAGTATGTTTTACCTTTCACCACTTTTTCTTCATTGGCCACTAATGAGGTATATGATGATTACTAGTGTCATATATATTATAATGTTTTTGTGTATGATGATTTGATGATAGTTATGAAATCTTTTGAATAATAATTATGCATATTTTTTTTCTTTTTAATGTTTCATATATTTTTGCTTTTCAATGTTCCAGATTACATTATGTGATCTTTTATTAGAAAATTGAAAATGATTAGGAAAGTATATCTATAAAATTAAAATTAAAATGAAAATGAAAAGTTTTCATTTTTCTGATGAAGGACCACAAAGTGTGATCTAAAATGTCGAAAAGCAAAAATACCCAGTCAATTACCCAAAAGCTTTTATAACAATTCATGGACTATGGGAAAATAATACCTTCAATTTGATGATTACTAGTGTCATATGCATTATATGATTTATATTTCTTGTCAAATAGATGATGATCAACTAGTTTTACTTTCTTACAACACATTTAAGAATGATATTGTATATGATGAGATTATACTAACCTTATTTATTTAGGATGTTCTTGATTCTTGTGATGTTGTTATTCTTACTTGTCATGATAGGCCTGTTTCTATATCCTTAGGTTCATTTTCTTGTGATCGTACATCTTATGAGAAGTCTAAGAATCTAATTTGTGATTCACCTTTTTACATACATGATGATACATCGTCTTATGAATAGATGATGAGATTTTAAATTGTGATTCCTTGCATTCTGATGATGTGATTTATGATGATAGTTCTTGTGTATCTCATGTTGATTCTATGGATATTCATGATGATCATGTTAAGTAACAAATAATATTGATAATCATGTTGAAAATGTTCATATATCTCATGATATTTTGTATCCTATATTTTATAGTGCTTTCGATATAAGATAATCCATGGATTAAGGGTTTAAGTGGTAATGGAGATGGTTGTCATAAGGGTCTATATGTACATTCCTCATCTATTAAGCTCATATCAATGAAATATTTCTAATACAAGATTTTTTTAAGAAACTGACTTCATTCATGGAAATCTTACGGTTCATAATCTTCCATAATGAGTTAAAAACTAGGAAATCAATGTAAGACACTATTTTTCTACTTGAAATCCAAATATTAGTTGGAAATGGAGGTCTTATAGTGTTTTTTAACAAATAAAAGAAAATACTAAATTGTTATATACAACATAACATAATGATATGAGTTGAAAAAATCCTATGAGGGTGAAAAATTTCTTTCTACCTATAGTATAATTAGACAACTACAAAAATATTAAATTCCTCTATCAAGTGCCTCTTAATCTGGAAGATACGACATATAATTTCCTTCCTATGCTCTTAAGATCTAGAAAGTTGCACCACATAATTGCCTTCCTATGCTATTAATATCTAAAAAGATAAAACATACAAGTATTCTCCTCCATTGCTTGGTTTGGACCCCTAATAGTATCTATAAAGCCTTGGAGGACAACCTTTATATTTGCCACACCTTCAATTTGGGAACTAAAGACATTGAATAACAGATTGTTTCAAATCCACATATTTTTGGCTTGAGTAAAAAGTCACCCCTTTCAACATGATTCAATTATGAAATAACCCCATTGGTTATGAACTCTCAATGTCAATGACAAAAGCACCCATTCACTACAAAATCACCTTGTCAATTACAAAACCACTAGTGTCAATTGCAAAATAACTGTTATTAATAGTTCTAAGTCTTGCTTCATTTGGAGGTCATAACATTTGCATATAGACTCAAAATAAGATGCCATTTTAAAAAAAATTATGTAGAATTTCAAGAGAAGTTACATTAATATATAATTATATTCAACTTTTGAGTCTACAAGAATATAGTTTTTTAATCCAACAACTTGTTGAATTGTCCTTCAATGTAAGATGAGATTTACTCATTGATCTAATACAAATTATACATGTACATTATTAAGGAGTTTTTGGTTTCACAAAATATTATATTTAGGATATAGGATAATATCTTTCCATCTTTGTAATAACTTAACATGTGTTGTTCTACAACTCCAATAGCTATAATTTCTTGGGTTGCTCAAGGAATTCCACAATGGCTAGTATTGGATACAAATAGAAAACTTCTATACACAATTCAATAGTACCAATTACATGCTTACAATTCTTCTGAACATTGATCCTTCAACCTGCTATGATGCTTTTCACATTCTAAAGTGATTATCTTTTACATGCTTATTCTAAAACCCCTTTTGTAATACATATGAGCTTGCACCTACAGTGACTTCTATTTCCATCTTTGGTACAACTTCATATATTGATACAAAGTTGTCCAATAATGTTTGTCAAGTTATAATACATCTTATTATTTTCAATTATGCTTCTTTTCAAATAAAGGCCATTTTAAAATGCTTATGAAGCTATTGTAAATTTGGTTATTCTTATTGCATCGATGCACAATGAAGGACATGTGTATTTACAATGAAAAGGAACTTCTCATGCTACAACTATGTGCATAGTTCAACTACAATAAAATTTTATGTAAACTATAATAATGCATATACCATCATGATGATGTCCTTCAATGTTCTTATGTTCATGTATGATGCACAAAGTGCTCACTTACTTGCCTATTAAATTGGATATTATTTATCTCTTCTTTCCATAATAAAAATAAGTTACATGCTACAATGTTCAATTTTAATGGATTGTGAATATGGGTGCTTATTATATATAACTTGTAAAATTTAAAAATAATCAAAATAGAAGGAAACAAATATGAATCAGCTTCTTAATTCAAATTTAGCTTGCAAGTTCCTCAAGGTTGAACTTTGATTAAAATTTGAACAATACAAATGCTGTCAAATAAAAACTCCATTGTTTGTGAGGATAAGATCCCAATGAAAATAATGGATTGTGGTGACTCAAATGATTTGTACAAAATCTTTTTAGCATGTACTAATCAATGATAGTCATTTTTTTTGGAAGCTTTGAAGCTCCATTTATAATATTTTGGCTAGTAGGATGGATGATTGGGATTTTCCTAAGAGATCTATGGTGGAGGTTGAATGACAAAGTTTTCCTTGGATCAAGGAGAAGATGGATGTCTATGAATAAGTTTGTTCGAGGTGAAGGGATGACATTATTTATCTAGAAATAGAAAGTACAACAAACAATTAGTTGCAATAAAAATTGGGAAGGAAATGAAATTAGTTGGTCATTTATTTCTGAAAATGATGGAGGCGATATAGATAATTAAATATAATAAAATATTATCTAATTAATTTATCCATTTGAAATGGAAATTAAAGTTTAATTAAATAATAAAATTACTTTATTAGAAGTGACATTGGGGTAGAATGATTAAATAATATTTATTTAATTAGTTAACTTGGTGAACTAGATTAATTAAATAGTATAATTATTAAATTAATTAGAAGTGGAATAGATTAATTAAATAACATAATTATTTAATTAATTAATGATGATAAAAATAATAGTATGGAATGGATTTACATAAAAATGGTATTGGTATGCTTTTAGATGTTTGTATTTTATTCCTCTTCAAAGTGTCACTCTAACTAAAATTCAATGAGACTGCAAGGAGTAACAATGTTTCAAAGAAAGAGATATCCCTTTGTGTACTTGGGTATTCCTCTTTCTTCTAGGCCTGTGCTGAGGGGGACTTGGCAAATTGCACTTGATAAGTTTCAAAGGAAAGTTAACCATTGGACCTTCAATTGGCTCTCTTATGCTAGAAGATTGTGGTTATTGAAATCAGTGCTCCAACTTTGCACATTTATAGGTGCTTCATCCAAATTGCCCCCTTAAGTTTCATTTGGGATTTGAATACTCTTTCTTGTCAATTCTTTTGGGCTAGTAATTTGGCTTCATCTAAGTGGATTTTGGTTAAATGGGAATCTATTTGTAGACCGGACGTTATTGGCTTGCAACAAGTTTCTCTTACTAGCCAAGTTTTGGCTGCCAAGTTACATTGGCACTAGTGCACTAACCAGGATTAGGTCTAGGCAAATATCCTTACTTGGGAGGAGTACATCCTGCTAATGTTTCTAGAATTAGCCTAGTGGGGAAGGGATCTATGATCTAGGACACTCTTAAAAGGGGTGTTAATTTAATCAAGCAAGGCTTGTTTTGGATCTACAATAAGGGTTCAGAGGCACTTTTCTGGTTTGATTCATGGGATGGATTCTCTCCCGCCAAGTCTATGTACCCACACTTACAATAATTGTATGATCACTTATTGGAGGCTAGTTGGATGAAGGTTGAAGATTTCAAAACCACTCATTGAGTGGGTCAGGTTGAGGTGTTTGAGTGCAAGGATCCCTCTTATTGGCCACCTGGGGGGTCAAAGGAGGTTCTCAAAGAGCTTTCTAGAATTATTGCAAGGTGTACCTACAATTCCATTAAGAGAAAATATATCTTGTCTTGGACTCCCCATTCTAAAGGGGTGTATTTAGTGGCCAATGGGTATCAGGTTTTGAAATAAGCAAATTCACGAGATGGATGAGTTCCTTGGTAGAAAGTGTCGAATAGGTTCACTTGGACAAAATACAGTTTTTTTTCCTTTGGATAGCCACTCAAAATAGATGTCTTACTTGGGATAAACTAAGGAAGCGAGTAATACAAAGGTCTTCTATCTATATCCTTTATGGAAAAGATGATGAAACCTCTTCCCATTTGTTTCTTCAGTGCATTTTTTTCTAGAGCCATCTAGCATTTGTGGTAGGGTACTTGGAAGCAAGCTTGTATTAATGCTTCCTCACTTCATGAACTTTAGAAGAATTTGGTTCATCCTCCTGCTAAGGCATTATTTCTTTAGGTAGCCTAGAATATTGGCCCCTCAAACATCCTAAGGAAAATGTGGTTAGAAAGGAACTGTAGGATTTTTTAGGACATGAGGATGAAGGTTAAGCAAGTTTGGTAGATAATTACTGGGATGATCCAAGAAACTATTCAAGCTAAGTGTGATAGAGAGACCCTTACATAACCTCATGAGATAGAGGTGATGCAAGGGATACTTATCTAGAAATAGTGTTGGACCTTCCATTTCTAAAAGGAGGCAGTCTCAAATTAGGAAAACTCATAGAGTTGGTCATTGGACTTTGCCACCTATAGAGATTTTTAAGATCAATACAAATGGGTCCTCTAAGGGAAATCCTAGGCATGCTGGAGTTTGAGTGTTGCAATGGATTGTATGGGTTTTATTTGAATCTTCTTTTCGAGCTATAAAGACTTCCAAACTAATAACCTTATAAAAGTGCTGGTTATTCTTATCGCCTTGGAAAGGTTCTATGAGCTTGGCTACTACAAAGTTATATGTGAGATAGATTCACAAATTCTAGTTAATATATTGAATAAGTAGGATAGTGGGGATGAGAGATGGTAGTTGGCAGTGATGGTTAAGCAGATTCGATAGCTATGCAACTCTTTGGATTTTATTTTCTTCATTCATATCCCAAGGGAATGGAATAGGGTTGTTGATTATTTGGAATGGGCCTTTGAAAATATGGGTAATCGAAATATTCATTTTTGGGAGCACCTTAATGGGAGAATCCCAAAAGTTGGAGGGGTTGATTTCAAAGGATTTTCATGGATAGTATGGGTAGTTTTTCTTTTGCTAGGTATTGGCTCTGTAATGATGCTATTGGTTGGTTGGGATTGGTCCCAAGTGGTTGCATTGCTTCTTTATTATATTGTTGATTTTTTTTTATTAATAAATTTCTACGCTTATTTTATTTAATAAAAATAATATTTCAAAGAAAATACAATCAAATAAACACCATGGTAGGATGACGATGATGAAAAAATTGTGCTTAGGATTTTTGGATAAGATTTTTTTAGATTAATTGATTGATTGAGTTGGGTTGAGAAATTAAGATGCTCCAAGTTCTTTAAGGATGAATTGTAGATAATCTAGAGAGGAATGCCCTCTTAAGAGGGTAAGTAGGTGTAAATAATATGGTTGGAATCTTGATAGGAGAAAAGTATAAAAAATAGGCTAGGACAAGATGAAAAGGGAAAGGAGGGTGGGAAAAAATGGGAGAGGGGTAAAGAATAGGTGATAGTCACCTTGGCTAGCTAGTTAAAGAAATATTGTGCGGGTTGTAGATAGGTACATGTTAATGAATTTGAAGAAATTCTCAAATATGTTGAGTAACCTAAATTTTATATAGCATATGATGGTATGTGTCAAGTTATAAGAAACCTTGATGATGTTTTATCATATGCATGAAGGATTGACTTGTACATACACAAAAAAATGGTAAATAATAAATATGCCCCAATAGACATATAATCAAGACATTTAGCATGATATAATGGACCTTGATGAGCTCAATTGAGTATGTTGTGGGTTGAAAATAAAAAACACATAATAGTAATCAAAATGCAAACAAACAAGAACAAACACATAACTTGATTTACTTCTCATCAAGTTGATGATATTTGTAACTTTTAACAAGGATATCATGCATGAGAGAAAGAAAATAACCTATGTAGGTGGAGTGAATATGTGTCTAAAAAGCGATTGTTTTCCTAAAATCCAATTTAGGGTGAGATTTTTAGGGTGTGTTTGTTCATGTGTTGTGTCGATTCAAGATTAGGTAATAAAAGGGTACATGTCATGATGTCAAGTATTTTTATTAGGTATAATCATTTTTCAAAGAAAGAGTCAAGATGTAAGATAGATATTTACCAAAGGAAAGAGGTTACGTGGGAAGAGAGATGTTGAAAAGGAGAGAAACTATATAGAAGAAATAGGGTGAATTGTACTTTAACTTTCCCCCGAGGGAAAATGTTGCTCATGGATAATGGAAACTAGGTACTTACACATGATGCCTACAAGTGAATTTCATCATGGTACTTTCCTAAGGTTTCATAAACATAATTTTCATCAAAGAGTAATATTTATTTTTACTTTATATTTTTAATTTGTTTATTTTGTTATTTTTATGATAATATGTTGCTAAATTAGGTATAGAACTACTTGATGTACACAGTCATCATTGGTTCCTTCAACTCTTTACCTTTGATTATCCATAGGTTGTGTGCTTATATTCCACATCTAACAATGGTGACATAGGGACCCACCCAATTTGGTTCAAATTTTCCTTTCTTCTCATGGTCTTGATTTTTATTCTTATACTTTTATTTGAGAACAAGATCACTAACTTCAAACTCATTAATTTTGATATTATTTTTTCAGCTACAATGGAATTGATTTTGATATGCTTTGAGGTGATTTAACACATTATGTTGGTGTTCATCAAGAAGATTTATTTCATATGGTTGTGCCACCATGTATTCTTCATTCATGGCGAGGTTACAAAAATAGATGTGCAAGTAAGGTAGCTTAATATCAATTATCAAGATGAATTCAATGCCAAGATCGGGGAATATAGGGTGGTTCCTATGGGGTTGAAAATGCTTGTGTGATAGGTCGATAGGGCAAGTTGAGATTGAGTGTTAGTCATGACCAATGTCATTGACAATATGCTTAAGGATTTTGTTAGATGTTTCAACTTTTCCGTTACCTTTCAAATAATATCAAGTGGACCACCTTTTTTTAGAAATTGAGGTATCTCAACCTTGGCAATTCCTAAGTTAATTATCTATTATTATTTAATAATTTCCCACCTAGATATTTGGTAGTTATATAATTAAATATTTGATCTTTATAAAAAGGAACGTGAGATTTTGAGTTGGCACTTTTGCCACATGTCAATGCCTTGAAAAGTAAGTTATTAATTGTCAAAAGATGCCCATTTAGTGGTCTTAACATGGAAATGGAAATCCTATGTTTAAGGATGTTATGATAGATTCTACAACAACTTCGAGGGTTAAAAATAAGAAAGATCACTTGGGACATAAGAACTGTGTTGATAGATTATTTATGACAAATTATGACAAGGTAGGATTTATATACTAATCATGGAGACTCCACATGTGTGAGGAGTGCGAGAATTTTCACCACCATTATTTGGTGAAATTTTTGGGGTTTGTATGGCCATTTCTAGCTCCTAGTTTGGACCCATGGTTTTAGCAGTCAGTTTACAATCTCATTTTTTATATCTTGTTTTGTCCTTACATGTATATTTGATGCACAGGATAGTAGTTTATAATGAGAAGTTTAATAGGTGCACAAATGCTATCAAATTTGATGCAAGATTGAAGGAAGTCAAATTTATTGTAATCTCTTTGCAAATAATACAAATTTTTAATTATTTTTGGTCAATTTTTTTTAACCCAAAAGGGTTTTCTCCATGTAAATATTTATGTTGTTGTATGACTCTTAAGTATTATTGATTTTTTTGTTGCTAGTTCATATTATTTGTAAATTTCTATGAATATTCTATAGTATACTTTGTAGGTTTGTATGTTTATTTCAAATCTCCATACTATAGTAGTTTCCTTCATTTCTAACATTTGCATTAGATCCTAGCCAACTTTTTTATTAAGTGAAAGTGTGAAGGTTTTTTGTGCCACAAGGGAGTTTTGGTTTTGTATATTTGTGAGTGTGGAAATCATGCCTACACCTACATCTCAATTGGATATTGAAAAAATAATAAAACAAATTCTAATTTCTGGAAGCTAAAAATGGACAATCTTCTTAGAGAAAGAGATCAATGGTTGACTACAATAAAAGAAAATAAAATCAATGCAATCAATCAAGATGAGTGGGACAAGATGGATAAAAGGAATGATGTATAATTTGGTTGTCTTGTAGATTCTATCCTAGTAAATATCTTTGAATAAAAGTTCACATTTTCTTTATGGAGATGGTTAGGTGAAATTTTTCAAGCCAAAAGTTTGGTAAACAAACTCTATTTGAAAATAAAACTATCTTCTCTTAAAATAAAGGAAGGTAAATCTATTATTGAGCATTGAAATACTTTTAATTTAATTGTGAGTCAATTAGCCTCAATTTATATTAATATTGAGGAAGAAGAAAAAATCATTATGGTACTTTGTTCTTTTATTGAGCCATGAGAGAATTTTATAATTTCTATTAGCACTAACGTTGAA
The DNA here is from genome assembly GCF_030272615.1 of Cryptomeria japonica. Classification (NCBI taxonomy): domain Eukaryota; kingdom Viridiplantae; phylum Streptophyta; class Pinopsida; order Cupressales; family Cupressaceae; genus Cryptomeria; species Cryptomeria japonica. The sequence goes on along the minus strand of NC_081405.1, from coordinate 152,716,150 downwards.
GATCCAAAGTTGGAAACCCTTGTCACATAAAATGAGGAAGAAAGCTATTGATATTTCAATGAATGCTCTAAATGTCAAGGGTAGCTCAAAGGAAAGAGGATAAAATAGATATCAAAATGTACCTAAGGACAAACAAAATGGTAAGTCTAAGACTCATAGAATGAAGAACAGAGTTAAGTATTGGAACTATGGAAAGAGGGGACATGTTAAGGAATGTAGGAAAAAAATACTTGGATTCCTCTACAAAAATTCCAATGTAGGTGATGAGGTTTTAATTTTGTATGTAAAACTATATTGAGCACAAGCATTATTTTGTTGATTCAAGATGCTTTTATCACATGAATCCTCATAAGGAGCAATTCTCCACATATAAAAAAATATGATGGAGGTAATGTCTACCGTAGGTACAACACTACATATCCAATTATTGGATAAAGAATGGTACAATTTAGTTTTGATGATGGTGTTGGTTCCCAAAATTGCAAGTTTGTCAAACTCTAAGAGTATGGCAGGCTCTATGGTCAAGTTTGACAATTAAATTTAGCCAACGAATGGGATTAACCAAAATGGTTGAATTCCCTTGCTCTTCAAGCTTTGCTTTGCCTAGGTGGGTATATCTTGAGGGTAGTTGTAGCAAATTATAGCTATATAGAGAATGTTTTTGATGTATGAAGTGAATGTATTTGTGTAGTTTAAAGTTCTATGGTTGGTGTCTTCCTTACACTAGGCAATGGAGTCAATTTTTGCTTCCTCAATGGTTTTGTATCACTCTGTTAGACAATTTTTATATTCACGCCTTGTATGAATCTATCAATTATTTGATTCCCTTAATGAAATGAGTTGTCTTTTGTTACTATAACCTTTCTGAATGAATTTAATCCCTCATTGAGAGAACCAAGCAAATAAACCATACAAAAAAAGACATTTTCAATCAAGTTGAGGTACTCTTGGTATTCAAATCAATATAACACCTAAATTCCACATATAGAGATATCAAACAACCTTGGTTAATTTAACCAATATAACAGGTGCAACCAGATTTCAAAAATATTCAATTGTATTTATTCATAGCTTGTAAGGAAAGCACAATCATTTCTTAGAAAGTCTATTTTTTTATCTATCTTCTATTGCTTCATTCATATCAAATGCCAATTTATAACATAATAGTGAAAAGGTCATGCCTTTTCAAATTGTCTTTTCAATTTAAACTAAAATTGATAAAACTAATGATACTAATTAAGGTCTTTGACAACAATAAGAAACAAGATATTGAACTATCTCCTTATATCAGTGATTGGCTACCATTATGTTGCTCTGACAAGGAAAAGATGCACCTATGAGATATGCTCAATATAACCTAGTGTAGTGTACTCATCAGCATCATCAATGATATTGCTCACTAAGAACTCAATGTCATACATCTTCTCCAGCCATGCAAATGTGTTGTCTATTACATAATCTTCATCATTGATATCATCAAGAGCCTCTGAGAGTGAGCTTCCATTCATCCCTCCATTAAGCTTGATCCTTTATATCTCATGTGTCATTAAATAATGCAAGTAGACGTGTTCCTGCAACTCCACCAAACTCATTTACCTTGGCCTCAAGGATGTGATACAAATTTAAATGATTTTGCAGTAAAGTATTGCCCTCCTTCAAAATTTGTTCATTAATAGTCCTCGTTCCTTGCGGCTCTTGAAGCTTCTCCTTGATCCTATCTTCTAATCTTGTATGTTCCTTGAGGGGACTATAGTTTCTCATGTGAGCCAGCCAAAATCTATCTATGTGTACTATCAACTTATTGAACATCCTTTTCACAAGCTCTGAATCTATCTCATACTTCGAAGCTTTAATTTGTGTATCAAGTTGTTGCCCTTCTCTTTGAGACTCATGAGATTTTTTCTTACAATGGTATGCTTCTTCCTATGCTACTAGAAGGACTTTATCAGGTTCATATGTCAACTCCTTGGACATATCTTTTACTTTGTCTTTAAGCCTTGCACTTTCATGTCCAAGAAGTTCATTCTTTGATTTGTACATGTTTCTTTCCTTAATCAGTTGTTCAACCTGAGCCTTATTGATTTTTTCTATATTGATGTTCAGATCAGCAATTTCTACTGGATCAATTTCTCCAACTCGTTGCACCATCAGATGTCCAAAAACTATACCAGTATCAATGATTTTTGGTGTTTTATCCGAGGGATTTAGTGGCCATGTAAGAAAACTCTTTTCATCCGAGTTGAAATTACAAGATCCACTGCATATTTCATCCATAGATTCTGAGATCAATTTCAGCAGTGTGTCTTGGCTTCTTACAAAGTTGTCAAAAATAAGAGCAGAACTTATATCCCACCCTCGGAAGATCATAACATCCGCTTCTTGCAAAATTTCTCTTCCCCTCTCTGGAGTCATTTTACTCATTTCTAAATCAATATTCTTCTACAATTCCTATAATAATTGAGACTCATTGATAGGTACTATATCAACAACTCATTTTCTAACTTGCTTCCCTTTATACTCATACAAAAAGGCTTTGAATTATGAAGCCTTCACAAAATCATTGTCAGAGATAAATTGTTTACAAGCTAATTGTCTCACATCATCAATTAAATCTCCTAATGATTGGTCCATTGTCATCATCAGATCTAGTGGGGCACAATACTCACCAATTTCTGCTTTGAGAATTTTCTTACTGAGCACTATTTGCTACATCTTCTTCTTGTGGGGCATCTTCTTCCATGGAGAAGATAATTCCAAGAGTGGACTATGGTGAAATACGTTGAATGGGGGATTCACTCCCTGCCTCTGTTCTTTGAATACTTTCCCCTCTAGGTTCATTTATTCTAGCCCTGAATACAAAAGATGGAACACATCAACATGTGAGATAAGTGCCTCGGTCCTGGAAATGGGATCATCAATCTCCAAGAAAGAACCATAATAGGATGAATCATGATTCTCCTTCCATGCCTCTGCTTGCATAACTTTTTTATATGTTTCAATCTTTTGAATAGCTCGAGACTCATCTAGATTCTTGATAAGAACATCATGCACATAAGGCTTATGCTTATACCCACTCAAATTTTTCCTTATTTTGATTTCAAATTAATAAAACCCTTAGGATCAAATTCTTCCCTTTTCTTACCTCATGGCAAACTATAGTGTGCCAGCTTTCTATCAATTAAATCATATCCTTTCATGGCAGCTATAGTGAAATCCCCAAAGTAGAGGGTTCCTAGCATGAGAGTCTATTTTCCAAATGATCTCAGATTCATAAAAGTGGAATAAGATAATTGCCTTATAATCTCATAATATGCTACTCAATTAGGCATTTTTCTAGGTAGAAGGAAAGGAGTATCCTCAAACCCATATACTCTAGAATCTTTGTACAATCCTCAAAAGGATACCAATCTCCCTAATTGTGGTTAGAAACTTTTGAATTTCAAGTTAATGTGTAATCATAGGGATGGCCAAAAATTTTGTACAATGGCTTAACAAAGTATTCTTCAAAATATAAGTAATGGGGCTAGGTATACCTGTTATCCAATATTACGATCCATATTTGTATAGCATTTAATTTATTGGTCTTATCATAATCTACAATTTTGAAATGTTATATCCATATGCCCATTTCTTGGAAAACATTTAGAATCATATGCATAAGCAGAGAATAATGTTTGAAACATATACAATTATTATTCCTTTAAATTGAACATAAGCTTGTGTCAAATATATATGTTAAGTGTGTTGCATAGTCAAATGGGCGAGCACCATGACTTTGTATGTCTTCTACTAAAATCATTGGTGCAAGTGACATGAGAGGAGGAGCATCTATGCCCAAGACCTGGCAAATTGAATAATAGGTACACTGAAAATACTCAAACAATTCCATAGAGAATGGATGTTTGTCATTAAATTCAAACTTGTTACTTGTTGGTTTCCTTCTAACCTAAGTTTGTATAAGGGAAATCTCCATCTCTTGTAAGCAGTAACCATTCTATGGTATTGTTTCTCAAGGTTTTCAAGAATGATTTCTTTATCACAGCTATCTAAATCAAAGACTAAGGAAATATATTCCTAGGTTATTGCTACAAGTGGTGTTCCTTGAGAATCACAGATTCTTTTGATCTTTGGGTTGTAATTCTTAGCAATTACTTTCATCAAATCCACATTTACATATACATTAGGCACAACCAACTTCTCTAAATTTAATTGCCATGGATTGCACACAAGTTCATGCTTGAACATTCTTTTGTAGTGGAACATGAATAGGTCATACCCTCTTTCAGGTGTCCATACATTTCCTAAATGCATTTGTTTACCTTCTAGTTTCTTTGCACTAGGGTTTAATTGTGCGGTCCTGTTTATTTTAGGACCTGCACCAGATAATTGGTATATTAAGTCCCGTTTTTCTTACTTTCCTTCTTTCTTTTGCTTCTTGGCCCTAGGTTTATCAAAAGTTTCTTCAATGAATTTCTATTATCTCCTTTTAGCTCAGAATTATAAACCCTAAAGCAGAATCCTCCTCAATTACCAAAGTTTCACAATGGATACTTACTTGAGATTTCAATGTTGAAATGATCACCTCAGTTCTCGACTTGATTCCTCCCACTTAATATTTAGTGATCCATGTATTTCTCTGTGTTTTTCAAATTGTCTCAATTACCTCAATCTAGACTTGTGTATAATCTCTCACTCATGCAAACATTTATGTCAGTAGACGGTCATTAATGCATTCATTTTTTTTAATTGTCCATCTGATGTGACAATTTTCATTGACAAGACAAGGATGACCTTTCTTCAATCATGCTATCTCTTATTTGGAATCATCTTGTTCACAATTCTTTCGTATCTTTATATCCTATCGAGGAGACAAAAAGATTCTCTTATCGATATTGAATGTCTCCTCAATGAAACCCTTTATTTGATCTTGTGACCTATCGAGAAGACTCTTCACTCTTTACTCAATGTATCTCTAGCTAGTCACTCTACCCTTGTAAGTTCACAGAGACCTTAAAAAAGTCTCATCGAGATCAAATGTCTCTTCGATGAGTTCTACAATATACTACTTCGAGGAAACCTGAATTCATTCTCTTCGATCACACTATCGAGCACTTCTTCTTATATCATCACCATCATTTTGAAAATACTTCTGTAATCTCTCTTAGATGGCAATTATCTCCTCAATGTACTCTTGCTAAGTCCCTTTTTGTCTTATCGATGAGACCTATTATTCTTTGTTCGATGCAGTTCATGTATCTTATTCTTATAAGATCACCGAGACATCAAAAAATTCTTGTAAATTTCTTATCGATGAAGATTTTAATTGTGTGATCTAATAGACATTACAATGTTTGTTCGATATAAATTAATCTGTTCATACTTACTAGATCATGGAGACTTTGAAAATGTCTCCTCGTGGCATCGGTGTCTTGTCTATGGGACTCCTTACTGTCAAATCTAGCAGACAATATGATGTCTTCTCGATATATCAAAACTAACCTTTTGATCAAGTTTTATGTTCTATTAGTGATTTTCTATTACTACAATATTCAAGAATGATTCATTATTTTGCAAGCAATTTGGTGTCATACCAAAAATGTTTAATTTTTCAAAATTTAGGCTAGAAAACACATTGAATTATGACACAAAAGGTAAATTGGCTATGAGTAATGTTGTTATCAATGAAAATGAACACAAAGAGGTTTTGTTTGTTTTCGATTAACCCTTGATATGGATAGTAGTGGGAAAATTATATGGACACAATGACATGGGATTCATACTAACTTGTGAACTTTTGAATGACAAGGTTTGTCACTTCAACTGATGTATTTTATACTCCAACAGATGGGAGGATTAAAACCCTCCCTAGTGTTTTACATATTCTTGGATTGCTAGAAATCTTTTTTGTTTAAAAATTGAATGATTAAATTATGCTTATAACATTTAACAAGCATGGTTGCAAATTAGTGAGAGGAAGCTTGGTGGTAGCAAGGGAAACAAGGATGGGAACCCTATTTAGGCTTGATGTCACTACTATTTGTAAATCAACCTATATGACAGAGAAGGTCGAAAATACTTGTATGTTGTGGGACCATAGACTAGGTTACAATAGTAAATAAGTTTTTAAAACTATTTTAAATAAAAAGTGTTGAATAGTTTCTCTTATTTTAATGAGAGTTATGTGTTTGGTAAATAATAGCATCATATTCTTTAGAAAGAAAAAAATGTGAAGAATAAGTTAGAAAATATTCATACGGATGTGTTTGGTCCAATGGATAATGATTCAATTAGAAAATATTTTTATTTTTTACTTTCATTGATAAAAAGTTAGATTTACATGGTTTTACTTCATGAGACAAAAATTATGAAGTTTTCACTAAGTTTAAGGAATTTAAAGTCTTGGTAGAAAAATAATTAGGACTTAAGATAAAAGTATCAAGATTTGATAATGAAGGGGAATATTTCTCTAAAAATTTTGATGAGTTCTACAAGTATGTAAGTACTATAAGATATAGACTACAACAAAATGGTGTTGTAGAAAGGATGAACTAAATTACTATGGGAGGAACCAAAAGTATGTTGAGTGATGCATGATTGGAAAATTTTTTTTGGAATCATCATGCAAATGAACACCCCCCCCCCCCCTTCAGTGCAACTTAGTGAGTATTTCTTGTTACTTGATAAATATATCTCCTTGTAAGGCTCGTGTTGTAGGAGCTACAAATTCTAGGATCACCTACAAGAACAAAGATACCTTCCATAAGAGAGTATGCAAGAAATGAGCTTTCTTGAATTTTGAGATATGAGATATGTTAAAAATGTACAGGGACCTTGTTTATATAGACAAGGTGTGTTGTGGGATGATCAACTAACATGACATAAATATTAAATGACCTAGAAAAATAAAGAAATGCAAGTTTAAAAAATAAGATATGGATAAGAGCTTATCTAGAGAGTTAAGACTTCTAAAAATAACACTTAGGACCTAAGTTAACATGTGAATAAGTCCCCATTAGGAATTTACTAGGTACAATGCCTTATTCACACAAACACCACCCCCCCCCCCCCCTTTCGTGCAACTTAGTGAGAAGGAATCATCATGCAAATGATGCAATATACGAGAATTAATCTCAACTATGAGGCCATTTCAGGTAACCATGAACAAAAGATCTCTAACAAATAGAATAAAGGATAAAAACCTCTCCAAAAGAGAGATTGCAAATTAAAAATCATGTACAAGTGATAGAATTATTAATGTATGGATGGCTCATCAATACCCCCCAAGAACAACATCCATCATGAAGAGACAATACAAAAGACCCTCCATAGTGTTGGTTAAAAAATTTGTAATTAGAGTATGATTACAAAATGTGTCTTTCATCCACAGTATGATGAGATTGAATCTCTCCTCACAAAGGGGAGGTTGCCTTCTTATTGCACTCTACCAACTATTATCTACCTAACTTTTGTTTTCTAAACTATTTTCAAAGCTGTTACAATTACTCTATATTATCTTTTTTTAGAATAAGTGTTTATCCAAATCTCTTACTACAGAGTGGATTTTATCTTTCACAACAAGTCACAAATAGAAACATACTAATTTAAACATTAATAAAGGATATAACTTTGAGCCAAACATAATAATGTCCCAAAGATGTAACAGTAAATTTATAATAACTAAGAAACCTTTTTAAGCCCAAAGTCTTGCATAGTCTCTCTAACTAATTCTTGAAATTAAATTATGATATGTGGATATCTCCAAGTCTTTCACATATATCACAGCTTTCACTACTCTAAATAGATAACCTGATGTAGCACAAAGTCTCCATCTTGTTATCAATCACAGGAAAATAGTTCTCAATAAAATACTATAACACAAAGTCCACAATATTATATCCCTTAATCTAACAAATTCTCACACTGCACAATTCAATCCTTAATGAAAATATGATAAGAATCACATATGAACACTCTCACCATATAATAAAGTGAATCCAAGACAAATATTGGAAAACAACTCTACTCCTTTATTGATAGAATTTTCAAATTTTTAAAAAAGCATAAATTCTTTGATAGCTCTACAATCTAGTAGAGTTTTGATGCATTAACCAAAATATAATTATTTACAATGAGGTATCTCCTTTATATAGAGAAGAGCCTTCAGAAAATCTAGGGATTCTACAACCAATTTGACTTATTCAAAGTACAATCCGATTTGATTTAGGACTTGTACTTTCTATACATGCAATTACGTATGTACAAATTGTCATGTAAAATGTTGAAAACAAAAACAAAATTACAAACTAAAAAGATATAAAATAACCTATTAGTGTCGGGGGACACTTCTTCATCAAAATTATTCTTCAAAAATTATTCAAATTTGTGAATAGCTTCTCTCATCAGTGATTCATCAGGTCCATTAATGTACCTGACAATAGCGTGAACCCAAGTAACTGAATCACCTATGTTGACACATCCTCTCTTATGTTTCTTCAAAAGAGATTCTAAATTATCCAAGATTACCTAAAAATCTACTAGTTTGTCAAGAGAAGAAACTATAAATTCTTCTTTATCCATTTCTATGTTGTTGGCATTATAACAGACAAGGGGAGATTGTTGGCCTTTCAATAAGGATATTGAGAAGGTTGTTGATGATTATGGATATAACTGATTAAGGATTTTTACTATCTTAACAATATTATTTTGTCATTGAAGTCAAGAAATTGATTTTCTGATTTAGTATGATGTTGCCATATCTTAAGAAGTATGTTTTGAAGAGAATTAAGATGTCGGTAAAAGACACAGAAAGAATGTGATGAATAAGGGGAGGAATAAGTTATTCAATGGGCAACTATTACCGAGTTAGACAATGATGAGATCATGTTGTTTAGATTGTTTTGATATCCTACATATACTATTGTTTGTAAGGTTAATACTATACTATGTTACCGAGCAAGGAACCTAGTCGGTAAACCCTAAAGAACCTAGTCGGTAAACCCTAAGGTTATCGCTATCGGTTAATGAAGGCAGAATGTCTTCCGAGTGAAGTTTAGTATTTACCGAGTTGCAACCGAGTAATAACAGAATGCATTGGATGAATACATGCATTATTTAATGATGGAAGCTGATGAGCTAGATATGATTAAATGATTAATACAATGTATATGAAGTTTGTTAAGGATCTATGGCATTGAAAGATCAACAGGAAGATCTACAGCTCAGATTGAACCGCAATACCCTAGCACAAGTTCCAAGGCGAGGTAAAATATTTCAGATCGAAGGATACATTGAACCTGGTCAAGATTGAAGATCTAATGGCTATGATTGATCATGGGAAATGTGATCAAGGAGATTAAGCGGTTAGCAAATTGTTTATAAATAAGGAACTGTTGATAAACAATGTATGCGGGCAAGTGTAAGCACAGAGATGCTACATAGTGATTACCAAGCATAGAAGCTTGAAGACCTATTTGAATAATAGAGTAAGGAGCCCAGCAGAGGGACAAGATAAGTCCTAAGACTAGATTGTATTGAGAAAATAAGAATATGCTTTAGCATTTTAGATGCAAAGTTGCAGACATACTCATTACTGTTGTTTATTTGTAAGTGACAGAAAATCTCTTAACAGAGTGGACTTAACAGTCTTATTTGTAAACCCTCTAGCAAGGTGACATTCTGATTGAGTGTTTGAAACCCTTTAACAAGGTCACTTCTAACAAAGTGAAGATCCTAACAGATCTGAGGGAAATCCCTTAACCAGATCACATCTAGCAATGTGTTTGTAATCTTTAACAGGATTTTCTTTTAACCGAGCATACTCTAGAAGAGTATATTTCTTAGTGGGTCCGAAATCCCATAGTGGTTTTTCCCTATTTGGGTTTCCACGTTAAATCTGGTGTTATGTGTTTTGTGGTGTTATCTGTTTATGAGTTTACATGTTTTACAGTTTTGGTTAAAGCTACCGAGGTTGAATCTGTTGAATATATTGAAGATTAAGTTTGTATGATTCACCCCCCCCTCTCATCTTATTAACAAACTAGCAGACTGAATTCCTAGATAATGGATTCAACATGTATAACCTTTTGTTCCTCATCCTACAACTTGCATAGAATTTTGGAGACTTTCTTAACAATGTTAAGCCTTTTATTATTGCATTCTTTATGGGATTTCCGAAAATCCTTAATTAATTGTTCAAAAAAATCCAACCTGCATTTAAATCCTTCATATTTCTCCATATACAACTTGTGGGTAGGAATAATTTCATTGTCCACAAGAATGTCCAATTAAAAATCCTGTAGTTTGAGCTAAGAATCAAGGTCTTTTTCTTGTAACTATAATTCTTGTGTTAATAGATCAAGTGTTTGGTCTAGTTTAGACTACACATTGTCCAAGTTATTTAGCAACTTGACTAAAGAACTCACAAGGTATGTTACTTGTGACAACGTTAGGTCTACCCATGCAGTAACAACTCTCCCATGTGTTACAATTTTTTTAGCCCTCTTAACAACTTCTTCATCAATACAAGAACCAACTAGCTCAATTACCCCAGAAGTCTAAGTAATATTGATTAACACTGAAGTAAGTTACTCCACTTGTAGTTTGAGATTGTCCTTGATGGATTTATCTTTATCATATCATACTATCAAATCCTCAAGTGTCACCTAAGCATCTTCTTTGGTGCTCTCATGTGTCTGTTTCCCTAGCTCAATCCTACATATTTGATAATCTATCAATTGTACTTCATCAGCAGGTTTATCTTGTGGTGAAATTGTCACCTCTACATACTTGTTCTTTGATTCATCCACCCTCACTCTTGAGAGTGTTTTGTCCTTCTTAACACTTTTGGCTTTGTAGGAACTAGTTGCCTAAAGTTAAAGTTATTTGGAGAGATGGCTTTCTTTTCCCTTTTAGATGCCACTAATTGCAACCAAGGAGGAAGCGTGGCATCCATAGTCTAGATACACATGGTTTGTTGTGGCACCTGTAGTCTAGATACACATGGTTTATTGTGATACAATAATAGCTACAATTGGTTCAATGTGTGTTATGACTACAGATGGATTCTCTGAAGTTGAAGTACTTGGGAGGGCATCTAACATGAACTTATCAAAATCAATGTAGGTTGTTGTGTGATAAAAAATGTGTGTGCGAATACTAAGGACTAAAAAGAAAGCTAATTAATCAAGAAAACACAATACACCATACACCTCAAGATTAGAATGGTAAAACTAAAATGGAGAACAAAATGATAAACAAATACAAACCATAATTCTTGCTTTAATTTGATTATTCTGTGATTGGATGTGTGCTCATGACGTAGCTTCAAATGCTCAATATTTCTCCATGATGTTGATGCAAAATGATGAATGATGAGTGATAAAATATGAAGTGTGAGTTGAGTGATAATTTTGGTAGAGTGATGATATGGTTGAGTGAAAGTGGATGATTTTGTCTAAAATGAGGGGGATTAAATAGGAGATGAAAGGAAGGAGAGGTGATCTCAAAATGCAACTCTTATACTCAAAGAAGACAAGTGGCATGCCAAAGAGAGCCAAGTGGAAGAAGATTCCACACTTGTCCTCACGACTCAAAGGGAAAAGACAAGTGTCACAAAGGAGGGATACATTTCTTGGGAAGGAATGACATGTGTCCTCAAGGACACGTGTCTTTTTAGGGAATAACCACCCAAATAAAGTAATATCTTCCTAATAAATAGAAAAATTAGTTAGAATGTGCACACATGTGTGAGAAGGGAGGAGGTTAGAAGGGATAGGATAAGGTTGGTTAGCGAGGATGACTAGGATAGGGTAGGTTTGGATGGATAGGGTTGGTTGGAATCCCAGGGTTAGGACAAGGGTTAGATGGCAGGTTAAAAGTAGGAGCCATGTGCTCAAATAGGATTTGAAATTAATTAATTAATTAATACATGGACTTTGGAAGAAGGGAATTTGATTAATTAAAATAATTAATCAAAAGGGGAAAGGGGGTTAATTAACTAGGTTAATTAATTAGAAGAATAGGAATTTAAATTTGATTAAATTATTTAGTCAAATTTAGGTGTCTACAATTGCATCAAGCATATAAGTAGTGACTTCTAATAAACTAGGAAAAGAGGAAAGAGAACAAAAAATATTTGTCACATTATCTTGAGGGGTATCCAGGATTGACTCACTTGGAGTCAAAGAGTGGGAAGATATTATTGGAATGACTCCTGAAACTGTAGGAATAATGGAACTGGACACAACAATAGAAGGGGCAAGAGAAGAAGAAACAATAGAAATTGGGGGAAAATGTTGCACGTTGACCATAGAAGAAGTAGTGATTGTAGTAAGAGGATTTGAAGCCTCTAAAACCATTTCCTTGGTAGGTTCTATTTCTATTATTGCAAGAGGTTCTAAGAGATCTCCTTCTTGGTATTATTCTCCCTATTATTCTTGCTCTATATTCTACTCGACTTCCTACACTTCAACTTGTTTGGATGCCTAAGTAGACGTTTCACCCTTTCCTTTCCTCTTGTCTTTTCCCACAATGAGTTTGAGCTTAGGTCCCTTCTATGGGGTAGAGGGATCTTCTCCATTTTCAATCCTTAGCTCTCTAACTTTTTTCCAAGAGGTCCTACAGTGTCTTCTTTTGATCCTATCTTGAAAGGCTTCAATTTGATCCCTCTATTTTGTAACCAAATGTTAGTATTGGCAAGAATGCACTAGAATATTTCTTTGTTGGAGGTTGATTTCTTTTGAGACCATTGGATCCTAGGAAGAGGAGTCTCGACAATCTTACGTTGTACATATTTAGGATCAACAACATCATCTTTGTCCTCCATTGTATGAGGATTGTCTGCCAAGATAAGATTCTCATTTTGTTCTAGTGTAAGTTTATTGTAGCCTAATCTCCTCATGTCTTCAATTGCTTTGCATTCAACCTAGATATCCTCAATCTTGTGTACACGAGTATAACTCTTTTTGAGTTTTTCTTTCATGCCACAGTAGTCAAAATCTTCCCTTTTCTTGAATCTTTTCATGGTGACCCGTTGTATCTCAGTCTCCATTTGTGTGGCTTTGTATGATGTGGACACCATGTAATGACCAATCATGAGAGGGAATTTGAAGTCGGCTTTGTGTGCCTCAGACTACTGACCATGGATAATTATGATCTACCAACTCAAATGCATGAGGATTGAAGAGAGAAAAAAGGGAAAAAGGTTTGCTTGCATATATTAAAGCATGAAACACAACAAAAGCATTCAAAACAAAGAAATCAATCTTTTTACACCTTCTTCTCACCTCCTCCAATTGAGTGGGAAGTGGAATGCATCGTTGATGTCCACTTGGTTTTCTCCTTTGTGATGATGGATGTGGATTTCTCTCCACTACACAACAAATGATATCATTTAGATAGTGTGATGGATGGATCGTCTTATATGTGCCAATATTTGGCCATAATGTGGGTATGATGGATGAATTTGTGACTCAAATAGACAACATGAAAAAATGAATGAGATGGATGATTTGAGAGGGGAGGAGACTCCAAATTATTGATTGGAGGGGCCCAAAATGGCTGGCCAAGATCAAAGAGGAATGCAAGGCTAGGATTGAACGTGAGTGTGAGAGGATTTGAGAGGACAAGTGAAAGATCCAAGAGATTTTCCATAAAGGCATTTCTTGTCTCCACACCTTTCAAGTACATGGGGAAGAGTTCCCCAAGCACCTTGGGAAGAGATGAAAGGAATATAAAATTTCTTGGGAGAGGACAAGAGGAATTAAAAATTTCCAAGAAAGAGGAAGCATGGGGAGAATAAAGGATAGAGGAATTAAAAATTCCTTGGGAAGAGAGGGTATGGGGATATGCAAGGAATTTGACATTCCTTAGATAGACAAAAGTACATAGCATTTAAGGTTGGAAGGTGAGATGGTAAAGCCATTTATGGCAAAGGGTTGACCCATCCCTAATCAAGGTGATTAGGGATGTGCAAATGATTAAGGGGCGTGATTAGGTGGGCTAATGAGAGATTATGAGAGAAGGTAGGTGAGTTAGGAGGATGGGACATGAGGAGAGAGAATGAGTAGGGTAAAATAAAATTAGAGGAAATGGTATCATGACTAGGCTATGATTAATTAGGCTAAATGATGGGGATTAAAATGGTGATTTTTAGGAATGAGGGCATTAGTTAATTAAATAAGATTAATTAAGTAATTAGGATTTAGAAGAAACATTGAATAAGATTGAGGATTGAAATAAATTTTAGAAGAATGCAATATAATAATTTTGATAAATTAATTAAGGCTAAGATGATAAAATTAATTAAAATATAATTTAATTAATTTCAAGAAGGAGGAGGACTAACATAATTAATATAATTAATTATGCCAAAAGGGTTAATTAATTAAATATTAATTTAGTTAATTTTAGGTGTCTACAAGGATAATCTTGTCACTAGGGTACCTACATGAAGGGGGATCCTTCATAACAACTAATCCTGATATATGAGATGTGGGATATTGAAGGAAAAGACATCCATATTTCTTCACGGTGTTCCATGCATCTTCTGACACTCTTTTCTCCAAGCCTTGATCTAGTGAGTGCAATAGTGCACTGAAGAAAGCATCATTGGCCCTTCTAAAATGATTTAGGCCCTACTTGAAGGTTAACTAGGGTTAATATCTATGAAAAATTACAACATTTATATCTCCCTCTAATGTAAGACCTGGAAAGTGGCTCATGGATGTTGCAGCATATTTACCAAATAGGAAGTCATATAGAACTTTAGGGTAGTGGTCACCTGGGACAGTTTTTCATGGATAGAGTCACTTATCAACTCTCCCCAATAGATCATATCCTTTCTCTTTTTGATTATTTGGATGAATTGATACATGCATTCTTGAAAATAATTTGAGATAGGAAAGCCTCTAACCCTACTTAGGTGAGTTACCATATCTCCTATCTCTTCCCTAAAGTCACTCTTGTAGAGGAACTTAGGTCATCTATTGATTGTTGGTCTATATGCCTCCAACAAGTTAGTGCTTATGCTCCTCTTGCACTTATCTGTATTCTTATCATGATATTCTGAGTGGATTCAATGGAGATGTCTACATATTCTTCTACATCTGGGCACTTGAATAATCTATCAAAGAATTCAACATCTAATCTAATAATTACTTTCCCATTTGAATCTTTCACACTCCTTGTTTATTTATCAAAATGATTTGTTGCTACTAGAACAAACTTTGGATCATAGGCTACAACCAAGAATGATGTAGCTAGATGGATATGCATGTTCACAAGTGCTAACATATTGAAGATGTGGCTATCTGTATGTTTGTTCCAAGAGCTTGGACATGTCTACATGCCCAATTTCAGTATCCTTGATGTCTTTGATGTTTGAGGAAACTGAGCTCTTTGAAAACATGTTCAAATATTTTTTATACTTGAACTTCATGGTTTTGCTTGGAGATGGTTCTATCATCTGGAGTTGCAAGAGTATCTGACAAAATCATCCCAAAGTTGGAAAAATTCACTATTTGATAGGACTTGTAAATTAGGTCTCAAAATCCGATCTACACCAAAGTAGAGCAAAACTTGCTATCGAGTTTTAAAACTCAATTTGGAAGCTAGTATGGTAAAAATAGTTAAATAGTGTAAATCGGGTTTCAAAACTTCATTTGCACCTGAGCAACTTAACATGAAAATCGGGTCTTGAAACCCCAAGTTGGAAAAAAAACATGTAAACATAAAATAGGTATTCATCGGGTTCCAAAACCCGATGAACAAAAGTGGAGAAGTTTGAATTGTTCATCGGGTTTTAAAATTTGATGAATACTTTTGGGTAGTTCTAATGTTGGTCAGGGTTTGAAACCCGACCAACACTTTATACATGTTGATCATGTTTAAAACCCTAATCGACACTATGCATGTGTGTTGGTATTTTTCTAAACTTAGGGTATTGCAACTTTAGATGTTGGTTAGGTTTTATAACCTAAGCAACATTTTAACACCATGTCTAGCAAGATTCACATTTTGAATCTCGTTTCAAGGGGTGATCATAAACTTGATGTTGGACGAGGTTTTCACCCTAGCCAACATGAAATACATGTTGGTTGGGATGAAAATCCCACCCAACACTGAGTACTTTAAAAAAAAACAAAGACAAAACATGAAGGGAAAGACTATAAAAGAAAAATCCCCAAGATAGGATTTGGGACTATAAACCCGATTCACATCTAAAACATAATGCTATGAAAAGAAACAAGACACTAACGACAAGAAATAATGAAAAAGCAAAGAGAAATAGAAGACTTGGCAAGAATTTGTGACAAACTCACTCAAATCCACAACACGAAGGTGATAAAGTGCTTGAGTAGAAACTTGACAAGGTAAAATGAACACAAAATGACCCAAAAGATATAAAAAGTATATAAAAAGAGTTTGAATGCGAAACAAAAACCTAACCGGATGATCATTAATGACAATATGTGTGACATTTAAAATGTGCACTTTGGGTTTTGAAACCTGAAGTGTGACTAAGTGCACTTCGAGTTTCAAACCCTGAAGTGAATTTTTTTAGCAAAATGACTCCATGAATTGTAATTCAAATTTAAAACCCGAATTACAACAAAAGACCAAAATGTGTAATTTTGAGTTACAGGCCAAAAATTACAACAAATCAGAAAAATGACTAACTTTGAAAAGAAAACCACTAAAAATAAAAAGGGACCTTAAAGATAACAAACATGATTTTCAAGGCAATGACCAAAAGGACCAAAATATGGCTCAAGAATCACGTTAGAGGTTTGAGACCACAAAATGGGCAAAATTTTGAGGGACATTATCCACAATTCTAAACTTACTTGGAATTGAGGATAACATGTAGATATAAGGATGGAGACAATGCATAGAATTTGAACCTTGTAATCATGTACTCTATTCCTATTCCATTTGTAAATTAAACAAAAAAGAAATATTTACTTACATGTTGAATTAGGCGTGACGAGTGAGTAAGTAGGTGGACTACAATCTCATTTCTTCTTTTCTTCTTTGTCCTCTTTGAGTGGAGTTCTTCTCTCCTCTTCTTATTTATATTATTTCTGTCATTGGATAATTCCTTAAATTTCTTCATAAAATTGTACACCCTAAATAAATAAGAATTAAACATGAAACACCACACAAATGAATTATATAAGCTCAACATTTAGAATAGCAACATCAAGGATGATGAAGAAAATATCTCAAGGTATGTAAATGGATTATAAGAGTTAATCTGAAATGAAATTAGTATAATTAGAATTAAAAATATGGAATAATTCTACCAATATGATTTAAAATTATAAAACAACTTGATAAGAAAAATGATGAAATAATTTTAAAATAGAAGGAATATTTTTCCAATAAAAACAATAATCAAGTAATGTAATATACAAGGGAAATGAAGGAAAATCCAGTAGAACACATCATATTAATTATATTAAAATTATAAGGGGAAGAGGAGGAGAATTTATGACAACTTGTTGTGAATGTGGAGAAGCTAAGCATTTGAGTCTCCACAATTTTAGTAGATAATAGAAGAGTTTTAATGATGTAAGAAATTGTGTTGAACAAACAAATGAATAAAATATAGATTCACCCAAATATACAAAAGAATTGGAGAAAGGTGAATCATTAACATTGAAGAGAGATATATACTAAAATTGAAAAAGAAGAAGCAATAATCAATACAAAGAAGAAATTTATTTAGAACAATGTGTAGTTAGGAAAAAATATTGCATAATGGTTGTGGAAACAGAAGCATAGATAACTTAGTCTCTTAAGAAATGGTAGAGAATCTTCAATTAAAGAAGATTAAGTATCTCAACCCATTCAAGGTTGTTTAGCTGTTTTGTTTTGTTTTTTTGCTACAAAAGGGACATCAAATTCTTGGTAGCATGTAGTTCTTAGTTAATTTTTAGATTGGTAAATATAAAATTATGTGTGATATTATTTCCATGTACACTTATGTCCTATTGAGTAGATTGTGATAGTTTAATAGGAAAGTTATGCATAATGATGCATGAACACATACAATTCTGAATTATGGAATTGAAGAATAGGAAGGAAGAAGTTCACAATAGTTAAAGAGTGTGCTTAATTGCTAGAAGATAAATTTTGAAAGAGATAAGAAAATAAAAGGCATGATATGCTTTTATCCTAGAGCCTATGGAAATTAGGAAAAGTGATAAGAATAAATAATTTTCAATGGAAGTGAAGGAGATATTAAAAGAATATGTCATCATATTATTAAAGGATTTACTAGATGGGTTACCATCAATGAGAAGTGTTGGTCACCGTATGGGTTTAATCCTAAGAGCTGGTTCACCAAACAAGGTAACATAGTAAATGACATCTATAAAAAATGAGGATGTGAGTAAGCAATTTTAAGAGTCATTAAGAAAAGGTGTGGTAAGAGAAATACTGATCCCATTTTCTATCTCAATAATATTAGCACCTAAAAAGGATGGAGAACATGTATATGTGCAAATATTCAAGGGTGATTGATAAGATAATTATAAAATAAAATAAATTGTTACTCCACGTGGATGACTTAAAGGACTATTTAAGTGGGGTTAAGTAGTTCACAAAAATTAATTTGAAGAGTGGATAGCACCAAGGGGATGAGTGGAAAATTACTTTCAATATAGGATGAATTGTACAAGTGGTTGGTCATGTCATTTGGGTTAACCAATGATCCAAGCACTTCCATGAGATTCATGAATGAGGTGATGAAATAAGTTCTTGGTGATTCTATGATTTTGTATTTAGATGATATTTTATTTTAGTAGAACAAAGGAAGAGATTTTAATGATGTGGGGTTAATTTTGTAAATATTAAATGAAAGGAATTTAATATCTAATTTTAAAAAGTATTTTATAGAATGTGAATTAGTGCATATGGGTTGTGTGATTTCATAAGAAGTTTTATGGATAGATTTAGTATAGATAAGATCCATTTTGGAGGGGACGTCACTTAATAACATGTTTGAAGTAAGTTTTTTTTGTTATTAGCAAGTTCTTATTGAAAGTTATCAAAAAATCAATGGCATGTGTAGACATATCGTAGAAACAATGAATGGTGGCAAGAAGAAGTTCAAGTGGAAAACTACAATAGAGAAAAAAAAATAGTCATTGAAGGAGAAATTATCAAATTTGAATGATGTTTTTCAAGTAAATTATGATGCAAGTGAGAGAGTGGTAGGATGTGTTTCAAGTCAATAGGTTAGTCCCAATGCCTATTTATGAGTAGTTTTTTCCTCTATTATTCAAGAAATTGAGAAGTAGAGACATTTTATTCACTAATAATCATGCATTATAATTTTAGATAGCCCAGTATGTTAAATCAAAAGCACATGAAATGGGTTGAGTTTCTTAAAAAAAAAAAATTAAGGCATAGGAGTGGTAGACCAAAATAGGTAATAGGTATTTTATGAATTCAATATAAGGTATATTTTATTGAAGGAGATAAGGGAAAATTTCATTGATTTTAATTCTATGAGAGAATTATATGATAAGATTAATACTTTAGAGATGTGGGAAGTTTGTATGTAACATATTAAAATAGAAAGAATTATATGGTAAAATATTTCATTCGAGAAGATTTATCATCCAAGGGATAATGGTTGTGTATATTCAAAGGTTCAAGAGAACTCAATCAAAGAAAATCTATTAGTGGTCTTGTTGGACATTTCAAAGTGACAAAACATTAAGATACTTTAATGAGAGTTGTTATTGGAAAAAGATGAATGCAAATGTAAAAAAATATAGTGTCTATTTATAAAATTTGTTAGCATGTTATAATATAGGTTTATATTATCCAATTTTTTAAAAGTTAAAGAGATTGTGGGAAGGTATGAGTATAGAATTTCTTTTGGGATTATTAAGAATGAAGCAAGGTAAGGACCCTATTTTTGTTGTAATGGATAGATTTACAAAAAGGGTACTTTTTATTTCAAATAAGAAGTAAAATGATTTTATGCATGTCGATGCATAATTATTTAAAGAGGTGGTTAGATTATATGTTCTTATAAAGAGCATAGTTTCAAATAAGGATACAAAAAAAAAGTTATTTTTCCATACTTTATGAAGGAAAGTTGACATAGAATTAGGATGTAGTTCAACCTATCATCCATAAAAAAATGAGTAAATGGAGGTTGTTAATACAAGGCTTGAAAAACAATTAAGGTGTGTAGTGTTGTAAATTCTATCTGCATTCAATTTTGTCCTCACCTAGACCTCACCTTGGTGCTTCATCTTTCGATGCCTGATGACTTTTGATTCTAATTGCACCACCCCACAAAATTATATTTTCATCATCTCTCTTGTCTTTTCCCCAAGGTTGAGTTTTAATTCTCAAGACCATGGCACCACAGTACCCTGGTCCTCTCAATCAAAACCCAAATTTGGTGCTCACAATGGTCACATCAAGTGAGTGGGAAATTAGATACCATGTGTAATGCCTGCCAAAATACCCTAGAGAAAATAACTAAACTATCCAACAAATAGAGATAAATTTTTTTTAAACATCTACTTAAGCAATATAATAAACTATCATTACTCAAGATCATAGATTAACATCTACATGAATTCTTAAGGCAACATGAACATAACCATAACCATAGCAACATATAACACAAGCAAAAATAACATCATAACAATCATCATATTAATTCATTCATACATTCATTCCCTAGGGTATATCAATATCAATACTTACTATCAACAACACATAAAGACATCCATATCATGAAACCATTAACATCCATTTCGTTTAGGTTCTTACTCAAATACTTTCTTCCTAGCATGAGAATCATTTGCTTTTAATGCATAATTATCATAACCCCATTAACTCTTGGATTCATTTTAAACATCAAACCAAATGTTCCTAATTCCCTTGCCTTTATCCATCCATCACAACATGAATCTAATTAACCATCTTCTACAATAGAGATAGATCATTCCTTAAGAATCACATCACATCTCATCAAGATTCTACTCACATACAGATTCAAGAATTATAACAGCAAGTATTAAACTTCTTCCAAATATAAATCCATATATGTACAAGACTAACTCATCAACTCATATACTACAAGAATACATATAAACTATTCATTCATTTTTTGATCCAATATAGAACCCGAATATCCATCTCTTACATATTTCACTTTTATTACAATACATTCCAATGCAATCATTACAACATCTCACATCTTTACAAGTTGTAATCCCAGCTACAACATCATGTCCTAATGCATAAGAATACAAGGCATAAGAGTAGATAATCTCCTTCACATTTACAATGTTATCTTGATATAATATACTATCTCAACCCCTAGAAATCAACTCTGCATAATGAAAAATCATAGAGTCCATACAAATCTACAACTACTCATTCATTTCCATATCCAAAGGATAACTAACATTAAAGATTAACATCTTTCAAATCAAGACATACATGATCGTTAACATATCCACTACCATTTACAAGATATACACAAGATAATCCAATCGTATCACTCAATCATTTAATTCCTTTCTAATGTAGAATTACATACACATTTAATATCCATTTATAAAAATCTCATCTAATACTTCTCCTTCTGAAATCAACCTACTACAAGTACTAATACATGTGTTCACAAGATACTAATTGCACAGTCTTATTTTCTATTACATCTTTCTCGAGATACAAAACACATGATATCAATTCCAATTACATAGATTATGCTCCAAGATCCATCCACATGATGAGATAATATAAATCCATGTCCATGTACGCAAGAATTGAATGAAGAACATCCCAATGGAAGAAATCATCAAACCACCCGACCATGTGGAACCAATAAGGAACCACCCCACGTGCTAGGAGATGACATTGGGTTCCAACTCACACTCTAGACCTAGGTTGACACCTAACATCCAAGGGACTCAACATGACATCCACAAAGATAAAAACCAAGAGCAATAATCAAATCACATCACAAGGCTAAATATAAATCAATAAACTCCTATAGGCATAGCAAGAATCAAGGCATAAGGATCATGGACACATGTAGGGAAAGAGTGTAATCACATGCTATCCTTACAAAGAAGGGGCCATGCCACACCTTGATAGACATGTGGAGCCACCTCAACCTTGGAGCCAATCAAGGAAGTTTGGCTTACTGTTGCAACGGTCTTCCCAATCCCATCCCGAGTCTCTCCTCAAGGGCTATGAGGGGCATAACAAACAACTATTCATTATCTTGAATATATGAATCCTAATTACCCATATCCACTAATCAAATTATTATGGTTATTGTAGACACCTAAAATTATCCTCATTAATTAAATAAATATTTTATTTGTTTAATTACTTTACCATAAGTCTTCTATTAATTAAATAAATCTCTATTTATTTAATTCATTCATTTAGCCTCTTCTAGCCTTTTTTCTAATTTAAATAAATACTTTTATTTATTTAAATCATCATTTTCCTAAATTAAATAAATATTTTATTTATTTAATTGGTCCCACTTCCTCCTTTAATTAATTATATCTTTATTTATTTAATTAAATCATTAGCTTTTTCTTCTATGACACATGTCACTTATCTCTTAATTCTCTCTTACCTACCCCCTTCACTATTTTTATTATTTCTTCTACCTACCCTTTAATCTTAGCCGAGCATTTATTCTTCATCTTTTGATCTTATCCCTCCATTTCTTAAAGTGTCTTCTATATAAGAGGATACACTCCTTAATTGTCAACCCTAACAATTGCATCAATCAAGACTTCTTGCGATCAAGCTATGAACAAAAAATCATTGTTTATTGAGCTCTTGTGCACACATAAAATCTGAGAGCAAATATATTAAACAAGATCAATATAGATAGGAGACAATGGAGTTTGAAACCCTACTTGACATGTGAATGGTAATATTGTTTTATTTTGATGATTTGCATTATCTTAGGTATCTCCATTGGTGTATGGTGGGTGTTTCATTGTAGGAATTAGATTGTTTGTGGTTCAATCTTTATGGTTTTACAATAGGTTTTCATCATCATATTTTCACCACATACATTTTGGCACACCCAATGGGACTCTTGTCCCTTTTATTTCTAACATTTTCTTTGCAGATCTAGCTTTTTTGTGAAGTTGTAGGTTGGATTTACGACGATTCTGATTTATTCCATGTCTGCAACTGATTATTCTGCATCTACGGTTCATGTTTTTGCATTTATGTTTTTATGTCAATCTTGCAAGTTCCAGATCCTGAAACACCGTCTATGAATCATATTGTCGCGTTTGTGTTGGATATTTTTGCATTTCTATTTTTCTATTGTTGCAGGTACAAGCTTATCAGCAAATCACGTATGTGACCTGTATTTCTGAGTTTTTGCCTAGAAACTACATCTGCACTTCCTGTTTTTGCATTTCTATTTTTTGTCGGTTTTGTTGGTTTCAGATCTCGGGTTTCGCATCTGTGTTTCACATTTCTACATCTGTGTTAGTTTTTCGTGTCTCTGTTTGGTATAATCACATTTTTTTATAGTTTTGGCATCTTTTTCATTTTTAGGGTTTTCTATTTGCTTTTGGCTTAACCCCTTGCATTGGACTAATGAAGTGGTGCAACAATTTTGGAAAAGAGAAAATATCGTATTGTCAAAGGCCCCCCTTTCACATTTGGATTTGGATTTTTAAAATTTACTTAACTAGTGTGCTTGTTGTCATGCTTGTGAAGTGTGTACCTGTTATACCTGTAGCTGCAACACAAAACACTCAATAAATCATTACAAGCAATGGTTAGAAAATTAATTAACGAAAGATAAAACCATAGCTAATAGATCTATTGCCTCCTAGTAAATGTGAGTATGAATTTTGCTCTCAGATCTGGTTATGCAAATTCCAGTGACTTGACTACACTTAAATGGAGGATTTAAATGATGAAGATGCATGATCTAGCAATGATAGCATGATTATTCTAGAAAATAAGCTAAGCTAGATTTAAGCTAAAATTGATCATGATAACAATGCTAAGAATGATTTGCTAAGAGCTATATGCCTATAGTAACAATGCTTGAATACAAAATGAGATGGATTCAGGATGGGATGCAAAAGTGATATGAAATTGGGACCCTTTGTGCTCCAAAATGAGGTCTATTTATAGGATTTCCCAAGGCTAAGGGTGATGTGGCATGAATCAACTGTCAAGATTTATTTGAAGATATCAATGGTTAAATTGGAGGTGGGTTGAGAAGAGGTTGGATGAAAGGGTACAATTGGTGGTTGGTAGGAAAAGGGGTTGGATGAAAGGGAACATTGTCATCTCCATGGTGACAAGTGTCAAGAAGCTTCTAGAAGCAGTTAGATGAAAGGGAACACTTAGTGACAAGTGTCACAAAGCTTTTCTCATGAGAGGGCAAAGTGTTCAGGGAAAGGGGACATGTGGGTAAATGGAATGGGTTAGGTTTAGGAATGGTTGGGTTAGGTGGTTAAAAGTTAGGAGAATTTGAATTTAAAAATTCAAATAATAAGAAAAGGCTAATTAATTTCAACAACTCATGAATTTGATTTATTTTAATTAATTAAAGGATTTAGAAGAAATGAATTTGATGGGGAAGAATTAATTAATCAAAGGGTTGAAATGAACCTATTAAATAAATCCTTAGATTTATTAATAGGTAGATGAAAGGGGGAATTTAATCAAATTGCTTAGTGAATTCAATTAAATTGGGAAGGAGGATTAATTAAATAATTGCTTATTTAATTAATTATCTCCAGACCATTTTTAGGTGTATACATTTTTCCCCTCTTTGAAGCAAGGTGTGATGACATGTTGATTCAAAGAATAATCTCATTTTGATGATGATATTGGCTTGATAGGATACCCCAACTCTTTATTGATAAATTTCGGTACGATGATGCCCCCTCGGGAGATTAATTGAGATAATTGATCTTTGGAGTTTTTGGATTTTTTACGAAATTGATATCCCAATAGATTTGATTTGATTTCTGCAATTGTGTTTGATGAAAATGTGAGTTCTTCGATTAGCTTGATTGATTAGATTGATAAGATTGATAAATATTGATTGATTAGATTAATAAGATCGAGATTCAGTCTAGTTTCAGGAATGACATCTCCTATATAAGACAAAGATGATCAAAGTGTCTGGTTTTCGGAAGGACTCATCCTATATAAGACATGATCAAAACGTCTGGTTTTAGGAAGGATACATCCTGTATAAGACATGAATCAGAATTAGATCATCTAGGTTTAGGAAGGATACATCCTATATAAGACATGATAGAGAGATTAGGTTTGATTGATTGATTTGATTTGATAAGGTTGATTAGATAATGAACTAATAGTTTGTTGATATCAAGTTGCAGAAATTTTTGGATGTGCTGATGTTGATTCTGTTGAGAGGGTAGGATAAAAATTTTGTTGGGTTGATAGTATCTAGAGAGATGCGAGTCATCAGTCTGATTACGTATACACTTATGATGATACCTTGATGATTCCTGCAATAGATTGAACCTTGGATAAAAGGAGCATGCAAGATCCCATGCAATAATGAAATGCAAGCTAAAATGCAAATAAAAATGCAAAGCTACGACCAGACCAATCACTAGATTATTGCGTTTTTGTCATCATTGAGATTTTTAAAATGTGGGAAGTGAGTGAAAACATCGATGGTATAATTAGACCATGATGACCTGAGCACTTCTTTCCTGGATTTTGATATAGCAAGTTAGCACAAGCATCGAGGTATAATTGAACCGAGATGACCTAAGTGTTGCTTGTGTAAAATAGGTAGTATTAATCATTTCAATATGCAAATCGGAAATGTCTTCAATGATACTCCGATGATCATGTCCTGAGACAACTTTGCACATGTTAATGATTAATTTTCAAACAACAGACAAGAAAAATATCATGTTTCTTCCTTGTTCCTCTAGTCAAAGACATCCTGGATTCACTCATAAATCATGATAGTGAAAATCAATTATAGCAAACAAAAGTTGAACCATCATATTAAAATCATTATCCAAAAGATATCATCCATGCATTTAGACTAACTTTGTGATAGTTTGATAGTTAATAGTTTGATCTCGTGTTCAATGTTGGATATGTCTATGTTTTTGCTTGATAAGGGTAGTCTAACCATTTGTTCTACCTGTTTGATTAAGCTCAAAATTGATCCAAAGTTTTGCCCCCAGCTAAGTGCAGGATTTTTCCACAAGCCTAGAAACAAATTCGTTATGATATACCCAATGATCCAAACCATGGTGAGAGAGCAGCTGCGATGCCTACATATGTACAAATGCTTATGATGGATATGCACAACATTGATGGAAAATGAATGCAAGCAGGAAGGATGCATGAACTAATAGATGGAAGAGATAGCTGATAGATAACGCCTGTTTGCCAGGTTTTCACCATCTATTTTTATTGCACTTTTTTCTTATATTTGATTTTTTTTGGATTATCTGCTTTTTCACTTCTTTTTTTTCACTGTTTTTTATTTTTTTGATTTTTCAGACATAGAATTTCTTCAGGTGCATGCTATTGATAGGTTCCTCAAGCTGATCTTCATCCTGTGTTGATAGATGATATGCACTTGATTCGAATACTATTGTGACCACAAATGGACCTAACCAGTTTGGTTCAAACTTTCCTTTCTTTTCTCGATCTGCCTGGTTGCGTGGATTTTCCTTTAGTACTAGTTCCCCAACTTGAAAGACTCGTGGTTTAACCTTATGATTATAACTTTGGCATATTCTTTATTGATATACCTTTAGATGATCAAAGGCATTTTGTCTTTGTTCATGGATCAGTTCTAACTCTTGTAGTCTAGATACTCGTTGTTCTTCATCTAGGATGAGACCTTTTAGTGACACATGTAGAGAGGGTATCTCTACTTCGATTAGCAATATGGCTTCTTATCCATATACAAGAGAGAAAGGTGTGGCACATGTTGGTGTGCAGATACTGGTACAGTAGGCCCATAGAGCAGGATTCAGTTGAATATGCCAATCTCTTCTAGCATCATTCACTGTCTTTTTGAGGATCTTCAGAATAGTTTTGTTAGATGCTTCTGCCTACCCATTTCCCTATGGATAATAGGGTGTGGAGAATCTGTGTTGGATTTTGAACTTTTCACATAGCTCTTGTACATCTTGATTCTTGAATGGTCACCGATAATGGTCATTGGTATTCCATAGTGATAGATGATGTAATTCAAGATAAATGCAACAATTTATTTTCCTATGATATTTATGAGAGGTACAACCTCAATCCATTTTGTGAAATATTATGTAGCTATAAGTATAAATTTGTGACCATTAGATGAAGAAGGATTTATCTTTCCTACTAGATCCAGACCCCATTGATAGAAAGGCCAAGATGTTCTTGTGCTGGTGCATGGATCAAATTCCCATGGATTTGACATTATTTGCATGTTCTAGATATCTAAAAAGAATCTCATTCCATAGTCGGCCAATAATAGCCCAAGCGTATGAGTTTTTTCGAAAGGGTAAGACCACTTGAATGACTGCCACAAATGTTGTTATGGACTTCATGTAAGGCCTTCTCAGATTCTTCTTGTTCGAGACATCTTAAGAGAGTACCGTCTAGACCTTGTTTAAACAAGGTATCCACGACAAGAGTAAAATGGGAGGATTGGCGAATAAAGTTTCTCTTTTGGTTCTTTGATAAGTCGGGAGGTAAGATGTTATCTTTCAGGTATGTGTAAGTTTGGCCATAGCGGGAGGAAACATGTCCAATAAGTTGACAAATGGTTTAGGAATTAGGACAATTATGAGCAGGATAAAACAACTCTTCTACCAAGAATTCATAACGTTGTTGATTTTCCTGTGTCTGAAGGATAAAAGCAAGTGTAGCCATGGCATCTGCTACTTTGTTATCATTTCTTGGAATTTGTTCAAAAGTTATTTCTACAAAGTATTTCTTGATATCCTCAACCATCTTTTTATAAGGCATTATCTTTTCATCCTTTGTTTGATATTCATCATTAATTTGATTAATGACAAGCTGAGAGTCTCCAAAGACTTGAAGTTGTGTTATGTTCTATTCTATAGCCATTTTGATACCTGTAACCAAAGCTTCACACTTTGTTGTGTTATTGGTGCATGGAAAGCTTAATTTGTATGCTTTTGGGATCGTATGACCTTGTGGTGTGATGAATAGAATGCCTGCTCCTGATCCATGCTTTGTATATGAACCATCAAAGTATAATTGTCATGTTTTTGTTGTGATTGTTAGGATATCAGCATCGAAAAACTCAATTTGTAGAGGATGATCATCTTGAAGTGGTGCCTCTACTAGTTGGTCTGCAATAACTTCTCCTTTGATAGATTTTATGTCAACATACTCAATATCAAACTCACTCAGAATCATGATCCATTTTGCTAGTCGTCCTGTTAATGTTGCTTTGCTGAGTAAATATTTCAGAGGATCAATTTTAGCTATTAACTTGATGGAGTGAGATAGTAGATAGTGTCATAATTTTTGAGAAGCAAAAACTACTTCCAAGCATGATTTTTCTATTAGTGAATAATTGATCTCGTATCCTACTAGTGTTCTGCTGATGTAGTAGATGGCTCGTTCTTTTCCTTCATTATCCTGTTGTGCAAGAAAAACTCCTAATTATGCTTCGGTGATTGATACATAGAGTAATAATGGCTTCCCTGGAATTAGTGACATTAGGACAGGTGGTTGTACAAGATAAGCCTTGATTTTGTTGAATGCGTCTTCACATTGATGGTCCCACTTGAAATTAACATTTATGTGCAATAGATGAGTAAATGGTTGACATTTATCTACTAGTTGAGCAACAAATCTTCTAATTGATTGGAGTCTTCCTTGGAGTGATCTTAGCTGACTGATATTCTTGGGAGATGCCATTTCCATGATTTCTTTAACCTTGGTTGGATCCACTTCAATACCTCTAGCTGAAACAATGTATCCCAATAGCTTTCCTGAAGTTACACCAAAGGCACATTTCTTAGGGTTTAGCCTTAGCTTGTATTGTTCTAACCTATCAAAGATCATTTCCAATATCTCTATATGTTCTTCTTTGTTGTATAATTTAGCCAAGATATCATCTACATAGTCTTCCATGAATGTATGCATCATGTCATGAAATATAGTTGTCATAGCTCTTTGATATGTAGCACCTGCATTCTTTAATCCAAATGGCATGACGTTCTAGCAGAAAGTACCCCATGGACATGTGAAAGCTATCTTTTCTTGATCTTTGGGCGCTATTTTGATCTGATTGTATCTAGAGAAACCATCCATTAAAGAAAACATGGAGTGTCCAACAGCTAAATCTATTGGCATTATGTGAACCAGTATGCGGACATAATGACATTGTATGTTGTCATTGATGTCAATATGTTGAAGAGGTGAGAACCGGCAAATGGGAGAACCAACATAACACTATGAACTGGCATTTGTGCCAAAGTGAAGCGGTGTGCTTGTTCAAGGTGAACCGACATATGGTTATGGGAACTGGTACATGGAAGCATTGTATGACTATCGGTTGGTAGTCTCAACTTTAGGGTTTCTGGTTGAAGTGCTTCAAGCCTGTGTGGCTCAACGGGTGACATTGTGTGATGAGTTAGCATTGTAAAAAAGAATAGATCGTGTTGCCATGTCAGGCTTGTGCATGTGAAGGATCTTGCATGAAGGAGATTGTTCCTATCTACCTCGGGAATGTGCGAAGTCTATAAAATGGTGATAATGTGTGATGGGTTATCAACTGCCATGAAATCAGTGAAAATGGACAATGGAGAGTGTCTTGAGATTGGATCAAGATTGTTGCAATTAATGTAGTGTTCTCAACAGTCAGGATTGAACCATTTGAATTCCTTAACCTAACAGGTTTAGGGTTTAGGGTTTATGCTACTGACCTATCTATTTTCCTATAAGGATGATGTTGTGTCTCTTTCTGAGGTTGTTGGCAAAAGTTGTGTGTGTATCCAAGATAAGGGATACGTGATTCTTGCCAGACCAAAAGGAGAGAAGTGATACCTGTAGAGTGTAAGTGCAGAAGGTGAAGAGGAGCTTAAGTAGATCTACATTGGCATTGAGTGTTGTTACCAGATCATTGTAATACTTGTTGATCTCTAACCACCTAAACAGTTGGAAAATCCCTTAACAAGGTAGCCTTAATCGACTTGCTGTAAATCCTTTAACAAGGTAATTCAAAGCTATTGAGTTTGAAATCCTTTAGCTATTGAGTTCTTGAAATCCTCTAACAAGGTAGCCTTTAACAGGGTTTAACCCTTAACCGGGTATTGTAGCCATCCCTTAACCAAGTGATCTCTAACAGGACTGGTTCCTAGCAGAACCTATTGTAATGTCTCTAACCAAACAAGGCTCCTAACAGAGCAGACTTCTAAAGAGTTCAAAAATAGCTTGTGGGTATTCATCCCCACCGTGGTTTTTCCTAGTTGGGTTTCCATGTGAAAAATATGTGTGTCATGTGTGATGCTTTTATCTTGTGATGCTTTGCTATTGTCTGTCAAGCATATGATGGTTTTGTGTTTTATGTCTGTCAATAAAACATGGTGAACTAGTTGTTATTATAATCTGATGATAGATTACCTGTTTATGCATAAGGAAAAAATGGTAGGGTAGTCTTGAGGTGAGTGAAAAGCTAAGTGAGTAACCGGTTAATGCTTGTCTCAGTCATTCTTAGTTTTATCAGTTGCACTCTGTTTCAAACCGGTGTCACTGTTTGCCAGTCATTTGAAGTGTCTGCTGTCACACCAGTTTAGGACTGTATTTTTGTCTGTACCGATTCACCCCCTCCCTCTCAATACCGGGTTAGTAATATCTGTTCATCATTGAGTTATCAATTGGTATCAGAGCATCCTCCAGGTCCTCTGTGCTATAAGCTTAACTGCTTGAGGTAAAGATCCCAGTCTAATGATGAAGAGGGAAGGTCCAAAGTTTAATAGAGAAAATTTTGATATATGGAAAGATAGAATGAAGATATACATCAGAATCATGGGTGCTCAACACTGGAGCTATGTTGAGACTACCTATGTTGCTCCTACCGGTACCCTTACTGATGACCAAAAGCGAGAGATGCAGGAGAATGGGGAAGTCATGGAAGCCCTAATTAGTAGTTTATCTGACATTGAGTTTATTGATGTTCAGGATAAGGTAAATCCCAAAGAGGTATGGAATACTCTTGAAAATATCTATGGCAGTGATGAGCATGTAAAACAGGCTAAGGAAGAAAGCCTTAGAGGGAAGTTTGAAGATATGCCGATAGTTGAAAGTGAGACCATTCAATAGTATGGAATAAGAATCAAAACCATTGTTGGAGATATCAAGAGTGCAGGTGGTAAAATAGAAGATGCCACTATGGTAAGAAAAGTCCTGAGATCCCTATTGCTAGTCTGTGCAATAAGGGTTGCTGCTATTCAGGAGCTGAGATCAATAAATAAGACTAAGGTATCCCTGGACTCCATCATAGAAAAGTTGACAACCTATGAGCTAAATAGTTTCAATGGCAGTGTTCAAAAGACTGAATCAGCTTTTAAAGCTTCTGCAGTACCATCCAAAAAAGGAAAAGAAGCTAGCACTAGTGGTGAACCAAGACAGGGCAGAGAAATGGATGATGAGGAGATTCTGATGGCATTTGAAGCTCTGCTTTCCAGGAAATTTCCTAAAGGAACCGAAAAATATAGAAGTAAGCTACCTTTGAAATGCTTTTCTTGTAACCAGATAGGACATATTGTTGTGAATTGTCCTAATGGGGACAACAAGGAAAAACTGAAAAGGTTCAAGAAATTCAAAGGAGCAAACCGGAGAAACTGTTTTGTGGCAGTTTATGAAGGTGTCATAGATGAAGAATCAAAGGATGCAGAAAATGAAGATATTGTGTTTATTGTTGTTAAGGAAGATGTGTCAGACAAGAAGGCTCTTGTCTCCTATTTTGATAATTCCAATGAGTGGATCATTGATAGTAGCTGTTCTCACCATATGACTAGTGACCGGAGCAAGTTTCTATCCTTGGAGGAGTATGATGGTGGTGTGGTTCACTTTGGAAATGATGGACCATGCATGGTCAAAGGTAGAGAGTCCATCTCTCTGAATGGAAAGAGTAGTGCTAACAATGTGTATTGGGTTGATGGTCTTAGACACAACCTTCTGAGTGTTGCCCAGTTGAATGACAGTGGCCTCACTCTGAAATTCAAGAATGGAGTTTGCAGAATCAAAGGAAAGAATGGTGAATTGGTGGCCATTGGTATGCAAACCAAAGGTAACCTATTTCATCTGAATGCAAATATAAGTACATGTCTTATGGTTAAATTTGATGATAGTTGGATATGGCATAGGAGACTCTGCCATGTAAACTTTGATAACATTGTGAAGGCTAGTAAGATCAAGGCAGTTAGAGGTTTGTCGATGCTAAGCAAACTGGATAATACCTTGTGCAAAGAGTGTCAATTAGGGAAAATGTCTTCCTCAACCTTTAAAGGTAAATCTTTCACTACTGACAACTTGCTTGATCTTGTGCATACTAATTTGTGTGGTCCTATGAAAACTAGAAGTGTGCAGGGTGATAGGTACTTCATGATTGTCACTGATGACTGCTCAAGAATGATGTGGGTCACATTCCTGAAAGATAAGTCTGAAGCCTTTATAAGGTTCAAAGCTTTCAGGGAATTAGTGGAGAAGGAAAGCTGTAAAAGGATCAAGTGCCTGAGAACTGATCAAGGAGGGGAATTCACTTCCGGTGAATTCAACAAGTACTGTGAAGAACATGGCATCAAGAGGCAATTGTCTCCCCCCCGACCTCCATAGCAGAATGGCCTAGCAGAGAGGATTGTGGTTGAAGCAGCTAGAACCATGTTGATTCAAGGAAAGGTAGCTCACACCTTTTGGAGAGAAGCGGTGAGCACTGTAGTCTACACAATGAACCGGGTACTCATCAAGAAAGGTAAGGATAAAACTCCTTATGAGTATTGGACCGGTAAGACACCTATCGTTAGCTACTTTAGAGTGTTTGGTAGCAAATGTTACATCAAGAGGAGTGAACACTAGAGCAAATTTGATGTGAAATGTGATGAGGGAATATTCCTAGGATATTCCACCAAGAGCAAAGCTCTCAAGTGTTTCAATAACAAGACTCAAAGAATTATGGAAAGCATCAATGTAAGAGTTGATGAAACCTCTGAGAAAATTGAGGAAATCAGTAGTGAGCAAGCGGTAAACAAACCGGTTGCAACCTTCTGGGAATCGGTTGACAACCAACCAAGTACCAGTAACAATGTTCCTACACCGGCAAATGTAGATGTTGATACTGATGGAGATGAGGATGAAGAAGAAAAGCAAGAGGAATCTATCAAGACCATTCCTTGGTATGTCAAGCTGAATCATGATCCTAAGCAGATCATAGGAGATAAGGATATAGGAATCCTTACAAGAAGAAAGGTTAGAGAAAACTCATGTATGATCTCTGAATTTGAGCCTAAAACATTCAAAGAGGCACATAAAGATGAAGACTGGATCAAGGCAATGGAAGAGGAACTTGACCAGATAGAGAAAAATGGTACATGGTCTTTGGTACCCAGAATGGAGCATAAAAATTTCATTGGTACCAAATGGGTCTTCAAAAATAAGCTGAATGAGGATGGCACAGTGATTAGAAATAAAGCCAGATTGGTATGCAAAGGATATGCTCAAGAAGAAGGAGAAGACTATGGAGAAACCTTTGCTCCTGTAGCCAAATTGGAAGGGGTCTGTATGCTTCTTGCATATGCATCTTGTAAAGGTTTCAAAGTATATCAAATGGATGTAAAATCTGCATTCCTAAATGATGTACTTGAAGAGGAGGTGTATACTAAGCAACCAAATGGGTTTTCCCTATCTGAAGATAGTGACATGGTATGTAGGCTACATAAAGCCTTATATGGACTAAAGCAGGCACCTAGGGCATGGTATGAACGTCTGCATTCCCATTTTGTGAAGATTGGATTTGAGAGAACAAGTGAAGATTGTACTATCTACTTGAAGTCTGAAGGAGATCAGATCCCGATCTGTGAGGTATTTGTTGATGACATTATCTTTGGTGGAGATGACAAGATGAGTCATGAGTTTGCAGATGAGATGAAGAAAGAATTTGAAATGTCACTCATAGGGGAGATTAAATTCTTCATTGGACTACAGATCCATCAGATGAAGGATGGAATCTTTATCACTCAGTCCAAGTATGTCAAAGAGGTGTTGAAGACCTTTGGCATGGAAGATAGTAAACCAGTTGGTACACCGATGGTGACCGGTTGTAAACTATCCAAAGAGGATGACTCAACATTGGTTGATGAGAAGGAATACCGATCAATGATTGGTAAATTGCATTATGTAGTACATACCAGACTGGATATTGCACATGCAGTTGGCATTACTGCAATGTTCTAGAAAAGTCCAAGAGAATCCCACTTGGTTGCAGTCAAGTGGATTCTTAGGTATCTGAAGGGAACTGTTGACTATGGATTGTGGTATCCATATAGAAAGGATTTCAACTTGAAAGTATTCACAGATGCTGATTGGGTTGGTAATGTAGATGACCGGAAGAGCACAACCGGTGGTGCATTCTTCATCAGTGGTAGACTGGTCTCATGGATGAGTAAGAAGAAGAGTTGTATCTCTCAATCTACAACAAAAGCAAAGTATGTTGCATCTTTCAAGAACTACACTCAGACAATTTGGATGAAGCATGTATTGAATGGCTTCAATGTTGTTGTATCTGAATCGATAAGAGTATTTTGTGACAATACTAGTGTAATTAATATCTCCAAGAATATGGTTTTACATTCTAGAACCAAGCACTTTGAGCTTAAGTATCATTTCTTAAGGGAAAAGGTTCAGAACAAAGAGATTGCAATGGAGCATTTTTCCAGTAGGGAGCAGTTAGTAGACATATTCAACAAGCCTCTCCCAAAGACTACATTTATGAACTTAAGAGGTGAATTAGGGGTACTGCCCCTTCAGGAGGTGAACTAAAGGTATATGCTCCACATCAGTCAAGTATAACATAGTCAAATTTTTCTTCAGGATTGATGTGTTGAAGGATGCTACTCCACAGGGGGAGTAGCATAATGGA
Source organism: Cryptomeria japonica (assembly GCF_030272615.1). NCBI lineage: Eukaryota > Viridiplantae > Streptophyta > Pinopsida > Cupressales > Cupressaceae > Cryptomeria > Cryptomeria japonica. Next base: position 152,680,998 of record NC_081405.1, on the reverse strand, counting down.
ACAAGGCAGCTTGTGCCTCCACTTTGGCATTGTTATCAAAGGGGGAGAAGATGTGAAGCGAAGAGTTATCTTTGTATATTGTCATCAATGCCAAAGGGGGAGATTGTTGGCATTATGTGAACCGGTATGCGGACAAAATGACATTGTATGTTGTCATTGATGTCAATATGTTGAAGAGGTGAGAACCGGCAAATGAGAGAACCAGCATAACACTGTGAACTGACATTTGTGCCAAAGTGAAGCAGTGTGCTTGTTCAAGGTGAACCGGCATATGGTTATGGGAGCCAGCACATGGAAGCATTGTATGACTACCGGTTGGTAGTCTCAACTTCAGGGTTTCCGGTTGAAGTGCTTCAAGCCTGTGTGGTTCAACCGGTGACATTGTGTGATGAGTTAGTATTGTAACGAAGAACAGATCATGTTGCCACATCAGCCTTATGCGCGTGAAGGATCTTGCATGAAGGAGATTGTTCCTATCTACCTTAGGAATGTGTGAAATCTATAAAATAGTGATAACGTGTGATGGGTTATCAACCGCCATGAAATCAGTGAAAATGGACGATGGAGAATGTCTTGAGATTGGATCAAGACTGTTGCAATTAATGCAGTGTTCTCAACGATCAGGATTGAACAGTTTGAATTCCTTAACCTAACAGGTTCAGGGTTTAGGGTTTATGCTACCGACCTATCTGTTTTCCTATAAGGTCGATTTTGTGTCTCTTTCTAAGTTTGTTGGCAAAAGTTGTGTGTGTGTGTATCCAAGAGAAGGGATACATGATTCTTGCTAGACCAAAAGGAGAGAAGTGATACCTTTAGAGTGTAAGTGCAGAAGGTGAAGAGGAGCTTAAGTGGATCTACATTAGCGTTGAGTGTTGTTACCAGATCATTGTAATACCTGTTGATCTCTAACCACCTCAACAGTTGAAAAATCCTTTAACAGGGTAGCCTTAATCAGCTTGCTGTAAATCCTTTAATAGGGTAATTCAAAGCTATTGAGTTTGAAATCCTTTAGCTATTGAGTTCTTGAAATCCTCTAACAAGGTAACCTTTAATAGGGTTTAACCCTTAACTGGATATTGTAGCCATCCCTTAACCAGGTGATCTCTAACAGGATCGGTTCCTAGCAGAACCTATTGTAATGTCTCTAACTGAACAAGGCTCCTAACGGAGCGGACTTCTAAAGAGTTCAAAAATAGCTTGTGGGTATTCATCCCCACCGTGGTTTTTCCTAGTTGGGTTTCCACGTGAAAAATATGGGTGTCATGTGTGATTCTTTTATCTTGTGATGCTTTGCTATTGTCTGTCAAGCATATGATGGTTCTGTGTTTTATGCCTATCAATAAAACATGGTGAACTAGCTATTATTATAATCTAATGATAGATTACCTATTTATGCATAAGGGAGAAATGGTAGGGTAGTCTTGAGGTGAGTGAAAGGCTAAGTGAGTAACTGGTTAATGCTTGTCTTAGTCATCCTTAGTTTTACCGGCTGCACTTTGTTTCAAACCAGTGTCACTGTTTGCCAGTCATTTGAAGTGTCTGATGTCACACTAGTTTAGGACTATATTTTTGTCTATACTGATTCACCCCCCCCTCTCAGTACTAGGTTAGTACTATCTTTTCATCATTGAGTTATCAAAATCTAAAATGATGTCGATGTTAGGCAAAGGAAAGTCATCCTTTGGACATGCGTTATTAAGATCTCTGAAGTCTCTACATATTCTGATGCTTTTATCTAGTTTTGAAATAGGAACGATGTTGGATATAGATTGAGGATATGCTACAGGTCTGATGAATCCTACATCCAGTAATTTCTTTAGTTCTGCCTTGACTAGAAGAGCAATATGAGGATGCATTTTCCTTAACTTCTGTTTGACTGGTTTGGCTCTTGGACTAACATTAAGTGATGCATAATAAGCTCTAGATCTAACCCTGGCATGTCTGCATATGACTAGGCAAAATTGATTTGTCGTCGTTTGAATAATTCCACATATTGTTGCATTTCTTCTTTGGACAGAGAAGTCATTGGATGAAGAATCTTTGGTTGCTCTGTTGTGCCAATGTTAACTGCCTCTGTTGGTTCGATCAAAATGGATGACCTTTCTTGATAGTGCTCAGGTAAAGTGTCAAATCTCCCATCTTCTAGTGCCTCAAGGAGGTTTTCATCGTTAGATGCACCCTTTCTTTTTACTCTTTCCGGATCTAATGCTGCCAATAAATGGTTTTCAGCATTAGACTTGATATTCTTTTCTTTATTTTCACTTTTGCGACTAGGAGATTTGGCACCCACTTGAATGGAAGCTGCATTGCTGACATTCCTAGTTAGAGTTGTTATGGGCTCAATTGCGTTAAGATATATAGATATGGCATGGTCATTTGGAAAGGTATCAATGGCGGTATGTCCTTCATTTTCCCAATCAATAAGCTCGAAGTGGATTAGAGGTAGGGAATCTTCATCTTGGGATGTTTCAAGGGTTTCAAGGGTCATGATAGATGTATCAAAGTTTTCAATATGTGTGTCGATGTCTAGAAATGGTACTCTCATCAGAATTACCTCGCATAAGAAATTCCTAATCATCCTCAGTTAAGTCCAAGTTAGCCAAATGTGATTCTAATTCAAGTAGGCTAGTTCTTGACATTTGTCCTGCATACGTGTGAACTGTATCGACTTATATATCTCCTTCATAGACATTTTCTTCAGCTGATTCTTTAGAGTGGTAGGAATCCCATTCCCATTCATAATTCTGTATCACTTGCAACCTACAGTCTAAAGATTTCGTCATATAGCATTTCTTCCGCTTTTCTGGCTATACTTTTCCTTCTTTCATATTCAACCTCTTCAGGACTGAGATTGAGTTTTGTCAACTTTTCTATGAGTTCTCCTAGACTTATATTAGCTTCTTTCTTGTTTTGATAGAGATTTAATGTTGCTTGAGAGATGTTTTTAGTTTGTTTCTCTTGTTAATTTGAAGCTTGCTTCTTATGCCATTTTGTGTTTGCTTGTACTTATTGCTTAGCTGATTTTTCTTTCCTTTCAATTGCCAAATGTTCTTGTCTATTTTCATATTCCTCTTGCTGTTGACTAAAAGATGTGTCTTCTAGTAAAGTAACTTGTCCATACCCTAAGCCTATTTTTTCATTGGTCTGCTAAGTGTAAAGTTGAATAGGTTCTGAGATACCTTCTTTTCTTTTTCCTATAGGACCTGTTCCGGTATATCCCATTCTTCTAAGAATTTTAAATCCTTTTCCATACTTTTTTGTAAGTATTCTGACATTGTTGATCTTTTGTTGACATTCTTCATCCTTGTATAGCCATTGTAGCACATCTTTGTCTTTTGTTTCCTCTGATAAGGTTCCAACACTAATGAATGCTCCATCAAATATCGAAAGATGTTTCACAATTGGTTGTTGTTTAGAGTTTGATGGTTTTCCAAAGGATTTAGGAGAAAGTGGTAATTGTGATATTGAATATTCTCCATTTCCTCTATCTCTTAGCTGCATTTATTTTTCCATACTGGATAGAATCGAAGAAAATGACTATTCTTTGGATTGTGTGCTCGAAGATGATGCCTCCCTGTTATGTGGAACAATGACTTCTTGGGTCATTTTTAGATTGTTGCAGTATTGAAATGGATTTGAATCTGCAGATATTGTGATTTCCTACCCATTGTAGGGAAATTTTACACACTAGTGGTATGTTGATGGGACAACTTGCAAGTCATGTATCCAGGGTCTTCCCAAGATTACATTATATGATAAGTCCAAGTCTAGAACTTGGCATTTTGTGTCTTTCTACAAAGGTCCCGCTCTAATGGGTAGTATCACAATTCCCTTGGAGGAACGTTCTTCTTTATCATAGGCTTTTATGGTGATCTTTTTTCGGACATCAACTGCATCTTCTGAATATCCTAAGGCATGAACAAGACTTAATGAATAGATATTTAGGCCAGCTCCACCATCTATTAGAACATATTTAATGTGTGTTTGGTGAATGAGGACTTCGATATGTAAAGGAGTGTTGTGGGGATGTTGTAAGGACATGTCATCTTCTTCACTAAATGATAAGTAGTGAAGGGTTGTGAGGTGTCCCACCATGCTTTGGAATTGATTGATATCAAGATCTTTGGATCCTGTTGTATCGATTAATGCTTTTTCTAGAATTTATTTGTGTGCAGGTGAAAGCTTTAATAGTTCTAAGATGGATATTTATGCAGGTGTTTTCTGCAATTGCTCCACTAGGGTGTATTGTTTTGTAGTGGATGATGTGTTTGTTGTAGGACCCAACAAAACAACTTTGTCTTTGCTTCTTGTGATAGCATGAGCATGTTCTTGATTTTGTTTTTCTTTAACTACAATCACATTCACCACATTGTCATATGTATGAGCATAGTTTACCTTCGCTTTACCATTACCATTGTTTGTTGTTGATGATTCACCTTTCTCATAGTTTTGAAGCAGAGTTTTAAAAGTTGTATGAGATTCATTTGTTGTATGTCCATCCACTATTATTACTCCATTATCAATCATGTCTTGTATGATATGTTTCAACTTCTGACAACTATCTGTATGTTGTCCCTTGTTTCAATGGAAATCACAATATTGATTATCATTCCACCAAGGTGGTTTGATTTGAGGTTCGTAGTTCCTTTCTTCTGGTAAAGTTATCAATTTGTTTGCGAGAAGTGTCTTTAGTGCTGACCCAAGGGGTTCACCAATGTTTGTAAATTGTCTTTGAAAGAAAGTTTTGATAGTTTCTCTTTGGTGATTGTTGTTTTGCTGAGCCGCTATTGAGTCAGTGGATAAATTAAAAAATGGTTGTTTTGGTTTCACATTGTTGTTATCCACTATTCCATCATTGACGACATTTTGATTTCTACTCCAAAACTTTGGTTTATCATTTTGATTGGTGTTATTGTTGTTGTTAGGAGGATGGAATCTGTCTTTGTATATTTTCAACTCACCTTTCTTTATCATGGCTTCCTCCATTCTGATTCCATTATCGACCATTTTTCCAAAACTTTGATTTCCTTGCATTTTTAAGTAATAACTCATTTGATCATTTAAGTTACCGATGAATATGTCCATTTTTCATATTCTAGCACTGTACGATGATACCACGAGGCTAACTGTCTCCATCATTGTAAAAATGTCATGAAAGGTTCTCCAACCTTTTGTTTGGCGTTACATAGGTCTATCATTGTTACTTCATGTTGTATGTTGTAAGAGTATTGTGAAACAAACTTATCTACCAATTCTGAAAATGATTTGATTCCAGGTGGAAGTTTGGAGAACCATTGCGTAGCTAGCCCACTTAAGCTTTTTTGAAATAATCTCATTAAGTAGGTATCCTCATGTGCAAACTCCATACTCATTGTGCAAAATTATCGTATATGATCTTGAGGATCAGTGCTTCTATCATATTTTTCATATCTAGGAGTTTCAAAACCTATAGGAAATGGTATCATGTTTAGGATTTCTTGTAGTGAGTATCTTCTAACATTTCCTCTTTGCATATCTTGAATTTGTGTTTGTAGTTGTTGTGTGAGAGTTGCGATAGGATTATCAACATGATTTGTTCTTGCATAGCCATGATTTTGTATTCTAGGAGGATCTAGATCTCTTCTTGTTTCATCTCTACCCCTTCTTGTATCCTCATTAGATTGAATGTTATTCAGAATTTCTACTTCATCTCTTTTGGGTATGTAAGTTTCTTCAATGGTTCTCGTGTTATTAGGGATTGACAAGTCATTCATTTTGGGGCCAGAGATATCCTCATATTGTTTGTTATTAGAAGGAGGATCACTTTTATTTTGTGTCAATTTATTTACATCAAAATATTGGGGAAGTGTAGCACCAAATTTGGCTAACATTAGGAAATATTTTTCTTTTTCTTCTTCCAACAATTTATGCACAATTTTATCAAATTGAGGATCCTTTTTTATGTCTCTGATGTTTTGTTTTGTTATTTCTCCTTCAACTTGTATTTCATCTTCATGTTCCATGATTATATTCATTTCCAATGTTTTGATTTTTTGTCTCTACGATTTTTCGTCTCTGAGCTCTAGTTAGAACGGGTATATACGTGTGTTAGATATTGTGCTAGAATTCGATTGTCCAAAAGTTGTTTTTGGGTAAGCGATCAATTGTCAAGGTAAATACGCCAGAATGATATGACACGATAAAATGATTCAAGTATTTAAAGGTTTGCAAGTTTTTCAATCTTTGATTTAGGAGTGCAATGATGGTGATTTGATAAGAACCAAGTCCAGTAAGAACGATATATCCTACAATGTGGGACAAGATTATCCTGACCAAATATTTTAGTTTTGTGATAAAGGATGATTGATCCTTATGAGAAACTATGTTTGAGTGATCAGTTTACCAAAGAGGGTGATAATGCACTTTGAGATGTTTTAGAACTTAAACTTGTTGAGGGTTAGCACTTGAAAATCTTAAGGTGTTTATCTTCTAGAGTCTGATTTTGATGGATGATAACTTGACCAAGCAAACCAAGGAGAGAATTTGAGCACAAAGCGATATATAACAGATGTTTATTGATATTGCAAATTGATCAAATGAAATGACAGACCTAAAAAAGTCATGCAAAGCAGCAGTTTTGGATTGGTAAACACAGAGACTCGTACGACAATAGTTCATGAACCATACGACAAAATATACAATACCAGATGACAAATCAGAAATTTATTTTGAAAGAGAAGAGACTCGTATGACAAAAATTTATAAACCATATGACAAAACAAATATCTTGTACGAAAGATCACAGGACTCGTACGACAAAGAATAGGACAATGAAAAATATGTTTGTTTTTGCCAAATTTGATTAGTGAATTTTGGTGTTTTTCTTATGTTTTCCAATTTTAGATGTCTGATCTTTCAATTTAGGGATGAATACACAACAAACACACGATGTGATAAGTGACTCCAAGCATGCTAAACCCTAAGGAAGTTGGTTGAGAATGAAAAGCTTTGCTTGTTGACTTAGGTACACACCCAATAGCTAATAAAAATACGGCCACTAAGTCTCATGCAATGGATTCTCAACACCGTATTATCCGACTCCAAATGCTAATGGGGGCATGATATGGCAAGTGTCTTGGGAGAGTTACTATCTCTCTTGCACAAAGATTATCACCCTTTCAGAGGTGAATCGGGTAGCTTCTATTTTAATCGGCACTAGTAAGGGATCCATTCAGCGCGTCGGGGTATAAACTCAATTAAAGGTCTCCTAGCCTTGAAAACCAAGGTTTGATATACCTGAAGGGACGAAGGAGATTTATTCTCAAGCACTATCGTTGCTTTTATTTTCATCAAAAACACATTTATTTTAAAGTGGGTTGGATTACTTGGTGTTAGTTGTTCCCACTTAGGTTGTTCCCCTCTCACAGACCTTAATGGCTAAGAGTTATTAATCCTCGGGAGGGCAGGCCTGCTAAATAAATGCACTAATGAAACTAAAAGATGAGTCTACCTTTCTGATGACCTAAGAAAGGTGAGAGCATACTCGCCTATCATCAAAGACATGAAATACACGATAGTTCATTCCTTTAGCAAAATTGAAGTGTGCCTAGAAAAATTTAATGAATACACAAAGTTTAGTCGGATTCATAGGCAACCTGCAAAATAGATCCATTAGTAGTCATTGATTGGTTTTTAAATTATGTCTTTGACAAGCATATCTTTGTCAATTGTCTTGCAAAAAAGAGTTAGGCTGCCAAAAATCTCACATACAAATCAAGGTTAGCATTAGTGAAGTTCGGATTAAAATAAAAAAACCCTAACATGCAGTCTATTTAAAATCACAGAGACAAAGACTCATACGACACAATTTTCCAGTTAGCACGACACAACTTTAGATTTCGCACAAGAACCAAAAATGTACTCGTACAAATTAAGATTTGGCAGCCAGAAACTCGTACGACATGAATTTAACTCTCGTACGATAATGAAAATTATTTCGTATGACACAGGATTTACTAGTCAGAAATTCATACGATATGCATTTAGACCTTGTACGACAGGGATAATGAGTTTGTACGACATAAGATGAGGTTTCATACCAGACTAAAAGGTAGTTCGTACAAGTTGAAAAATCAACTCGTACGACATTTTGATTCTGTCCCGACAGAGATGGACATTTGTTGAAGCTTGAGAGGCCAAAAATGATAATTTTGGCTCCACGGTGGGTGCCAAAATATCATGCTTGTGAAGTGTGTACCTGTTATACCTGCAGTTGCAACACAAAACACTCAATAAATCATTACAAGCAATGGTTAGAAAATTAATCAACGAAAGATAAACCATCGCTAATCAATCTATTGCCTTCTAGTAAATGCGAGTATGAATTTTGCTCTCAGATCTGGTTATGCAAATTCTAGTGACTTGACTACACTTAAATGGAGGATTTAAATGATGAAGATGCATGATCTAGAAATGATAGCATGAGTAAACTACATGATTTCATGATTATTCTAGAAAATAAGCTAAGCTAGATTTAAGCTAAAATTGATCATGATAACAATGTTAAGAATGATTTGCCAATAGTTACATGCCTATAGTAACAATGCTTGAATGCAAAATAGGATGGATTCGGGATGGGAGGCAAAAGTGATATGAAATTGGGACCATTTGTGCTCCAAAATAAGGTCTATTTATAGGATTTCCCAAAGCTAAGGGTGATGTGGCATGAATCAACAGTCAAGATTGATTTGAAGATATCAATGTTTAAATTGGAGGTGGGTTGAGAAGAGGTTGGATGAAAGGGGACAATTGGTGGTTGGTAGGAAAAGGGGTTGGATGAAAGGGAACATTGTCATCTCCATGGTGACAAGTGTCAAGAAGCTTCTAGAAGCGGTTAGATGGAAGGGAACACTTAGTGACAAGTGTCACAAAGCTTTTCTCATGAGAGGGAAAAGTGTTCAAGGAAAGGGGACATGTGGGTAAATGGAATGGGTTAGGTTTAGGAATGGTTGGGTTAGGTGGTTAAAAGTTAGGAGAATTTGAATTTAAAAATTCAAATAATAAGAAAAGGCTAATTAATTTCAACAACTCATGAATTTGATTTATTTTAATTAATTAAAGGATTTAGAAGAAATAAATTTGATGGGGAAGAATTAATTAATCAAAGGGTTGAAATGAACCTATTAAATAAATCCTTAGATTTATTAATAGGTAGATGAAAGGGGGAATTTAATCAAATTGCTTAGTGAATTCAATTAAATTGGGAAGGAGGATTAATTAAATAATTGCTTATTTAATTAATTATCTTCAGACCATTTTTAGGTGTATACACTTGCAAGTGAGGGTAATCTATCAAAACTACTAATCATTTGTTGCAGGGGCAATCTAGGTGTGTGTCTTTGGATTTTTAGTCTAATTAGGGTCACATCTCTTTTTTCATATAGGGTTAAATAACTTGTTTGAAGTGTTTGGTGCACTTTGTATATTTTACGTTTATAATCCTAGAGTTGGTAACAAAAGTATCCTCTCCTCTCACCTTCCATTGGACCTTGGGTGTAAGAGAAATTGTTATCATTTTCTATTTAGGTAGGAGGGCTTGTCTCCCAGATAGCCCATAAGGCCAAGTGAGAGAGTACGACCCAAGCGGTACTTCTTATGCCCACTATATAAATTAATACATTAGGTGAAAGTCATGATGACTTGGTGACATGTATCTACATCGACGGTACTCCCTAGTATCTGCACTATGTGTATGCACGGGTGTGGAGAATGAGGAGTGGGTTCTTAAATGAGCTGACATCGCATGGGTAGACACCAAGAATCGCAAAATTTGCCCCACTAAACATCTTTATTATAGAGGCCAAAAATCCTTATATTTGATGGTTCAAGGAGTGTGGATCGTACACCATAGATACCCTCAATGTACCCTTTCATGTTGAGATAGGAATCCCTCATTTGATCTTTGATCTTGTGAGGTAAGAGAATCTAGTATGCCCAAGAAGTAAGTGTCATGGAGGGAGAGTCAGTGCTACCACAATCTCTAGTTGTCTGCTTGTTTGAGGTATTTCTATGTCGTAGGAGCCCCATTGAATGGTTTCTCTTTCTAGCCTAGCTTGTGCATGTTTTCAAGTGTCTTCAATTTGTGCTATGCTAGTGAAAATCTTTTGAACATACACAAAAACATTTTGGACAAACACATCTTTAGACATTGTGTCTTCATTGTTTGTTGTGTTGTCTTGCCACAAAAACATTCAACATCAAGATTTGGTCACATTCAACAACTTTACATTTGGACAGAATCAGACATTTTATCAGAAATTGTGTGTGTGATAGCTTAAACCATGTCTCTGTTCAGAAATTGCATATGCGTAGGGTAGAATCACGTCTTTGTCAAAAAACAAAATAGTCAATTCAACAGATCAAAAATTGCGTCTTTGTTCTATGAAAACACGTCTGCAATTTTAAACCGTGTCTGCGTAGGGCAAAATCATGTTTTTGTCAGAAAGTAAAAACATTGTCAGAACTGTAGACACCTAAAAATGTCTCATTAATCATGTACTAATTATTCCTCCAATTGGTTAAATAATTCTTTAATTCTTTAATTAAGTTAATTAATCTTATTCTTCTAAATTCATATTTCCTCATCATCTTACTAATTATTCTATTTCAATTCTATCATCATTTAATCATTTAAACCATTTTCTAATGTTAATTAAATATTTATTATTTAATTAATTGTGACTATTAATCCTTCAATTTAAATAATCTTTATTACTTAAATAAATTCATTTTCAATTTCTATCTCTATTCAATTAACCATTAACCCTTTTCTAAAATATTAATTAAATATTATTTATTTAATTAATTATGATTTTAATTCCTTTAATTTAAATAATCTTTACTATTTAATTATTCAATTTCTAAATAATTAAATAGTTTCTTTAAATTATTTAATTAGCTAATTAATTCTTCTAATTCAAATTCCAAATCCCCAAATTCTAATTTTGTTTAATTTTATTAATTATTCTAATTTCATTTAATTCCAAATTCAAATTTTAATTCTCCTAATTTCTTCTAATTTCAAATACATGTGCATGATTTCAAAAATCAAATTGAAAATCAAAGTCAAGTTCTAAATATATTCAAATAACAAATTGAATTTAAAATAAATTCAATATTTGAATTAAATCTTGTGCAAAGATTAAATTGAAAATCTAAGTTAAAGTGCAAGCACATGCTAAATTAATTAATTCAATCATTATCTTTTCAATCTCTATTTCTATCTTCCACTTAGGTTTTTCTAAATAAATCTCTCAATAAGCTTTCAATCAGTTAACTATTCCATTTATTTTAATTGATCATTTCAATTAATTGATTGATTACATAATTTCTTTAATTCTCTCCAATCATTATTTTTCTATCTTCTAGTTAGCTTTTTCCAAATATAGTTTTCTTTGTCATCAATCAATTCTCCTCCAATCATTCTTTTGCATCTTTCAATCAGCATTTTTCTCAATCAGTTAACTCATTTATCTATTGAATTTATTCTATTCCACCTCCAAATCAGTAGTTCAACTATCAATTAGCATGTGAGCTCAATTGAGTTCCACCTCTTAATCAATTTGTTCTACCTCTCAATCAATGCTCTCCAATTATCTATAAATTGAGCATTCAATCTCCATTTTCAACAATCACAATGAATCACAAACTTTGATTCTTTGTGTCAATTGCAGGTTACCAACATGATATATGAGGGCCACCATACCACAAAGAGAAGAAGAACAATGGAAGATACATGCAGTCATGGAATAGGGAGAATTGATTAGCAGATTTTACATTCCTATTTCTTGTTTTGCACTGTTTTCATTGAGTTTTGTTTAAATTCTATTAGGATAGGGATTCATGATTTCCTTTTTATTCTTGATTGATTATATTATGAGTTTTACATACGACAAGAACAATAGTTAAAACTACGTCTATGTCATTTAAAACTACGTCTTTGATTAGAAATCACGTCTATGCAAAACAATTTCGTGTCTCTGTTTGAGAACAATATTTTGCAAAAACTTGAAAAGAGAAAAACGGGCTTAAGTTTTGAGATCTAAATAGCTTCTAAGGCATTTCCTATAGGGCTTCATCATTTTCAGTCAACTAGTCTTGATCTCATATTTGTTCATCATTTGTCTTTATTTGCAATCCCTCATACACATTTTTCAAACTAGAGTCAAAAGGTTGCTTTGTTGTCCTCATCATATCTTGCAAACTTGCTACAACATATCACTAAGTGGTTCCCACATCAAATCTATCATCTTAGGGTCTCATTTGGTCTTCTTTAGTCAAGGTCAACTTACCTCATCAAGAGATCTATTATCTCTTTGGAAGCCACACCTTGCTTTAGATCACACATATCTTGAACCTACATTTTTGGACATTGCAAGACAACCCTAGATTATTTTCATCTCATATCTTCCATAGTCTTCACATTTTCTTCCTTTCCTCATTTTAGCCAAGGTCAAGTTCATGGTTGAAACCCATCCCCAAAGGTCTAGAAGAGAAGCTTAAGAAGCTCCAATATCTCTCAACATGAGTACCTATGAGTTTGATGGAGATGAATTTTACAACCCATTTGACAATCGCAGTAATATACTAGACAATGACAATGAGAACAACAATGATAATGAAAATTCATCTATCACCTTCGTAGACATTGAAGAGAATACCATAGATCCAAGGTTCAATAGATTGGTTGAGGAAATCATGAGAAGAGATAGACAATACTTCTTTCAAGTCATGATGAAAAGTGAAATGAAGCTACCTCACGATTTTGATGTGTCTCAAATTATAGAGGAGGACCCTAATCAAGGAAATTACACAAATGAAAATCCTAGAGGACATAATGGTGGTAATAGGAGAGATAATTTTGTGCATGGGTCACCTTCATCCTTATTTCAAAAAATAGAAGTTCCCAATACCTATGCTCATGCTAATTTTACTAGGAACTCTCATGAACAACCCTGCAATCGTCCTTTCCCATGGAGAAAAACTACCACTACACATGACCATGATAATACCCAAGTTCATACCAATGCATAAAATTACACTCAAGCGAACATTCAAAATCATGACATGAGGAGACCCCGTGTCAGATTTGGGGGCAATACTCAAGATCACTTTTATGATACCTCCCATCCTCATGGTCATGACATGTATCAACCTAGACCTAGTGCTCCTTATTACAACACCATACCAAGTGGTCCTTTATCCAAGCTATAACTATGTTCCTTCTCCATATGAACACATTTATGATCAATACCATCCATACATGCACTATATCCCTCCTCCTCCGCCTAGTGGCTCAGGCATGGGACTAGCTCAAAGAGAAAATACTCCACCCAAGAATGACTTGCAACAACAAATCAAGGATTTGAAAAAACAAATGGTGGACATGAATACACCAAAGCAACAGTATACAATGAAAGATATATGTCCGTATCCATTTGATAGAAGTATTACAATGCCTCCATTTCCTCCATATTTTGTGAAACCAAAGTTTGACAAATATAAAAGGTAAAGGGGATCCCAAGGCACACATGAGATAATTTTTCACAACTTGCATTGAGGTAGCAAGAGAATAAACTTACCCGATGATATTTTTCCCACAAAGTTTAGGTGGACAAGATATGGAATGGTTCTCCCAACTCCCACCTAGAATCAAATCATGGAGTGATCTAGCAGAAACTTTCATATAACACTTCTCATACAGGTTTGAAATAGATGTGTCAGTGACTACCTTATGCAACACTAAGCAGAAAAATGGGGAATCTTTTTCTTCATTCCTACAGCGGTGGAGAGGCCTTGCTAGTCGATGCTCTTGTCATATCCCACAAAAATAGATGGTATAAATGTTCACTCAAAATTTTAACAAGGACATTGGATATGAGCTAAGAAAGGCTTTTTTGTCTACCTTTAAGGAGGTCATTGAGAAAGGATTGGCAACAGAAAAAGTCCTTATTAAACAAGTCATCGTTAAGATATTTAAAGAGAACAAAGAAGAATCAAATGGGAAAGACAAGTCCCACTTTTGGAACAAGAATAAGAACATAGTCAATGATGGGGTAGTAGATGTGAATGTTGTAAAACTAAAAATGGCTTTCCCCAATGCAAGCTCATCCAATGCGAACAATCAGGTGCACACTCAAAGGCCATCAAAGTATCAAAGAAAATACACTCCATTTGGAGAGCCAATTGAGACAACATTCAAGAAATTGGTTGCAAACAAGCTCATAACACTACCAGATAATCCACCTTATGAACCAAAAGTGAAACCTGCATGGCGGGATGATGATGAGTATTGTGAATATCACAAGAGCAAAGGACACAAAACTAGCAATTGTCACCAATTAAAGGATGTTATATAAGATCTTATTGACAAGGGTGGCATAGAATTTGATGGTCACACCTCCAATGAGGAACATGAGTTGTTTAAGGAGCCATTTCCCAAACATGATAAAGGAAAAGCCAAAATAGATAATCATGCCAATTATACTAAAATTTCCTATGATTATGACTCGCTCGTTAACCACATTTCAATGGACAATCATGTTTCTACCATTATTATAAAGGAAAAAACTCCTAAAGGTTCTACCCAAAGGAGTAAAGTTGTTTTAAAGGGCATTGGGCCATCTTCTTCATCCTTAAAGATGAAACCTCTAAATGTAATGTCACAACCCGTCAAGGTAAATTCACCTTGCAAGGTGTTCCATCCAAGACCACAACCTTATCATCTACCAAAAATTAGTATGACCTTTTAGACTAGTTAGGGAAGACACCCACTCTCATTTTCATCCTTGAGCTTTTACGCATTTTCCCTTCACATAAGCTCATTCTTGACAAAGCATTGAGAGAAACCTCCATACCCACTGATTTGAACATGGACCAGTTTCAAGCCATGGTGGGATACCTTTCCACTCCACATTTCCTTATGGTCACAAAATCCATTGATGCATCTATATGCCAACCATACAATGCACCTCTCCATATTGAATCCTTTCTCCATAGAAACCACATCAAATGAGTCTTGATAGATGGAGGAGCAAGTTTGAACATTTGTACTTTGAATACTATTAAACAACTGGGATACTTTGAACATGCTGTGAATTCAAGAAATAAAATCACCATCAAAGCATATGATGATGAAGAATGCTCATCTAAAGGAATAGTCACCCTACCTTTAAGTGTTGGGCCAGTAACCAAGGATGTGGTTTTCCAAGTCCTTGATTTGGATCTCACACACAACATACTTTTGGGATGTCCATGGATTCATGAAATGAGAGCAATACCATCAACATATTATCAATGCATAAAATTTCCTCACAATGGAGCTAAAGTGACAGTCAAAGGTGATTTGAATCCCTTCATATATTGTAATAACCCGTGACCAAGATCAAAGATGACAATTCCAATAAATAGAGAAGCAACTCCATCATCAACATATGTGGATCCATAGTAATTAAAACCTTTTACATCAAAACAAGGTGAGCTTAAAGGAAAATAAAAGGACAATGGCATGGGAGAATATACTTTGAATCAAACCATGTATTGAAGACAAATAATGGATTCTCCTAAAGATTATGGAATACCACATCCCTCTAAAAAAAGTATTCACTATTACTATTAAATGGGATCCCACTATATTCTTCAGATGGGGTGAGATGGAAGAAGAAGATCTCTGCAAAATGCTCTATAAGGAACCTGAAGAGGAATCTACACAAGATCACATCAAGATACCATGTGAAAAGTATGGCAAAGGATTCAAGTTCTTAGAAAAATTTGGATATGATGGAAAGAGCCCTCTTGGATTAGAAAATAAAGGAAGAATTGAACCATTGTAACCAAAGTTAACATTCAAAAACAATGGTCGAAAGGACTTGGCTTCATACCCTTCAGATTAGGTACTCATAAGTCTACAAAAATGTTGCAAATCACACTCTAATGACCAACAAGAAAAGAAGTACCACTCCACAGACTCTAATTAATGGGAATGGGGTTCAGATAATTCATCTAGTGATTATGAGCTCACCGAAACATTTAGAGAACCAAGTGAACTCACAGAAGAAGAATATTTTAATAGAAAATTCAAAGTTGGTCAATTAACGTTATCAGAGTCTCCATCACAAGAAAAGAATGATAGTGGATATCCGTGGATAAAAATATTTTGGGATCCTGAACCCTCAACATCTCAAGGTTCTAGGTCAAAACCACAAAGAGTGAAGACTCTCATTATTGAGTGTCCCTCTAGTGACATCGATTTAGACTCATCTACGATCAAGGATGATGAGGAGATTTCTAGTGATGACCCCGAAGATTACATTGAGATACCTAAATAATTTTGTGTCTTTACCCTCTCCCCCATTTATTTTGAGAATATTGATGGCCTTCTCTCATTCATCCACAACTCATTGATTGGGGCCAACAAGAGCCTCCACAACTAGACACTTTTCAAAATGACGAGGCCTTTATTGACTATCTTGACATAAGCAATGATTTACCTATCGAAGACCACAAAGTAAGATACGTTATAGAACTTGATAGCATGGCATATCTTAGAGATAACGTCGAACCTTCTAGTCGCAAAAGTATAAAAATAAAAACAAATCATGGGTCTTGTGGTGAATACCACACTGTGGCATTATCTAACCCTAAAAAGTAAAAAGAAAGGGTGTATCTGAGGGTGAAAACCTCTCTAAGGCACTCGAGGATGGAAGGTTTGACACTCTCCCTATGACATCATATGAGGAAAAATCATCAATGCTAGTGGAAGTGATTATCAAGACAAATATTGGAACAGGAGGTTCCACACAACATATTCTTAGCACAATCTCTGACAGAAAAAAACAAAACAAAAAAAAGCCAAACTTTATATAATTTTTCACAAGATGACAAATCAATTTTGCATGGTCATATACGGATATGCCTAGATTGGACCCTAATCTAGTAATGCTTCATTTGATAGTTACTCCAAGAGCTAAGATTGTAAAACATAAATTGAGAAGAATGTATCTACAGGTGGCACTATTAGTTAAGGTAGAGATGGAGAAATTATTGGATGTGGGATTCATTAGACCAATTGACTACCCCGTATGGATCTCTAACTTGGTACCTATCAGTAAACCAGATTGCAACATCAGAATATGTACAAATTTTAGATACATTAATAAAGTTTTCCCTAAGGATGATTTTTCATTGCAGAACATTGATTTGATAGTGGATCTTATAGCTGGTCATGCAATGTTATCATTGATGGATGGATTCTCTGGGTATAACCAAATAAAAATAGCACTTGAAGACCAACATAAAACAACATTTACTTGTCCTTGGGGTACTTTCTGCTAGAATGTTATTCCCTTTGGATTAAAGAATGTGGGTGCTACATATCAAAGAGTAATGACGACAATTTTTCATGATCTCATGCACGTCACTGTGGAAGATTGTGTTGATGATCTCTTAGGAAATTAAATAACAAGATAAACATATCTGGATATTCTATCAGTGGTTTTTGAACATTTAGAAAAATACAAAGTTAGGCTAAATCCTAAGAAATGTGTCTTCGGGGTGACCTCCGAGAAGCTCCTTGGATACATTGTTTCGCAGAGAGGAATTGAAGTAGATCCAGCTAAAGTCAGAGCTATATTAAAGATGCCACCACCAAAGAATATTAGTCATCTTCAATCTCTACATGGAAGACTTCAATCAATACACATATTCATCGCACAAATTGCAGATAAATGTCATCCTTTTTAGCATCTCCTTTATAAGAATATCAAGTTCAAATGGGATGATAAGTGTCAACAGGCTTTTCAAATTCTCAAGGACTATCTTTTGAATCCATCAGTATTGATACCACCAATTCTAGGAAAATCCCTACTACTTTACATATCAACTACACAAATAGCACTAGGGGCACTCTTGGAGCAACAGAATAATGAAGGAAAGGAAAGACTAGTATATTATATCAACCGCACATTGGTTGGTTACAAGCTTAACTACACATTGATTGAGCATGCATATCATCTTGTGGTTTTTGCCTCACAGAAATTATGACATTACATGCTAACTCATAAAACAAATTCCATTGCAAGGATAGATCCACTAAAATATCTTCTCAATAAGGCAACACTCACTAGAAGATTAGCTAAATGGGTCATGATTCTAAGCGAGTTCAACATTGAATATGTGGATAGAAAAGCAATTAAAGGACAAGCTATTGCAGATCAACTGGCAGATGCACCTATGATTGATGACACTCCTATTGTCTCAGAATTCCTGGATGAATCCATTCTTACAGTGACAAAGGCAAAGCCTTGGCAATTATATTTTGATTGTTCATACATGCAACATGGTGCATGAGTTGGCATCCTCTTTATCACACCTCAAGGGGACTCTATCCCTAAATCATATTGATTGTCATTTCCTTGCACCAATAACATAGCTAAATACAAAGCATTAACAACAGTTCTACGAATTGCAGTTCAATGGAAGATCTAGGTGTATGCTCAGATTGAGGTACTTGCAAGAGAGACACAAACAAACCAATGGGACATTTCATTAGAGGTTAGAATCAACAAAACAAGTTATTTAATCAAAAACTCTCAAAATCATCTCATTGTCCTCTATCGCCAAGGAACCCTCAAGTTTGAGGTGGCTCTCATCTTGGAAGAGCACTTGATCTTGGGATGACTACTCAAAGAACGAGAGATAGTGTATGATCTAAGATCTAAATGGATGCAACTAAGATCTTAGTGATATGCTATGGATATGAAACTAGATATGGTGCAAGATAACAAGATTAGTATGATATTAAGCTAGTATGAGAGTGATATGAAGATGATATGGAACTAGCATGAAATTAAAACTAGCATGATACTCCAAGCATGATAAAATCTAAGCTATGATACAATTAAAATGATCTAAATGCTTGAAGATGATAAAATAAGTTCCTTGATAACCTGCACAAGACAAATTAACTATAACTTGGATGCAAAATAAAGATGGGGATCCTTGGATTGAAGAAATGGGCTCTATTTATAAAGGAATTGGTCAAATGGATGGCCAAGATTGAATAATCTTAACAAGGGCTAGGATTGAAAGTTATCAATCCATGTAGGGTTTTCAATCCAATCTCATGTTGGCAAGTGTCACCATGAGAAGGGTTGAGAGGAGGCTAAGTAAGCATTAGATTCTTAACAAGCTTTGAAGGTTAATCTCAAGAGGATGATTCATTGGATAAAGCTAATATCCAATGAGGAAGGCTATTGTCCATTGGTTTAATTCTTGTACAAAGTTGAATTTGTACAAAGGGGACAAGTCGTTTAGGTTGATGTGTTGAAAGGATGATATCTTGTAAGAGCCTTAAAGGCTCTTTGAATATTGTGGAGGTTTAGCTTGTGTGAAGGGAGAAACCTTCAAGGCTTTGTAATAGCCTTTAATGGTTTAGAAGACTTTAGAGGCTAATTTGTAAGAGCCTTACAAATTTGGGAGAACTGAACAAGTTAACTTGTTGAAGAAATAAAGTCTTTGTTGGCATTCTACACTCTTATGAGAATAGTTGATGTTGTCATTGATGGCAACCAACTAGCAATCATCCGGCAACCACCAGTAGTTACCGGCACCGGCAATAGACTTCTACATACACCGGCAGGCACTTCACCGGCAATGGCAGTAATGCATACCGACACTCAAGCCGACATGGAATAAACTTTTGTTTATTGTTTTATAATGTAATTATCTCTTATAAAAGCCGACATGGCATATTGTAAAAGACACATATAAGTTTGAGATATTATAGGTCTTTTTGTATAGAGGATAGATGAGAAGTATAAGGCAATTTTGTATAAGGTGATATAGTTGACAGCAAAGGTTTTGGTTATAGACTAAGCTTAAACCGGTACTGAACTTGGCATAGTTGATGTTGATTTGAAGCAGTACATTGTATTGGATTTTAATAATCCATTTTGTAAGTTAGTGAGACTTCTATTTTGTGGTTGAGCAATGAGCTCTAGGCTGCTAGCCTTCCTGCATGTGCAGACCCCTCATTGTAAGTAATATTTATTCATTGGCCAGTGAGTGAATATTGTGGGTCACAAATCCCATCGAGGTTTTTCCCACACCGGATTTCCTCATTAAATATCTTGTGTTATGGTGTGTTCTCTATATTGTCTTTGTTATTCTTATTTGTTGCATTAATTCTTATTTACCAGTGCACTATTTTGAGATGCAAAATTCTTAATAAGTATAAATATTTTGTAAACTGATTAGACACTGATTCACCCCCCTCCCCCCTCTTAGTGTCTTTGGGACTATCATTGATTCTAACAGTCTTAAATGCATTTAGAAGACTTTCTTCCAAATTCGGAGAAGTGACTTCCCCAAATTTAGGGATGTGACATGATAAAAGGATTAAACTAGTTAAGTGAGATTATAGGGGTTCTAGAAGAATGCTTAGGATGCAAGTGGATTTTGTAGGAGGATGCATGTGGTAGAAAAGGGGAATTTAAATTAAAATAAAAAGATTTATTTCAACCGAAATGAATGCAACTTGCATTTGTAGGAAAATGCAAGTGGGGGATTATAAAGAAATTTGTTTTATTTATATAAAAGAAAGAATTTTAATTAAATCGTGGAAAGGGAATTTAATTAAATAAATAAAATTTATTCAATTAATGGAAGAAAGGGGATTTAATCAAATGATTTTTAATTAATGGTTAGATAGAAGAAAAGGGGATATTAATTAAACCTTAGTTTAACTAATAGGTGAATATGAAATAATTAAACAAATAAAATTTATTTAATTAGATGCGCAAGTTTTAGATGTCTACATTTTGCCCCTCTTTGAAGTAACTTGTGACCACATGTTTATTCAAAGAAAAATCACTTGATATGTTGCCAAAATTTTTGGTTTTATTGTCATCGCCAAAATTTTCGATATGATGCCCAATATATGAATATTGATACTAATATGACGTTGATATGATAATGATGCCCCCTCGGGAGACGAATTGAGAAAAAATTTGATGTTCGGGGCAATGTTGTTGATTTTTGACAATTTTTCAATTTTTGTGAATTTAAAAAAAAAAATCGATTTTTGTGGATTTTTTTTTTAAATTTGATTTGTGTGGTTTTTTAAATTTTTCGAAATTGATCTGCTGATAAAAATTAATTAAATTTGTTGAGAATACCGTGAGAGCATAGCACAAACATGCCCCACATGTCCATCTAGACAATATACCGTGCTTACATTAGCACATGCTATATAAGTCTCCAAGGGTCCCATTCCAACTCATTTGTGCACTTGGCATTTGAAGATTGGAGATTGGAGAGAAGAAGAGAAGAAGAGAAAATGGAGCCCCCTTATCATAAGCACATATCTGAGAAAGTTTGTCGATTCAACAAGCCAGCAGAGTATGGCCCACCGATAAGCGGATGTTTGACCCTCTTTGAGTGATTTTTATGCATTTTTTGATAGATTTTTCAAGATTTTTAGCCGATTTTTGCGCTTTTTTTATTCCCTAGTTTGTAGGTTTTATTTTAGCACATTTGTTGATTTTCAAAGCACATTTGAAATTTCTTATAGCGCATTTAGAGTTTATCATAGCACATATGAATGTTTAGGTAGCGCATATGCGTGATATCTTAGCACATTCGATGTTTATATTAGCACATAGGATCAAAGTATTAGCACATATGTTAAATAATGTGGCACATTGAAATGTTGTTATGGTGCATATGTTTTAGCGCATAGAACAATTGTTGTAGCGCATATGAGATAGAGCTAGTTTTTGAGTATTTTTTCAGATTTTTGACATGTACAAAATTGATAATAATGAGTGCAATGATGTCCAATATTAGGTCCAATGGTCGATTTGTCGTGATGTAGTCCCATGTGTTCAAATATTGATTTTTGATATGGACAGGACTGGATAAAGGGCATGTTTGTGTTTGGATGGATGAAGTTTATGATTGAAACTCTAGATTGATAACATGACTTGTGTCAGTGATAGGAGAGGTCTTCTTTACAGTGCATGATCAACACTCCAAGTGTTTGATAAGTTCAAATGACTAGGTCACTGATAGGATAGGTTGAGATGAGCCTTCCCTTGTTGATAAGAGTTGAAGATCGAAACTTTAGAATGATAGTGTGACTTTCGTCATTGATATGGGTCAACTTGATTTTCATTATGGGACAACTTGATTCTGATATGGATTCGTTATGGGTATTTTGATTTGATATGGGTTTATTTTATTTTGATATGAGTCATTGATGTCGATATGGGTTTCTTGAATCGATAGGAGATAACTTTATTTTTTATATGGAATAACTTTGATTTGATGCAAGATGATTTTTATTTCGATATGAGTCATTTTGTGACTGATATGGGTCGATTGATGTGATAGGCTAAGAGGAACCAAATTGTATTGGATAGCATGACTTGCATCACTAATAGGAGAGGTCTATTTGATTACCAATAGGATAGGCTAAGATGAACCCACCTGACTAATTAAGAGTTTATGATTGAAACTCCCGAATGATAGCATGACCGACGTTATTGATAGGGGCTCAATGAGATTATTTTAAGATCTCATGTTGATTGATTCATGTAAAAGGTAGAACTGATATTGTGTTGATATTGTGATGTAGGCTCGACGTGGTGTGTTGATGCTTTGGGAGTGATACCCAAAGACGTTGGCTATGCGGGGAGTGTTGTCTGATGGGGATAGAGAGGTTATTGATGCATGTGGTTTGTCACACATCTTGTTCATGCCTTCCTATCAGAATAATAGGGTTGTATTGATTGCGTTAGCGGAGAGATGGCATAGTGAGCACAACACCTTCCATCTTCCAACTGGAGAGATCTCCATGACACCTGAGATTGTTTACAGGATACTATGGATCTTGATCACCAGAGAGTTGGTACAGTATGATGTGGAGGAGCAGGGTGGGACCGTTGCATTGCAAGAGGTGTTTGTTGATCCACACCTCAGTGATTACTCAGTTGCATGGCAGGACATGGTGGATCAGCATGCCCCACTTCCATCTATACTAGTAGTTTTGATTTGTGGGTTCCTTTGTCCAGATAGGAGATCTCGTGGGTTCTCAGTTGGATGGGGATGGATACTTTGACAAATGGTTAGACAACAAACGTGATATGTGTGGGGGATATGTGTCTTGGCTCACTTGTACCACGATCAGCCACTTCCTAGCCCATACTCGAGAAGTTAGAGTACTAGAGATGGGTCTTGGATGACATAGACTCAATGGTTTGGCGATCATACAAATATTATGAGGCATGGACAGAGGATGTGACAAATATTCCTATCCTATTTTAGAGTTGATACTTGATAGGGAGGACCTCCTATATTGTGGAGAGATTCATCTTGCCTCATGTACTTTGGCAGTTTGGTTGTACCTAGGCGATGTTGCAGGGCATGGCCATCTATGCCCAAGTGCACAAGGAGAGAGGAGAGTGGGGTCCCCCTTTGGGTTTTGATATAGTATAGGCCAAGTTCCAGACTCTTCCACATGTATGGTGGGATATGTGACCAGGGGTGGCAGATCCAGGTATGACCATGCAGTATGCCCAGTATCTAGAAGATCATCTATTTCCATGATTGGTAGGACCTAGGGAGCTAATGCCACTTTTGGAGGAGGGTGACGATGATGATGATGATGAGGGAGGACTTAAAGGATAGAGGGGTGGGAGATGAGGCCTGGGTAGAGCTCGAGGTAGGAGATGTGGAGGAGTAGGGAGAGTGAGAGGACATATTGGTCGAGGAGGAGATGGAGGAGGTTGGGATGGTGGAGGTGGAGGAGATGTAGGAATAGGGATGAGAGGGAGAGGGGGTGGGTAGAGACAGGATCTAGGTTGGGGAGGGCCATTGCAGCTAGGGGCCACGACAGGAGGTGGGGATGATGAGGGTTCAGAGTTTGAGGTGACTGATGAGGAGGATGGATCTTCTGAGGAGACCGAGTCAAAGGAGGAGAGAGAGGAGGTGATGGATGGGATGGGAGGAGGATCCACAGACCTTGGCCAGGTGAAGGAGGACAAAGATATTACCCCTAGCAGCTCCTGTATAGGTTATTGTAGCACAGGTTCCACCATCATAGGATCCACAACCTTCACAACTATCCTCAATTCAGATTATTATGCCTCCTCACCAACAGTTGACATAGATAGCTACTTTGCAAACTATAGTACAGAGCTTGCAAAGCCAATTGGTTTAGGCATAGGGATGGTTAGCTCACCTATAGGGTGTATAGGGTCAACTAACGCAAGCTCAGACACAAATTGCCCAGCTATAGGGGCAAGTTGCTCAATTATAGGGCAGGTTACTCAATTGAAAATTGAGCGTGATACAGAGATAGACAACGAGACCGCAAAGAGCACCTCACATAGACGATCCAGCAGACCATTGCCCAAGATTTGATGAGTGATACCATTAGGGATCTCATGCAACAGTCTGAGAGGGTTGAGCATTATTGGAGCTTGTATCATCAGGTCATGCCACCAGAGCGAAAAGCTCCATCATTTATACCTATCTCGTAGCATGGGAGATCGTAGAGCTAGGAGGGTAGCTAGGGAATCATGGGACCTAGGAAAGATCCTGGAGATGGTGATATAGGTGTCGGGCCCACAAATTTAGGAGGCAGTCATTCTTAGATTGTTCCCTATGATGTCTTTTATTGATGATACGATGTATATTTTTATATTCTTTTGATCATTTGATATGATGTACTTATTGATGTATGATTGATCTTTGGATAGTGATGATCCCAAGCTCTTGTTGATGCACATTTATTGTTTGATATGATATTCAGGTACATTTGGAAATTATTCTTTCCCTTTTCATTCCTTCTAACATGTACCAGTGCTTTTCCTTTGGATCGTTATGGGTCACATATGCATGATAAGATGCTTATACTTGTTTTGGATGCATTTGTTTTTTATGATCTAGATACTTTGATATGTAGATCTACATGTTTTTGTTGTTATGATTGCTATTTATGTGATGTGTGTGATGATGTGATTTTTGATGAGATAATCTATATGTTTTGAAGGTAATATATGCCTATATGATGATTGCTTACTTAGATGTAGATGTTTATGATATGCAAATGAGTTGATGATATAGATTATATATGTGTGATGAATGTGTGTTCTATTATGCTCTATGTGATGCATTGCAGGCTTAAATTTAATGCACACGTGATGTTTGATATAGAAATGCTCCTTAATGATGATGAGATAGAAATGTTGTGAAAATTTTTTATCTACACTAATGATTTAAATGATATATAAATGAGTATAATGTAATTTATATGAATGGATCTATGATATGTAGTTAACTAAAATGTTAAATGATATTAGAATGAGCTAAATGGTATGTAATGCAACTATATGATTTTGAGACCAAATGATAATGCACCTTTAAATTATATCAATGATAATGCAACTAATTCTAAGTTTAAAATGATGATGAAATGATAATGCAACTAAATGCAACTGTAAATGATATGATATGAAATGATAAATGATATGAAATGCAACCTAAATGTAAATAGTATGATATTAATGATATGATATGAAGTGCTAATGTACCTAATGATATGAAGTGCTAATGTACCTAATGATATGGAATGCTACTAAAATGGTTAATGATATGAAATGCACTCTAAATGATATGGCAATGAAATGATAATGGAACTAATGCCAAGTTTAAATGATTTAAAAATGCAACTAAATGCAAGGTTTAAATGATATGAAAATTCAACTAAATTCAAAGTTAAAATGATATAAAAATGATAATGCAAAGTTAAAATGATATGATAATGATAATTAGATGTATCTTGAAAATGGGATGTAGAATGACATTAATGCAACCTTTAAATGATGTTAACCAGCTAATGATATGCAGTGAAGTGGATATGATTTAATTAATGCAACTAAATGCAAGTGACTATGATATGAAATGATCCTCTCGTTACTGATATTGTCATCCTTTTGATCACTTTCTCTTTATAGCGCTTCCCTTTTATCATAATTGAGCCTTTGATATGTTAAAAGTTGATACAGAAATCATGGTATAATTAAACCATAATGACCTGAGTATAACTTACATGGATTTTGATATTGCAAGATGACACAAGCGTCAAGGTATAATTGAACCAAGATGACCTAAGTGTTGCTTGCATGAAAAAAACAAGAGTTAACCTATGTCCTATGCAAATACGAAATGTCCTCAATGATATGTTACCTGATAACCTCTTGAGATAAACTTGTACAATAGTATGTCTTCACTCACAAACAATAGACAAAGAAAAATCACACTCCTTTGCATCTCTAGTTTCAAGACATCCTTGAGTCGCTCAGAAGATATGATATCAAAAATAAAAAACAACCGTTGGTGAACATGCATGCTACCCTATGTATCATGTCAGATAAAACATCTTTCAAGGAGATCTTTGTTTAGTTCATTTAGTTTCTGGTTTTATGTCTACCAATGATAGTTCTGATCTTTGTTTTTGTTCAAATGTCTCTATTTCGATGGCTATCTTCTTTGTTTAAATCTCTAAAAAGGCGATATGCCCCCTATTGTAGTTAGGATTCTACCCCTAGCTATGGACACTTCTTTTGATATGGATATATATAATGATTACCAAGCCATGGTAAGATATGATGCAGATAACTGTTTGAATAATCAAGGATAGTGACTATGCTAAGTGTGTCCAAGACTGTGTTGCGTTTAAAAGGTTGTGTGATGGCCATAGTCTTAGTTCAGATGAATGCAAAATCATATGATATGGGTACATATAGATGGAAGTGTCGATCTATCACAAATAGTGTCTGTTGCCAAGTTTTTACTAGCTTTTATTGCACTTTTTTTTAATGATTTTTTTGTATTTTTCTTGATTTTTTTGTATTTTTTTTGTATTTTTCCCTTATCCGTGCATTGGATAACTCAGGTATAGAAATTTTTGAGGTGAACGTTGTTGATAGGTTCATCAAATAGGTCCCCTTCTAATGTAGACAGTTGATATGCGCCTGATCCATAAGTCGATATGATGACAAAAGAACCTAGCCATTTTGGTTCAAACTTGCACTTTTTTTCCCGATCATGTTGATTGCGGGGATTTTCCTTTAGTACCAAATCATCAATTTGAAATGCCCTTGGCTTTAATTTGTGATTGTAGCTCCATCACATGCATTATTGATATGCTTTGAGGTGATCAAAGGCATGTTATCGACGCTCATCCAGCAGCTCTAACTCTTGCAGTCTGTTCACCCGATATTGCTCATCTGGAATAAGTCCCTTCAGTGATACTCTTATGTGATGGAATCTCAACCTCAATAGGTAGAATAGCCTCTAATCCATAGACAAGTGAGTATGGTGTAGCTCCTATAAGCATGCATATGCTAGTTCTATAGGCCCATAATGTTGGGTTGAGTTGGACATGCCAATCATGACGAACCTCGTTCATTGTTTTTTTGAGGATTTTCAAGATTGTTTTGTTTGAGGCCTCTGCTTGGCTATTCCCTTGTGGATAGTATGGTGTGGAAAAATGATGTTGGATATGGAATCGGTCACATAGTTCTTTCACATCTTGATTTTTAAAGGGTCTTCCATTATCAATGATAATGGAACTAGGAATGTCATACTGATAAATAAAATAATTCAGGATAAAAGAGGATATTTTCTTGTCAGTAACAGTAGTTAATGGGATGACCTTTATCTACTTTGTAAAATATTTAGTGGTCATGATGATAAACTTATGTTTGTTTGATGAGGAAGGATGAATCTTTCCCACTAGGTCGAGTCCCCATTAATAGAATGTTTAGGATGTAGTGTTTGTTGCAACTCCTGCGTTGGTGCATGTATAAGATTGCCTTTAATTGGGAATTTTGGACATTTTCTAGCAAACTGGTATGATTATTTTTCCATGGTCAGCCAATAATATCCCATCCTTAGAAGTTTCCTGGTGAGAGTAGGACCACTTGAATGTGTGCCACAAATACCTTCGTGAAGTTCTTGCAAGGTGATTTGAGACTTGTTACGATATAGACATCGAAGAAGAGTACCATCAAGACCTTAGTGGTAAAGTGTGTCAGCGGTTAGGGTATAATGGGTTACCTGATGAATTAAGTTGTATTTCTAGTTTCAGGATAAATATAATGGAAGGATATTGTCTTGTAGGTAGGTGTAGATCTTTTCATAGAGGGGTGAGTCAGAATCAACTATGTGGCATGTGACTTGGGATTCAGAATTGTCGTAGGCAGGGGAAAATAATTGTTCCACATGGAACTCATAACGACTTTGTTTGTTTGGTATTTGCAGAATTGAGCCAATGGTTTCCATGTCATCTACAACTTTGTTGTTTAACCTTGTAATATGATCAAATTTGATGTCCACAAAGTACTTCTTGAAATCATCAACCATGCACTTGTAGGGAATTAGTTTGTCGTCCTTTGTTTGATAGTCATTAATAACCTAATTAATGACCAATTGTAAGTCTCCAAAGACTTTCAAATGTGATTTTCCACTCTACGACCATCTTGATGCCTGTTACCAAAGCTTTATACTAAACAATGTTATATGTGCAAGGAAACATCAATCTTTAAGATTTAGGAATAGTGTGTCCTTCTGGAGTGATAAATAGGACATTGATCCATGCTATGTGTATGATTCGTCAAAGTATTAGACCCATGGTTTTGTTGATATTGTGAGAATATTTGTATCTAGAAATTCAACATGGATTGGATGACTATCTTGTAATGGTGCTTCTACCAATTGATCTACTATGGCTTGACCTTTGATTGCTCTTTTGTCTGTGTAGTAAATATCAAATTCACTCAGAATCATAACCCATTTAGCTATCCTTCCTGTGAGAGCAACTTTGCTAAGAAGATATTTTAATGGGTCAATTTTTGCTACCAACTTGATTTTGTGAGCTAGCATATAGTGTCAAAACTTTTGAGAAGTGAACACCATAGCTAAACAAGCCTTTTCAATAAAGGTGTAGTTGAGCTTGTAACCATTCAATGTTCTACTAATGTAGTATATTGCTCTTTCCTTGCTCGTTGAATCCTCTTGTGTTAATAATGCTCCTAGTGATACCTTTGTAGGTGATATGTAAAGAATGAGAGGTTTTCTTATTATTTGGGGTACCACGATAGGCAGATCATCAGATATTGCTTGAGTTGGTGGAATGATTTTGCACATCGATCCTCCCATCTAAAAGGAACATTCTTATGGAGTAGATGAGTGAACAGAAGGCAATTATCAACTAGTTGAGAAATGAATCTTCTTATGGATTGTAGTTGTCCTTGTAGAGATCTAGACTGACTGATATTTCTAGGAGGTTTCATCTCTATGATTGCTTGTACCTTTACGGGATCCATCTCGATTCCTTTTTCTAAGACTATGTATCCCAAGAGTTTGTTGGTTGTTACACTGAAGACACGCTTTTTTGGGTTCAGTCGTACATTCAATTGTTCTAGCCTCTGAAAGATTTTGTCCAATATCTCTAGGTGTCCTTCTCGTGTAAATGATTTGGCCAATAGATCATCTACATAGTCTTCCATGAATGTGTGCATCATGTCATGAAATATTATGGTCATTGCTCGTTTATAGGTCACTCCCACATTCTTCAAGCCAAAAGGCATGACATTCTAGTAGTAAGTACCCCATGGACATGTAAATTTTGTTTTATCTTGGTCTTCTGGTGCTATTTTGATTTGATTATATCCTGAGAAACCATCCATAAGTGATAACATAGCATGTCTTGCTGTTAGATCTACAATTATGTCGATGTTGGGTAAAGGAAAGTCATCTTTCAGACAAGCCTTGTTGAGGTCCCTAAAATCTATGCAAATTCTGATGCTTTTATTTGGTTTGATATAGGTACAATGTTAGAGATCCATTCCGCGTAATCTATGGGTCGGATGAATCCTACATCAAGTGGCTTTTTCAGTTCTCCTTTAACCAATAGTGTGACATGTTGGTTCATTTTTCTCAGTTTCTGCTTGACTGGATTAGCTCCTAGAGCTATAGATAAGTGGTGCATGATCAAATCTGGATCTACCCCTGGTATATTTGCATAGGATCAAGTAAAATTGATTTTCTTTTCTTTGAAAAATTTAGTGAAGTCGGGTCGTTCTTGTTCTATTAATGACTCTGCCAAGTAGATGGTCTTTGCTACTACTTCAGTGTCAATGTTGATTGATTGAGTTGGTTCAATCAAAATTGGTGATCTCTCTAGATAATGTTTAGGAAGAGTTTCAAGTCTCTCATCCTTTGGCACCTCAAAGAGGTTTTCACTATTGGATGCATGCTTTGTTTTTACTTTTTTTATGATCGAATATTGCCATTAAATGGTTTTTACCATTAGATTGATTTTTTATTTTATTCTTTTTGCAACTAAGAGAATTGGCACTCTCCTGATTGAGAACTTTGTTATGAGATTCACTGGTGGAACATGTTTCTGGATTTACTGAACAAAGGTAATGGAAAATAGTGTCATCATCTGGAAAGATAGGTATGTTGAGTTGTTCAGGTTGTTCCTAGTCTATGAATTCAGGATGTATGAGGGGCAAGGAGTCATTAGGTTGATTTAGGTCAACAATTGTAAGGGTCATGATGGATACGTTATCAAAGTTTTCAGTAACACAATGAGGGTCTATGATGGTACTCTCTTCAGGATTGCATGTCTCATAGCAATGCTACTTGTTCTCACCGGCTTCGTAGATATGTTGTGGTCCAAATTCAAATGATCTAGACCCTGAGCCCTCTCCTTCATCTGGCATGGGTGTATATGTATGGATTACATCTACATAAATGTCTTTAGTTACATCAGAACAAGTATCCCATTCATATTTATGTCAGTCTATTTCAGAACCACTCTCTAGGAGTTTATTATTGTATGTGATGGGGATACTATTTGGTGAGAAGAATTTGCTGACAACTGGTATCATTCTTGCTTCTGCCTTTGAACTAATTTGTATTCCATTTGAATCGGGCTCTGTACTAGGTTTCAATCTATGGATCTGCTTGTGAGAAGCCTCCTCTCTTTGTATGGCAATCTCTTTTTTTTTTCATACTCCTCTTCCTTGTGTTTGTGAACTGCCTCATCAGTTAGTTGTTGTTGTGTTAATTCCTGTTTTATTTGGTGTCACCTTGTGGTTTCTTTTTGTCGATTCTATTGATTAGGTTGATATTGATGATGTCCATATCCTAGTCTAGATTTTTCCTTGGCAAGTTGTGAGTGTGGTTGAATTGGTTCTACAGTACCTTCTTTTTGTTTGCCAATAGGACCGTTTCCTGAATATCCCATCCT
The DNA here is from genome assembly GCF_030272615.1 of Cryptomeria japonica. Taxonomy (NCBI): domain Eukaryota; kingdom Viridiplantae; phylum Streptophyta; class Pinopsida; order Cupressales; family Cupressaceae; genus Cryptomeria; species Cryptomeria japonica. The sequence continues at coordinate 152,649,635 of NC_081405.1, read as the reverse complement.
TTGCATGATTTTGAATCCATTGCCATATTTCTTAGTTGGGAGGGTGACACTTAACATTTTTGCTCATGTGTCTTCATCATCTTTGTACAACTATTTCAAGGCATCTCTATCTCCGGTTTCATCTGCTAGTGTTCCTGCTTGAATAAACATTCCATCAAAGAGTTTGATGGGTTGTCAATATTTTTACTTTGATGTTGATGGTTGCCCATGAGATATTGGTGAAATTGGTAATTGTGATAGACATAGGGATTCAAAAGAGTATTCTCTCATGCATTTGTCTTTCAAATTCATCATTTTCACAAAATCTATAGATAGAGATTTGAGTTGATCCTCATTATTTGATGATGTGGAAGCGAGATCTTCCCTGTTATGTGGTACTAGAATATTCTAAGTTGCTTTGAAATTGTTGCAATATTGAAAAGGATTTGTGTCTGTAGTGATGAAATTTCTTGTCCATGATACGGGAATTTTAGGCACTAGTGGTATGTAGATGGTATTGCTTGCATTTCATGGATATAAGGATGACCCAAAATTATATTATAAGATAAGTCTATGTCCAAGACTTGACATAGGGTATCTCTCTGAACTGGTCCCACTTGAATAGGTAATACCACAAGCCCTTTTGATGACCTTTCTTCATCATCATATACTTTGATTTTTATCTTTTTCTTAGGATCAATGGTTGTTTCTGAGAAACCCAATGCACAGATAAGTTTTAGAGTACAAATATTGAGACCGGTTCCTCCATTTATTAGTACTTGTTTCACTTGATGTTTATCAACTAGGACTTCGATATGGAGTGGAGTATTATGTGAATGATTTAAATAAACATCATCACATTATGAATAATAGGTTATGAGGCATGGTTAAATGTCTCACCATGGCTTGGAATCGATCAATATCCAGGTTGTTTGGAACCGTAGTGTCAATAAGATATTTTTCTAGAATATCCTTGTGTGTTGGTGAGATCTTGAGAAGCTCTAATATAAATATGAGAGTTGGCATTTACTTCAATTGATCTACCAAGTTATATTGTTCTTTCAGAGGAGTAGATGTGTCGGAAGTGTTTCCTTTTAGAACATATTTGGATTGGGCCCGTGTAGTTACATTTACCGGGACTTGCTCTTGCTTGTCCTTAATTTTTATGACATTGATTTGATTGTCGTATTCTGATATATGATTGATGAAATTGTTGTACACATGATTTATATGGGCCTCTTTCTTATTTGAGGATGATTATGCACCTTTTTCATAATATGCAAGTGGATTCTTGAAGGCCTTGTGATCATCATTGATTTTGTGACCATCTACCATTATGTCACCTTTATCTAGTAAATCTTGAACCAAAATTTTCAACCTTAGGCAATCATTTGTGTGATTTCCTTTGTTTCTATGATATTCAGAGTAGTGCACGTCATTCCACCATGATGGTTTGACTTGAGGTGAAAAATCCATTGTGTTTAGAAATGTAATGAGTTTGTTTGTCAATAATTCTCGAAATGTTGATTTAAGAGTTTGCCCCAAAGGTGTGAACTTTCATCGATATGGTGTTGGTTTAGTGTTGCTTCCTTGATTGTTGGTTCTCTGAGGGTTGGTTGGTGGAGTAATACCTAATAAGTTTAACACTAGTTGTTTTGTTTTAACATTTTTAGATCAACTATACCATCATTGACAACATTCTTGTTCCTTGTCCAAAATTTGGATTTGTCTGAGTTGGTGTAATAGTTTTTGTTATAGTTGTTGTTTGATGAACTAGCACCTTCCTTACAAAATTTCAAAGTTCCCTTTTTTGTTAAGGCCTCTTCTACCTGGATGCCATTTTCAATCAACTTTTGAAAACTAGGTAGACATTGTAGTTTAAGTTGATATCTCATCTTGTCATTAATATTGTCAATGAAGATTTCCATTTTCTCCTTTTTAGGTATAGTTTGTGGATATCTAGAGATCAATCATCTCCATCTTTGCAAGAACATCATGAATGGTTCATTATTCTTTTATTTTGTGTTGTAAAGGTCAACCATGGTAACCTCATGTCAAATGTTATAAAAATATTGGGAAACAAACTTGTTCACCAACTCTTCAAATGATCTTATGGGAGGTGTGATTTTTGAAAGCCATTCCATCATTTGTCCTCCTAGGCTTCATGGAAATAACCTCATCATGTAAGTGTCATTGTCGGCAAACTCCAAGCTCATCGTACGAAATTCCCTTATATGATCACGAAGATCACTTTTACCACTATATTTGTCATACTTTGGTATTTCGAAGTTTGGTGGGAATGGTACCATGTTTAAACTTCTATCAAATGGATAGGGACATATATCCTCTAAAGAGTATCTTGTTGTGGCCCTTTGTTGCATGTCTTGCATTTGTTGTTGAAGCGCTTGTAGTTGTTGCGTAAGTGTAGTAAGAGGATTGTTTCCATTGTTGGTATACCGATTGTTGGTGTTATCTTGATCATTAGTGTTGTCTTTGTTATGTTTATTGTTATGATAACTGTTGTAGGTATATGTTCTTGATTTTGTCTTTTTTACGCTCTCAGTTTGTTTTGGTTGGTCCATGTCAAAATCCTCAGGGATCTTGATACCTTTGCTAGATAGCGGGAGGAAGTATTTTTGTTCATCTATTTTGATAAGTTTTTCCAAGGGTTTGTGTAGGCTAGGGTCTTGTTGTGCCTCCTCAATAACATCATCTGTTATATCTTCCTCATCCATATTTAGATACTTTTTCCAAGTGCTAACTTCTATGTGTCTCATGCTTGATTCGGGTTCTTCTTCCCAATCATTATTTTTATGGGATCGCGTAGAAACTGGCATAATTTGATTTGATTCAATAAGTTATTGGATCTTTAGGAAGATATGCTAAGTTTATTTTTCCTCCTTTGTTAAGACTTTGAGAGAATGTCAACTTTTTTTCAAAGGCACCTTCTTGTAAAGTTTCCTCGTCAAACTCAGTTCCTTTACCACATAGATAGATATGAAAGCGGTGTAAGAAAGTGTGATGTTTTGGGAAGAGTTTACTGTTTATGTAGAGAAACTTCCTTCTTTTTAGGATTTTCTCTTATCTTGGTTATTTTCTCTTTAAAACAGTTTTCTGATGAAGATTCTTCCTTTTTAAGTGTTGAGAAGTGGTCATACAAGTGATCAAAGTTGATGTTTGTTGATAGGTTAATTTGATAACAAATACTTTGTTTGGATACTCAAGCTCACTAAGTTTTAATAGAGGGTTTGATATGCCCCCTATTTTTGTGACTAAGTGTGTCAAATGAGATGATGAAGTTCCTCGATTTTGGAAACTTGATTGATTTTACTAACTCGAATACCTAGCTCAATATTTGATGTTGATATTGAGTTGGATGAAAACTTATGATCACTAGCTTGATACGCCTCTAATTTGCTAGATGAAATCTGTCTGGGATAGTTGAAAAGGAAAGACCTCTTTAAAAAGGGTACTTAGATCTGTTGTTGGATTTTGAGAATCTCATCTAGATGAGCCTTTGTTTCAAATGTGCTAATCAAATTCTCCATAGGATTGTTCAAATGCGCTACAGAATATATTGTATGTGCCACTTAATTGTTTGTATGCACTACTATTTTGATTGTATGCACTACATGATAATTCAAATGTACCACAGAAGAAGGCAAATGTGTCACTCTATGTCTTTCCTGATTTTGACTAAGTTTGAACTGATTGTAGATGTTTGATGTTTTCCAAGATGTTTTATGAATTTTGACAAAAATACACACCAAGCATGAAGAAAATGGTCATTTTAATTCTAAACATTGAGTGTATGTTTGTTTAAGGGTGTGTTCAAATCCCTGATGTTTTCACTGGTTTATATATAAGACAAACACATCAAGTAGACTCTTTAATCAAGGGTCATCAATAATATCATAGCCCACATCTGGATACTGCTTCAACTCTAACAGTTGTGTCAGCCCCTAGAGGGCGCTCATTTTTTTGCCTTTGTCCGAAAATTAACTCAAAGAGGATTTCTCCTCAATTGAATCATTATCCTAGGAGATGTATGGTGAGTGTCTTGGGGGTAGATTCTTCCCCAGCCTTGCACTATGATATTATTAATGTTTGGATACTAACTTGGTGAAGTTTCTAGTTCTAAAGTTCATAATCAGGCTTTTGTTCGGTCTTCAGTGATCCCTCGGGAGTCTTCAAAACCTTTAGAAGAAAGGCTTTATGCATCTCAAGGATACTGGGGGAAGGCTAATCACTGAGAAAAACTATTGGAGGGGATTTTCATCAGCCTCCACATTTGATTATAGTGGGTTGGTAAATTCGAGAATAAAGTTGTTCCCCACTTAGGTCGTTTCCCTCTCACTGGCCTTAAAGGTTCCCTAAGGGAACCTTGGGAGGGTAGACCTTCTAAAGGATTTAGTGCATGAAATTGAAAGAAAGCTTGGAAAAAGTGAATCTGGCTTTTTGATCACCCAATTAAGGGGAGAGCATATACCTATCACTTAAGACAAAGCAAACAATATTTTTTTTAGCTCTTCATAGCAATGATTTTCTAATTCCTATTTGGAGATGTTGCTCCAATAAGCATGATGTTCTTTTTATCCACAAAGCAATTTGTTTTAACTTGTAATGAAATCATGGTCAACAAAATAAATCGCTTTGCAAATTTGAAAGTGGCTTGTGCTTTTTACTTGCAAAAATATGGTTGATTGTTCTTTTTACCTTGCAAGAAAAAGAAAGTTTGTTTTGTTCTTTTTAAGCCCAAATGACAACGATATCTCTAAACAGAAGTGAAACTTGTTGTCCTTTTTAAGATTTTTGCAAAAGGAGGTGAAGTTATTTTTAAAGCCCAAAAGAAAAATGGAGTTTCTTTTATGAACCCAAAAGATATATGAAGTTATTTTTAAATTTCCCCATGAAAGAGATGAGTTCTTTTTAAGCTAACTTAAGAAAGTAAGCAAAACAAGATTAAATACCTCTTCAATAATTTGCAAAACCACTTGTTAGACATGTAGAAAACTAGTTAGCAAAATCAATAATCAAGGTGGGCTTGACAAGCCTAACTCTCTTTTCAAACTGTTATAATTTTTCCTTATTGTCTTAAATACGCCAGAATAGTCTGTAAATGCACTAAAATAGTTTACATACATGCAATAACAAAGAGTGCATGTAGGATTTTGCCAAGATCAAGGGCACAATGAAAAGCATAAAAGAGACAATAGAATGACAAGAACAAGTTGTATTCTCATCAATATGCAAAATAATCAACTGGATTAACCAATACAATGAATAGAGGCCTGCTTATATAGGCAAGGCCATATGGATGTATGAGCACACAAATATGACATGTGGCTCAATGAGAAATAAGGGTAGGTAAGAAATACTAAGGGTAGGTAGGAGAAATAATATAACATTCCACAAGAGGTGGATGACTCATCGAATGTGGAGTGTAACAGCAAAATAAGACCACAAAAGGTGGAATTTCTCCTACAAGCTCTATCCCTAAGTGCACACTCCCTAAGTGTCTCAAATCCAAACTACGAAGAGATGCATTATCCTAAGTTAACTTAAGTAAGTGTAATAATATCCAAAATGAATATTTATTTACACCAACACCCCCCCTTAAGTGCAACTTAGGGGAATGAAGACTCAAGTCAACAATGCAAGATGGGTCTCGGCTACTAGACCATGATAGGTACCCATGTACAATATGCAAATGCAAGCAAAACTATGCAATGCAATCTCTCACAAATGGAGAAAGGGAGAAAACCCAGTGGGAAAAAACTCCCCCCCAAAAGAGAGATGAATGTACAAAAGACTCTCAAAGAAGAAGGACAAAACCTCAAAGAGGAAAAAGTCCCCCCCATAAGAGAGGAAGGAGAAGTTAGCTGACCCCCCCTAATGACACATCCTGCACCCCTAAGAGAGCTCGCAACTGCTGGAACTTACTCTCAGTGAAAGGTTTGGTGAATATGTCAGCAACCTACTCTACTGTAGGACAATACTGCAAATCAATGACTTGCTCCTGGATGAGCTCTCAGATATAGTGCATATGAATCTCAATGTGTTTGGTCCGTTGGTGCTGGACCGGGTTCTTCGAGATGGCAATAGCACTTTGATTGTCGCAATGTAGAACTGTCGGTCGAGGAGTGGTGAATCCAAACTCTGTGAGGATCTGCTGGAGCCAAATGGTCTCAGTCGCTGCATTAACAGCGCCTCGATACTCAGCCTCAGTCGAAGAGAGAGCAATAGCATGTTGCTTCTTGCTCTACCAACAAATGGGGCCCGAACCAAGGTGAAAACTGTAACCAGAAGTAGACTTACGATCAACTAGATCACCAACCCAATCAGAGTCTGTGTAACCAACCAAGTGAAGTCCTATGCCTACTGCATAGTAAATCCCATAGTGATGTGTACCCTGGATGTAATGAAGGATGCATTTGGCAGCTTTCCAATGAAGCTCATGTGGATCCTACATGAAGCGGGATACCATGCCAATTGCAAATGAAATATCAGGGCGTGTATGAGTCAAGTAGATGAGACTACCCACAAGCTGATGATACAAAGTGGCATCAATGAGTGGAGAAGAACACTGAGCCTCAAGCTTGACTCCTGAAAGAAAGGGAGTCGGGGCAGGCTTACAATCAACCATATGAAAGTGTGCAAGTAGATCAAGAGCATACTTGGGCTACGATAGTGTAATCCTGGAAGGTGACTGTGAAATCTCTATCCCGAGAAAGTAGTGCAAAAGACCCAAGTCAGTCATAGAAAATCTGTCATGCAAAGCAGATTTGACCCTGCTAATGATGGATGAAGTACTCCTTGTAATGATCAAGTCATCAACATAGAGCACAAGTATCAAGTGAGAGTCATCCTGTCGCAAAATGTAGACATTCGGATCGGAATGACACCTGGTGAAACCTGCGCAGAGAAGAAAGGAATCCATCTTGGCATACCAAGCCTTGGGGACCTGCTTAAGGCCATAGAGAGATTTCCTTAGTTTGCAAACCAAGGAAGTATCCTGGATGAAACCCTATGGCTGCTCCCTATAAATCTCCTCATCAAGATCACCATGAAGAAAAACACTCTTCACATCCATCTGATGTACAACCCAACCATGAGCTGCAGCAATAGCGAGTGTCAAACGAATGGAGTTCATCTTGGCTACGGGTGCAAAGGTCTCAGTATAGTCAACACCTACAACTTGCAAGAAACCTTTTGCAACAAGCCGAGCCTTATACTTATCCACACTACCATCCACTACAAACTTGGTCCGATAGATCCACTTACATTGAACCATCTTTCTCCCCTTAGGGAGATGGAATAGATCCCATGTGTTATTCCTTATCAAGGAACTATACTCTTCCTCCATAGCTTGGTCTCACTCAAGAACCCCTAATGCTTCCCTAAATGTCTGTGGATTGGAAGCGGTAGCAATGAATGCATGTGGAAGATCCTGATGTTGTGATCAGGTTCTCCATGTATCCAAAGGATCCCCAACAAGAGAACCTATGGACTCAAGTGTCTGTCAAGCCCAACGAGGTCTAGGTGGAGGTGGAGAACGAGGCTCCTCAACTGCAAGTGGACCCTGTGGAGGTGTAACCCTGTGAGTTGGAGTTGTAGGAGTCTCATCATCTGAGTCACTAACATCACTATCCACAATGGAGGAAGGTGGAGGAGGCAAAGAGGCTAAGCTAGGAGAGCTTTCCTCAAAGTGAACACTCCTCTTAATGAATACCTCATGTGTCTCTAGATCCATCAATCTGTATGCCTTAACACCCTCAGGATATCCAACAAATATGCAAGGTAGACTTTGAGGTTCCAATGCCTTGCGTTTCTGTGGAGGTATGCGAGCCCATGCTAGACACCCAAAGACTTTGAAATGTCTCACAATTAGTTTCCTACCAGCCCAAGCTTCAAAAGGAGTAATACCTTGCAAAGCTCTGTGAGGAACCCGATTCTGGATGTGTGTGGCACAACTGATAGCCTCTGGCCAAAAGGCAGGATCAAGAGAATATGCATGTATCATACAGCTAGCCATTTCTTTGAGAGTTCGATTCTTGCGTTTTGCAACCCTGTTCTACTGTGGAGTGTATGCAATAGAATGCTGAAGATCAATCCCCTCAAATGTACAAAAATCCTCAAGTCTCTTGTTCACATATTCCCTTCCATTATTTGTGCAAATAATCTTGACCACTTTCCCTGATTGCTTCTCCACATGAGTCTTGAAGTCCTGAAATCTGTCAAATACTTCACTCTTATGAATGAAGGTGCTAGAAATGGACCTGCTACATCATTGTGAACAAGTTGAAGAACTTCCAAAGCTCTCCAAGTTTTCCCTTTATCAAACTTCTCTTCGGGATGCTTGCCCATGGAACATCCTAAACATACACCCTCTGAAAAACTAACTCGAGGTAGACCTGTGACCATGTCTTTAGTGCTTAGCTGCTGAAGATAGCGGTAGTTGAGGTGACCAAACCGCTTATGCCATAGCTTACTTTCTAAATTTGAATGAGTAAGCAAGGCCCTAGAAGGTGAACTTGGCACAAAGTGGGAGAATGAATAAAGCCTTGAGTTGTCATTGACTTGTCCCACTGCTACCAAGGCATCATCATCAAGTTCCTTTACCACAACTGAATCTGGTGTAAACTCAACCTTTTTCCCATTCCCATAGTGAGTGATTTGGTAGATGGAGAGAAGGTTGGTAGACAGGTTAGGAACATAGAGAACATTCTCAAATGTTCCATCATCCATGTCAATTGAACCTTTCCCTTCAACCTCTACTTGTGTGTCATCACCTATGTAAATGTGAGGTACCTTAGATGGTTCCAATGAAGAAAACTGCTCCTTTGTAGAACCTATGTGATATGAGGCACCCGAGTCAAGTATCCATTGTTGTTAAGAACCTGTTTTAGCCACAAATGGTTGCCCTTTTCCCTTAGACTATGAGGAAGAAGGAGATGAATCCATCTTTGTGTAGGTGGATGGCAAGTTGATGTTGTTTTTCTTGAGAAGATTGGTTAACTCATCAACTTGTTTTGCGTGGCATCAATGCTCATCATGACCATACTTTTTGCAATATGCACAAGTTGGTTTATCCTTCTTAGGTGGTGTCCCCTTCTTGGAAGAGGATGTAAAATCACCTTGTGATGGAGAGGATGATTGTCCTTTTTCCTGGTGTGGCTTAGACTTGGATTGCTTCTTCTTCTTGTTGGAATCTTTGCCTTGACTTCCTTGATTTCCTTGATTTGCTACCAAAGCCTTGGACTTTGAAGACTTGAGAAACCCCATGTTCAACAACTTAGTTTGTTCCAATATCAACATTTCTGTGAAAGCATCAAAGGAAGGCATAACATAAGAACTCCCCACTGTCAAATGATGAGTTTGGAAGCTAGACACAAATGCTGCATATTCTGGTGCAAGCTTATCCAACAAGTTGAATATCAATTGAGCATCCTTTTTGTCAATTTCACAATCCTTAAGCTTTTCTCTTAGCTCATTTGCTTTGGTGACATAATCTTGGATTGTATCAAAACTCTTGGGATCCAAGTTGGTGAGCTCATTGTCAATCTGATAGCCTCTGATTTCATCAATTTGTCCATACAATTTCTGAAACATATCCCAAGCCTCTTTGATTGTTTTACACTTCTCAATGTGAAAAATGAGGTCATCTGATACATACTTGCGTAAGGTTCCAAGAGCCATGCAATTCTTTGTGAGCCATTCTAATTAAGCAATTGGATCAGCCTTAGGATCAAGTGGTGATGTTATTGTTCCATCTATGTAGTGTGTGAGACCCTTTTCCATTAGTTTACTCCATACTTTAATTTTCCATGATGCATAATTATGTGGAGTTAAAGGTGGAAATTTGTTAGGACTCATTGCAACAAGAATGGAAAGAGCACAAAGAGAGGCACAATCACACAAGACACCCCCCCAAATTCACTCAATCAAAGAACCCCCCCAAATGTGATAATTTTGGCACTTTATAAGTAGTGCGTATACAATGGGCCACTTGCAAAAAATGGCAAAGTGGATTTCTGATTTACAATTTTACAACTGCCTCAATAAGGCCAAAAGAGTCTCAAACTGATAATGCAAGAGATCTAACTAAGATCCAAGCAATTTACAAGTACCTAATAGGCCAAATAAGACCAATATCTGAAAGTACAATTTTCACTCAAAATCTCTAAAATCTTATCATAGATTCTAAAAGTAGATGAAAAAATAAGCACTTAAAAAAAAAAACGGCACCTGAAAAGGAGGTCGTATGAGCTCAAACGAGGCCTTTGAAGTTGCAGAATTGAGGATTGGATAGGTATAGCTGAGAGAATCCAAAAATTCCAAAAAACTTGTGCACCAAAATTATAAAATAACCACTCCACTGCGAAGATCATGAAATTTTAGCCCATTTCAAAAAAAATTGCACCAAAAAAGGAGCAAAAATGAGCAAGATATGGCCTTTCAAAGTTGGACTACAAAACTGAAAAGCCCAATGGAGAGGGTTTAAAAAATTTCAAAAAGTGCTGATGTGGCATTGACGTCAGCAAGTCACTATGTTAAATTTGACGATCGTATAACCATCACAAAAACTTCACCTCCCTGCTGACTGGGCGTCCGTACTGTACGGACTGTTGACTGTGCAGGGGACTGTGCACATCGTATGGATGACGTGGCACTGTACAGATGACTGCGTGGCTCTGTGACATGGTGCGATGATGTGGAATGCAAGGGTACAGTTTTTCCGCGGGCCAGTGGCCACTTGCCACGTGGTGGACGTGGGTGTCACCTAGTTTAGGTGGTCGCTGGTGGAGGAGGTGTTGCCGGAGACGGGAGATCCTGGCGGGCCGGGAGCCGAGGACTGGCAGCGGTGGACGAAGACCGACGGGAGGGAGCTCGGTGGTGGTAGATCTTGGCACGGGCGGCGGCGGGAGGACCTACACGGTGGTGATGGGAACCTGCACGGGCAGCGGCGCGTGGTCCTACATGGGCGGTGTCAGCGAGCGAGGTGCGGAGACCAGGAGGTACGGAGGCGACAGCGGCGGGTGATGTGGGTCTGCAGCACCTGCAATACCTGCAACACGCAGGTATGGTGTACGGGGGGGGTCTGTGAAGCCCCAAACAAAAAACCTTTTTTTTTTTTTTTTTTTGATTTTTCGAAAAAAAAAAATTGAAAAATAATTTTATTTTTTTTTTAAATTTCGAAATCCGTACGATAATAGCCAAAATGGGGAAAAAAAAAATTTCTCACCAAAATAGGTCAACTTTATAGTTGAAATTTATGGAAACGACCTCCCGAATTCAACGATGATATCCAAATCACTGTATGATGCCCCCAAAAAATGAAGATCCCCAAATCCGAAAGTAGAAGCCTTCCACAATGTCTCCAAAAACTGATCAACGAAGCCCCAATAGCTTTGATACCATGTAAGATTTTGCCAAGATCAAGGGCACAATAAAAATCATAAAAGAGACAATAGAATGACAAGAACAAGCTGTATTCTCATCAATATGCAAAATAATCAACTGGATTAACCAATACAATGAATAGAGGCCTCCTTATATAAGCAAGGCCATATGGATGTATGAGCACACAAATATGACATGTGGCTCAATGAGAAACAAGGGTAGGTAAGAAATACTAAGGGTAGGTAGGAGAAATAATATAATATTCCACAAGAGGTGGATGACCCATCGAATGTGGAGTGTAACAGCAAAATAAGACCACAAAAGGTGGAATTTCTCCTACAAGCTCTATCCCTAAGTGCACACTTCCCTAAGTGTCTCAAATCCAAACTACGAAGAGATGCATTATCCTAAGTTAACTTAAGTAAGTGTAATAATATCCAAAATGAATATTTATTTACACCAACAGTGCATGAGCTAAAAAATGTAGTATATGTGCTAAAACAACATGTGTATGCGCTAAAATAGGGTGTATGTGCACTAAAACAGGGTGTATTTGCGCTAAAATAATGTGTGTTTGTTCCAAAATGACATGTGTATGTGCCAAAACAGGGTGTATATGCGCTAAAGCATGTTTTCAAAAACCTGTGTCTGCACCTACGAAAAAATGTTAGAAATATCTAAAAATGCGGTTCGAGCCCCACGGTGGGTGCCAAAAATGTATGCTCAGATTGAGGTACATGCAAGAGAGACACAAACAACACATGCACACCAATAGGACATTGCATTAGAGGTTAGAATCAACAAAACAAGTTAGTTAATCAAAAACTCTCAAAATTGTCCCATTATCCTCTATCCCCAAGGATCGTGGCTCTCAGCTTGGAAGAGTACTTGATCTTGGGATGACTACTCAAAGAAAGAGAGATAGTGCATGATCTAAGATCTTAGTGATATGCTATGGATATGAAACTAGATATGGTGCAAGATAACAAGATTGGTATGATATTAAGCTAGTATGAGAGTGATATGAAGATGATATGGAACTAGCATGATAAAATGTAAGCTATGATGCAATTAAAATGATCTAAATGCTTGAAGATGACAAAATGAGATCCTTGATAACCTACACAAGACAAATTAACTATAACTTGGATGCAAAATAAATATGGGGGTCCTTGGATTGAAGAAATGGGCTCTATTTATAGAGGAATTGGTCAAATGGATGGTCAAGATTGAATAATCTTAACAAGGGATAGGATTGAAAGTTATCAATCCATGTAGGGTTTTCAATCCAATCTCATGTTGACAAGTGTCACCATGAGAAGGGTTGAGAGGAGGATAAGTAAGTATTAGATGCTTAACAAGCTTTGAAGGTTAATTTCAAGAGGATGATTCATTGGATAAAGCTAATATCCAATGAGGAAGGTTATTATCCATTGGTTTAATTCTTGTGCAAAGAAGAATTTGTACAAAGGTAACAAGCCATTAAGCTTGATGTGTTGAAAGGATGATGTCTTGTAAGAGCCTTAAAGGCTCTTTGAATACTTTGGAGGTTTAGCTTGTGTGAAGAGAGAAACCTTCAAGGCTTTGTAAAAGCCTTTAATGGTTTAGAAGACTTTAGAGGCTATTTTGTAAGAGCCTTACAAATTTGGGAGAACTCAACCAAGTTAACTTATTGAAGAAATAAAGTCTTAAATGCATTTAGAAGACTTTCTTCCAAATTTGGATAAGTGACTTCTCCAAATTTAGGGATGTGACATGATATAAGGATTAAGCTAGTTAAGTGGGATTACAGGGGTTCTAGAAGAATGCTTAGGATGCAAGTGAATTTTGTAGGAGGATGCAAGTGGGAGAAAAGGGGAATTTTAATTAAAATAAAAAGATTTATTTCAACCAAAATGAATGCAACTTGCATTTGTAGGAAAGTGCAAGTGGGGGGTTTATAAATAAATTTGATTTATTTATATGCAAGAAAGGATTTTAATTAAATATAATTTTAATTAAATCATGGAAAGGGAATTTAATTAAATAAATAGAATTTATTCAATTAATGGAAGAAAGGGGATTTACTCAAATGTTGTATTTAATTAATGGCTAGATAGAAGAAAAGGGGATATTAATTAAACCTTAGTTTAACTAATAGGTGAATAGGAAATAATTAAACAAACAAAATTCATTTACTTAGAAGTGCAACTTTTAGGTGTCTACACTAAGAACTTCATGTTTTGGGGGGCTCTCAACTTGTAATTCATTAAGCAAATGATGTTTATCAAACTTAAGATGAAAATTTAACGCCTTACAATAAATGGTGGACGACTTCAAGCAATATTTCAAGTAGATAATCTTTGAACAAATTCCAAGGAATAACAAGCGAGCTACAAATGCCATGCCTACCATTGCTTCATTGACCAATATGCCTCAAAATGAGACCCGTTATGAGTTCTTGGTGGATAATCTTTTGGTTCCCTCATATGAAATTACTCCCACCGAGATGATATGTGTTATTGGTCTTGATTCCCCTTGGTAAGATGTCATTTTCACTTACCTTTGCAACAATATATTTCCACCTTAACTTTCCAACAATCAACATCGTACATTCATTCACCAATCTTCTCAATATGTCATCCTAGCCGATACCCTTTATCATCGGGGTCTAGATGGTACTCTTCTTAGATGCTTAGAAAGTGACGAAGCTAAAATTGTGTTGCGTGAGGTTCACGAAGGTATATGTGGCACTCACTCTAGTTGTCCAACCTTAGCCAAGAAATTATTAAAGACTGGATACTACTGGCCTACTATGGAAAAAGACTCATATCAATTTGTTAGAAAGTGTAAGCAATGTCAGATTCATGGAGACCTTATTCACACACCAGCGTAGGAAATTCAGCCAATTACTACTCCGTGGCCCTTTTGCTAGTGGAGACTCAACTTCGTAGGTAAGATTAACCCTCCTTCTTCCCATGGCCATAAATTCATTATTATAGCTCCAGAATATTTTACAAAATGGATTGAATTCATTCTTCTCACCCAAGTCACCGAAAAGCAGATTGCAACTTTTATCCTTAATTATATCATTTGCTACTATGGCATTCCCCTTTCCATTGTCACAAATAATGGGCATCCTTTCAAGAACCAGGATGTTCATGAGCTTTGTGATTATTTCCCTATCCATCATTATTTTTCCACTCCATACTACCCCCAAGGTAATTGTCAAGATGAGGCATCTAATAAAACTATCCTCAAAATCTTTAAAAAGATAGTCGATGACGCTAGTCATAACTAGCATATCCTTTGGGCCTATCGCACAAGTGTTCGCACACCTACGGGAGCTACACCTTATTCACTTGTCTATGGTGCCAAAGTTATCTTTCCTATTGAGGTCGATCTACCATCCTTGGGAGGTTCCTTGTGCAATCTAATCAATGATGAAGATTATAGGGTCTCACGCTTACAAGATCTAGAATTGTTGGATGAGTGTAGACAAACTACTTTTAATCATCTCAAAGCATATCAACAAATAATGAGTCAAAGCCACAATTATAATGTAAAGCCTCGCACATTTGAGGTGGGTGACTTAGTTATCAAAGAAAATACTAAAAATCAACAAGATAGAGAAAAGAAGGGCAAGTTCGAACCAAATTGGCTTGGTCCTTATGTCATCACAACAGTTTATGGATTAAGTGCATATCAGCTCTCAAAACTAGATGGAGAACCTTTAGAGGATCCTATCAACAACATGCACCTTTGTACGTTTTACACATAGTTTTTCAGAATATCCCAATATCAAAAATACAAAAAATATCAAAAAATCATAAAAAATCATAAAAATATAAAAAATCATTACTTGGTGAAAACCTGGCAAACAGGCGCCTTATGACACAAAAAAAATTGAAAAATTAAAAAAAAAAAAAAAAAGTAAAGAGAAATAAATTCATCCAATGGTGAAAACCACTTTGATGGCACCCTGGGCAAGTACCATGGTGAAAACCAAGTTAGCGGTACCATGTGTAGACACATTGCTCCTCCCTCCCTCAGGAATCAATCTCATCCTTTCACTTTGCACACACTCACAACCTACTCCATAATAAATTTACCCATTCCCATCATGGCTTGTTACTGATCTACCTAAGATTGGTTAGCCATTTGTAATAAACCCTCCCTTTTCACCCTTTCCTTCCATAATAAATCAGGTCTAATATGCAACTGGGGCAAAATCCTAAATCTGGTGAAGGAAGTGGTACCATGAACATCTCATTTTTTGAGGAGCATTGTCTTTTTATTCCTCCTTTTCTCACACAATCTGTAATAAAAGATCACTTGCATCACCAATCCGCAATAAATTTTTGTGCTTCTCTGCAATAAAGTACCAATTTTATGGATTCAGTTAGTTTTAGATGTGACACAAGCAACAGTGGGCTTTCAACAAATCAAATATTTCAGTAGCCTTTGGCAACAACAAGGTCTTTTATCATTATCTGTCTTTTATCAACATAACAACATTGTGACCAAATCAAACATGTTAACATATGTGGCAAGAAACATAAATAACTTAAGGATTTCATTGTATGTTGGTGTCAAGTCTTGGTTTTCTTTTGATTTTATCTTTTGGTGACATTTCTTTTAGCTTTTTCGAGATGTCTCTAACTAGAGATTCTATCTCCAGGATGTCTTTGACTAGAAAGGCAAGGATGGGGTATGTCACCTATTTTGCTATCTATGGATTGTCTTTTAGTAATGCTATGGCTTTTCCAAGGATATGAGGACGTTGTGAGTCTAGTATGAACTGGGGCATTCCTTGTTTGTGACTATCTAATCTCCATGCAAACGCGTACAATGACTTTTTGGGTCGGACCTATACCTAGATTGCCAGAACCTATTTGTCATAATAAAGCTCATTAATGATAAAGCACAAGAAGCTCTTTCACTTTCATATCTTCTACCTTCCATCTTCCCTTTCTTTCGTTGTCCCTTCCTAAGTCCATGTAGCTCATGTCGTATGCTTAAAATCATCATTGCTTAGTTAGAAATAATAAGGAAATCATGAATCCCTATTATAGCTAAATAGTTTAAACAACATCAATAGAATAACACAATCAAAGCAATACGGATGTAAAATATCACTTAAGACTCCCTATCCCATGATCGCATATGGCTTCCATTGTTTTTCTCTTCTTTGTGGTATGATGGCTCTTAGATATCATGCTACCAACCTGCAATTGACACAAAGATTCAAAGTTCATGATTGTTGAAAATGGAGATTGAATGCTGAATTTATAGATTTTTGGAGAGGATTGATTGAGAGGTGGAACATAATGATCAAGAGGTGGAAATCAGGCGATCTCACACACTGATTGATAGGTGAACTGCTAATTTGGATTCATTAGATAAATGAGTTAACTGATTGAGGAAAAAGTTGATAGAAAGATGAAAAATAATGATTGGAGGAGAATTAAAGAATGATGCAATTAATCAATTAATTGAATTAATTAAATAAAATAGATGGAATAGTTAACTCATTGAAAGCTTTTTGGAAAAAAGCAAAGTGGAAGATAGAAATAGAGATTGGAAAGGAAATTGATTTCATTAATTAATTAATTGAATTAATTAATTTAGCATGTGCTTGCACTTTGACTTTGATTTTCAATTTAATCTTTGCATGAGATTAAATTCAAATATTGAATTTATTTTAATTCAATTTGTTATTTGAATATATTTAAAACTTTGACTTTGATTTTCAATCTGATTTTTGAAAGCATGCACATGTATTTGAAATTAGATGAATTTAGAAGAAATTAGAAAAACATGAATTTGAATTTGAATTAGAAGAATTAATAAAATTAAATTAAATTAGAAGAATTAATGAAGTTAAATGAAATTAGAATTGGGAGATTGGGAATTAGAATTTGAAGAATTAATTAGTTTATTAAATAATTTAAAGAAACTATTTAATTATTTAGAAATTGAATTTAATAAAATAATAAAGATTATTTAAATTAAAGGAATTAAATCATAATTAATTAAATAATTAATATTTAGAAAAGGGTTAAATGATTAATTGGTTAGAAATAGAAATAGAATAATTAGTAAGATGATGATGGAGAAATATGAATTTAGAAGAATAAGATTAATTAAATTAATTAAAGAATTAAAGAATTATTTAATCTTTTTGACAAATAATTAGTACATGATCAATGAGACATTTTTAGGTGTCTACATTTTCCCCTCTTTGAGACAATGTCTAAACAACATTGTTTCAAAGAAAACGAAAATTTTTGCCTTGATATGCCTCAATGACGCTTAGGGTGTAAATATGCCCCCTCAGGAAAAGTCAATTTTTTTCAAAATTTAGACCCTTTTTTTGATATCATGCTAGTGAGAAATTGTGTGAAGTTCCGTGTCTATTTGATTGGCCTGAAAGTGTGTTGAAATTCAGGGGGACCATGACCGTCGGAGTGAGAAAAAAAAAACACAAAACACAAAAATCTCTCTCAGCCCAGATCTTTTGTTGGGCTCTGATACCAGTTTGATGTGAAGCATCATGGAAAACCAACCAAGAACCCCAAATCAACATGGAGTTCCAATCTCAACACAACATATTCACTTGTATTAGACGCGTAATCTAATTATAATCATTATTCTACAATCCAAACAATATTATTATCAAAGCATTACACATATATACAGTCAACAACTTGCTTCATAGCACTATCTCATTCTCCTAATTCAAGGCCATGTTTGTAGATCAATGTTTAATACTAGAATTAGGCCTCAAAGCCTATTGGACTATAATAGCCAACATTCACCATTACTATTTACACACTTCAAGAGGTCACCAAGATTTCCATCAACAACTCTTTCACAAACATCAAGAATCACTCAACAAAGTATCCTTCATTAAGTTTAAACAATCAAATCTGTAACTTTTGACAGTGTAGAACTCTGTTGCTAATAAATTTCAAAATAGACATTATCTTTCAATTTCTCTGATGGAGATGTATATAACTAGGTTTAAAAAATAATATCCAAAATATAGCCAAATCCAACAGTTAATTTGAGAGTTATACCCCCTGTACTGAGACCCATTGTTACTATCATAAAGACTAGTCTGTAAGTAAGGGTTTCATGATAGTTTTGAAATAATTTGTTCAAAATTTCCCCACACATCACATCCAATGCTCAAAATGGATTCAAAACAAATTTAATCCATCTTGTTATCATTCCAAATAGGTTTTAGACTTTACTCAATTCATTTACATACAAGAAAATGCCAAATAGTAGCAAGAACATGCCTGCAACCAATAACTGTCAAATGAATTCAAAACAACAAACTCTTTATTATTTTCCCAATAAAATACATTACAAACATTTATTTTTTGGTGGTCTTCTATCTTCCTCAATCTCCCTTCTCAGTACATGAGGGATCAACAATCAAAATGATATACTTGCTCTCTACTGCCCACCAAATACTTGCAGGATGGTGACAGTTAGAGGCTTATTGATTTATCTCATTCAAACTCTTCCTCTAACTTCAAACACACCTTATATTAGACCAAATGAGAATATTTATGGCCTCCTACATCCATATGATAGTTAAAACTGAATTACATCCCTTTTGCAACTTTATAATGCACTTTATGCCTGACAACATTTTGGACACAATTGACAATTTTGACATTTTGATAAATATGACCCCTAATCTTTGCTTATGAACTTAAAACACATTTAGATGGACTCAAAACAACCAATTATATCCTATTTACCCTTCCATGATAATATTTGCACAATGTGACCTCCTAGACCCAATTAGGACTCAAATACACATCTTGAGCAAATGTCTTGCAATGCTTCACAAAATGACTCATTATGCCTTGAATTACATCCAAATGACCTTAAAGACAACCATAGACTCAAAACCTTATGAAATTACTCATGACATGACTGTTGACAAGGTGCTCCTGCACCACTTTTCCATAGTAGTCCAATAGTAGCCAATTCTTAGTAACTTCTTTGATAGTGCAGGGCCACTTGGATATGCACCACAAATTCCATCATGTACCTCTTTTAAGGAAAGTTGTGCTTCTTCAAAATTAAGACATCGAAGAAGTGTTCCATCTAGACTCTTTTTGTACAATGTGTCAGTGATAATGGCATGTCTGGATGCTTGACGAATAAGAGTCTTCTTTTGACTTCTTGATAGATCATGAGACATATACTGATTATGTAATTATGTGTATATCTCATTATACCAAGGGGATTCAGGAGCCACAATGACACATACATATTCTGATGAGGGAATCTCATATGTCGGTACCATCCACTATTCTACAATGAACTCAAACTTAGTTTCATTATTAAGAATGTCTAGGAGAGACCCTACTGTAGACATGACATCCATTGCCTTGTTCTGCATTCTTGGAATCTGCTCAAACGTGATGTTAATAAAATGTTCTTTGCAATCTTCTACCATTTGTTTATATGGCATCAATTTATCATCTTTTGTGTTATAGTCATCATTGACTTGATTGACAATCATTTGTGAGTTACCATACACTTGTAGTTCTTTTATCATCCATTGTATAGCGGTACGAAGTCCTATGATGAGAGCTTCATATTCAACTATATTGTTTGTACACGAAAAATTTATTTTGAATGACTTCAGGATAGAATCACCTTGAGGGGTGATGAAAATAATCTCATCTCCTACTCCATTATTTGTGTAAGAACCATCAAAGTACAATTTCCATGCGGTGGGTGTTAATGTAAATATAAACTCATCAAGAAAATACACTAGTAGCGGGAGATTGTCTTGCCAGGGATCTTCTGCCAATTGATTTTCTATAATCTACCCTTTAATTGCCTTTATGTCCATGTATTCTATATCAAACTCACTTAGAAGCATGACCCACTTAGCCAGTCTTCTAGTTAATGTTGCTCTGCTTGGCAGATACTTGAGTGGATCAAATGGTGCTATGATTTGAACTTTGTGACTCAGCATATAGGGCCTAAGCTTCTAAGATGTGAAGATCACTGCTAGACATGCTCTTTTTATGGGAGTGTAATTAAGCTCGTATCCAATAAGGGTTCTACTAATATAGTAGATTGCTCTTTCCTTTCCTTCATCATCATGTTGTGCCAAAAGGGCTCCCAAAGATGAGTTTGTTGCTGATATATATAGTAATAAAGGCTTTCCTTGAGTAGGTGGAACTAATACTGGAGTATTCAGAAGATAATATTTTAAAGCTTCAAAAGATTCTTGGCACTACTATGTCCATTTTAAGGTGACTCCTTTTCTGAGTAAATGCTGAAATGGATGACTTTTATCTACTAGTTGTGCTATTAACCTTCTTATAGACTGTAATCTTCCTTGTAATCCCCTTAACTATTTGAGTATTGATGGCAGTTGCATATCAATGATTTCTTTGACCTTTGTTGGATCTACCTCAATTCCTCTGTTAGAAACAATAAAGCCTAGAAGTTTGCCAGTTGTTACACCAAACACACACTTCTTTGGATTTAATCTAACATTATATTGTTCTAATCAATCAAATATCTTAGCAAGGACTTCAAGGTGACCTTCTCTTGTTTGTGATTTAGCCAACATATCATCAACATAGTCTTCCATGATATTGTGGATCATGTCATGGAATAATTTTGTCATAGCCCTTTGATATGTTGCTCCAGCATTCTTAAGACCAAACGACATGATGTTCCAATAGTATGTTCCCAATGAACAAGTAAATGAAGTCTTGTGTTGATCTTCTGGTGCAATCCCAATCTAGTTTTATCTTGAGAAACCGTCCATTAGTAAAAGCATTTCATTCCCAGTAGCTAGATCAACTATCATGTCTATATTAGGTAACGAGAAATCATCCTTAGGACATGCCTTGTTTAGATCTCACAAATTTGTGTGGATTCTTATGCCCCATGTGGGTTTAGTCACAAGTACTAGATTGCATATATCCCCTCTGCATAGTCAATAGGTCTAATGAAACCCACATCCTGAAGTTTATGTAGTTCTACCTTTACCAGTAATGTGATCTGTGGATGCATATTTTTGAGTTTTTTTTGTATGGTTTCATTCCTGGTAACAACGACAAGTGATGCGATACCAATTCTAGATCTAGACCTGGCATATTTGCATATGACCAAACAAAATAAATCGGGCGTTCTTTGAAGAATTGTATAAATTTGTCCTTTTCTTCTTGATTTAATGATTCTACTAAGTGGATATTGTGTATTACCTCTTCTTCTTCTATATTGATTTCTTTAGTCTTTTCCATGAGTAATGCCAAATTTTCTTGATTAATAGGGAGAGTATCTAACTTTCTTTTACCATTATTATTGTAGGATTTGAGAAATACAAATCCACAAAACCCAAAAGAAACCTGCATGCAAGAAACCTGTCACAGAGAAAGAGAGAGAACGAATACAAGGGTTTTGGCTCTGACAAAGAGAAAAGATGTATTATCAGAGAAAAATGAATCAAGAATATGAATAATACAAGAGATCAATCCTTATAAAGGAGATCAACACCAAAAGGAAAACCTAACCCTAAGGTGTGAGCATTTAATAATTAAATATTAATTATTAAATGACTAATATGTGCATAAAGGGAAATCTTAAGAGGAGAGCAAAGTTAATTAATTACTTTACTCTAACACCCCCCCTTAAGATGAGCTACAATGCAGCTACAAACAATGCAGAAAAAAGAAAAGGAACTACAATGCAAAAGAGGGTCCCAGCAACAAGGCCTGATGAGGTACCCGAATACAAGAAAATCTCTATAAAGCGGAGTAAAGGAGAAAACCCAGTGGGAAAAAACTCCTCTCCAAAAAGAGATAAAGAATCATGCTGAAAAGAAAACATGAAGGAAGGAAGGCCTCACTGAGACCCCCCAAGGACAACTTCCTTCACCCCAAGCATTGAGCGCAACTGAAGATAGCGCGGAGATGCCAAAGGTTTAGTGAAGATGTCTGCAACCTGCTCCTCTGTAGGAATATACTCCAAGATGAGAGAACCATCCTGAATCAACTGTCTGATGAAGTGCATGTGGATTTCAATGTGCTTTGTCCGCTGATGCTCTACTGGGTTGCGAGAAATGTGAATGGCACTCTGGTTGTCACACCAAAGAATAGTGGGACAATCTGGAGGAAACCCAAACTCTGTCATCGACTGCCGAAGCCATAAAACCTCCTGACTAGCTAACACTGCTGCACGGTACTCAGCCTCTGTAGATGATAATGCAATAGCAAATTGCTTCTTGCAAGACCATGTGATAGGACCAGAACCAAGGCAAAAAATGAAGCCAGAAGTAGACTTCCGATCATTGACATCACCAGCCCAATCGGAGTCAGTGAAGCCAATGATGTGAGGGGATCCTGAAGAGTAGTGAATGCCATAATGTGTGGTGCCCCGAATATATCTCAAAATATGTTTGGCTGCTTGCCAATGGCTCTCATGAGGATCATGGGAGAACCAAGAGACAAGGCCAACCGCAAAGGAAAGATCAGGACGAGAATGTGTCAGGTACAACAGACTGCCAACCAACTGCCTGTATAAAGTGGGGTCTACTGAAGGAGTAGAGCAAGTGGAAGACAAAACAACACCTGACTGAAATGGAGTGGGGGCAGACTTGCAATCAAGCATGCCAAATCGCTGAAGCATATCAAGAGCATACTTCTCCTGAAAAATGGAAATCCCATCTGAAGACTGAATAACCTGTAGACCCAGAAAGAAGTGCAAGAGACCAAGATCGGTCATCTCAAACTGCTCCATCAAAGCTCTCTGAACACTCTGAATCATGGAGGATGAGCTACCTGTAATGATGAGATCATCTACATATAGCACTAGAATCAAAAGATCACCCTCCTGACGCTGAATATAGACTGTGTGATCGGAATGACAGCGTGTGAAGTGCGAGGAAAGCAAGAAGGAGTCCATCTTCTCATACCAAGCCCTGGGGGCTTGTTTGAGACCATACAATGAACGTCGAAGTCTGCAAACCAAAGAAGTGTCCTGCACAAAACCCTGAGGCTGCTCCATATAGATCTCCTCATGTAGGTCTCCATGCAAGAAGGCACTCTTCACATCCATCTGAAACACTGTCCATCCCTGTGAAGCTGCAAGTGAAAGTACCAGGCGTATAGAATTCATCTTGGCGACAGGAGCAAAGGTCTCAGAGTAGTCAATACCCTCTACCTGAGAAAACCCCTTCGCAACAAGACGGGCCTTATACTTATCAATAGAACCATCTGCAGCATACTTGGTACGATACACCCACTTGCACCGAACCAACTTTCTTCCCTTAGGAAGAGAACAAAGATCCCAAGTATGATTCTTCATCAAAGAAGAATACTCCTCATCCATGGCCCTATCCCACTCTAGGTGTCCTGTCACCTCTGAAAACTTTTGAGGATCATCTGAAAGGGTATGACTTAAAAGACTAGAACCAGATGTCTGAGCACGAGTGCGACGAGTATCTGAAGGATCACCTGCCAAAGAACCAGCTGCATTAACAGTATCACGGGCCCACTTCGGCAAAGACAGAGCAACTGGTGGTGGTGGAGATGGTGGATCATGATCTACATCATCCTCAAGAGATAAGTAATCCTCAAGAGATGAAGAGGAAGGAGTAGGCAATGAGGGAGAAGCTGGTGATGGAGAATACATCTGAGGATAGCACTCATCAAACTGGACATCCCGCCGAAACAAGACCTCTCTGGAATCAGGATCAAATAACCTGTATGCCTTAACATCCTCACAGTAGCCAACAAATATGAGTGGTCGGCTCTTCCTCTCCATGGCTATCCGCTGAGCATCAGGAATAAATGCCCAAGCCTCACTACCAAAAACTCGGAATGTAGAAACATCAGGCTTGACATGGGTCCAAGCCTCCTCAGGAGTCATATGTCGTAATGCCTTATGGGGCATCCGATTCTGAATATAATTGGCACAATTGACTGCCTCAGCCCAAAATGAAGAACTCATAGCTCGAGACTGTATCATACAATTTGCCATCTCCCGTAAGGTTCTGTTCTTTCTCTCAGCAACACCATTCTATTGAGGGGTATAAGGAACTGTAAACTGATGCTGTAAACCATGCTCAGTGCAAAAATCTTTGAAAGCCTGATTTACATACTCCCCCCCATTATCTGTGCGTATCCTCCTGATAGAAAGTCCAGATTGCTTCTCCACAAATGTCTTAAACTTCCTGAAAGAGTCAAAGACATCAGACTTGTACTTAAGAAAGTACACCCATGTACGTCTGGAGAAGTCATCAATAAAAGTGAGTACATAACGGGCCCCTGAAAAAGGAGTCGGAAAGGAGATAAGATCACTGTGTACCAACTCTAGGGCTGCCCTAGCACGAGAGGCTCGACCCTTAGGAAAAGGATCTCGATGATGTTTACCAAGGACACAACCATGACATACACCATCTGTACAAGAAATCTGTGGAAGCCCAATCACAAGTGCCTGTGTACTCATCTGCTGTAGATATCTGTAATTGACATGACCAAAACGCTCATGCCAAAGCCTGCTCACTAAATCTGCATGTGCTATAAGAAAGGAACCAATAGTGTCTGAACTCTCAAAGCCATCAAAACTATATAAGTGAGATGCAGAATCCACACTCCCAGTAGCCACAACCAAGTCAGGATCATGAAGATCTCGAATAACCACATCATGAGGTGAGAACTCAACTGTCTTACCAGAGCCAGAGTGGCAAATCTGATAAACGGATAGAAGGTTTGTCGAAATGTCAGGAACCAAAAGCACATCCTGAAGACAACCACCATCCAATGAAACAGTACCAGAACCCTGAACGGAAAGTTGTGCTGAGTCACCAACTGCAATATGTCTAGTGCCTGTCGAAGCAAGAGCAGTGACCAAATCCTGTGTGTGTGTCATATGGTGAGAGGCACCAGAATCTAGAATCCAAGTGGACGCTGAGGACAATGCTCATGCAGAAAGAGCATGACCTTTCCCTGTGGGCTGTGAAGGAGGCTGTGGTGCACTGATATTATGCTGCTGCATGGCTTCCTCCAAAGCCTCTAAACGTTTCCAACACCTGGAAACGGGATGTCCTTCCTTGCCACAAAAACTGCAAGGATCACCTGATTTCTTCTTAGTCTTGGAGGAAGACTCACCAGACTTTGAAGATTTGCCCTGTTTAGAATTGAATTGTGGTTTTGAATCAGACTTAGGTGGTGGCTTGGAGGGATTCTCACTAGCCTCTGAATCTTTCTTAGGCTTCGGTTTCTGCTTCTGTTTTCCTTTGGAGGACTGGGCTACCAATGCTTGGTTCTGTGAACTTGAAAGTGAATCCAACTGCTTAAGCTTAGCTTGCTCACGAGTCAGACGATCACAAAAGACCTCAAAAGAAGGCATGACATGTCGAGCACCCAAGGCATCCATGGTGGAATAGAAGGTCGAAGAGAAGATCTGAAATGGACCCCGAAGCTTAGAGAGAATCAGGAAAATGCACTCTGTATCAGTCTTAGTCTTACCACAACCTTGCAAGATAGATCTTTGCTGTTTGAACTTCATCAGAAAGTCCTCAATAGAAGGAAATGAATCACGTACCAAGGAAGTTAACTCTGCCTCAAGTTGCAAAGCTCTGAACTCATTGACAGTACCAAAAAGTCCCTCAAACTTGGTCCAAATGGCTCGAGGAGTGATACAACCCTCAAGATGAAACTGGAGACTGTCGGAAATGTGTAAAGCCATCAATCCCATAGCCTGATCCATATTGTTCCTGTGCTGCATAATCTCAAAAGGACGTGTCAACTGAGGCTGAACCTCATCCAAACAGGACCATAACCCTTTTGACTGGAGAAGAGTCATCATGCGACCCTTCCAAGTGTGGTAATTATGCGGTGTGAGAGATTCAATAGGTTTGTCTGCCATCCTGTGAACTGTGCCTCAACTGCTCTGAATTTTTAATTATTATTAAGTGGTCTTTCAGAACTAGACAGAAGATGCAGAAGGGGGTTTGATTTTTTTGTATTGGTGTTTGTAAATTCTAGTTTTCTGATGTAAATAACAGAAAGCAAGAGAAAACACCCCCCCACAATGCAGAAAACTAATCCCCAGTACAAACTGAAAGCCAGAAAATGATAGAAAGCAATAACGGGTTGAGACAAAATTTGGAGCACCTGAAGATTTTTCTGATGAAATAGACTATAGATCTGGAAAGAGCACAGAACCACCTTTCCGACGCCTATTCGCTTTCGAAAAACAGAGTCCGTATGCAAAAGATATGGCTCCTGGAGTGCAAAAAACTTGTTCTGACTTCAAATGGCAAAAAACACTACAAAACGGAACCAGCTTTCCAATGCCTATTTTCATTCGAAAATCTGAGCTAAAATGCCCGAGTTATACCCGATTTAGTAAAACTGCTCCAAAAAAGCTCAAATAGGCCCTTTAAGCCCTCAAGGGCTTAAAAAAATAAGCCCCTGGTCCTCTGGGCGACCAGGGGCTAGCGCTAGGGCTGGTGGCGCAGGGGGCGGCGCAGGGGCGGCGGCGGCACGTGGGGTGGTCGCAGGCGGCGAGCGGGCTGGGGTCGGGCGGCGCTCGGGCGGGGGCTGTGCCGGCGGCGCGGCGGTGGAGACCGGGCCGCGGCTGGTGGTGACCGCCTGCGGCGGTGGCCGCCGGGCTACGCGTCCCTCCAAAAAAGGCTGCGCGCTTTTTAAACAAAAAAACTGCGTTTTTAAATTATTTTTTTTGATTTTTTTTTGAAAATCCGCCTCGGTTTTCATGCCCTAGGGCCGTACAGCCTTGGGGCCAAAAAAAATTTGCCTCCTGGTGCAACTGTGTCCAAATCAGACGAATTTTATATGGAAATAGGGGTTTTTGGGTGCTACGAGCTCAACGGTGAGGTCCGTTTGGGCTCAAAGTGCACCGAAAAAAAATACCCCCTATTCCAAAATAAAAAACAGAAGACAAACACAGATCTGATGCAACCAAAACTTGGATCTCAAAATCTTTCAAAATTCTAAACAAGTTGCAGCAGATCCAGCTCTGATACCATGTAGGATTTGAGAAATACAAATCCACAGAACCCAAAAGAAACCTGCATGCAAGAAACCTGTCACAGAGAAAGAGAGAGAACGAATACAAGGGTTTTGGCTCTGACAAAGAGAAAAGATGTATTATCAGAGAAAAATGAATCAAGAATATGAATAATACAAGAGATCAATCCTTATAAAGGAGATCAACACCAAAAGGAAAACCTAACCCTAAGGTGTGAGCATTTAATAATTAAATATTAATTATTAAATGACTAATATGTGCATAAAGGGAAATCTTAAGAGGAGAGCAAAGTTAATTAATTACTTTACTCTAACAATTATCACCATCATTTGCATCTTCTAACATTGAGGAACTCACCTCTCCAAAGTATGTTGTTCTATCCAAGTCTATAGCAAACCCTGCCTTATGATCACCATGGGGAAACCCTTCTCTAACACCAAGGAATTTTGCGATAGCTTCATCATTCTCAAACCAGTCCAAACTTGGTGAATCTTCTTGCCCCCAGTCAACTAAATGTGAATGTACAAGGGGTAAATTATTGCTTTCCTCTACTAAAGAAGCCTCTGACATCATGCACACCTAGTTATCCTGGACATGTTTTACTGATCTTGGATGAACTGGTATATCCTCGTAAAAAATGTCATCATTAATGAGTGGTTGTTTTTCATAAGCCATGTCTATTGCTTATGGGATACTATCGTGGATAGATAGAAATTCATATTTGTGAGAATCTATTACACTTTCTATATATGTTCCAATGTTTGATGTTGTGTCACTTATCTCATGTTGTTCTTGTTGTTCCTGACTTGTAGATCTCCTTTGTGTGGTGTGGACTCCCCTTAAGCCTGGTATAAGACATTCTAGCCTTTCTTCATCTAACTCATTTGGTAGAACTAGGTTTGTTTCCCTTGGTAAAAGCATTGACAGAATCCATGTATTAGGCTCATCTGCAAGTGCTAAGCCAGTTTGTGTTACCACATTTTCTTGTGAAGATCTTTTAGGTACTATATTGTTAGATGATGCCACATTAGTTTCTTGTAGAAGATGCCTGATATCTTCACCATCCAAATCCATACTAGGATATGTTGTTGCTTTCTCACTTCTATGAGATGAAGGAGGAAATATGCGCGTTGATAACTGATTTTGAGGTATATACTCTGATGGTAGTCTAGGTTTGTTCAATATGCCAAGTGTTTGTTGTCTTGCCTCTATTATCTTTGTGACATATTTATATCCTAACCCTTGATTCTTTGGGTTTTCCTAAGGTAAAACAAGTTTGAATCTTCCTCATTTCTATAGTCCCAAGCCTGTGGCACCATCATACCCATATTTTTGTAGCATTTTGAGACTATTGTCGTACTAATCTAAAGGTAACCTGGGTATTGTCATGTCATATTCTTCTTTATATAATCATTGATTAACATCTTCATCTAAGAATTCTTCCCACAGGTCTCCCCATCTAATAAATGACCATGAATCTGAGTACTTGACTATCTCTTTTTCGTTATCTTGTTTCATCACAGTATTCTAAGGTTTCCCAAAAGATCTAGGAGAAAGAGATAAGTGTCTAACATTTGACGTACTTGATATGGAATATTCCCCACAAATGACATTCTTAATCTGTAAAGAAGGTGTCGTAGGTGTATCTTTCTATGTTTTTGTGATTGTCAATGAGTCCATTTGTGTAGTAAGTGGGGTTGCTTGATTAATAGGGACTTGGTTATCCATACTTGCCATTAAGTGATGACAATGTTGAAATGGGTTCGGATCACGATGGATGGTGATTTTAATGCCTTTGTATGGAAATTTAACACATTGGGGAATGTCGAAGGTACAGCCTACATGGCATGGATCCATGGGCGGCCTAAGAGCATGTTATACCCCAAATCTCTATCCAAGACTTAAAAGGTAATCTCTGTTGTGATAGGTTCTAATTGTACTAGTAGTGTAACCACACCATTTGAAGGGTGTTCTTCATCATCATATGCCTTGATGTTTATTATTTTTGTGGGATCAATGTGAAGTTCAGAATAGCCCAATGCCTTGACCAAATTTAGAATAAAGATGTTGAGACTAGATCCTCCATCTATGAGTACTCTTTTGACTCTCTTCTTATGTATATAAGCCTCTAGAAGTAGTGGATCATTTTGAAAAGGTCTATCATTAGGAACATCCTGTTCTGTGAAAGCAATATAGGTAGAAGTGGCCAGATTCCCTACCATGGATTGGAAAGTATTTTCATCTATATCCCTAGAAACCACTGAGTCTTGAAGTGCTTTATCTAGGATAGCTCTATGATTTAGTGATATACACAATAGCTCAAAAAGGGATATCTATGTTGGGGTTTTCTTCAGTTTCTTAACCACATTATAGTTACCTATTATCAGTGACTGATTTGATGGCACACCTTGTAAGGTCACTTTTGATCTATGCGTGATGACAAAATAGTCTCTGTCTCTTGGATTTGTTGTGATAGTAGCTACTGTATTATCTCTTGTGAGGGATATTTCTTCAACATATATTGTATTATCAAGGTTTATTTCATATCCCATCTTATAATTATCATGTGAAATTCTGACATCCATGATTTTTGCTATAATCTCACCTTCAAACCATCTTGAATAAAGTCATTCTACCTAACCTCAGTCCATGAGATAGAGATTCACATCTTTATCATACCTTGGTGCTTCTGACATCATGCAAACTTGGTTATCATAGTTATTGGTCCATTGACTTTACTCATCATCATTAAGTTCTTCTTTTGGATCAACATTTACTGCATCTCCTGAGCCAATAATATGAATGGTATATTCATATGAGACCTTTGTATAGTTAGCAGTGTTGTCTTGTGCTCCTGATGTTGATGCCTTACCCTTTTCATGTTTGACAAAAGGGTCTGTAAAGATGGTGTGATTTGTGTTTGCCGAAGTTTTGTTGGTGTCAACTATGATATCACCTTGATCTATCAAATCCTAAATTAGGTTCTTCAACTTATAGAAACTTGCAAACTTATGACCTTTTGTATGATGATAGCTATATAAATTGTTATCATTCCACCATGTTTGTTTGAAAGGACCTGGTTCATACACTCTAATCTCTAGCAAAGTGATCGCATTGGTCTGTATTAATCTTTTTAATGTTGATTCAATGGGATCACCCAGTGGTGTGTAGTTCCTTCTTGGAGCATTCATTCTTGGGAATCTTGTGTTTGTAGCTTGTGAAGAGTTTGTATTTGTTGGCATTGTGTTATTTTCTATATACAAACTTTTATTCTAACTGGATGATTGAATTGGTCCTTGTAAAGATACAATCGATTGAGCTATGTTTACTGTACGGGTCTCTACAACACTGTCATTAGTTAGATTCTTGTTTCTTGACCAGAACTTGGATTTATTATTGTTTGTGTTATTTGTAGAAGCTCCATATTTTATGATACCTTGTTCTACAAGTCCTTTTCTCACATTTTAAAGCCTTTTCAATGATTTGTTTGAATGAGGTCAAACATTGCATTTGTATCAGGTAATTAATCTTTGGAATTAAGTTCTCTGAAAACATGTCAACTTTCTCAATTTCAAGAATATTAGTCTTGCATCTTCGGTAGAGAGACCTCCATCCTTGTAAGAAGGATGTGAATGTTTTATTCTCATTTTGTTTTGCAGCACATAAATCCATCAATGTAACTAGTGTTATTACTTATTAAGTTGTCATTAGTTTTATGTCCAAAGTCATCCTATATACTCTAGTTGGTTAACACTACCGAAAGATTTAGTCAGCAAGCACTAATGCAGTCGGTTACAAAAGAAAGGAGTCACAGAGTTAAGTATACACCGAGCTATCTACCAAGTAACGTTCTATGTCTACCGAGCAACAAAGAAGGAATACCGAGTAATATGAACCGAGTAGAAATGTGTTACCAGATTCAATGAACCTAGACACATATATGAAACGTGTTACAAAACTCAAGAAGATCTAACCATTATCACATAGGGAATTGCACTTCAAGATTTTGTATGATTTTGAGGAAGTTTATCCAATGAAATAATTTGTATGTTTATTCATTCGATGAATCTTGTTTGTAAGATAGAAGCATGAACAGATCATTGTCCCAGAGATCTATTTATACAAAGTGATTTCAGAATCGGAAGAGAGACGTGTGATAAAAGGAGTTAAAAGGGAAAATCAGAGGAGGAGAGACAATGTGTTGTGACTGCTAAGAATGACAGAGTTATTCAAAGGTCACCGAGAAAGTCTTCAAAGAATAGTTTATGGGACAGAGTAAACAAAAGGGTTTACCAAGTTGATTTATCAATTACCGAGGTATGCTATGAGCAAGGTAATGTCATATTGAGCACATAGAGTCTGCTATAACATTTCAGATGTAAAGTTGCAGATATTTTGTTAAGATTTTATTGAATCATTTGAGTTGTAATAGAAACCTTTAACAGGGTAAAAGACTCTAACAAAGTCTATAAATTGTAAAGCCTTTAATCAGGTGCAGCATTTTGTATAAGTGTTGTAAAACCCTTTAGCAACGTAGATCTAAAGATCTTGATACTCCTAACAGGGTAAGCTATCAAAAATAGCTAAACATGTAGCTCTAATCGAGCAACCTTTATTATTGTAGTAGTGAAATTGTGGGTGCCATCCCCACTGCAGTTTTTCTCTCTAACCAAGAGTTTCTGCGTAACCAAAATATTTGTGTTATGGAGTGAAATGTGTATGAATGTTATTTTTGTTATTATGTTTTAGCATTATATATCATGAGATCTATAGTATTCAATTTATGTTTATCAGTAAAGTTATTATTGAAGAAAAGTTTTGAAGTACTAATTCACCCCTCCCCTCTCAGTACATTAGCTTTCCTAGTTGGACCTAACAACTAGGGTATCAATGTTACGTGAGAAATTTGCAATGAATTGTTCAACTAGTTCACCCCATGATGTGATCGTCGGTGGGAGGTGTGAAAAACATTCAAAAGCAAGACCTCTGAGACTTTTTGGAAATAATCTCATTAGATAGGTGTCCTCTTGTGCAACCTCTATACATGCAGTGGAAAATTCTCTGATGTGATCTCTAAGATCACCTTTCCCTCGTTATTTGTCAAATTTCAATGTTTCAAAATGTGGAGGGAAAGAAGGAATGTATATTGTATGATCAAAGGGATAAGGAGGTAAGTCCTGCATTGTATAACTCTTTTTGTCATTACCAGTTTGCATACTTGTCACCTATTGTTGTAGATTTTGCACTTGTTTAGTTAAAAAAATTCTTTGAGTCAATGGTGCATTTTGCGCATGTATGTTTCCCACAAATGGATTTGTGGTAGTATAAATAGGAGGTTGTTGAAATGTACCATAACTGTAGTTTTGCATGTTGTGGCTTCCACTAGGTATTGTAAAATAAGCAAATTATGAACCCATGTTTGGCTAGGTTGCACTCATTGTATTAGCGGAACCTCAGTTTATGTTCTGATGACTGTATGGAGAACCTATTGAGTACAAAACCGAAGGTTGAGTCGCACTTGTTGAAATGTACCATAACTATAGTTTTGCATGTTGTGGCTTCTGCTAGGTATTGTAAAATAAGCAAATTTTGAACCCATGTTTGGTTGGGTTGCACTCATTGTATTAGCGGAACCTCGGTTTATGTTCTAATGACTGTATGTAGAATGTATTGAGTACGAAACTGGAGGTTGAGTCACACTTGTCATATGAGAAACATGTGAGGCTTGTGTTTGAGCTGGTGCCAAAGCACTTGATAATACTAGTGTGGTTTGAGAAGTTATAGTAACCTGCATTTGTGCACTCACATTCATAGTTGAGTATGATGCACTTTCTTGAGAACTTGTGTTTGACACCAAATTTTCTTGAGTTGATGATGTTGATGCATTTTGGCAGGAACTTGAAGTCATACCTTGTGTTTGTGTTATATTTGTTACTTGACTGCTATTTTGACCTAAGGTAATTCTTAGTGGTAAGATCATTGTGACATCAAAACCTTGAGGTAACTTGGCACCATTTTGTAATAACAAAGAAAGATATCGATCTATGTCATTGTTTATAAGGGCATTTAGAATCATAAGAATGTGTGGGTCCTATTGAGCTGACTCAATTTATTCAGGTGTTAAGTTTTACTGTAGTTCTTGTATTGTTGGTGTATACACCTAAAAATGGTCTGAAGATAATTAATTAAATAAGCAATTATTTAATTAATCCCCCTTCCCAATGTAATTAAATTCACTGAGCAATTTGATTAAATCCCCCCTTTTCATCAACTTATTAATAAATCTAAGGATTTATTTAATAGGTTCATTCCAATAATCCCCTTTGATTAATTAATTCAAATTAATTAATTCCCTCCATCCAAAATCATTCTTTCTAATCCTAATTTATTAAAACAAATCAATCATGAGTTGTTGAGATTAATTATCCTTTTCCTATTATTTGAATTTTTAAATTCAAATTCTCCTAACTTCTACCACTCCTAAACCTAACCCATTCTACCTACCCACATGTCCCCTTTCATCCAACATCTTCTAGAACCTTGTGACACTTGTTACTAAGTGTTCCCTTTCATACACTCTCTTCTCGAAGGCTCTTGACACTTGTCACCATAGAGATGACAGATGTTCCCTTTAATCCAACCCCCTTTACCATCCTCCTCCAATTTAACCATTGATATCTTCAGATCAATCTTGACCGTTGATTCTTGCCACATCACCCCTAGCCTTGGAAAATCCTATAAATAGACCTCATCTTGGAACACAAAGGGTCCCAATTTCATATGTTTTTTGCATATCATTTTCATTCAAGCATTGTTACTATAGGCATCTAGCTTTTAGTTTATCATTCTTAGCAATGTTATCATGCTCAATTTTAGCTTAATTGCATCTTAATCTTAGTTCATTTTCTAGATCAATCATTAAACTCATATAGCTTAATCATGCTATTCTTTCTAGATCATGCATTTTTATCATTCAAATCATCCATCTAAGTGTAGTCAAGTCACTGGAGTATGCATAATCAGATCTGAGAGCATTTTTCATACTCGCATTTACTAGGAGGCAATAAGTTGATTAGCTATGGTTTTGTCTTTCATTGTTTCAATTTACTAACCATTGCTTGTAATGATTTATTGAGTGCATTGTGGTTGCAGGTACAGGTACACTTCACAGATTATGATAGTTGGCATGCCATAGGGTTTTGACTATTTAATATACCCATGTTTCAAGTAGGGTTAATCGACAGGTTGTTATTTGGATCCATTTTACTCTTTGCCTTTTGTGACCTTGTGATGAGCATTTAAGACCAATATATGAGGACACTAAGATCTAATGCGAGATGATGATGGACGTTGTGTATGAACACAAGACTCTAGACCAAAATGTGAGGTATGCAAAACTAGACCTAACTCTCAATTGGGGATTAGGATGCCAAACTTGTTGAGTACTTTGTTGAGATTTTTGTAATGCAATTTTCTCAAGTTCTTTTCTAAGGAGTTCTACTACAATTTCTCTATCAATTCTGCGGGAAATCTTATACTCTCTATCTAGTTCAATCCCGACTCCTATATAATGAGGTACACTTGTCTTTAATTTCCAAGCCAATTTATCTAAGTTGTCAATGATTTCTCATTGACCATCATTTGGCACCAGATTAGGTTGCTCAAAGGGGAGAAAACCATCACTTGGTAGACCCATTAGGACACATGCTATGAATTTCTAGGATGATTATGCAAATGATGACGGACTAAGATAGAAGTATATGGAGCCTAAACAAGGACTAAAATGAAGATTGTGATGACACTAGAATGGACTAGGATGCTAATGGGACACAAATAATGACCTTCTAAGAACTATGTAAAACTTACACAAGGACTTATGTGAAGATTACGACAACGTATATGGGAACTTTATGAGGATGATGATGAGGCTATGCAAGGACTTATGCAAAGTAAGAATGTAAATGCGGACTATAATGAGGATGATAATGAGGACTATGCAACCCTGAGGACTCCAAGAAAACCTATGGTCACAAGTATGTAAAATTTTGGACTTTGTTGGATTGTCTGATGTTTCAAGATAGACTTTGTTTCAAATAACTTTGTTTGTAGAACAAGTATTTTTCCTTTCAATTATGAGAATATTGTCTGAAGATGAGTATAGCACAATGGTACATACAAAAATACAAAAGACAATCTTAGACTGGATATTGGAAACCATTCAAAGAGGCCCTTACAAAATACCAAAACAAGATGAACAGCTAGAGAGTCTGGCAGCACTAGCTCCACTCCACGACACACACTTCTTAGGCATGCCAGTCTCTCTTACCCCAAAGATCTAGAGATCTTATCACTGAGGGATTTATGTCTCATAATGCAAGGTACATGAAGGGTATTTATGGGGTACTATCCACACTCCTGAAATCAATGAATGTGGGATTTGGACTACTAAGTTGGTTCTTATTGTAAAATTTGAGGGGTATCGATCCAACGACGGAATCTTAGAGCAAGCCACTTAAGGCTTTAGTTAAGCTTATCAATGCAGGGAAGGCCCCCACATACATCCAATTCAATCAACACTCTAGCCGCCTGATCAGTATGTTTATATAGCGGCTCGAAAAACCCGCTCAAGAGTACGCTTGGAGAGATGATGTCCCCAATGCATCCCAATTCAAAGTGCCTCTATGGGGTGATGAAATCCCTAGTCAAAGATACCCCTCACTTCTAAAAAAGAAAAAGTGGGTGTCATTATCACCTTTCTCTCTCTCCCAAGACCCCGAAGGTGGGTGGAAAGGTACTTAATGCAACAATAGGTCCACCCAAGACACAAAAAAATATTTTTCCCTTAAATATCACAATGTGTGATTTATTCTATTCATAAGCCAGATTCACATCAATTTTTAAGTCCAAACTAAGGTGTGAGATACACATGTGCATGTCTATTTTAAACACATGAAGTGTGAGATCAAGCATGTCAATTTTAATCCCAAGATTTATTTCAAGCACCAAGATGAAGTGTGAGATCATGCATGTCAATTTTAATCACAAGATTTATTTTAAGCACCAAGATGAAGAGTGATATCCTACATGTCAATTTTAATCCCAAGATTTATTTTAAGCACCAAGATGAAGTATGAGATCATGTATGTCAATTTTAATCCTAAGATTTATTTTAAGCACCAAGATGAAGTGTGAGATCATGCACATCAATTTTAAACTCAAAATCCAAAAGTGAGTTAACCCTAAAGGATCCTGCAATCAAATTGTTAGTGGTTTCTATTTAAATAATCTGGGATGATCTAGCCTTCTTTTTAATTTCACCACATGATGTAAATAGGGAATCAGTAACCTGAAAAACACACAAAAAACCAGAAAATAGAAAGTTAAACTATCTATCAAATGAATGTATGATACTATCTGAACGAATGTGTAATGATATCTAGACAATTGCATAATGATGATTGGATGAATGCATGAAATTGACAAGGCGAATGTGTAAACCTAATAGGACAAATGCACGACAGATAAACAGAAAATTAAAAAACCCTACCAAAAGCTTAAACTTCACCAGAAACCTGCAAAACAGACTATGAGGCCCTAGTCAGATCTCTCATCAACCATTCTATAGTAATCAAGTCATATTTCATTGTGTATGATAGGACAAGGTTGTTGTATTTGTCAATAGCTTGTTGGTCCTCTAGGTCTTGTATTCTCTTTTCTACCTTTAGGATTCACTGGTAATTTTTGGCCTGTCTCCTTTGTTCTATTGTTCTTTGAGCATCTAAAATCTTAAACTTTACCTTATGTGCCATTAGATATTATATTGAAAGAATCATATAAGGATAAAACATCTTTATATTTACATAATTTAATGCAAAATTTAGACAGGATAGAGAATAAAAATCAGAAAAACGAAAAAAAATAGAATGCCTAAATATGAATAATGAATGTGTAATGTTGTTTAGGTGAATGCATGATGGGTTTTGCATGAATGTGTATAGTTATTTATACGATTGTGTGATGATTTCTATACGAATGCGTGATGTTTAAATCCACCTTTGAAATCCATACAAAACCTACAAAAAATCTGAAAATTCATACGATCCTGCAAAATCACACAAGAAACACAGAGGGTTAATTAGTTGTTGTTCACATCAGGTTCACCAAAATGTTGTATGCTTAAAATCATCATTGCTTAACTAGAAATAATAAGGAAATCACGAATCCCTATTCTCACTAAAGAATTCAAACAACATCAATATAATAACACAATCAAAGCAATAAGGATGTAAAAATATCAATTAAGACTCCCTATCCCATGATCGCATATGGCTTCCATTGTTCTTCTCTTCTTTGTGGTGTGATGACTCTTAGATATCGCACTAGCAACCTACAATTGACACAAAGATTCAAAGTTCGTGATTGTTGAAAATGGAGATTGAATGTTGGATATATAGATTTTTGGAGATAATTGTTTGAGAGGTGGAACAAAATGATCAAGAGGTGGAACTCAGGTGAGCTCACATGTTGATTGATAGTTGAACTGTTGATTTGGATTCATTAGATAAATGAGTTAACTGATTGAGAAAAAAGCTGATGAAAAGATGAAAAAGAATGATTGGAGGAGAATTAAAGAATGATGCAATTAATCAATTAATTGAATTAATTAATTAAACTAGATGGAATAGTTAACTCATTGAAAGATTTTTAGAAAAAAGCAAAGTGGAAGATAGAAATAGAGATTGAAAAGAAAATCGATTTCAATAATTAATTAATTTAGCATGTGCTTTCACTTTCACTTTGATTTTCAATTTAATCTTTGCATGAGATTTAATTCAAATATTGAATTTATTTAAATTCAATTTGTTATTTGAATATATTTAGAACTTTGACTTTGATTTTCAATTTGATTTTTGAAATCATGCACATCTATTTGAAATTAGATGAATTTAGAAGAAATTAGAAGAATATGAATTTGAATTTCAATTGAATTAGAAGAATTAATGAAATTAAATGAAATTAGAATTTGGGGATTGGGAATTAGAATTTGAAGAATTAATTAGTTAATTAAATAATTTAAAGAAACTATTTAATTATTTAGAAATTGAATTTAATTAAATAATAAAGATTATTTAAATTAAAGGAATTAAATCACAATTAATTAAATAATTGATATTTAATTAATATTTAGAAAAAGGTTTAAATGATTAATTGATTAGAAATAGAAATAAAATAATTAGTTAGATGATGATGGACAAATATGAATTTAGAAGAATAAGGTTAATTAAATTAATTAAAGAATTAAAGAATTATTTAATCATTTGGACAAATAATTAGTACATGATCAATGAGACATTTTTAGGTGTCTACATCCTAGTATTACATGATTGAGTGTAATGACACGCCAAAAATATCTACATTTCATGTAGTTTGCACCTGCATCATCACCTGTTAATACATCTCATTTCATGCATACATATAGAAATCGTAATGACATTACATCCTGCATATATCATTGGTTAGCATTTGCATTCTCATATAAAAACATAAAAATATAAAAATATAAATCATGCATCTCATCATGTAAATAAATCATAAGCATTCATCCATTTGCATTTTGCATTTGCATCATACGTTTAATCATAACCATATACCCATATGCATTTAGTACAGACATATAAATCCATAAAATAACAAAAATATATTGCATTCCATCATGTACATATTTGCATCCATTTCATTACACATCATAAGCATTACAACATCATAATAAGCATGTAACATGCATCATCATATAGAATCATTGCATCGTATCATAAAATCATCAAAAAGTATATAGAACATCACATAGGAACACATGCATATAGTTGCCTCCCCTAGATCACTCGAAGTCCCTACCCCTAGATCACCTTGTATGTCCCCTCATCCCCCTAGTGGTGTAGGTGGACCCATGACCCTGCCACTAGATGTTCCCCTCCTTTCTCTCCATGTAGTAGTCGAGCGGGAAGCTCTCCTATAGCCCCCAACCCGTAGCTCTGACGGTACTACTGCATAGTAGAGGTTCCTCCAGTAGGCTATCTCATTGCCTACCTGAAGGCAAAAAGCTAATCATGTTGTGGTGTCACCTGCAGTTGTGGCCCTAACGACTGGTATAGTCTCCTCAATGGCCATATATCTTTGTATGGCCTCATCTCTCTCTCATTGCATATCTGCTAATTGTCACCTCAATCGAGTCACATCTCTCTTGAGATCCTCGATCTTGTTGACCTGTCCTATTATGAGCTCCCACAACATGACTAGCTCATCCTCC
The DNA here is from genome assembly GCF_030272615.1 of Cryptomeria japonica. Lineage (NCBI taxonomy): Eukaryota > Viridiplantae > Streptophyta > Pinopsida > Cupressales > Cupressaceae > Cryptomeria > Cryptomeria japonica. The sequence continues at coordinate 152,609,917 of NC_081405.1, read as the reverse complement.
TCCTCGTCCCCTCTCTCTGCACCCTCCTCTTGTCTACCCTACTGCTAGGAATCCTATACCTATCCCTATCTTTGGGCTAGTACCTGTAATACTTGTCCCCCTTTGCCCCTGTGTGGTCTCGGTGGCATGCCTCCCCAACTCCCTTTGTCCTCCCTCCATCTCTGGCTCCACCTATCCCCCTCACTATCCTCCTAGCTCCCCCTCTTCTCTTCCTCCTTTGTCTCCCTTCACCTTTGTCCTATCATCATCCTCCTCCTTTGTTGCAAGAATGGGCTCTGTTGGGTTTGTCAATTTCAAAAAAGGATGTGCTGCAAAATAGGCCGCATACTCATCATCCATACCCACATCAATAAAATCTAGTAAAATGTCTCATGGAATAGGGACCATCTGCTCAAACTATCACTATCACATCATATGACAAAATGGGTCCCCAATGGCTCTTCTCTTTGATGGTTTGTGCAAACTCACCTAAAACCCACGGTATCCTCTGCTAATGGCCAAACTGCTTGCATACTCTATCAATAAGATGTCTATCCAAAATATACTGAGTCCACCCAATAAAAAATCTGCTCCTGAAGCAAAATGACAACTCCTTTGCATCCTCCTCCCAGGCCTCGCAATCTAAATAAGGCATCCATATAACACTATTAATGTCATCTATAACCCACCACCAGTAATCTAGCTTCCCAATATGTGGCTAGGAAGTAACCATGCTATATAAATGTGCGTAAGACTACCCTTGTCCTCTGAACCTTAAATGAATAGGCTTGGTCACAACAATATGCTCATATGCCCACACCTATAGTGGTGTCACTCTGCTCCCTAATCTGCAGCCACCGAGGTACACAAACTGATTTAGGTCATGGTATAGATGTGCTAGAATGCACAAACCCCATGCAAATCTCCTATTCTCAATCATGAGGATCACTAAAGTCCTCCCCCAGTTGATAGCCAACCCTTGTGTAGCCCTATCAGGACATAGAAACCCATTGATCATCCCTCCTACTACAGCTACTAGCCTCTATCCACTAGAGTACATACATCCCAACTCACATGTCCTGATCTCATCTCCATATCTGGGTTTGCAAAGACTCATCGCAGTGCATCCATGTCTCCCTCTTGGTCATAAACTACAATATCCCCATGAATCAGAACTTGCAGTATTCTATATGCATCCTCTAATGTGATTGACATCTCATCGGTCAGTAAAATGAAACGTGCATGTCTCTGAGTGTCATCTCTTCACAAGAGAAATCAACAATCTGATGTTCATCCTAATCTCTAGCATGGATAGGAAGTGTCTCAAACCCATAGCATCAATAGCGGCAGGTTCCTCAAAGGTCAACTCTGCACGCAATCTCTGAGTCACAAGGAATCTCTCTCTAGACTTTATTTGGGGCAAATCCTCCTACATCCAATCACATCAATCACGTCAATTCTAGTGGTACTCATCTTTATCACTTAGTGCTACTTCTATCCTAGTGCTTATGTCTATCACATGGCACTGCATCCTATCCTAGTGTTTATGTTTATCACATTACACTTTATCTTAGCTTGCTAGAGCACTTGCCTGATTTTATCAATTTGACAGCTTATCCTATACTCATCTTAGCAAACCTACCTGTTTTAGGGCACCTGTTGAGTGAATTCTCTCATCAGTTTATCCAATTAGAAAAATATGTTTATCACAGATTGTCAATTTTAGCCTATCCTTCAATTCGTCTCCCTAGGGCACCTGTTTGAGTGTATCCTCTTGACAGTTTATCCAATCAACAGCGTATGTTCATCACAGAACTGTCGATTCCTACCCAATCAGACATAGACATATTTTTTCTACAAAAACATGGTTTTAGTTAATCTAAATGCCCTTTTCCAACCTAGATGCACCTGTCCATCACAGACGTGAGACTCTTTAACCTAAATGCCCTTTTGCAGCATAAATGCAATTGTTCATCACAGACGTAGGACTATTTTACCTATATGCACTTTGCCAATGCAGATGTGTATGTTCATCAAAGACACACTCATATTTATCCCTAGATGCAATTAGATTCCTAGATGTGACAAAAACCTACCTATACACAACTTTTTATCACAGACACGTTCATACCTAACCTAGACATGTTTAGACAGATTTTTACTGCTTCCGCATTTTTGCAAAACTAGCCTAAAATGCATTAAATGAAGACATAAATGCAAAATCGTACAAATTGAGTTTGAGGTACTTACCAGCTCACCCATGTTGTCTATTCTTTGGAACCATCGAACTTGTGTAGCCTAACTGCCATCTCTCCTATTTTGTTGTCTGCTCTCTAAGCTCTCTATGCACTCTGATCTCTTAAGTGTGTGGATACAAATGAGGATGTTTTCCTTGTGGCCTGTACATATAGGTTGTGTAACCCCAATCTCTCATGTCAGTCTTTTCTCCCCACATCAGTCCCTCCTTTCTAGCCTTTCTTTCTTATTGAGAGATTGTCTGCGATCTTTTTCAAAATTTTCATCCAATCTCTTGAGGGGCATATCCTTCCCATCTTGGGGAAACTTTGTATCAATTTTTCTTCTTTGAGCCAACCCAACAAGCTACATTGTCTCGAAGAGGGGCAAAATGTGGACACCTAAAATTGTCCTTTTTAATTAAATAAATATTTTATTTATTTAATTATTTTACCATAAGTCTTCTATTAATTAAATAAATCTTTATTTATTTAATTAATTCATTTAGCCTCTTCTAGCATTTTTTCTACTTTAAATAAATACTTTTATTTATTTAAATCATCCTTTTCTTAAATTAAATAAATATTTTATTTATTTAATTGGTCCCACTTCCTCTATTAATTAAATAGATCTTTATTTATTTAATTAATTCATTAGCTTTTTCTTCTATGACAAATGTCACTTATCTCTTAATTCTCTATTACCTACCCCCTTCAATATTTTTATTATTAATTCTACCTACCCTTTAATCTTATCTGACCATTTATTCTCTTCATCTTTTAATCTTATCCCTCCATTTCTTAAGGTGTCTTCTATATAAGAGGATACAGTCCTTCATTATCAACCCTAACAACTGCGTCAATCAAGCCTTCTTGCAATCAACATATCAACCACAATACATTCTTTATTGAGCTCTTGTACACACATAAAAGCAAAGAGAAAATATATTAAACAAGATTAATGGAGATAGGAGACAATGGAGATTGAAACCCTACTTGACATGTGAATGGTAATATTGCTTTATTTTGATGATTTGCATGATCTTAGGTATCTCTATTGGTGTACGGTGGATGTTCCATTATAGGACTTAGATTGTTTGTGGTTGAATCTTTATGGTTTTACAATAGGTTTTCATCATCATATTTTCACCATATATAGTTATCACTTGCAATTAAACTTAAACTCTTCATGTGGTCCCATGATAGGTCAAGACCCTAAGCATACTCTCTAAGAAATTTTTAGAGCCTATTGCTCACAACCTCGGTCCTACACATGCAAGAGCCCACTCTCCCTATCCATGGATCAAGACCTTAGGGTAAAACATAAACATAATGATATCACAATATATCATGAAGGCTCGACGAGAGATGAATCCAAAATCATAACATAACTTAAACAATACTAAAGCACATATGAACCATAAAGCCAACACACAAGAAAAGCCTTCACCAATCCAAACATAACAATAAACAAGAGAAAGGCATGCATTATTCTTACTCATACATAACCAAATACATCCTCAACAGTGAGGCACAATCCTCTCACTAGAGTCCACATGACTCATCCCTCAACAACAAGGTATTTTTCCTCTTACTGGAGCTAATCAAACACATATGTACAATCCTCAATGGTAAGGCACAAACCATCCTATTGAAGCTCAAATCACACATAAAATGATAAAGATAACATCAAGAAACATCTCTGAGAACTCAAATCAATCACAAGAAGCCTTTGGTAAAAGCCCAAAATCCAAAAAAGTGACTTAACAGAGCAAATCTAGCAACTTAGGGCATAACTGTGCATCTAAAGACCAATCTGGCACATCTGGGAAGCAAATTAGTGCATAGAGGACATTTTATAGTGTATCCATGACATCTTTTAGCGCATTAGGAAAAGAGAGCATAAATGATATATATGGAATGTATAAAGTGACAATCTTCCTCAATCTTGCATATAGGCTAACAAAATGACCACATAACACTCCCAGAAGGTGTGGAAGGACAAAATAAATCCTTAAAAATAAGAAATTAGATTCACAAAGTCACACAAATTAATTTCAACATCAAAACCATGCACCTTTTGCACACAAACTCACACAAAGCTTACCCAGATTGCACAAGACTTCACCAATGGTTACACTGGGGTAAAGAGAAGATTATTACACCATAATGAAAGGCAAAAAAGACTCTATAAGTCCAAAATTAAAGAAAATAACAAGAACAATAAGCACAGCAAAGGCAACCACTTGCATCACAACTTCACACAATCACATTCATCCATTTCCTAAGAACATATGAATAAAGAGAACTCTAAATTTTCCTCCCCAGTCATAATACATTATCATAATAACAAATAACAATCCCATTAACTCTAAAGACAATCTTTGAGAAGCACAGAGAAGACAAGTCTTTTCTTGAAAATCAAAAGCAAGAATAAGATCAAGCTCCAATCTGGAAAATTGAAGTGATTGTAATGACAATCGAAGAAGCGCAATTGATCCAATCCAACTCCAACAATCCAATCCCAAGATCAATCAATCAAGAGTCCAAAATATTCAATCAACATTTTCAGAGATGCCAACCCCGACAACGCACAACCAAAACCAATAAATAGAAAAATTAAACCAAAACTATAGAAATGCACCGGCCAATCAAAATGTTCCAATAAACCATATAATATACCTACCATGCATAAATTAGAGGTAAGTATTATTTAATAATATTATTTACTTACCCTCACAAAATCAACCAATCAAATAAAAGGGTAGGTAAACTATATAATATATCTAATTATCCAAGTAACAACAAGATAATAACATAATAAACATATAGTAACAAGAGGAATCATAAATCAAAACCAATTAATAAATAAACAAATTAAATAATAAAAGCCAACACAAATAAAATCCAATTAAATATAAAATCAACCAGCATAAGAAAACATTAATGAACAATAAATAAATAATAAACAACCAATAATCAATAATCATAAATCAAGCCAATACAAATAAATATTGAATAATCACCCAAATAATAATCAAATATTCAAACTATCAAATAAATCAACTATAGTATTAATACTATATTAATTAAATATTAACATATACTCACAACACCTCAAGCAACCCGACATAAGGTCGAACATCAACACAAGACTCTAACCATCAACTTTTGCCGAGACACAAACTAACCAGGTAGACAACTTAAGCCTAGAGTGTAAGAGGGAAACACATGCCATCTCCACAACTTGCCATTTGGATAAGACACGCTAAGACCTATGAGACCAAGTGGAGTCGATGTCTAGTACTTGTAAGCCTGCGATCACCAATAACCACAATACAACATATATAATAATATATCATAAATAATCACGCAAGTGATAGAGAATCACAACACCATATCATGCTAGTAATGAGTGGTATGACATCATTCCTATCATGAAGACACTAGAAGACAATCATAATCATCATAACATCAACTTGGTCATTATAATCATAGAGAAGTGTTAGCGTAGTCATAATATCATCAAAATCTCATAAGCAATATGATCCATCATGAATAATGAACACATATAAATCATCAAATATAGGTCCATCATCAATATAGTCTAAGGTGTATCAACCATCCTCATGAGCCATTGAATAGCGTATGTCCATATAAAGTATCTAGCATCATCAATATCATCTGAGACAGAAGTAGAGTAATAAACATGAATCAAAACATCACATAAGAGTCTATATATACCTATCAATGCATAAACCAAAATGAAAGCCTAATAGGGACACTACATCCTCCCCCCCTAAAAATCGACTTACTCTTGAAAGTCACAAACTTAAGGTGAAGATACACCCACACATCAATCTAAAACTTCTTTTGAACACAACCAAAGTATATCTTTCCATTAGAACATTTACAAACAATATACATAATCTTCTCACTAAAAGATTCATCAATCAGTAAAGCATCCTATTCCAACTACTTCCTAGCTCAAAGTAAGGTAATGACAACAAAATTTTCCTTACTATTTTTCAATTATTCAAGTGAATCCATTACATAAGAAATAAAACAAATTACCAAACTCTTACTAGTTACAATAAGCATGCTAAATCATTAAAATATCTCCAAGAGAACTTTATTTAACCACATTTTGCAAGACTAAAACCATAATTCATGTCACTGAGTTAGCATCTATAAGAAAAAGTCACAATAATTCACACCAACCAAGCATGACAACAACACCTCTTTTAACATCTAGTTGCATGCAATTAAGAAGATAGATATGCATTTTACACAATAATTCACACATAGGCACATCCTTATAGTATAGAAGTCACTTGTTATACACCTATATGAGGAAATTTTGAATAAGTTTCCTTCAAGACCAAATAAAATCAAAACAATCTCACAATTTTCATAAATCTATATCCTATAATCTCTAGGGAAGACAAGATTTACAGTAATCAAAATTCCCAGTCTCTACCACACTTCCACTACGCTACTCTAATACAAACATATATACATAAGCACTCATTGAGGATATGAAATCAATAGTTATTTTTGCATTTATCTATTTCATATATTACAAGTCCCTCAAATTGAATGCACTTCTATCTAACTTTTCATAAGGTCTAAAAGTTACCCATTCATTTTACCCTATACACGTGTTTTATTTACTCAACTAATATCAATATTATCTAATTGTTCACTAAGTCTAGTGCACTTCTCTATGGTATCCTCCCTTGCACACACTATCAGAGGTTCAAAATGAACATGATAGAGACAATACTTCACACAAAACAAGGGCCCACAATACTCAACATACGAAACGACCACTATAGACAACAATAACACAAGAAAGAGACTAAAGGGGGAATATCATCAAATCCAACATTAAATCACAAAAAATTTCTTACAAGGTTGATGAAAATCCCCTTTTCAAATATGAAATGACCAAGAAGTTTCCCTTCAGTCACTCCAAAAACATACTTCTTGGGGTTAAGAGAAATGTCAAATTCATGACAACATTGCAAAACTTTTATGAGGTCACTAACATGATCAGCTCTCACCTTTGAGAATTTGTCAAGTCGTCCATATAAATAATAATACACTTACCTACTAGACCAACAAAAGCTATATCCATTACATGTTGAAAAGTTTCCCCAGAGTTTATGACTCCTAGCAGCATCCTACAGTATGCAAAAGTTCCCCATTTTGTGGTGAATATAGTTTTTAAACGATCTTCCTCTTCAACCATCACTTGATTATACCTTAAGTATCCATCAAGGAAAGACGTCATTTTAGAACCATTGACAATTTGTAAAACTTCTTCAAGTGAAGGTAGAGAATAATTATCCTTTTCTAAAGACTTGTTGAGATTATAGAAATCAACACACAACTTGATTTCTCCATTTTTCTTTCGTACAAGAACTAGATTTGCAACTCAAATAGAGTTTTGTATTGGAAAAATAATCTTAGCATTCAAAAGCATCAAATTCTTATATGAAGTCCCAAACTCTATTCCTATATACATTGAGGCATTTATACTCTAGATCCGCTCCCTTTCTTTCTTTTTGAGCCATTAAATCTAAGTGTCCAGGTGCCTAATTATTTATTATTCTAAAATTTAATTTTGTTCCTATAGTTACACCTAGAAGCTTGGTTGGCTGGTCAAAGATTTACTACGCATGATTGTTGAGTTTCCATGTTTTTAAAGTCTTTCCTATCTCCAAGCTACTCTAACTCAGGCATAACTTCAATAATTAATGTAGGGGCTCTTTCCTCATCTTTTATTTTCCAAGCCTAACTCTCTTGAGGATGTTCCCTCCTTTGAAGAAATTGTTCTTCATTGATCATCATCTGAAGAAGTATCATCTTCATGGAGAGGAGTGAGTTCTTCATTTGATCTAAATGTATTTGAGCTATATCTATAGGAATCATCATCTGGTTGACCATACTTAGAGTTGGATTCAGAGGATGATGAGGAGGAAAAATTGTTGGCCTCTTGGAGGATCTAGATTTGAACTCGAGCCATGGCATCTTGACAAGTTGGACAAGTGAGTTCTGAGTGCTCAAGTTTTTTAATATGACACCAACCAAGGAGTAGCAGGATAGATGGTTATAGGTCTCCTCCCAGATGCTTAATGTTTGTGACATCTTGTTAATGAACTTAGTGAAGCACTCATCATTTGGAGTCAACTCTTGTAGACCCAAAATGGGATTGCCATCTGATTCATCCTCTTGTTGGTGAATGAATGCAAATATTTGATCCATCCTATATACTCCTATATCACCTTCTACAAAATTCACTACCTCATTTGGGGAATTATGTTATGTGATCATTTTATTAAGTTTGGGTTTAGCATTAATCTTTATCTTGATCTGATTTTTGACTCTTCTCCAGAGAACCCATATTTGTGTGAAATCTATTGAGAACCAACACTTTAAACTCTTAGTCCAATCTTGAATAAGTAGTAGGAATATCCACAACATGGATGTTAATATAAACCTGAATTCAAGGATCTGCCACAAACTGCACATGGACATTTTTCAAAACACCAATCACCTTTACTTCTGATTTGTCCAACTAGATAACTAATTGACTAGCTAGAGTTGGAGTCATGCGTATTTTTTTACAAATGAAATATGGCTTAACATTACAAGAGGCACCTGAGTCGACCAAACAATTGTGCAAGTTCTTACCAAAGATTCAGACACTTAAGAGAAATGGAGGTGCTTCACCTCCATTACATTGGCATTTGCTATTAGTTTCACGAGGACTAGATCAAGGCTTCTTTATGTGGTGGGCAATTTTGTAATACCTCAAACATCGACATATTAGATTATACTCTTCAATTCTTTGACTACATTGTATTTCTCAGTTCTTAATATTGATGGTTTGATAGCGAGAGTGTATGTTGACTTAGATGATGGATTTTTGAGCCCCTTATGAGCAGTTGGGGTATTACTTGCATGTAGGTCCTGTGGAATTGGTGCTAAGACCCAAGGGGAATACCCTTAGTCAATGATTCCTTCTTACTTAGATTATAGCCAGTCTAATTATGAAATGCATGCACTTGAGTATTCTAGTTCACTCTCCTTTTGAAAAGGGGAGATGAACTCTTCTTATGTAATTGTTGGAAATGGAGCAGTTTTACTCATACACACATGAGATTCTAGCATCATTGCATATCGGTTCAAAAGGTGGTTGTGGTTTGGACTGCATAATTGTAGAAGCTTTTTGCATTTCTGTGCAATGTATTTCTAGATGGTCAAATCTCTCATGAAACCTACATCCATTAGCAGCTATATTAGCATTAGTAAATTCACATATATTCATTGTTTCTGCATGATTTGGAAGTCTTCCATTGTTTGGTCAGGCGCTCCACTGCCTATGCGATCAAGGTTATCCAAAAGTCTTATTTGCAAAACTTTGGTTATTTTGATTGTAATTTGGGGGGTTGAAACTTGTGGTTGCACCATGTGGAGTCTGTTGGTGATACAAGGAGTAATTTAATTTTAATTTTGTTAGTTCACCAATTACTTGAGATAACGTTTTCTTAATAGCTTCTAGTCCAGACATCAATCGTGAACTTTTCCTTTCTCACCTATTTGTTGGAAGAAGGTTGTACGTGGAGGCTCATGGATTTGGTATGTCAACAATGGAGTTGGGATAGACGTAGAAGGGATAGGCACAAGATTGAGTAAGGGAGTGTTTTTTAGTAATTGCTTGATTGATGGCTGGAATCAAGTTAATTTGTCCTAAGTTAGCCAGAGACAGGATAGTACCAAAATTTAAGACTCCTTTAGGATCCATTTGTGAAGTAATCACCATAGCTCTAGGTCATACACCTTTTGCAAGGTATCAATGTTAGCCTGAGGGAACCTTCTTATGAAAACAATAGTAAGTGGGTCTAATGAATTTAGATAGACCTAGATGGTTGCATTCTGTGGAATGTTGTAGGGTGACTTGAGTTGTTAAAAAATTATATGAAATCAATGATTGTTTATAGCTATGGGCTCAGTAGGTTCTCTCTTTGCTCTAACAAATTGGCGATAAAGAATAGCAGGGTCAAAATAGATCTTAAATTGTCCTAAAAACTTGTTCTCTAGATCCCTCCAAGTAGTGATGGTATTTCAGGGAAGGTTGACATACCAACTATAATAAATTTGCCAAGAGGATAGGGAAAGATCCTACATACTATGTCTTGGTGTTGGATTTCTTTGCAGTTGTAGGTTTCTTTAAACATCTTGATATGTTCTTCAATAGTTTGATACTTTCCATATACGTATTTTGGGCAAAATATCTCAAGATTCTTAGGCAAGTCATGAAATGATACATATTGAGTCAAGGAGGTGCTTGAGCAATGTTGGCTATCAAAGGTTGTAAAGTGGGGGGTCACAACCATTGGGTTATGAATGCCTTGAAGAGAGTTTGGTGTGGAAGAACTCATAATTTTTGATTTCCCTTTATCAAAACAAAACTTCATATGCTGAGAAAGTTTGAGGATTTCTCATTTTTCAAAGGTAGATCTAAGCACCTATCGATACCTCTCTAAAGAGAAAGATACTATATTTTCTAGTGTTGATGATTTATGGCCCAACTTCTAGCATCAATTATGTTGACAACAATGTTAGCACGGCCACTGGTAGGAGATCTACAATGAAACTCCACTCTTGAAAAGTACACGAATTATGCTCTAAGGTTCTGAAAGGCTAGGTCTTAACTGTGCAAGATAGATCAATGGGAACCAATGTGTCATAAATAAGGGAGACTACTATTGTTAGTACTATAAATACAACAAATATTTCTCATGCACAAATTATTTTGTACTTTGAAAATCTATATAAATGGAATGCAAATCTAAAAATAATAATCTATACTAATTGCCTTGCAAAACTAGAGATTGTAAAAAAAAATGCAAAATATGTAGAGTTAATAGACAATCAGTTTAGGGAAACAATAAAACCTTAAAGATGATGTTAAACAATGAATAATTTAGAGCATGGAAGTTAAAACCATATAAATGAACCATATACGCATAAATTAGATTAACACAATTTATGAGAACATGTTGAAATTATCTAAGGAATATATAATACCATAATCGTTTTTAGAACCCATTACATTGTACATCCAAGTTGAATACACACATGCAAGAGAAATTTCCTAATATTCTTCTTTAAAAAAATTTGCAGCTAATTTATCTGTTTCTTATAAACCACTCAATGATCAACAACCCCATCGACAAAAGTTGTTTGAATCATTAGGCACAAACTGAGATACTATAAAATGAACAAAATTTATTCACATTCAACAAAATTTCAGCAAAAAATATCACACCAATATTGCATTAATATCTCAACAATTTCTATGCAAAATATCTAACCCATATTACAAACAATAGAGGGGGTTATATAGAGTTTGAAACTAAAAATAACCAAACCTGAAACTAGGAATCCTAGGTGAAATTACCACCCAAAATTGAATAAAAATGACTGAAAAACTAAATAAAAATTATTCTAAACTAGAGGATAACCACCCCAAACTCTATTTAATAACCAAACAACTGATTTGGATAGTTGAATCCATAAAACATTGCCAAATCCACAATTTCAATTGCTAGTGGCCAGCTGTATTTTCACCCGCGAGAATGCAAAAAAATAGTTATGTTGCTTATTAACTAGATCCATGTGTACAACTAGAAGTTAACTAGATTCTTTGGATGTGGGAAAAAAATAATGAAATTCCCTCTGCTTTTTAGATTTGACCCCACCAAACTGAGGGTTCTAAGTTGGAGAACCAAAGCTTAAGATTTAGCTATTTCTAGACAATTTATTATGTTAACTGAATTCAAGTTTCAGCAAGAAAATGTTGTTAAAAACTCTTTCATACTTCCTATAAATCTTGTACATCTAGGGTCTTTGTATACTTTAGTTTTACTATGAGATTATTGATAAAGGATAGAGATTTCTTATTGGCATCAGCCAACTGGGACAACTCTACCTGCTTTGTCTCCAAATTTCTCTTCGTAGACATCATCTCTTTGATTAGCTACGAAGAATTTTTTTTATGCATTTTGTCTTTAAAGGACTAAATCACAATTGTAATAGCTTCCCAATATAATTTCCCATTTGGGATATTCCCATGCAAGCATTCAATGAATTCCTCAATACAGGATAATAAAGAATGAATAAAACTTATTTGATCGATGATTTTATCTCGAGCCTTGGTGTACTCCTTTATTACCATTCTGGTGGATCTTATCCATGTTAGACATTTTTGCTACTAGGATATGTTGTTGTCATTTATGTCAATATATTCCTATGATTTATTGCTTCGATGGTTGCAGATCAGTTTATTGAGATCATGGTTCGGTGTATGGAGTACTTCTTGTATCATTATATCTTCCTACATTGGTTTCAGTGATCTAGAAGCTTAATTGATCATATGATGTGATCCGGTTTGCAGTTTGGTTTTTTTGATTAGTGCTTTGTAGAGTTTGGTATTTCCTGTGGTACATTCCAATGTGATCAGATCTTGAGTTGATTTTTTGGGAGATTTTTTGGGATGTTCTTGTGTATCTTCATTTCAAATGGTTCATGATTTGGTTTTCCGCAAGTTATCTTTATTCATGGCAGTTGTTGATGTTTCAGTGTTCTTGAGTTTCAAATGTTGATCGATGAAGATTTGATAAGTGGTCTTGGTGCAGCTATTACAAATGATTCTAACATTCTTGCTGGTGTTTCCTAATTATGTCCTATTCATTTTGATGGTCTGCATTGATCGTTGTGCGATTTTTTGATGATATTCTTTGTGTTATGCTGTTGATCTTGGCATGATTCCCGATGGTGTTACATGCTTGAGCATTTGGTTTAGGTCCATGCCATATCATGTATATCATAATATTGGTCTGGTGGTCGATCTTTGTATTGTGTAATGTAATTTTGTAACTATGAGTTGAGGGTTTGGCCAACCTTGTAATCAAGGTTGATGAATTGTATAAATCGGTGATATATTCATGTAATTTGGTGATCGGTGTTGTGTTTGCATTATTAGAGAGTAGAAAAGGTGTGAACAAGCAAATACATCCTTCGGCATTGTGATTGAGCAGAGATTGGAGTGTTGCAGAGTAGACATATGTGCTTAACTAAAATGGTCATCATGGATTTGTAGATGCTATTCTTTTAGTTCATTTAGTTCTGGATTATTGTGAATATTTTGTAAGTCAGTGAGACTTCCTTGTAAGGTACTGAACCTTCCCTAAGGGTTGTATCCTTCTCGGTTATTGTATCTTGAGCAATGAGCTCTAGGAAGTGGACCTGAATGCATGTGCATTCCCCATTGTAATTAATTTCACATACTACTGCAGAGTATCATCTTATTGTGGGTAGGTTCCCACCGTGGTTTTTCTTGTTGTGTGTTGTGCTATCAATTTGCTTATCTTTGTTGTTGTTGCAGTTAATCAGATTTGTATTTGAGGTTAAGTTTATTAATCGAGTAAAAACTAATTCACCCCCCCTCTCAATTTTCCTTCATTGTTGTTTCCAACAATTGGTATCAGAGCTAGATCCTCTGAAAGAAGCTTGAATGCTTGAGGAGATCCAGGATGGAAACTAGAGGTGTTATCTTTAAGGAGAGTCTAAGATTTGATGGAATTAATTTTTGTATATGGAAGAACCATATGGAGGTGCACTTGAGATGTCTTGGAGAATATTACTGGAAGATTACAAAGGATGCCTATTTTGTTCCTCAGAATGGACCGATTATTGCTGTCGAGATCAAGGATGTTGAAAATAACGTTAAAGCTAAGGAAGCATTGCTGAGTGCCATGATTGATTCTGAGATGACTAATGTAATGGAACTTTAGACTACACATGAGATCTGGGAGAAGATTGAAACCTTGTATGAAGGAGATAGACAAGTCTAAGTTGCTATGTTGTAGAGTTTGAAAGGGAAGTATGAGATGCTGAAAATCAGAGAAGATGAGAACATAAACTCTTTTATGGCTAAGGTGAATGAACTTTTCCTAGGTATCAGACATGTCGATAGAACCCTTGAAGAAGATGAAATTGTTGCTAAGGTGTTGGTATCATTGCCTCCTACTTACAAACATAAGGTACCTGCTATTGATGAGATCTAGAGTGTGACTATTGTGACAAGAGATATGTTGGTTAGAAATATTGCTGCATTTGAATTGAACAAGTTTGGTGAATCACATGGAAAGTCTGAGACAACATTTAGAGCATTTGTATCTAGAAAAAAAAAGTATGATCCTGATGAATGCATAATATCCAAATATGAAAGAGAAAGAAGAGAGATGGAAGAGAAAGAAAGAGAATTAGATGAGCTTGAAGCATTGATTTCCCTAAGATTGCTTAAAGGAGCATGTAAGTATGATGGAAAATTGCCTCTAAAAATGTTTCTCTTGCAATAAGATAGGACATTTTTCTTCTAGATGCCCGAAGTGAATGTCTAAATATGATAGGCATGAGAAATTTATGATAGATATGAGAAGCATGAGAAGTATGATAAGCCTTACAAGTCTAACCGAAAGTATAAGCATCAGAAGAACTGTTATTATTTTGCTGATGAAGGTGTTATAGATGAAGAATCAGAAGGAGATGAAATTGTGTTTATTGCTATTAAAGAAGATGGATCGGTGCCTATTGTTTCCATAAGATGCACTATTGAGGAGAAAGCTTTAGTAGCTAAAGTTTAAGAGAAAGATGAATGGGTGATTGACAATGGTTGTTCACATCATTATGACCAGTGACAAAATAAAATTTGTGAATATGGAGAGGTATGATGGTGGAATTGTAAGATTTGGAGATGACAAAGCCTATGTAATTTGTGGTAGAGGTTCTATTTCCTTTGATGATAAGCATAACACTGATGATGTCTTATATGTTGAAGTTTTGAAGCATAATCTCTTAAGTGTTGGATAGATGGTTGACAAAGGTTATGATCTACAATTCAAGAATGGAAAATGCAAGATTATTAATGCCTATGGTATAGAGATTGCATTTGGAACTAAGATTGAAGGTAATATCTTTCATTTGAATGTCGATGAGAAAAGTTTCTTGATTGCTAATATTGATGAAAGTTGGTTGTGGCATAGGAGAATGTGTCGTGTTAATTTTGATTCAATGATTAAGATCAATTCCACTCAAGTTGTTAGAGATTTCCCTAAGATTGCTAAGCTTGCTAATCTTGTATGTAAAGAATGTCAAATGGGAAAGCAAACATTAATTTCTTTCGAGAGTAAGCAATATACATCTAATGGATTGCTAGATCTTGTGTATATTGACCTATGTGGACCTACAAGTATAAGAAGTGTGTAGGGTGATAGATATTTCATGTTGTTTATTGATGATTATTCCAGGATGATGTGGGTTGCCTTTTTGAGGGAAATATCAGAAGCATTGGACAAATTCAAGATATTCAAAGAAAAGTTTCAGACTGAGATATGACTAAAGATGAAATGCATGAGATTTGACAAAGGAGGAGAATTTTGTTATGGTGAGTTTGATTCATTCTATGAGAAGCATGGGAGTAGAAGACAATTATCTGCTCCTAGAACCCCATAGCAAAATGGAGTTGTTGAAAGGAAGAACATAACTATCTTGGATGTTGCAAGGGCTATGTTGATTGAAGGGAATGTTCTGAAGAACTATTGGAGAGAAGTTGTTAGCATTTTTGTTTACAAATTCAACTGAGTACATATAAAAGGTGATATTGATAAGACTCCCTATGAGCTATGGTTTGGTCATGTTCCTACTGTGAGATATTTCAAAAAATTTGAAAGCAGGTGTTATATTAAGAGAGATGAGGATATAGGAAAGTTTGATGCGAGAAGTAATGAAGGAATTTTCTTGGGATATTCAACAAAGAGAAAAGCCTATCGGTGCTACAATAAAAGACTGAGAAAGATAGTGGAAAGTGAAAATGTGTAAGTTGATGAGAAATGTGGAAAAGAAATCAGTGCATGTGGATATGATGATGATTAGAAAGTTATTTTAACCCAAATTCAGAATAAGGAATTTAAGCAGAATGATCCGGTAGAGACTATTAACCCGGATATTGCCGCTACCCGTGACGAGGTGCAGGAACCTGAAAAATCAAAATAATCAAAAGACTCTAAGGTATGTAAGATTGAATCATTCTGAAAATTAGATCATTGGTGATAAAAATAAAGGTGTGATGACTAGAAGAAGGCTAGCTACTAAAGAAGTATGTTTGATTTCTAAAATTGAACCTAAAGATGTTGTTGAGGCTTGCAAAGATGAAAATTGGTTGAAAGATATGGAAGAAGAATTAAATTAGATTGAAAAGAATAACACATGGGAACTTGTGCCTGGACCTAAAGACAAGAATGTGATTGGTACTAAATGGGTATTCAGGAACAAATTGAATGAAGTCCATGAAGTTGTCAGAAATAAAGCATGATTGGTATGCAACAGATATTCACAAAAGGAAGGGATTGTTTATGAGAAGACTTTTTCTCTGGTAGCCAGACTTCAAGTTGTTAGACTATTGCTTGCATATGTTGCGTATAAGAATTCTAAGGTATATCAAATGGATGTCAAGACAACCTTTTTGAATGGTGATCTTGAAGAAGAAGTCTACATTAACCAACCTGGTGGATTTTCATTATTAGATGATGGAGACATGGTATGCAAACTGAAGAAAGCTCTATATGGATTGAAACAAGCCCCTAGAGCCTAGTATGCTATATTGGATAAGTATTTATTCAAAATTAAGATTTAATAAAGGTATTGCTAATAGTAATCTATATTTCAATATTGAGAATGATAACATCTTGATTATTGAAGTTTTTGTTGATAACATTATTTTTGGAGGAGATGATAACTTGAGTATGAATTTTGTCGATGATATGTAGAAATAATTTGAGATGTCTATGATGGGAGAGATGAATTTTTTCTTAGGTTTGTAGATTTCATAGTTTGGGAAAGGTATTTTTATATCTCAAGCTAAATATGTGAAGGAATTACTGAAGAAATTTGGGTTAGAAGATTCTAAACCGGTTCGAACTCCTATGGTGACTGGTTGCAAATTATCTAAAAATGATGAATCTTCAAAAGCTAATCAGACCTTGTATAGATCTATGGTTGGTGGACTGCTATACTTGACTCGGACTAGACCTGACATTATCCATGATGTGTGCATGGCTGCTAGATATCAAGTTGATCTGAAAGAGAGTCATGTCACTATTGTAAAGAGGATATTTAGATACTTGAAAGGAACTTGTGGATTATGGTTTGTGGTATCCAAGGAATACATCAATGATTACATGTTTTGTGCTTACACTGATGCTAATTGGGCTAGTGATGTTGATAACTGGAAGAGTACCTCCGATTGTACATTCTTTTTGGGTAATAAATTGGTTTCATGGGCTAGTAAGAAACAAGATTTAGTTTCCTTATCTACTGTTGAAGTTGAATACATTGTTGTTGCTAGTAATTGCACTCAGGTAGTTTGGATGAAACAAATGTTGAAGGATATCAAAGTTATCTATGATGAGCTTATTGCCATATATTGTGATAACTCCAGTGCCATTAATATGTCAAAGACCCCAATACAACATTCAAAGACAAAACATGTATCAATCAAGTACCATTTCTTGAGAGAAAAAATCAGTGAAGAGGAAGTGAAGCTAGAGTATGTATCTACAAAGGAACAAATTTCTGATATTTTCACTGTCTTTGCTTGCAAATACATTTGTCTATTTTAGAGACAAGTTAGGGGTATCCACCCCTCCTGATGGGAACTGGATGCATTGAGCTGCATCAATCCAGTGGAATTCATAGTCTTACCTTCTTGTTTGGATTGATGAGTTTATGTTGCTCCTCTGGTGGAGTAGTTTGTTTGTGGTTTGGTTGAGCTAATTTGTTTATCTAAGGGGGAGAGTAAGTTTGGTTTTCTATTTTGAGAACCTTTGTCATTGATGTCAAAGGGGGAGAGAAAGCATGTGAGAAATAGTTTTATCTACTTGATCTTAGGGGGAGTTAGTTTGTTGGAGATGTTTTCTTTCTTTGCATTGATTTTTTTTCACATCCATATATTGCCATCAATGCCAAAGGGGGATATTGTTGGACATTGTTGCTACTGTGATATGTTGTTGTCATTGATGTCAACATATTCCTGTGATCTATTGTTCTGGTGGTTGCAGATTGGTTTATTGAGATCATGGTTTAGTGTATGGAGTACTTCTTGTATCAGTATATCTTCTTGTATTGGTTTCAGTGATCTAGAAGCTTAATTGATCATATTATGTGATCCGGTTTGCAGCTTGGTTTTTCTGATCAATGCTTTGCAGAGTTTGGTATTTCCTCTGGTATATCCTAGTTTGAGTTGATTTTTTGGGAGATTGTTTGGGATATTCTTTGTATATTCATTTCAGATGGTTTGTGATTTGGTGCTCTGCAAGTTATCTTTCTTCATGACAGTTGTTGATGATTGAGTGGTCTTGAGTTTCAAATGTTGATCGATGAAGATTTGATATGTGGTGTTGGTGCAGTTGTTATAGATGAGTCTAAGGTGCTTGCTGGTGTTTCCTAATTATGTCCTTTTTTTTTTTATGGTCCACATTGATCATTGTGCAATTTTTTGGTTATTTTTCTAAACCGGTGATATTCTTCATGTTATGTGATATTGTTGGTGGTGTAACGTGTTGCGGTTGATCTTGGTGTGATTTTCGGTGGTGTTGCATATTTGAGAATTTGGTTTAGGTCCATTTCATATCATGTATATCATAATATTGGTCTTGTGGTCAATCTTTGTATCGTGTGATGTAATTTTGTTATTATGAGTTGAGGGTTCAGCCGACCTTGTAGTCAAGGTTGATGAATTGTATAAATAGGTGATATATTCATGTAATTTGGTGATCAATGTTGTGTCTGCATTATCAAAGAGTGGAAAATGTGTGAACAAGAGAATACATCACTTGGCTTTGATTGAGCAGAGATTGGAGTGTTGCAGAGCATACATATATGCTTAACCGAAACTATCATCAAGCATTTGTAGATGTTATTCTTTCCGTTCATTTATTCTGAATTGTTGTTCAAATATTTTGTAAGTTAGTGAGACTTCCTTGTAAGGTAGTGAACCTTCCCTGAGGGTTGTAGCCTTTTGGGTTATTGTATCTTGAGCAATGAGCTCTAGGTAGTGACCTTGAATGCATGTACATTCCCCATTGTATTTATTTCCACATACTACTGCAAAGTATCACCTTATTGTGGGTAGATTCCCACTACGGTTTTTCCCTTAACCGAGTTTTCCATGTCAAAATCTTGGTGTTGTGTGTTGTGTTATCAATTTGCTTATCCTTGTTGTTGTTACAGTTAATCAGATTTGTATTTAAGGTTAAGTTTATTAATCTAGTGAAAACTGGTTCACCCCCCCCCCCTCTCATTTTTACTTCATTGTTGTTGCCAACAATCCATTTTACTATTGTTTCTTTGTCAGCATCCTCTTCCAAAATTGCCTTCTCATGCAACAATTGCAAATCAATTTTCTTTATTTCCTCAAAACTGGGAGATAATCTTCCTATAAATGAATAGAATCTTGAATATTTATGTCTTCCATACCACTCCCTTGCAATATATCATTCAAAATAATTATTTGGGATTGCAATTGGTTATAATCAGACAAAACTTTATGAATCACATCCTCTGCCAATTTTTCTATCTTTGCTCTCCAACTTATTGCCTCAAGAATAAAAGAATCTTTAACTATATCATTCCTGAACAAACCTTGGGTGATAAATTCCTAGATACTTGATGGTGGAATAGCTGAATCGATGCGGTCAAGGAGTTGGCTTATGTATTTCTTTAGTTTAGCATTTTGCGTCTTTAATTCCTCCTTTGTTTTCTCTTCGTTGTCCATCCTTTGAAAAATGGTATCCACAACTTGCCTCAATGAATGTCCTTCTCCTTCTTTATTTTGTTAGCCAATATCTACCTCCTAAATTTGGTAGTCTCCTTTGGTCATCTCTGACTCGGGCTTGTCGATTTGTGGAATGATAACTTGGGCCTTTTGATGATCGGATTCATCTACTGATACAAAAGCTATCTTGTGAGATCATTTCTTGCTTTTGGGAGTTTTAAAATTTTTCTCTAATATTGATAACTTTGTTTCAGTCACCTCCTTATATGTTCTTCTCCTATGAGCTATGGAACATGCAAGCCAAGGAGGAAGGGATCTGGTACCAACATCTATTACCTATGAATCATGGTTCTCCTCCTGGTTTTGTTCTTCTCTTTCATCCTATTGCTTTTCCATGTTATCTTTTTCTATCTCCTCAGTAGATACATGTTGTTATGCTGACTCTTCTGATATTTTCTCCTATGTTGGCTTACCTATAGTAGTCTCGTCATCCTAAGTTTTAGCTTGATCTATTGGCTATTGAGAGTTAGGCGGGAGCGTTTCTTAGTTTTCCTCTTCTACTTCTTTCAAATATCTCCCAAGCATTGATAACAAAGTATACCCAATATCCTTATCAAACACCTCGATATTAGGTGGGACAACACGAGGTGGAACCTATTGTTGTTGTTCGGCAGGGATGTCTACATTTTCAATTTGCACCTTGAGGGTTGGTTCCTTAGTATCTAATTTGTTTCCTTTATCTTCCTCATGGGTTTTTTGTTCTAAATCCTTCTCCTTCTTAGATTCTACTTTGGTTTTAGTTTCTATATGAATGTTATCATGATGCAAGTCATGAGAGGAGGGCTCCACAAAGGAAGGCAATGGAGTTGCTTGTTGAACCCTATGTAATACCAGGAGTTTGAGAAGAAGGGCCTTTAGATTAATGTTTCTCAAATTCGACCCTTGACCGCTTACTTCTCATTAAATGAGGACCTAAGTCCCCTTCTTCCTCTTCAGACCATTCCCTTATGATACTGATATGAGGGACTCCTTTATGCTTCTTCAACCTCTTAAATACTCTTGTGGTTTCTGTGGGGGAAGGTCTAACTTCTTCTTTATCTCTTGTTGCTTCAAACTTGGTCCTTTGATGAATTGAATAACTAACTAGCCTTAAAGGAGTACTAGGTTGTTCTTTTCCCTTGCCAGCTTGAGGAGGAGTAGAAGAAGAGGATGCAACTTACTTCATACCTTTTTGCTTCATTTGCTTGTGCACCTTGGACGAGAGCAATTCCACATATGGTCTGGTGTGAGAAATCGGGTTCCTTAGTGGAGAGCATTTCTTGGAGGAGGAGGAGGCACAAGGAGTTTTCATTTATTTGGGAGGCATAAGTGTGTGTTGTTGAGATGTAGTTTCAACAAAGGGAACTAGGACAATTTCATAGGGATTTCCCATCCATTACTTGATCCAAAATAGCACATCTTTAGCTCTTAAATTTATATTTTTTTGGCTCAACTAGATGAGGATCAACATTATGGATAGGAGTGTCAAAAAATAATTTTGTATAGAGAGGATGTGGCATGTTCATGTCAACATAGGCCTTATGTTGGTCTATGGCCCATAAATTAGGAACTTCTTATGTGAGATCCAAACTTAATCTGCAATAATATCTCACTCGAACCTCTTGATCATCTATACAATTGGCCTAGTGATTCTCAAGGATTGGCACATGAGTTAACTGAGAAGCCATGACTTTGTTGAATGTGCCAATTGGATCAAATTTATCTTGATCAATGCATAGAAGGTCCAGAGAGAAATCGAGCATCTTAGCTTCAATTTTTTTAGCTACTTTCATATCTGATAGGAGTGAGCTCATACAACAATTGGAAGTAGAAATAAGGGTTTATATTTACTTTTTATCAAATTATGGACATCTGCCACCTGCCGACATAACTCCAAAATAATGAGTCTATCACATGGATATCGAGGCAATTTGTATGGAGGCATTGTGCACCCTGCAACCCTTATATATGTAAATACCTTAAAATAGGTAAAATAGCTCCCAAAATGCCTAATCTCATTGTCAACTTCTAGAGATACCCTATTACTGAAATCTCCTTCAATGGGCCTGATAACTGCAAAAACAAAGAAATCATTGATGACATGATGATCCTTTTTTCTCCTATCCCACTTTAATTGGGGGTGATGGTGATATAGAGTATTATTTGGAAGGGATCCCTCTCTTATTAGTTTTGGGTAAGTAACTTTGGCTGCAAGCAAGTAGACAACATATTAAGTCATATAGAATCTTGGGTCTATCTTTGCTCATTGCATATGCTCATCCAAGTTATCACTGATCATCTTGCCCCAATAAATATATTCTTTCCTTTCCAACAAATTTTTAATGAAGAGAAACATCCAAAGATGAAACTCCTTTGCATCTAATAATCTTGCCACCCTGCTAAGGAGAGTGAAATAGTCTTTAGCATTCATGTGAAAAATAAGTCCGCTGAAAGATCTTGATTTGTTCCATTTGACTCGGATTCTTGGTCTTCGTCAAATTTATTTTAATATAGGTAATGGGATCTCCTTCTTCTTGAGAGTATCACTCCCCATGATTTATTGTAACATGAGCATATAAATCATATTTAGGAATATGGAACGCATCTTCTATGACATCAAGGGATATGTCTAGGATCACATTGTCAATAGAGCTATAGACTCTCCTTTCATTCAACTAATATATATATGCACGGGCCATTATCAAGTCTAGAGACTGTAATGCCACTAGGAATCCTGCTATTAGAACAAGTCTCAAACGTACCAACAAAGTAGCCTAATTAGTCCTTCCATCTGACTTAACCATCATTTACAAGAACTCATTTAGGTCTACATGACCAATGTCAGTGTCCATGATGTCCATATCTGATGAATGTAACTTTGTAGGTGGGAGACAAGAGTGGAACTTGTACTTCACGGAGACCACTCTTGATCCAT
The DNA here is from genome assembly GCF_030272615.1 of Cryptomeria japonica. NCBI lineage: Eukaryota > Viridiplantae > Streptophyta > Pinopsida > Cupressales > Cupressaceae > Cryptomeria > Cryptomeria japonica. Next base: position 152,586,825 of record NC_081405.1, on the reverse strand, counting down.
ACATAAAAAATTCTAAACTCAAAAGAGCCATATTGTGAATTTTATTGAAAAAAATAGAACTCAAAATATGTACACTAATTGATGCAATAGACCTAATTAAAGAATTCATTCAAAACTAAAACTATAAATAGAAAGGGGTTGGGGATAGGGACATCCTTGATCCCAACCTTTATTAAAAACTAAAACCCTTTCAGGGGTCGAGAAAAACATAACCCCTAATCCATGACTCTCACACATGAAAAGCATGTGGGGGTTGGGGATCATGACTTCCTCGATCCTTGAATGATTAGACTAAAAGATGAGAGTTGAGGATTTACACATCCTTGATCCCTTTTTCATAAAGATCGGTCAATGGTTGGGGATATGGACATCCTCGATCATTGAAAGAGCGATGTGAGAAAGGATCATGGTTAGAGACAACCTCGATCTCCGAGGATGCGAATTGGGGATGGAAAAACCTTGATCTCTGAAGAATGACTGAGAGAAAACCAAAATCAAGAAAAATGACTCTTGAGACCCACAACCATGGGTAATTGGGAATTGTCCATCCCCGATCCTCGAAAGGAGACCCTAAAAAAGGGCACAAAAAAGAATTTAAGAAATAGAAAGAATGAAAAGAAGAATGAACACATAAACTCGATGGAAAGGCTTTAAGAAAAAATAAGTCAGGGCGAGAAAACAAAAAAGAACAGAAACCCAAACCCTAAACGAACGAGAAGGGAGGCCAAGAAAACATAACAAAGAAAACAACAAAAACAAAAGAAACAAAACCGTAAAATGAAACAAAACAACAAAAATATGAAGAAGAAAATAAAAATCAACACAAACATAAGGCAAAAGAAGAGGGAGCCTACCTTGACAACAAGAAAAAAAGGTGCAACAATAAGCAATTTCTAACACCAACACTTAGGGAAACATAAAATCGGGCTAAAATGAACACACAACTCTCACTGGGAAGCTCAAATTCAGAATCACAAGTGAGCAAAATAAGGGTAAGAACCCTAATTTATAACTTTTCATAGAGTATTAATTGCCAACAAAGGTAGGTCCCAAGGGAAAACATCAAGGATTGTGGATCCCTGAGACAAGAAACCGGGGATCGAGGATGAGTACATCTTGATCCTTGACAAACAAAAAGGCACAACAAGAGAAAGGGAAATTGGGGGTCAGAAATTGGGGAAACCCAAATCCCCAAAAAAGGAAGAGGGACAAGGGTAAGCCCAATCATTGATCCTAGAAAACAAAAAAGACAAATGAAATAGAAGAAATAAAGAAAGAAAAAAAGGGATAAGTGAAACAAAAAGAAAGAACAAAAAAGGGGGGTCACATCTCTGAAATTGAAAGACGGGGTCTGAGTTGCAGAGGCACAACAATTATTAACCAACAACTCCTGGGAGGCAAGAATCAATGATTATGTGAAGATTGTCGACAATATTGGGAACTCCTCTAGAGACTCAAATAAGAACCTATCCAAAGAAGAGATGGGTGATTTAGCCAAAGGCTATGAAATAAGACTTGCATCATTGAGCTTTGGAAGAGGAGCAGTGAAAAACTTTGGAGAAGTTTGAGCCTTCTCCACAACAAGCATAGATGTAGACAAAGAGGTCACAAGAATTATTTTTTAGTGACAAAACTCAAGAACAAATCCCCACTTAAACTTATGCATTGACGACTAAGGTGAGGGATTTACATAAACAATAGCCAATTTGAAAGATACGAAGATGAAGTGAGAGGACAAAACAATGTTGCACTAGACACCACCTATGTATGCAACGTGTTAACCGACTAGGAGAACAAAGGGATATCTAGAAAAGAGGTGACGAGCTACAACTCCAAAGAGGGAGCAATGAATACCCATATCTACTTAGGGCTAGTCTCATCAATAGTCCCTGAAGTAGCACATAAAATGGAGTGGAATCATATGCAAAGTTGGCAATGGGTGCAATGAGAGAAAAATTAGGCATTGATGTAGAGGGAGCTAAAGCAAACATCATAGACTCACCCTCAAAGTAGCTTAGTTCTTTATCCATCATTTGTTGATGACACTTACACTCATGTGCAATCTAGTTTTGACATAGATGAGGACCAAGAAGAGAAGATTGAGAAGACATGGTAGCATCTTGCTCCATAGGAGAGGGTTGTAATGGTGGAAAATTAGAGTTAGGGTTAAATTAAGATAATAAAAACACTAAGTGGCCTAATTAACCAATTACATTTAGGAGGAGAGGAATATAATATATCTAGCCTTGCAAGACCAATATTTTTATTACATTTCAAGCTCCTTTGATAGGGCTCTATCCTCCTTGAGTTGAATTGAATTGGATTATTGAAGATTGTGGCAAAAAAGGTGATTATTGAAGTGTTCAAGCAGAAACAATGAGATATAGTTGTTGTACAAAGGCACCAACCTGGATTTGGACAAAATAAGATCTCACAAAGCTATTCCCAGAAGTTCAACCTAATTTTTCAATACTAGGTAGTATCAATTCTCCATGGTCCTTTGAATTTCTCATCGTCAAAAGGTGAACATGTTCATCTCTGTGAATTATGTCGATCCTCCTGAACGTAGCTCTATACCTATTTTTTGCACTTATAAAAAAGGGGGAAAATGTTGGGAATAGAGGTTTGCCTAAGTCAAACCCTTGTTTGGGAATTAACCTTGTGTGAAATAATGTAAACATTGAAAGAAATGTTGAATAGATATACCTCAAATCTACAATTGTTGATGATTATACTTTTCTCTCTGAATGTAATCACAAATGTTGTATGAAATGGCATGACAAACACAAAACCCTAATCACACACACATTCTTGCATAATATTGGTGTAATTTTCCTCCACAATGGTTGAAGGATGTATATGCAGCCTTGAAGATCTCTGAAAATGTTTGATTATGAATGTTTCATGGATGCACGAATGATAGGAATGGAGACTTAGATTGCTTAGCTTGTTAGATAAAAATAAGTTGATAAAATGTCTTTATATAGGGGCTTTTAGGTAGATTACCATTTAGACTACCCTCCAATTGTCATGTGGAGCCACGAGGATCAAATCTTACCGATGAGATATAGCCCCTACCCCATTTCAAATTGGGGCCTGATTGAGTGGTACCATGGTGTTTCAGGGTGCCATGGTCCAAACTAGAGCATTCCATGCCCTAGTCCCATTACAATTAGGACCAAAACAATGATAAAATGGGAAGGATATCCCATTGAAATACTCACAAAAGGTTGTTTATAGCCTCAAAGTTGAGAATAGGCACAAACAGGCCTAGAAAGGAGATAAGGACAAGACACACTAAAGTAAGGGCACAAACATGAGGTGTAAAATGGATCGGTGGCAATTTACAATGCTACATTTAGCCCCCACTTTAATTAGAGTATGAGCTTATGCAAATATTCATGATAAAATAGATGAAAGATGAAAGACAGGAGAAATTAAGAGTGTAATCACAAGGAGATAAAACATCACAAATTTTGAGAAACCAATCCCCCAATATTAGGATCTTAACTCACACAATCTCATGCAACGACACACAAAACAAGATAGACAAAAAGACAAACAAAGACAAAAGGTAAAAGACACAACACAAAAGCTAAAAAATCAAAACAAGACCTCAAGTCAACTAGCTAAAGAGACCTTGATAACCAAAATGTCTCAACCACTAATATCATTCTTGAAATGCCATCACAATAACACAAGCAATCACATAAAAATAGCAAGAGCATGCATCAAACCATGAACCACAAATATCAAAGCTAGAAGCTCATGAAGAGAATAAATGGAAGACATGGATATCACATTCTAGTTGTGTTTTTCTAGGTGAGCCATGAGAAGAAGAGTGAGAGAGGAGGACATGGATGCCACAGGATAGCTGCGTTTTTCTAGGTGATCCATACTGAGGAGGGGAGCCGGAACAATCTAGTTATGTTTTGCTAGTTCCTTTCATCTTGTTGTGTATGCAATTGTCCAGTTTCAAGTGTTAAGCATCTTGTATAAGAGTTTATTTTCTCTGGTTTTGATCATGTAACAGCCTATGTAAGACATGAAATGAAAATGCAAATGTGTGTCTGGTTTCAGGAACATCTTTGGTAAGAGTTTGTTTGCTTTGGTTTCGAGTATGTGTGGCCCTGTGTAAGACAAATATATGACTGGTTTCAAGGACATCTTGTGTAAGAGTTTGTTTACTCTAGTTTTGAGAATGAGCACCCCGTATAAGACATATATAGAGGTTGCATCTAGTTTCGGGCATGAAGCATCTCTTGTAAGAGTTTGTTTTATTTGGTTTTGAGAATGAACGTCTCATTTAAGACATGCAAAAATATAGTACAATACAGTAAAAAAAGGGTGATATGTATGCCCCCCTTAAGATGTCAGCATAGCCCAATGTTTATCTCTTAAGGAAGCTAGAAACAAGGATACCCACCTTTAACACTGACGAAATATCCTTTTGGGGAACCATGTTCATAAATCCAAGCTAAAGAGGCTACACTCTTACAACCAAGGATAAGATAGTTGAAAAAGAGATATCTTGCTACAAGTGTAAAGGGAATCCTTTGAGGAGGAGATATATTTTCTCAAAAGACATCTAAATCCAATAGGAGTTTATTGAACTAACATAACATCTACCAAAAGAAGGGAAGGAGAACAAGAATGCCTACCTCCCTCCTATTTCTAGGTGAAAGGGATTCTTGATAAAGTATGACACACTTTTGACCCAAAGTGAAGTGTTTGTTTAGAGTAGGTATACATTACCAAGTGTAAAAGAGGTTGTAGTCAAGGATACACACCTCTTGCAGAAGAGAGAATCCTTGAGAAAATAAACAACTTCACACAAGGAATGACATCAAATCACAAGCAAACACCACTCAAAAAAAGAAAAGTGGATCCTTAGAAAGGCTAGGAGAGATAAATGGCCCCCAAGTGTAGGGACAATGAGAAGAATTACACAACCTCTGCAGAGAAAATGCACAATATACTCACATGAAGGAATATTCAATGCAAGAAAAGACACCAAGATATGTGAAATGCAACCCTAAAGAAGAGGCAATCTTCAAAGAATGAAAAATTAAGATGAAGGATCACATACCCCCCTAATGAGAGATTATTAATAAGAGACGTATCATTCCGTGCAAGAAAGTACATCAAGTTATGAAGAATGCAACGCAAAAAGGAAATAGTGAAACCTTAGATAGAGAGAAGAGATATGATAATATTCTTGCCCCCCAAGCATAGAAGCTAGAATGAATTATGTTGTTGCTCCAAGATGATTGTAATTAAAATATCATCACCTCTTATGACAAATAACCCCAAATGAACTTAACTACTAATGTCATAGGGTGAGGAGAAATGTCGATGATGAATGGAGTGCTAAGGCACTACCTCATCACCAAGGAAGAGTGCAAGATCAATTATAAGAGCTATGTGGTCTCTATCATATTGGTCTTGAACAAATGCTTTACAATTTCCAAGAGAATGAGAATAAAGATGATGAAAAAGACAATGTTCATCACCTTCCTTGTGCATATAATTGTGATTAAGTTTAATGAAAGGAAACACAACATTCTTATCATACTTAGACCTCCAAAAGATTCTAGTAGATAATTTCTCTTGGTTGTCAACAAGAGTGGGTCTTGTCTCTTGAGATGTAGGACAAGGCTTGTTAGAAGAAGATGGATTATTTTATATTATTTTGATTATGTTCTGATTAATTGGAAAAACAGGTTTTAAGGACCCGAAACCTTTTACAGAAAGTTCAACAAATAGAGAAAAAAAGAACAACTAGTCCAGCATAAAGACATCATATAAAATGCTAGCATGAAATCCCGCAACCCAAATAGATAGCAAAGAGATAGGAACAGCAAAGCAAATTAAACCAAAAAATAAAAAACTAGACTGCAAGCAACACCTACAGAGACTTAAGAAGATCAGTAGCCTTGATGACAAACGGGTCATAATTCTCCAAAGCAACTTTGAGCTCTTCCATTTCCTTGTTTGGCATTTTCTCCCTCTTCTTGTCTCTGGTCCTTGTTCTTGGTCCTTGCACTCCTTTCATTCCCTCCATGTCAGTTTCCTATTCCAAGGATCCCTTCTCATTCTCTAGTTTACTGATTAGGATTTTGGTTATGTCAGTCAAGTTCTTCAGAATTTTGTAGCTTTGTTCAGCAATTCTTCTGAGACAGGTGTCGATTTTGTTGATTTTTTTATCAGTATCCCCCATTCTCTGGTCCCTCACGATGTCACTATTTTTAATTTCCTCCAGGGCCTTCTCCACTTGCTCAAACCTAGGATTGAAGGCATCCCTAATCTCTTCGGCTCTGGCAATAGTCTTTCCCAAATCATCAACATACTCAGCCATGGATTTTCCTTCACTGATGCTAATGGTCTCTAGAATTTGAATCCTATGACTTAGGTTCTTGTTTTCCTCCATAGCTTTCTTGTGACTGTTTATGATCCAGTTGAGGGTGTTCATAAGCCCCTTTAAACCCTCAACAGAAGGGTTAAAAGGGGGGATTTTTTCACCAACCTTGGTCTGATTAGTTTTGGGGTTCTTACCACTGGTATTCTATTCAGCATAACCACCAACACTCTGGTTGACATCCCTCGTAATCTCATCCTTTCCTTTTTGGTCCGCATCTGAATCCTTGCTCTACTCTTTGTCCTCTGTCACCAGCTCAGAATTGCCCTACCTTTTCTCTTTTTTCCTTTTCTGAAAAGAAGATTTAGGTTTCTTCTTCAGAGGTGGCGGAGATTCATCCTTATCAAAGTCCTCAAAGACCTTCGAGGAGGAGGAAGAGTGAATCTGGAAGACCTTCTCTTTGATTTTTTTCTTACCCTTAGAAGAGGATGACTTGTTGATCTCATGTTTTCTTTTCTTACCCAACTCAACCTCAGAGTCCTCCAGACTCTCCTCAGTCTCACTATTCGTATCACCAACAAAATGATTTTGATTATGTTATTATCAATGAGTCCTTGCATTCCATTTTGAAAATACAGACAATCATTGGTATCATGATCATTAGTTTGATGATGTGAGCAAAAAGGAGTGTTTGAGGAAGAAGCACCTTTAGATAGATGATAGTTTCTCTTCCTGGCAATATACTCCTTAAAGTTTTGGATCCTAAGGATATCATTCATAGGTGAATGATGAGAATGTCTTAGACCTTTGGTATTAGTTTGTACAGGAGGGTTTATAGGGAATTTGATTCCTTGTTCAAATTTTTCAAGTCCTTGCCCTCTATAACCTTGTTTTGATATTATGTCGTAGACACTCCTATAAGAGATTTTTAATTAAGAGGAAGAAGGAGTATTATAATGAATTTATTCAAAATTTGTACTGTAAGTATATCTAGAAGGAACAAAGGGAGAATTAGATGAAGAAAGATTCTCCTTTCTAACATCATGTATACCTCTTTGATAGGTTGGGAAGGAAGATCCTTATCATCTAAGGCCCAATCCTTACTTAATTTTATGTGGGGAGAGATATTATGAATGAAATACATAACATTATCTTCTCTACAAATATTTTTATGGTTAAGATAAGCTCTAGGAGAATAAGGGGGATCTAGAGAGATTCAAACACCGATATTTTGACCTTTCCCCCCTTGCGCTAGGCTAGTATGTGTATGAGAAGAAGATGGTGCCATGTTTCTCTTCAATTATTTCTCTCCATTAGAGAGATCATTGATAGGAGTATTATCTCTTTCTTCAATCACATGAGATACCCTAGGAGAGGTACAAGTGATAGGTTTTTTATTAGCATCTCTAGGATTATAATCTACAAAAGCTTTTATGTGATCTACTTATGTAATGCATTTTCTTTAAAATATCACCATAAAAAAACATGCATCATGGATAAAAGCTTTGGGATTTAATTGATTAATAGGAAGCATTTTTGAAATTCTAAAAATGCAATATGCCAAAGTGTTGTGAATGAAAAGAAGCAATGTAAAGTGAAAGAAACCATTATCCAACACATGATTATGATAAATATAAGTGAAAAGAAATGTAGTCATATGTGAAATGGCAAAGAAATCAGATATATTAAGTGCCATTATGAATGCCTAAGATCAAATCTGAAAATAAAAGTTGCAAATTATGCAACGCACAAATCAAATTAACCAAAATAAATTAGGGTTATTTTATGAATTAAACCTCTAAATTTATGTAATTTGATTAAAAATAAAATCTGGGTGCAAAATTGAAAATTAATATGCTCACAAACCAAATATGAGGACACAAATTAGAAATAGTGGTGTAAGGAATCGAGTTCACCAAAATGTAATGGTGGAAAATTAGGGTTAGGTTTAAATTAAGACAATCAAACCACTAAGTGACCTAATTAACCAATTAAATTAAGGAGAGGAGTCTAATAGACCTAGCCTTGTAAGACCAAGATTTTGATAAGATTCTAGGCTCCTTTGATAGGGCTCTATCTTTCTTGACTTGAATTGAATTTGATTGTTCAAGATTGGGGCAAAATAGGTGATTATTAAAATGTTTCGGTAGAAATAGTGGGCTACAATTGTCATCGGAGGCACCAACCTAGATCTAGGAAAAATAAGATGTCACAGATCTGTTCCAAAAGTTTGGTCTAATTTTTTGAGACTAGGTAGTATCAATTTCTCACAGTCGAAAGGTGAACCCATTTGTCTCTATGAATTATGTCGATCCTCCCCAACATAGCTTTGTACCTTTTTCCTGCACACACAAAAGAAGCGGGAAATTATTGGGAAATAACGGTTTGCTTAAGTCAAACCCCAATTTAGGAATTAACCTTGAATGAAATAATGCAAATACTAAAATAAATGTTGAATAGATATACCTCAAAACTACAATTGTTGATGATGATACTTTTCTCTTTGAATGTAATAAAAAATGTTGTATGAAATGGCATGACAAATACAAAATCCTAATCACACACACACACATGTGCTTGCATAAGATTAGTGTATTTTTTCTCCACAATGGTTGAAGGATGAATATGCAACCTGATAGTTCTGATACTTAATATAAGTACATATCCAATAGCCAAGAAGATGAGAGGGGGGGGGGGGGGGGGGGGGGTGAATCATACAAACTTAATCATCCATAAAAACATCAAATTCAACCTTGGTAACATATATATCAGTCATATAACCAAAAACTCTCAAACATGCAAACTCAAAAGCATATGAACAATATAAACCTCATAACACCAAATTTAACGTGGAAACCCAAATAGGGAAAAACCACTGTGGGATTTCGGACCCACTAAGAAATATACTCTTCTAGAGTATGCTCGGTTAAAAGCAAATCCTGTTAAAGATTACAAACATATTGCTAGATGTGACCCGGTTAAGGGATCTCCCTTAGATCTGTTAGGATCTTCACTTTGTTAGAAGTGACCTTGTCAAAATATTTCAAACACTCAATCAGAATGTCACCTTGTTAGAGGATTTAGATATAAGACTGTTAAGTCCACTTGGTTAAGAGATTTCCTGTCACTTTCACAAAATAACAGTAATACAATCTATCTGCAACTTCACATCTAAAATGCTAAAGCAGATTCCTATTTGTTCAATACAATCTAGACATAGAACTAATCTTGTCTATCTGTTGGGCATCAATACTCTGTTATTCTAACAGGTCTTCAAGCTTCTGTGCTCAGTAATCACTATGTAGCATCCCTGTGCATACACTTACCCGCATACATTGTTTATCAACAATTTCCTATTTATAAACAATCTTCTAACTGCTTAATCTCCTTGATCACATTTCCCATGATCAATCATAGCCATCAGATCTTCAATCTTGTCCAAGTTAATTGTATCTTTCGATCTGAAAATGTTTTACCCCACCTTGGAACTTGCACATTAACCTTGGAACTTGTGTTAGGGTAATGTGGTTCAATCTAAGTTGTAGATGTTCTTGCCGACTTTCCATTGCCTTAGATTCATTTAACAAACTTCTTCCATGGCTTGTCAATCATTGATCTGCTCCAGCTCATCAGCTTCTTTCATTAAATATCACATGTAAACATTTAATGCATTCTATTATAGCTCAGTTACAACTCAATGAATACTAAACTTCACTTGGTAGACATTCTGTCTTCATTAACTGACTGCGATAACCTTAGGGTTTACCGACTAGGTTCTTTGCTTGATAACATAGTATAGTATTAACCTTTACATTTTACAACATATGTATGATGTTAAAATAATCTAAAACATCAAGATCTCATCATTGTCTGACTCGGTAGAGTTGCCCATTGAATAACTTATCCCCTTATTTATCATATTCTTTCCTATGTCTTTACTGACTCCTTTATAATCTTCATATCATATTTCTCAAGATATGGCAACATCATACTGAATTAGAAAATCAATTTCTTGACATCAATGACAAAATAATAATATCAAGATAGTAAAACATCTTTAATCAGTTATGTCCATAATCATCAACAACCTTCTCAATATCCTTATAATGTAATATTGCCAACACAGCCTTGAAGATCTCTGAATATGAATGCTTCATGGATGCATGAATAATAGGAATGGAGACTTAGATTGCTTAGCTTGTTAGATGAAAATAAGTTGACAAAATGTCTTTATATAGGGGCTTCTAGGTAAATTACTGATTAGGCCGACCTCCAATGGTCATGTGGAGCCATGATGATCTAATCTTACTAATGAGATTTATCCTCTACCACATTTCAAATTGGAGCTTGATTGAGCGACACAATGGCATTTTGTGGCTCCATGGTCCAAACCAGGCCTTGGTCCCACCACAATCAAGACAAAAACACTGCTAAAATTGGGTGGGTGTCACTTGGTAGGACCCACAAAAGGTTGTTCATGGCCTCAAAGTTAGAGAATAGGCAAAAACAGACCTAGAAAGGAGATGAGGATAGGACATGCTAAATTAGGGGCACAAACATGAGGTCTACATTAGACTGGTGATAATTTATGATGTTACAAAGCCATTGGTGCCATTGTTGGTAGAGAAGGCCCAACTAATGAAGTAGGAGGTACCGCTATAATAGGTATTACAGGCTCATACACAGACACATTTCCCCATTTTTCTCTAGGAGTAGTCAGAGGAACAAGAGGTACCCTCAAAGGCTGAGATATAGGGGCTAGAGGAGAAGGGCTAGCATATTAGGGAAAATTATTACTCTTTCAATATAGAGTAGGGCAAGGGATGTCTGCAAGGATTAATGACTCAAATGGAGATTGAACCTTGGAATTTTACATTTTGTGTGTCTTTCCCTTGCTTGTGTTAGGAATAGTCACAAGAATAGAAGAAACTATTTAAGTTGTGTGGTCCTTGGCAGATTGAGAGGTCTACCCTAAGGAATGATTTTCTCCTTAACTCCCAACAAAGTGGGAGCAAAAGACACATTGCAATACATGAGCAAACAATGATGGAAGAGCAGAGACAAATGCAGTAGCAGCCAAAGACACAACAAACTGAATTGATCTCGATGCTAATCCTCCACTTTTATACTTATAATAAAACTTATATAATAGATCACCATGGGGAAGCATGGGTCCAACCAGAGCAAGCCAAAAATGATCAAAAGCAAAGCCCTCACAGGACACTAGTGGTTGATACCCAATATCTTGGATAGTTTGCATGACACCCTCATGAGGAAACTTAAGAGATTTGTGTACCATTGAGGGGAATGCATCCATAGCAACCAACCAGGGAATACCTAAATTTACATGGACTAGATCGGACTCAGGAATAACAACAAATGTACTAGATATTTCCTTGGTTCCAACAAGGACCGTCAAGGCGGTGCACTCCATGGGTGGAATAGAAAGTCCATCATGTGTGGATATGGTAGCATGACATCAACATATTACATGCAATGAAGATTCTTAATAAGAGGGCCTCCTTTGTAATGACATTGATGAATACTAAGAGGGGGGGGGTGAATTAGTATGCCAAAAATTACTGTACTTAAACACTTTACTAGACTACCAGTAAACTGGTAAAATAGTTTAGCGGACAAACCAGTTAGCACACATGCAAACCAAATAGAAAATAATGCATTCACCCACAGAAGCACAAACACCATAACATGAGAGATTTTGATGTGGAAACCCAAATGGGAAAAACCATGGTGAGATGGAACTCACAAGTAACTATTTGCAGAATAGGAACTAGACTGGTTAAGGTTAGACTGGTTAAAATCATACATTGTTCTTTACCAGAATAGATCCTATTAGGAATCTCAATCTCTGTTAGGAGATAAGTCCGATTAATGACTACCTTGCTAGAGGATTTTAGATCCATAGATGTGAACCACCTTGTTAGAGGATTTACAAAAGGCTTTTGGGCCTACTTAGTTAAGGGCTTCAGACTTGTCGAAGATGTGAGTAATCAACAAGTGAGTGATCTAGTAAATAGCACAAATTTCTTGGTTAGATCCTTGATAGTTCATTCCTAATGCATTCTAGCATTACTTCATTCTTCAACACATTCACTTTTTGCCTCTACCCCCAAACCTGAACTTTTCTTCAATCTTATCACTCACAAAAACTCTCCTCCCACCTTAAACCCTAGCAACTACCTAAAACCCTAGACATGATGTCCTTATCAAGGAATTTGATTTCATGTCGGTCCAATAGGATTACATTACAATTTCCTACGTTCAATGCATCTAGAAATATTTTGTAACATGACACAAAAAGCACCGTTAAAGTGTCAGCACCGTCAAACAATCGGTGGATGGTAACTCATCACAAAATGTTGGTTGGTAACTCATCACAAAGTATTACCGGTTCATACAAAATATCGGTTAAAGCAAAATATCGGTTGCCGGTTTGACAATAATGAAGACTGGGAAATATGGGTTGTGCTGCTTCGTTCCTTCGTACCGCTTGAGATCCTTGAACCACTTGGGGTCTTCATACTGCTTCAGATTGGTAAACACTTTCTGCAAAACACAGATAGTTTAAAGACTATAATACATCATATCAATTGGAACAAATACTGGTTGAGCTTTAACTCATACATACAAAAAGTGATCTCAAATCAAGTGTGTCCATCAATGACAATCATAGCATTAATCATCAAAAATGCCAACAATCTCCCCCTTTGGAATTGATGGCAACACTTAGGAAAAATTTTGACATCTAAGTGTTTTAAAAAAATACGCCATAATCAAAATTACTCCCCCTAAGCATATACACTATCCCTTTTGTAAACAAAACAATGTATAACTATTTGCGTATAGAGATAGACATGAAGATATACAGAGCATACATCAAAATATTAAATACCAGAATACTTCTCCCCCTTTTCCAACAATGACAATGTACAGTTGAACAACCCCTGTTTCCATTTGGTATTAAAATAATAAGAGTTTATGACAATAAAGAGGAAAACTTGTCAAAAGCTGATTTAAAGTCCTGCAAAAATTGTTTCATAGATAAGGACCAGGACTCAAGTAGGGAGGTAGCCACTTCTTTCTCTATCTACATCTGAATGACCTATTCTTCCATGGCATCTATTATGCTCATCTCTTGAGTCACCATTAAGGCATCCATATTGAGATAACATTTCTAAAGTATTTGCAGGCAATCAGCAACCAGACTCAAGATTTGCAGGAACTACAACTGGTTCTTCACCAGGGAAATGTTGAGAGCCTTTTGATGCTCTTTCTTGGAATTTGTCTTTGCTACCTCTTCTACTCTCTGCACCTAATCATCCACTACGGTGCATAGGAGCTTCAATTGTGCTAGTGATGAATCAATATTGGGGAGGTTTGTTTCGGGTAACAAACTGGTAAGAGTGTCCACCGCAGCTTGGATCACATCTTGCTCCTTCTTCCTCCTTATCACTTCAATGTGTTCTTGAGCAACCTTAATGCTCTATAGCAGCTCCATTTCATTTGCAGACTGGAGGTCAATAGGACTGGTGAGGTCAGCCAGTTTGGCTTGACTACCGGTTGCCTTCGGAGTCTCCATCCGAGTGCTTTTATCCGCTTCTTCTTTCTCTTCTTCCTTCTTTTTCTTCTCCACTTCTGTTTGCCACTCCTCTTCCTTTTCCTCCTCTGCTTTCTTCTTCTCTACTTCCTTTCTCTTCTCCTCTTCCTTATCCTCCTCTGCTTTCTTCTTCTCTGCTTCCTTTCTCTTCTCCTCTTCCTTATCCTCCTCTGCTTTCTTCTTCTCCGCTTCCTTTCTTTTCTCCTCTTCTTTGTCCTCTTCTTCTTTCTTCTTCTTCGCATCTTCTTGTTTCTTTTTCTCTTCTTCCTCTTTTCTCTTTTCCTCCTCTTTCTTTTTCTTCTCATCCTCTTTTCTCTTTACCTCCTCTTTCCTTTTCTTCTCATCTTCTTCCTTTTTCTTCTCCTCTGCTTGCTTCTTTGCTTCCTCCTTTTTGTCCTCTGCTTCCTTTTGCTTTTCTACCTGTTCTGCCTACTTATCATGTCCTGTTGCTTCTGATGGTGCATCCTGAGTAACATTTTCACCATCTGAGGCATCTACATCAATGGGGTCCATTTGTTTTGTGACCAGTTCTTCTTCACTGTCATACACTACATCCGGTTTGCCAGTTTCCGGTTCTCACTCAGCTTTTCTATTGGCCTTAGCCACTGATGCATCTTAAGAGCTTCTTGAGCATGAGTATGTGTATCCTTGATCACTTCTTGACCCTTTCCTTCCATTAATAGGAGTCTTCTTCTTCTCATGAAGAAGAGGCCTTTTTATTTATTCATAACTTTGAAAAGTTTTGAATTAGATACATCAAGAAAATGTTGAGCAAATATTTTCTCCCTCATTTCCTATTCCTTTTCTATGGCAATGTGCAATTTATTGTCTAAATAATTATACAAAGAATTCGGTGTCTCAAATCTAATTTCTGAAGGCGACCGGTCATTAACACACAAATACTTAATGATTTCCTATTCAACTACTTCCTTTTCATCATCATTGAAATCATCAAAACAATCAATTAAATCATTCAGCACTTTTCTCCTAATGTTATTTATAGTTTTTTGAGAATGTGTCAAATGTTTGTAAGAACAAATGTCAACATTTACTGGTGTAGATGATGTCAGTTCATTCTTTGTCTTTTTCTTTGTTTGCCTAGTCTTCTTCTTAGGCAGTTCTTCTGACACAGTTTCTTCTGAGTCAGGTGTATTTCTTTTTGTCTTCTTCTTCCTCTCGAAGACTTTTGTAGGTGTCACTTCTAGTTTCTTCTTAACTAGTGACCACTTGGTCACTTTGGGACTGGCTACAGTAACCGGTGCCAATGTTGAAGGCCATGCCTTTCCTTTCTTTTTAGAGGGTTCTACAACCGGTGCAACCCTTTCCAAATAGGTGTTGGTTCTCTTTGCCTTAGGATCAAGGGGTGAGGCAATTAGGGTAGAAGCATACCCATCCAGCATATCATTCATTACCTCATAGCCCATAGGCTCTACTTCTTCCTGCCTAGGCTCAATGGTCTCCATTAAGAATTCATCCACTTTGATGGTGAAGCAGATGTCTTCCTCATACTTTTTGACTAAATCATCGGATATTCTTATCCTTTGACTCATCTTGCATCTAAACTCATCAAAGTATTTGTTCAGTGCTTCTGAATAGTTGGTTCCAACTACTTGAAGGCTCTCCTTGATTTGTTTTGTTACCGGTTGGTCGACAGACCACTGAATATCACCTACTCCTGGAAAGTAGCCTTAAAAGTAAAAGAACAACCCAACCAGTAGTCCGAACTTGAATCTCAGTGCATTGTCATGTTTGATTGACTTAAGATTCAACATAAGTTGTCTTTGCATACAAGTGCACAGGTCAAATGATGCATCCTCCTTGATCATCCTGTAAGCGGCATTTACCGCTGCAACAGAGACAAAATTAATTCAGCTAGCAAAGAACATCCGGTAACCTATCACCATGTAGGCATACTTGACCAAATCATCCTTGATTGAGTTGACGGTCATGCCACATGAGTCACTCACTAAACCAGTGAGCTTGGGCATTTCAGTCTTGCTGACCTTCCTTAGGGCTGGCACTTCCCCTGTATTGCAGAAACCGATGATGACATGAATCACTTCTGGTGTGATATCATGCATCTGCTCTAGGTACATCTTGTCACCGTGTACCCTACTTAGAATAATGTGAATGTGATCATCCAAAAATTATTCAAGAAAGTAAACCGCATTTTGGAGTTTCTTCTTTTCCATAATGCTGAATTTTGGTTTAATCTTCTTATCCTTTCCGCAAAATAAGATCAGTTGGGAATGGATCACAAGAGACCCTAAGTCTTTGATTTTGTAGTCTATGTAATCAAAAATCCCTTATTCTACTATAACACCACCCGGTACTTGAGACAAGGCATTATATTTTGACTTTTGTTGTATGAAGTCCATAGAATCAACAGTTGCACTAGAACTATCATGAGATGCGGAAGCCATGATAAATGAAGAATTATGAGAATTACCTTCTCAAATTGAAATTTAGGGCTTCGCAATTTGAACTTCGCTTCACACTCCTTTGGTTGCAGAGATACCACTTTGCATTCTTCACTCCTTCAATAGATGATAGCTTTAGATTCCTCTCCATATTTTTGATAAACTCTTTGATTCGCAGTGTAAATTGCTTTCCTTTGCTCTGCACTTAAAAAAAACTTCTTCACTCAAAAAATGATAAGTGAGAAATGATTTCAAAATTCCTTTTAAACAGGTTCTCCACGTACCATAATAAATACTCCAATATTAGGGCGTAAACCCTAATTTTCCTTTTGCCATTTTCGATCTTCTATCGACTAACAGGTATCTCATACCAGTTAAGGTCTTTTGCCAGTGTAAACCAGGGGTTCGAAGTATTTCACCATTTTCTCCCCCTAAGCTTTTCTGATGCTTAGTTTGTCAGTTCCATGATTTCCACACTAGGTGCAGAAACCGGTTCATCTTGCAACACCGTTGGTTTCTTTTTCCAGGTTTTGTTCATATCTGCTTGAACAGTTTCAATATCAATCTTTCCTTTCGAAGTGACCGGTATGTCATCTGATATGTTCTTTCTTGTCCTGCAGAATCTGGCAATGTGACCCAGTTTGTTGCAATGATAGCAGACCATTCCAGGTGCTCTCCAAGTTCCATTATTCATGTTACCATTCTTCCTCCTACATGTTGCAGTAGTGTGACCATGACAATGATAGATCAAACAGTTTTCTCTCCATCTGGTTGCCGCTTGATAGCCACTGCTTCCTGACTGATGATTAAAGGCATTAAACCGGTTGTGATTCCGATTCACAAAAGGTTCCGAACCAACTCCTTGAGTCCTCTGAGGATATCTTCTAGTGTTGTTCATAATAGACCTGCATTCAGATGCTCTATGCCCAAACTTGTTGCATTCGTAACAATTACCATTGAACTTATTGGATCTAGGTACATTGTTTATAAAGTAAGGAAAATTATTGTAGGCTTTGCTACTACACACATTGGCAGTATGTCCTTCTTTAAGACAGTTAAAGCAAATAGGTTTAAACTTTTGCTTACCTTTTTCCTTTGATGTCAGTTGTTTCTTTGATGCTCCAGCATTTGTACCAGAGGTCTCACCTTCCTCATGACTGGAATAACCAAGTCCATCAATATTCTTGACAGGTTTGGTAGATTCAAGATTTTTCTCTAGCTTAACAGTACTCTTGTTGAACTTAGCAAGTATTTCCTTTGACTTAAAGAGTTCTTTGGAAATAGCAGCATTTGTTTCCATCAAGTTTGCATTCTCGGAGATGGTCATGTTCAGTTCTCCTTGCATGTCTTCCTTTTCCACTTTGCTTACATGGAGTTGAGAAGTTAGGGCACTGATCTCTTGCTTTAGCTTGGAGATTTCATGATCTTTGTCTTTTACCAGATCTTCAGCTTTCCTCCACTTCTCAAGCTCTTGGCACATTTGAATAGTCAGTCCTTCCAACTCCTTTCTTAGGTTGGAATTGGATTCATTCAGCTTTTCTACTTCTTGAATTAGGACTTCCATGTCCGCTTCATCAAAAGAACTATTTTTAGATAGCTCCATCATTTTTTCAGCATGTTCTCTCCTTTTTGCTTAAGAGGCCTTATATTTGACCATAAGATCATCATAGGCTTGCTCAGACTGAGTGAGCCGATGAGTAAGTTCCCTCATAGTGTATTCCCCCATATCTCTTTCCAAGTGGTTATACTTATAGAAAGGTTGGCTCTGATACCAATTGATGAATACTAAGAGGGGGGGTGAATTAGTATGCCAAAAATTACTGTACTTAAACACTTTACTAGACTACCAGTAAACCGATCAAACTGTTTAGCAAAAAAACTGGTTAGCACACATGCAAACCAAATAGCAAATAATGCATTCACCCATAGAAGCACAAACACCACAACATGAGAGATTTTGATGTGGAAGCCCAAATGGGAAAAACCACGGTGAGATGGAACTCACAAGTAACTATCTGCAGAATAGGAATCAAACCGGTTAAGGTCATACAATGTTCTTTACCAGAACATATCCTATTAGGAATCTCAATCTCTGTGAGGAGATAAGTCCGATTAATGACTACCTTGCTAGAGGATTTTAGATCCACAGATGTGAACCACCTTGTTAGAGGATTTACAAAAGGCTTTTGGGCCTACTCGGTTAAGGGCTTCAGACTTGTCGAAGATGTGAATAATCAACAAGTGAGTGATCTTATAAATAGCATAGATTGCTTGGTTAGATCCTTGATAGTTCATTCCTAATGCATTCCAGCATTACTTCAGTCTTCAACACATTCACTCTCTACCTCTACTCACAAACCTGAACTTTTCTTCAATCTTATCACTCACAAAAACTCTCCTCCCACCTTAAACCCTAGACATGATGTCCTTACCAAGGAATTTGAATTCATGTCAGTCCAATAGGATTACATTACAATTTCCTGGGTTCAATGCATCTAGACATATTTTGTAACATGACACAAAAAGCACCGTTAAAGTGTCGGCATCGTCA
Source organism: Cryptomeria japonica (assembly GCF_030272615.1). NCBI lineage: Eukaryota > Viridiplantae > Streptophyta > Pinopsida > Cupressales > Cupressaceae > Cryptomeria > Cryptomeria japonica. The sequence goes on along the minus strand of NC_081405.1, from coordinate 152,567,878 downwards.
AACAATCGGTGGATGGTAACTCATCACAAAATGTCGGTTGGTAACTCATCACAGAGTATTACTGGTTCATACAAAATACCAGTTAAAGAAAAATACTGGTTGTCAGTTTGACAATAATGAAGACTGGGAAATATGGGTTGTGTCACTTCGTTCCTTTGTACCGCTTGAGATCCTCAAACTGCTTGGGTCTTCATACCGCTTTAGATCAGTAAACACTTTCTGCAAAACACCGATAGTCTAAAGACTATAATACATCATACCGATTGGAACAAATACCAGTTGAGCTTTAACTCATACATACAAAAACTGATCTCAAATCAATTGTGTGACCATCAATGACAATCACGACATTAATCATCAAAAATGCCAACAATTGAATTTGTACGATGCGTCAACCATAACACTTGTAACAAGCTTACCATTGATTTTAGTTGGGATGTAGAGAGGAGCAGGCTCTCTACTATACAAGTCCAAATGTGTGAATGATATATCCAAACTCTTTGTCCTCTAAATCAAAGGAGAAATCAGAGTAATAGTGACCATATTGACATAAGAAAAATAACTCAATGTAAGACCAAATGATGCAAAAAGAAAATTTGAAGAATGTGGCAAAAACGTAGTGGTATAGATTTGTAATACCCTTTTTGCTTTGTTGACAAACTTATTAGATTTTTCTTTTTTTTATCTCTGACCCAGATAGTACCTTTATCTACATAGTCTTGCATTATTATATGTCACAACTGCATGCAACATTTAGTATCGTTTCCAAGCACACTATGATATTGGAAAAACTTTGAACCATAATGCCAGTGAGAGTATGGTTTGTTATTTAATAGTGATCTATCCCAAGGAGGGTCACCAAATTATCTTTTAATAATTTTTGCAATACACTTAAGCATCAAATAACTTAGTAAATACCTTATTATGTTGAGGCTCTTGTGTATTTTTCTCATTTTATTATGAAATGTTAATATTCTTTTGAGACCCAACTAAGGAAGACATACCTCCAAAAGTATCAACATGAGAATTCAAAGTAGAATCTCTGAACAAACTCATAATATGTTGATAATCAGTGAATGCGGAGCAAAGATTGGTAAAATTTAGATATATGTTCAAATAAAGGGTTTTCCCCAATGCATCTCGGAGATTACCAATAAACATTATTTGAATGCCACCATCTAGTATGGCGTAGAGGACTTTAGTTGATATAGATTAACACCTTGAGATAAAATCAATAATTTTCTCATTTGGTCTTTATTTGAAATGAACAAAGTCAATAATGGTGACCTTGCTACCAATGTTAGCCAGGAACCGTTTGAGAAATGAATCCATCAACGAATTTAAATTTAGGATAAAATAATTAGGTAGATAATTGTACCACTCTAACATGGTCCCTTTAAGTGACTGTGAGAATAGCTTAAGTAGAATATGATCCTAATTATGATAATTACTGCATAATTAAGGAAAGAGTGACCAATATGCAAGTGAGGATCACTATCACCATTATATTGATCATATTTTAAACACTCAACCCCTTGGGAAGGTTATTTTTTAGGACATGCAAAGCAAGTGGACTCCAACAACAATATGATGGAAGTGAGGGTTGATTAGCAACACTCACAAGATTAGCAAGTTGTTTTTGAAGTTGTCCCATGTTTTTCAATATCGTATTAAGAACAGGATTACTTGGTGGATTAAGTGGAGGTAGATTATGCACACTAGTAGAAGCATGAGCACCAAAAACAACACTGGAATGAGTGTCAGAAACATGGGTAGCACTAGTACCTATACCATCACTAATTAAAGCAACATGAACAATGGATGTAGCAATAAAGCTAGATGTAGGACTAGTGTACCCCAAGGGATTCTGAGAAATATTGATGCTTAGATTAAAACCGCCAGATAGAGGATCAACTATAGGACTTGTATCCACCATATGGATTGACACCCCAGACATAACAATACTAATATGAGGACCAATGATATCGAATTGAGTGCCTTGAGGTTTAGGTTCAAAATGAGGCACATGAGATCCCACAACCATACATAATAACCTTCATAACTCCAAGCCCTTACAATCTAATATGAGCATCTCTCTCAGATTACTAATGATAGAACTATCCCTAGGCAAGACATTTTGTTGATTTAAGAAACCGTTGAAATCCTTCATGTTCTCCTCAAGGGACCGAATTTGATCAAATGAAACCATTAGAGCATACTCATGATCTGAGGAGACCCTGGAGGGGTATTTTCTAGCATATTATCTTAGGAGTTAGTCTAAGAATAAGATGTAGTAGAGCCCCTTGAACCTAAAACCCAAGGAAAATACCAAGGAACTAAGGATTAACTGTCCTCAAGAAGGTTGGACTAGGTCTTGTAAGATTGTATCAATCATGTGGGAAACTAGTTCTAGAAACCCTCCTCACCACAACTCCTGAAGAATTCTAGGTCTTAACGTTCATAAACAAGCCCTACAACACTCTGATAATCTTAATAATGTGCAATAGAAAAAACCTCACACAAGAATTGAGTGTTTCAACTTTCAGAAAAGTTTTAATAAGTTTTTGAATCAACATGCAAGTTCATGTCAAGTTCACCCAAATGTAGAGTAGGAAAAGTGAACCATTGTGAAAGGTGCTCAGACCCCTAGAGTACTCACTAACCTTCTCTCCATTTTGAGCAAACCATAGAGGTACTTTGACCTCTAAGTTTTCTCCCTAGGACTGAAAAGCAATGAAACTCTATGATTTTGAAAGAAAAAAAATATTTTGACTATAAGAACCAAAAGTGTAGATTACTTAAACTACCTGTAAGCTCCATATACTCTTTGCTCAGGATGCATGTGTGGGGTGAGGATGATAATGCAATGTATAGGAATCCTATACGAATGAGACATCGAGATCATACCAAAGGGTACAAAAGCAACCAAACATCGACTAAATATGATAAAAACAAAAATTAGAAACTAGTGATTAACTAAAATAAAACAAAACAAAAAAGTCAAAGAAGGGAAAAAGAAATTTGCAAGAGGTCCAACAATGAAGCCTCCAACCAATGCCACATTTTTATTCACCAAAATTGTACAAAAATGAATGGAGATGAATATGCATGATTTAGATATTTTTCACAGTCAAACCCATATTTTGGTGTTTCCACCTCCACAAACAACCAATATTGATTGATGGGAAGATTGATAAAATGATAACAAAGATTCAATGAAGAAAACAACACAAATGATATGATACAAAAGAAATGATCAAATCAACAATGGAATAAACCAAATGGAAGAGCTTCCCTTCAAGACCAAGAATCTAAGAGCTTTCTAGGGTGACAAAGGAGTGTAGACCCTCTAGATTGATGGATTTTTATTATGTAAGAATGGTAGTCAAATGGTGGGTGGTGAATGCAAAATATTAAGAGTGTTTTAGTATAACCAAAGCTTTAAGTTGCAATAAATTTCAAGAGAGTGATAAGGAGAACCAAAATGAATGAAAAAGGTAAGTTAAAGAGGTTGGGAAAGCATCCCAACATCGATGGAAGCAAAAGGATGCATTACACTACCTAAATTAGCAGGTGTAACATCTCAATGACCACCTTTGGTCTGAATAGTTGCAAGATGAATGTATGAAACACATGTGTCCATGAATATATTATTCCATGTAGTCAAGAAGTTGGACAAAATGGATGACAAAGTAGGTTGAGCAAGCAAGAAAGGTGGAAGGTTGACCACCATCTTTTATTTAGCTAAGGTGAAGGTGCCATGTGATATGGAATTGCACGATGATCAATTTACAATATTAGAGAGATTGCCACCTTTTAGTCATGCATGAATCAAGTATTTATTTTGTAATTGAAGAAACTCCTGCCAATTTTCTTTGATGACATCTTGATTTTTAATAATATATGAAAGGATCACTTGAGACACATTGATGAGGTACTTGGAATACTTGATCATCATTCTTATATACCAAGGTATTTAAATTTGAGTTTAATTTAACTAAAATATTATATTTGAGATATAAGATTAATGCCCAAGTGGTCAGTGAGGGTGAGGAAAAGATCAAGGCAATACAAGATTGGCCTAAACCAAGGAATTTATCACATTTGAGGGTATTTGTGGGTCTTTGCAGTTAATGTAAGAGGTTTGTGAAGGATTTTCATAGATTATAGCCCCATTGACAATTTTGACAAAGAAAGGGACTTCTCTTGTAGCACTTTAGCACATAAAGCTTTTGACAAGCTCAAGGAAGTAATAAGTTCGTGTCCTATTTTGGTTAATTCCATATTTCTCACTTTCTTTTGTTTTAGATTGTGATGCCTCAAGAGAGGGGATTGAAGTAGTTTGATGCAAAATATACAATCCATAGTATTTGAGACTGATAATCTCAAAGAGATGGAGAAGATATTCTCAATTTATGAGAAGGAAATGTTGGCCATCATGCATGCATAAGCTAAATTTAGGAAATTCTTAATTTGTGGTGAAAATAGATCATAAAAGCTTTAAATGCTTCCTCAAACAAAAGACTTCAAATGATAGACAATAAAAATGGGTAAGATCAAGAGGTCAATGAAATGTACAAGATAGAGACATAATATAGGACAAGAATAAACTGTATTCTCATCAATAGAAAATGATCAACAACTTGATTATCACAAATACAATGAATAGAGGCTTGCTTATATAGGCAAGGCCATATGGATGTATGAGCACACAAACATGACATGTGGCTCAATGAGAAAAAGGGTAGGTAGGAAATAGGTGTGGGTAGGTAGGAGAAATAATATAATATTCCACATGAGGTGGATCACCCACCGAAGGTGGAATTATCACTCTACAATAAGTGGATATGATAGTGTAATAACAAGATCAACACCATAAGAGGTGGAATTTCTCCTACACACACTATCCCAATGTGGCACAAACACCCAAGTGTCTCATATCCAAACTACTATGAAATGCATTATCCTAAGTAAACTTAAGTAAGTGTAATAATATCCATGATGAATAATTATTTACACCAACACCCCCCCTTAAGTGCAACTTAGGGGAATGCACTTAAGTCTACAATGCAACTAAGCAATGCAAGATGGGTCCCAGCTACGAGGCCATGTTAGGTACCCATGCACAAATGCAAATGCATGCAAACCAATGCAATGAAATCTCTCACAAAGTGGGGAAAGAGAGAAAAACCCAATGGGAAAAAACCCTCCCCCAAAAGAGAGATGAAAGCTATACAAAAAACTCTCATAGAAGAATATGAGGAACAAAACCCCATGTGAGGAAAAAGTCCCCCCCATATGAGAGAAGAAGAGAAGTCAAACTGTGATCCTCCCTCAATGAAGAATCTGCACCAATGATAGAAGCTCGATGTATGAAGAAATTGCTCCATGAACGTCGAACAACATTTCTCCCCTTAGGAAGAAACAAAACCAAAGGTGTATCCATGAAGTCTCCCCAATCAACAAGGGAAGATGTGTGAAGAAAACTCATGATGAAAGGAATCTCTGAAAACTGCTCAAGTGTCCCCATGTCAATGCTGAAAGATACCCCCTCCAAAGGTGGTAAACTGTGCCACACTGCTGAAAAAGGAACTCCAAGATCTAGTGGAGATGGATGTAGAACAATGTCCAAAGACTCATGTGTCTCCTCAAAGCATAAAGAGACCTCCTCCAACTGCTGTACATAAGTATCCACAATCATGTCAACCTTGAAAGAATGATCATGTAGAGAATGAACAAGAGGGTCAGAGTGTGCCCTCGCAACAATCAAAGAAGGATCATCTTCATCAAAGAGAAGATGAATGTCATCAATGATGTCTCCCAAATCTGCAATGTAGGATTCCACAAACAAACCTGCAATATCTGTCATGTAATCATCCCATGAATCTGAAGCTGGAAGACAATGTATATCCTACTGCACTGAATCACATGAAGGCAAAACTGTCGCACTATCTGTATCATCAGGTACAATAGGTGATGTGATATCAATATGAGAAGATGAAATACAAGACTCAAGAACTGGGTTACATGTGAGAATCCCCATGTTCAAGTGTCCAAAGTTCTCCTCAAAATCTGAATCATCACAATAAGTGTGATCAACATGTGTAGAATCATCAAATGTGAAATCATCATCATCAACAAAATCTGAAAATGTGTATAACCGAGATGCATGATCAACCACCCCAGTTGCAATGATAGCTCTAGTCTCCATGTCTCTAATAAAAACTGAGTCAGGTGTGAACTCCACAACTCTCTTAGTTGCGCCATGTGTGATTTGATAGATAGAAAGGAGATTGTTTGTCAAGTGGGGTACACACAACACATCATTGAAGGAGTTATCCCCAATGTCAATAGATCCTTTCCCAATCACATCCATGTATGTATGATTGCCCATCAAAATCTGTGGCATGGTGCAAGGCTCAAATGTAGAGAACATAGATTGTGAAGATGCCATATGATGAGAAGCCCCTGAATCTAGAAGCCATCTCTCTGAATCATGACTGATAGTAGCACATAGAGCTTTTCCTTTTCTTGTTCCAAAAGAGTGAGTTTTTCCACTTGTAGAAGCCATGAATGCTTGCCCTTTTCCTTTTGAATGTGAGGAAGTGGAAGTTGATGAATCATCCTTCTTGTAGACTTTAGGCAAATCAATGTTATGCTTTTTGATGATATGTGTGAGCTCATCAATCTTCTTAGTATGGCAACGATGTTCCTCATGACCAATCTTTTAACAATAAGCACAAGTAGGTCTCTCTCTCTTTGGTGAATTATCTCTCTTGGAAGAGGATGAATCTCCTTGTTGTGGAGAAGATGGTGCTTTTTCTTTAGGCTTTGATTGCCATTTTTTCTTGTTTGAGTTGTCCTTTCCTTGATTTCCTTTGTTCCCTTGATTTGCTACTAATGCTTGAGACTTAGAAGAAGCCTTAAGAATGCCCATGCTTATCAACTTAGTTTGTTCCATCATCAACATTTCATTGAAAGCATCAAATGTAGGCATTTTGTAGCTTGAACCCATTGTCATCCTATGAGTTTGGAAACTAGAAACAAATGCTGCATATTCTTGTGGAAGCTTCCCTATCAAGTTGAATATCAATTGAGTATCCTTCTTATCAATGCCACAATCTTTGAGTTGTGCCCTCAACTCATTTGCCTTAGTGACATAATCTTGTATAGTATCAAAGTTCTTGGGATCTAACATGGTGAGATCACTATCAATTTGATATCCCCTAATCTCATCAACTTGACCATACAAGTCTTGAAACTTTTGCCAAGCATCCTTGATTAGAGTACATTTCTCAATATGGAAAATGAGATCCTTTGATACATACTTTCTTAAGGTACCAATTGCCATGATATTTTTAGTGAGCCAATCTAAGTGACCAACTGGATCAGCCTTAGGATCAGCTGGAGCAACAATAGTTCCATCAATGTAATGAGTGAGTCCTTTTTCCATAAGTTTACTCCATGCATCAATTTTCCAAGTAGCATAGTTATGTGGAGTTAAGAGAGGAAACTTATAAGAACCCATAGCAGCAAAAAGGAAAGAACACAAGAGCATAAAAGCACAAGAGACACCCCCCCAAATTCAATCAATCAAAGTACCCCGCCTAAAGTGATGATTTTGGCACTTTATACTTAGTGCGATTACAATGAGCCACTTGCAAAACAAGGCAAAGTGGGCTTATGATGCAAATTTTACAACTTCTCAAATGAGATACAAGAGACTTCAATCAATAGTGCAATGAATCTAACTGAGATTCAAGCAAATATACAAGTACCAAGAAAGCCAAAAATGGCTAAGATCTTAAAGTACAATTTCTACTTACAATGACATCAATCTGATAGCATCATGTGAAATTAGACGAAAAAATACGCACTTTCAAAAAAAATGGCACCTAAAAAGGAGGTCGGATGACCCCAAACGAAGCCTTTGAAGTTGCAAAAACTGGGATTACTCAGGGACAGTCACCAAAAACTGCATTTTCTGAAAAATCCATGCATCAAAATCAAAAAATTCTTTCACCACTATGGAGAGCACGAAATTCTAGCCCATTTCAAAAAAAATTGCACCCAAAAAGGAGCAAAAATGAGCAAGTTATGGCCATTTGAAGTTGAACTGCAAAATCAAAAATGCAAATGAAAGGGGGTCAAAAAATTTTCAAACCCTGCTGATGTGGCGCTGACGTCAGCAAAAAACTGTGTTAAATTTGACGACCGTATGACCATCACCAAAACTTTGCCTCTGCTGACTGGATGTCAGTACTGTACAGACAGATGACTCGGCCTGCTGACTGTATGGTCCGTACTGTACGGAAACACTGACTGTGCAGGCTGATGTGGCGTCCGTATGGAATCTGACTCGGCGTACGGAAGAGCTGACTGTTTCAGGTTTAACCCGCGGGCCAGTGGCCGCCTGCCACGTGGTGGACGCGGGAGTCTCTGGACTGGTTGCTTCGTGGCGGGTGAGCTGGCCGAGGGAGGAGCCCTGGTGTGGCTGCGACGGCGGGAGGCATCATGGACAAGGCGCTGGTGGACCCGGAGGAGATGTGGCGTGGCTAGGGACGGCAGCGGACTCGGCCAAAAGGGACGAGGCTTCGCTGCATGGGCCGCTCGCGGGAGGCGGCGGACGGGGGAGCCGCCGGGGGTAGCACTGCCGGAGCGGGGGTTGCAGGGTGCGGAGCGGCGGGCGTGGTGCTGCGGGGGAGGTGCCGGTGGAGGGACGGGCGCCGGAGGAGGAGCCGAGGCTGGGAGGTGCACGGACGGTGGCGCAGGTGCGGGATCCGGCCGGCGGGAAGGGAAGTCAGTGCCGGAAACAAGTCTGCAGACGGCGGCGTGGGATGAGGTACGTACGATCGGCGTGTGGTACAATGCACAGACTGGTACGTCTGCAGACCTGCGCACAAGGTACAGTCACGGGGGTACGGGGGTCTGCGGACCCCCAAACCAAAAAAAAAAAAATTTGATTTTTTTTTTTTCAACTTTTTTTTATTTTTTCGAATTTTTTTTTGATTTTTTGATTTTTCAAAAACAATTTTCTGAAAAAACGAAATTTTTTTTTGAATATTAATAAAAAAATTTCGAAATCCGTACGATATAGGCAAAAATGGAGAAAAAAAATTTCTCACCAAAATAGGCCAACTTTATAATCAAAATTCATGGAAACGGCCTTCCGGACGCAATGGAGAGGTCGGATCTGGTCTAGGACGCCTCCAAAAGATGCTGCTCCTCATATCTGCCTCTTGACGTCACAATAATGCCTCTTCAAGACGAATCAATGAAGCCCCAAATAGCTCTGATACCATGTTGGATTTTGCCAAGATCAAGAGGTCAATGAAATGTACAAGATAGAGACATAATATAGGACAAGAATAAACTGTATTCTCATCAATAGAAAATGATCAACAACTTGATTATCACAAATACAATGAATAGAGGCTTGCTTATATAGGCAAGGCCATATTGATGTATGAGCACACAAACATGACATGTGGCTCAATGAGAAAAAGGGTAGGTAGGAAATAGGTGTGGGTAGGTAGGAGAAATAATATAATATTCCACATGAGGTGGATCACCCACCGAAGGTGGAATTATCACTCTACAATAAGTGGATATGATAGTGTAATAACAAGATCAACACCATAAGAGGTGGAATTTCTCCTACACACACTATCCCAATGTGGCACAAACACCCAAGTGTCTCATATCCAAACTACTATGAAATGCATTATCCTAAGTAAACTTAAGTAAGTGTAATAATATCCATGATGAATAATTATTTACACCAACAAAACCCCTAGTACATATTAAATTGCTACCACCAACCATACACAAAAAAAAAAAATTAACGTGCACCATCATCTCCAAATAGAATTACAATAGACTTCCATAACTAGTAAACTACTCCCACAATCCCTTAACATTGTTAAATTAGCAAATGCATAATCATCATTGCAGGTACCAATTGGAGGGTCAATCATGCCCTTTGGATCAACATTTTTAACAATAGAATAATAATAAGTTTGTTGTCCTCTTTTAGATTTGGTATATTCTTCCTCAAGGGGTTTGTTGATGTTATTATTATCCATGTAATCCTTCAATAATGCAAGATCCTCCTCATTTAGATTATTTCTTCCATGTGTTGGCAACAACAAAGAAGAAAAACTAAGAGGGGGGATGAATCAATTTTCACCGGATCAAACAAATTAAGCACAATCTCAGATCTGATCAACTACAACAAAAGAAAGATAACAACAATGATAGAGACACACATAACACCAATATTTTGACGTGGAAAACCTAGTTAAGGGAAAAACCACAGTGGGAACCTACCCACAATAAGATGATACTCTATAGTAGTATGTGAAAATATTACAATGGGGAATACACAGGCATTCAGGCACACTGCCTGAGATCACTACTCAGATTGCAATGACCCAAAAGGCTACAACCCTCAAGGAAGGTTCACTACCTTACAAATAAATTCAGACTACAATCTGGCAAAGATGAACTACAAAAGTAGCATCTGCTAATGCTTGATGATAGTTTCGGTTAAGCTCATATGTCAGCCCTTCACCACTATCTACTCAATACTCCACACTAAAAGATGAATTCACTTGACCGCACATACACCACTCTCTAAAAATGCAGACTCAACAACAACCACCAAATTATATGAATATTACACCCATTTATACAAATCATCAACCTGGACTACAAGGTCAGCCAAACCCTTAACACCTAATTACAAAATTACATCACATGATACATAAATCAACCACCAGACCAATACAATTTCATAAACAACATAGCATGGACCTAAATCAACTCCTCAAACACGCACCACCACCACCAGAAATCTCGTCAAGATCAACCGCAATACGTTACACCACCAAAAATACTGCATAACACAAAGAATATCACTGGAACCAGAAGATCTTCAATAACTCACACAAGGATCAATGTGGATCATAAAAAACAACATGACATGATTAGGAAACACCAACAAGCATGTTAGAACCATCCACAATAGCTACACCAACACCACTTATACAAATCTTCATCGATCAACATGCTAACACTCAAGAGCACTTAATAGCAACAACTCAGACAAGAAAGATAGCCTGTGAAGCATCAAATCATGAACCATCTGAAATGAAGATACACACAAATATCCAAAACATTCTCCCAAATCCACAACATAAGATGATCATATTGAAGCGCAACGGATGAAACACCAGAACACTGCAACACTAAACACTAAAAACCAATCTTTATAGCAAAGTCCTCAACTCAATCAAATCACCACACAACATCATGGAATCAATAAAGAATGATGTATCTCTAGTTGATTTAGCAAAGTAAACAAATAAACCAACTAGATCAACTCACTGCAATCACCAGATCACCAAAACAATTCTCTATAACACCAAAACATAGGAATATCTTGACATCAATGACAACAACATATCCTAGTAGAAACAATATCCAACACCATGTGGGAAGAAACACACAAATTCAATATTTATTTTGTACACTATCATGAGACCTTCCTTGAGCAGGATCATAAAGGTATCTTTTGGGATTTCCATCATAGCAAGTACCTACAACACAATGTTTAGAAAGGTGAGTTCACTTGTGAACTCAATAAGACACCTTCTTTTGCTTTGATATATTTCTTCACATCTCTTCTTCTAGATACACCAAAGAATCTCATTAGTCAAAATAATCTAAAACTCATTAAGATTGGCAAAAAAAACATTGACATAACCAACAAAAATTATAGGCCAATTCAAACCATCTTTGCAATCCCAACAAATTATATTTCCCAAAAATATGGACCACAAATAAAATGCATATTTACATTAAAAGAACAGGTGCTCAAAAAAATCATTTATATTACATATGTCACATGTTCTTGTTAGTTCTTATACTAAATGTAAAGTACATATGCCAATAGCTAACAAGAATAGAGGGGGGGGGTGAATCATACAAACTTAAACTTCCATAAAATCAATAGATTCGACCTCGGTAACTTATACTTCAGCAACTTAACAAAAAACTGCTAAATATGCAAACTTATGAACACATAATCATAATAACACTCATAACACCATCTTTAACGTGGAAACCCAAATAGGGAAAAACCACTGTGGGATTTCGGACCCACTAAGAAATATACTCTTCTAGAGTATGCTCAGTTAAAAGCAAATCTTGTTAAAGATTACAAACACATTGCTAGATGTGACCTGGTTAAGGGATTTCCCTTAAATTTGTTAGGATCTTCACTTTGTTAGAAGTGACCTTGTTAAAGGATTTCAAGCACTCATTTAGAATGTTACCTTGCTATAGGGTTTACATATAAGACTGTTAAGTCCACTCGGTTAAGAGATTTTTTGTCAATTACAAAATAACAGTAATAAAAATCTATCTGCAACTTCACATCTAAAATGCTAAAGAAGAATCTTATTTGCTCAAAACAATCTAGTCATAGGGCTTATCTTGTCCCTCTACTGGGCTCTCTACTCTATTATTCAAATAGGTCTTCAAGCTTCTATGCTCGCTAATCACTATGTAGCATCCATGTGCATACACTTGCCTGCATACATTGTTTATCAACAATTCCTTATTTATAAACAATTGCTAATCGCTGAATCTCCTTGATCACATTTCCCATGATCAATCTTAGCCATCAGATCTTCAAACTTGACCAGGTTCAATGTATCCTTCTAATCTGAAAATGTTTTACCTTACCTCGGGACTTGCATTCCTATCTTGGAACTTTCACAAGGTTATTGGGTTCAATTTGCGTTGTAGATCTTCCTGTCGATTTTCCTTTTCCATAGATCCTTAACAAACTTCATGCACGGCATACCAATCATTTATACATTTCTAGCTAATCATTGTCCTTTATTAAATAATACTTTTATCCATCCAATGTGCACTGTCATAACTTGGTTGCAACTCGATAAATACTAAAATTTACTTGATAGACATTTCACCTTCATTAACCGATATCGATAACCTTAGGGTTTACCGACTAGGTTCTTTAGGGTTTACCGACTAGGTTCTTTGCTCAGTTGCATAGTATAGTATTAACCTTACAATCAACAACATATGTAGGATATCAAAACAATCTAAACATCATGATCTCATCATTGTCTAACTTGGTAATAGTTGCCCATTAAATAACTTATTCCTCCCTTTATTCATCACATTCTTTCTGTGTCTTTTATCGACATCTTAATTCTCTTCTAATCAATCTTCTCAAGATATGGCAACATCATACTAAATCATATAATCAATTTCTTGACATTAATGACAAAATAATGTTATAAATATAGTTATCACCCTTCTTCAATTATATCAATAATCTTCAACAACCTTCTCAATATCCTTATTGAATGTCAATAATCTTTCTTACTGTTTGAATATCAACAATCTCCCCCTTTGAGATTGATGGCAAAACCAACAATTAAATGGTAATACCAACAAGATATTCAAATTGATTTGATTCAGATTGTTGTTAGACTTCTCCTATTATCCTTGATCTATTGTCTTATGAAGTCTTCTCCATTTTTGCAATCTACTCCCCCTGTCATTAGTCTTCTGTTATTTCCCATCATTCGGGGCTTTACCATGCAGTCAATCATTTAGTCTTTCAGTCAACCATTTAGTCTTCTCCCTCTTTGACAACAATGCCAAAAAGTAAAAGAACTAAATCATGATTTCTTCCTTTGTGAAGTGAATTTCCTTGTTGTGTAACATCTCAGTCTCGGTCAGATCAACTTGTCTCTATTCACTTTTTCTTGCACAACTTTAGGTGACCTCCTAAAGTGCGTAAATCAACATCAATCCACACATAATATTCTATAGAATCATCAAATTGATGCTTTCACCAAACTCAGTCAGTGAGTAGAAGATAGGAGTAGGACCCCTAACTTGCTTATGAGATACTCAAAAGTGTCCCTTGGCAGTGGCTTTGTGAAGATGTCTGCTAATTGCTCCTTTGAACTGATATATTCCAGCACAACTTTCTTCTCTTGAACTTCTTCTCTGAGATAGTGATACTTTATAGATATATGCTTTGTCTTAGAGTACATTACTGGATTCTTTGAAATGTTAATGGCACTAGTATTATCATAGAATATAGTTACTGGCTCGATAACTTTCTCATTTATACCTTCCAACAGTAGTTTGATCCATGCTATATTGGTACAATTCAATGTTGCAGCAACATATTCAGCTTCTGTTGTAGACTGAGAAATACATCCTTGTTTCTTGCTAAGCCAACTTACTAGTCTTTCTCCCAAAAAGAAAGCTCCACCACTTGTGCTTTTCCTATCATCTATGTTGCCTGCCCAATCAGCGTCAATATAAACTTTTAAATCAAAATTTCTCCTCTTTTCATATACTAAGCCATAATCTTCAATGCCTCTCAGCTATCTGAAAATTCTCTTGATTGTTGTCATATGGGTTTCCTTGGGATCTGCAGAGAATGTTGCTACAATACCTACTACATGTGCTATATCTGGTCTACTATGCACAACATATTGCAATTTTCCAATCATAGATCGGTAAATTGTCTCATCAACAAATGCAAATTCATCATTCTTTGATAATTTACAGTTAGTAGTCATAGAAGTACTTACTGGTTTAGAATCCTCCATTCCAAATTTCTTCAAGATTTCCTTTATGTACTTGGATTGAGTAATGAAAATCTCATCTTTCATTTGCAATATCTATAAACCTATAAAATACTTTATCTCACCGATTAGTGACATCTCAAATTCTTTGCACATTTCATTTCCAAAGTTCTTGCATAAGGAGTCATTACCACAAAATATAATGTCATCAACAAATATGGTTGAGATCAATATTCCATTGTCCTCATCTTTCTTCATGTACATATTGTTGTTTTCACTTGTCCTTATAAAACCAATCTTGATTAAATAAGAGTGAAATCTTTCATACCATGCTCTAGGTGCTTGTTTCAAACCATATAAGGCTTTGTTCAGTTTGCATACCTGATCTTTACTCCTGTCTTCAGCAAATCCTTCAAGTTGTTCAATGAAAACTTCTTCTTTTGGTATACCATTCAAAAATGCAGATTTAACATCCATTTGATATACCTTGAAATTTTTGAAAGCAGCATATGCCAACAATGTTCTTACTCCCTCAAGTCTAGCCATAGGTGCAAAAGTCTCACCATAATCTATTCCTTCTTCTTGAGCATAACCTTTGCAAACTAGTCTTGCTTTGTTGTGAATGACCTCACCTTTTTCATTTAGCTTGTTTCTAAAAATCCACTTAGTACCGATTACATTTTTGTCCTTTGGTCTTGGGATTAGTGTCCATGTGTCATTCTTCTTGATTTTTTCAATTTCTTATGTCATAGCATTTACCCAATCTTCACTATTAAATGCCTCTTTCACTATTCTTGGTTCAAATTCAGAAATCAGACATGTGTTTTGTCTCAGTTTGTTTCTTGTCATCACTGGATCATCTTTATCTCCTATAATCTAACTTGATGCATGATGTCTTCTGACATATTTGGCTAACATAGGCTCGGTATGTTCTGTATGATCTTCTTCATCACTCGATAACTGGACATTATCTTCATTTTCTTCAGCAGCTTTCTCGATAGGACTTCTCGGTTGAACATAAACAAATTCTTCATAATCTTCTGGTTCTTTGGAATTTCCTTCATCATTTCTTTTTGCAAATTCATCAATTTTCACATTTGCACTTTCCACTATTTTGTTAGATGATTTGATCAGACATTTAAATGCTTTACTTCTAGAAGAATAACCAAGAAATGTTCCTTCTTCACTTTTCTGATCAAACTTTCCATTTTTGTCATCTATGTGAACATAGCATCTACATCCAAAGATTTTAAAGTAACTTACATTAGGTTTCTTGTCATACCAGATCTCATATGGTGTCTTCATAGTTCCTTTCTTCAATTGAACTCGGTTCAGGGTGTAAACTACAGTGCTGATTGCTTCTCTCCAAAATGTTTGAGGTACCCTCTTTTCTATCATCAGGGTTCTTGCACAATCCACAATTGATCTGTTTCTTCTCTCGGATATCCCATTTTGCTGAGTTGTTCTCGATGCAGATACTTGCCTCTTTATACCATGATCATTGCAGTATAAGTTAAATTCATCAGAAGTGAATTCTCCTCCTCTATCAGATCTAAGACATTTCAGTTGTCTTCTTGTTTCATTTTCAACTCTTGCCTTCTACCATTTGAACATTTGAAAAGCTTCTAATTTTTCTTTTAAAAACATGACTGACATCATCCTTCAGTAATCATCCACAAATAATATGAAATATTTATCACCATAATAACTTTGAACTTTCATAGGACCACAAAGATCAGTGTGTACTAGATCTAAAATTCCTTTAGAAGTGTAGGACTTACTTGTAAAGCTTGATCTTGTCATCTTACCCATCTGGAATCCTCGGCACATAGCATTCTCAGGTTTTTCAAGACTTGGTAGACCTCTTACTCGGTGCTTCTTAGTTATTTTGATCAGATTATCAAAATTTACATGACAAAACCTTTTATGCCATAACCAGGTATCATCTATCTTTGCATAAAGACACTTTTTCCGAGTTGAGTCAAGATGAAATGTATTACCTTTTGTTTGCGTCCTAGTAGTAGCTAACTTTCCATGCTTGTCATGAACTTTGACAATTCCTTTCTGAAATTCTATTTGGTATCCTATATTGTTTAGTTGTGCTACACTCAACAAATTGTATTTCAAACCTTCAACCTAGTATACATCATCACATTTAGCATTGTCAAGAAGTGTTATAGATCCTTTACCTTTTACCGGACATGGTGCATCATTACCAAATCTTACATAGCCTCCATCATAGTCTTCTAATTTAACAAACTTGTGTTTATCACTTGTCATATCATGTGAGCATCCACTATCTATGATCCAAGAATCATTATTATTTATGTGAGATATTAGGGCTTTTTCTTCATACCTTTCTTCATTAGATCCATCTTTAATAGCCACATAAACAACTTCCTCAGTATCAGTTTCATCAAATTTGTCATTGTTGGATTCCTCATCTGCTACTAGACATGTCTTTCTATCTCTCCTTCTGAAGTCTTGGTGTCCTCTGTATTGGTTATCTTTTTGCCTGTTATCTCGATATTCTCTCTTTTCACTAGATTCTTTGTCAAGGCAGTTAGAAGCCATATGTCCTATTTTATCACAATTGAAACATTTTAAAGGTAGATTTCCTTTATACTTACATTTTCCTCTCGGTAATCTTCTGGCTAATAATGCTTCAAATTCTTCTTGCTTCTTGATTTCCTCATATAGTTTATGCACTTTTTCCATGTTCTTGTGAAATCTTTCACTTGCTCCACTGTGATCCCCTTCAGAGTACTTACTCATTCTATCATTGTAATCATCAGATTCGCCAATATGAAAAGAATTGAATGCATATTCTACTTTATTTACCGAAGACCCACTATTATCAAAATTACTTAACTCAAATGCATGTAGCTTACCAATAGTAGCATCCAAAGAAACAGGCATGTTAGGTACATAACTCAATTCATTGATTGCAGAGACTCAAATAGCATAAGCTGGTAGAAGGGTTCTCAACAACTTACTTGTTATATCCTTTTCTTCAATAGTTCCACCTGCTCCTTTAATTTGATTGACAATCTCCTTTAGTCTTGTACTATATTGGGTTATGTTCTCACCTTCATTCATCCTCATGGATTCAAGTTGTCCTCTTAGACTATCTACTTTTGCTCTTTGAACATGTTCATCACCCCCATACCCAAATATGAGCTTAGTCCATATTGCTTTTGCATCATTACAGCCTTCTAGATCATTAAACTTTGAGTCGGTCAATGTTGATGTTATTTCAATCATATCTTGAATATGTTATTGCTTTTCCTTAATCTCTTCCAAGGTCATAGGGTTGGTTCTTAGTGAAATGTAATCATTCTCTAGATAATATGTTTCATATTCTTCAATTCCTGATAAATGTAGTTTCATCCTTTTCTGCCATGTGGAGAAACTTCACTTGTTCAGCTTCTGCATCCCTTTTATACATCTTCGGATCTTTGCCTCAAGGACCTTTAAACTTTTTCTTCTAGAGTCCAAAGCTCTGATACCAATTGTTAGTTCTGATACTAAATTTAAAGTATAGATGCCAATAGCTAACAAGATGAGAGGAGGGGGTGAATCATACAAACTTAAAGTTCCATAAAATCAACAGATTCAACCTTGGTAACTTATACTTCATCAACTTAACCAAAAACTACTAAACATGCAAACTTATGAACACATAATCATAATAACACTCATAAGACCAGATTTAATGTGGAAACCCAAATAGGGAAAAACCATTTTGGTATTTTAGACCCACTAAGAAATATACTCTTCTAGAGTATGCTCGGTTAAAAGAAAATCATGTTAAAGATTAAAAACACATTGCTAGATGTGACCCAGTTAAGGGATTTCCCTCAGATCTGTTAGGATCTTCACTTTGTTATAAGTGACCTTGTTAAAGGATTTCAAACACTCATTTAGAATGTTACCTTGCTAGAGGGTTTACATATAAGACTGTTAAGTCCACTCGATTAAGAGATTTTCTGTCAATTACAAAATAACAGTAATAAAAATCTATCTGCAACTTCACATCTAAAAGGCTAAAGCAGATTCTTATTTGCTCAAAACAATCTAGTTATAGGACTTATCTTGTCCCTCTACTAGGCTCTCTACTCTATTATTCAAATAGGTCTTCAAGCTTCTGTGCTCAGTAATCACTATGTAGCATCCATGTGCATACACTTGCCCGCATACATTGTTTATCAACAATTCCTTATTTATAAACAATTGCTAACCGCTGAATCTCCTTGACCACATTTCCCATGATCAATCTTAGACATCAGATCTTCAAACTTGACCAGGTTCAATGTATCCTTCTGATCTGAAAACATTTTACCTTACCTCAAGACTTGCATTCCTATCTTGGAACTTTCACAAGGTTATTGCGGTTCAATCTGCGTTGTAGATCTTCCTATGGATTTTCCTTTTCCATAGATCCTTAAAAAACTTCATGCACAGCATACCAATCATTTATACATTTCCAGTTAGTCATTGTCCTTTATTAAATAATGCTTTTATCCATCCAATGTGCACTGTCATAACTCGATTGCAACTTAGTAAATACTAAACTTTACTTGGTAGACATTTCGCCTTCATTAATCGATATCAATAACCTTAGGGTTTACCGACTAGGTTCTTTAGGGTTTACCAACTAGGTTCTTTGCTCGGTTGCATAGTATAGTATTAACCTTACAATCAACAACATATGTAGGATATCAAAACAATCTAAACATCATGATCTCATCATTGTCTAACTCGGTAATAGTTGCCCATTGAATAACTTATTCCTCCCTTTATTCATCACATTCTTTCTGTGTCTTTTATCGACATATTAATTCTCTTCTAATCAATCTTCTCAAGATATGGCAACATCATACTAAATCAAATAATCAATTTCTTGACATCAATGACAAAATAATGTTATAAAGATAGTTATCATCCTTCTTCGGTTATATCAATAATCTTCAATAACCTTCTCAATATCCTTATTGAATATCAACAATCTTTCTTACTATTTGAATATCAACAGTTCTAACATGAACATACGCAATCTTTAACAGAACAAGTTTTTCAAGCTACAACATCCATCTAAAATAGGATTTTTTAGTTTCAATAGATTTAGACCATATATGACTTAGCCTAGCAAAATAGATAAAACCATTATAATCCAAATTTTAGGCCTTATTGATCCACACAATAACATACCTCATTTCAGTTAGTAAATGACATATCTTTTTGACCAAAATTTGTTGAAATTGAGAACCATCAATACAATGAAATTTATTCAAAAATTTGTATGACAAGTCAAATTAGAAGAGGAACCTATGCTATTGAGTGAATTGTTGAGAATAGAGCAAGTTCTCTTCTAAGAGTCTACTAGACCAAATTGTCCATTTAGCTATTTCCAGCTAATCCGCAAAATATCTTGAAAAACCATTATACCTTTAGCAACCCAAATCTTGGCAAAACACCCTTGAGTGACAGGTAAAGGTTTCTCACTCCAAACTAAATTACACTAAATATATCTATGTTTACACCGTGATTGCAATGAATAAGAAAATCCCTCATTATATATTTTTTTGGTGAGTAATATTTGTGTATTTTATTGCATCAAAATAAGGTAAAAGTTTACATATAATAGAAATTTGGGCTTCCAAGCTTTCAAAATAGCCCAATGTTAGAAGCTAAACATACAATCACCTTCAAAAAGGAAGCCACCTAACCTTAATAGTCCTATTACACCATAAACATCCTTAAGATAACCACTCTGAGAGGGATATTCTACAAAAAAAACTAGCCACCTGCACTTAAACCATCACAAAATTTAAACTATGAACCATCCCAAATGAACAAAGACTTACATCGTCTCCTTTCAAAAAGGCATAATAGAAACAACATCCATTGCATAGACAAAAAAGGGGACCGTTACTCGACTTTACCAATTACCCTTCATGAGGGTGTTGCCTACCTTTCTTCCCAGCACCAGCACCTCCAGTGTTTCTAACACCAACCCTTTGCCTACCCCTGTTCTTGGATCGACCTCTTCTGTGAATCTCCCTCGGCCAAGCTCGGGTCAAAGCATTCTCATCTCTCTCATGACACCAAATAATTTCCTTGAGTCTCTCCCAAGCCTATGCTCTTTCTAGCTCATAAGTGTCTTTGTCTACCTTTCCTACCCACATGACAAAGGAGACAATGCCAAATTCACCAGCATCCCGAACATCCTCAAACCCTTCTAAGTAATCCATCCCTACTCCTAGAACAACCCACTCCAATATGGAGCCCAATCCATCCAACATCTCTTCTTCTAAGATTGAAGTGACAGCCCACTTAACAACTTATGTGTCTTCTCCTAACTCCAAACCCCAGGAAATGATCATAGATATTACATCCAAATTGACTCTCCACCGCATTTTGTTCTCCATAAACAAGAGCCCCAGAACCCCTAAGGCAGCATTAACCACATCCTCTTCCTTAAAGCGCAAAAGGCCTTTTATTCTTTCTCTGCAAGAAAATGCCTCATTATTATGAAGCAAAGGTTTGAAAAAAATCCATGCTTTCCAAATGTTTCTAAACATTGGTGACTAAAACACCTTTACATCAAACTTACAAAAAAGAATATCATGTCAATGTAGGCCCCCTAATTTTTGCCTCCCTTGGCTTGGATAACATAAGATTATTTCAAACAATATTTTTCTAGGGCTCATTGCCCTCACTAGATTTTATTGTCCCTTTGACTACAAATGCAATGCCTTGGACTTTAAGGTCTTTAAGGCCAAGACCACCCAAACATTTAAACAAACAACACGATTTCTAGTTTATTGCATATCTCTTGCATTTTCTAGTCCCATATGACCACAAAAATTCTCTGAAACTTATCAAAGTGATATTTAGCAAATAGCTAGGTGGAGGAGAAATAAATAGCATGTGAACCCAAAAGTGTATGAACAATTTGAATTCTACCTACCAAGCATAGTAGATGAGTCTACCACTTATGGTGTTTATTCTCATTTTTTAGATACAACCATTCCCACATATCTTTCAAGTTATGGAAGAGACAAAAGGTGATACCAAGGTACCAAACAATATTATTTGGTCCCAACCATTACAATTTTTGATGTCTTAGCCACTCAAGTGAGAGAAAATCCAACTAAGAATAGAGGATTTTGCACTAGAGATTTTAGCACCTAAGGCCATACAAAATATTTCTAGCCTATGCAGTACATTGTCAAAGTTATCTTGTCATTCGGACAAATATAGTAGTATCGTCAACAAATAGGGAATTTACAACTTTGTCATTGTAATTAGGGAGGCTAATACCAAACACATGTGGACTAATCAAGTATGTTCTCAAAACATAGTGTAAAGTATCTACAACAATTATATACAAGGCTGAGGCAATAGGACACCCTTGTCTTATAGATATTTGAAGTAGAATTGGGGCAATGAGGTCCCCATTGATATAAACTTGAGTAGAGGAATCTTCAAATAGAAAATCTATATGCAAAACTTTTGGGGAGAACCTAGTGCTCTCATCATGTCCAAGACAAAAGGCCATTTAGTTCTATAATAGGCTTTTTCAAAGTCTAAAAGAATCATAGCCATATTTTGACTAGTGTGTTTGGCCCAATGCATTCCATCCCATCTATTTATTAGGTTCTTTAATACATACCTACCCTTAATGAAGCCGATTCAAGTCACAAAGACCACTTTTTTAACACAATGTTGAACTTTATAGAAAGAGTTTTAGCCAAAATCTTGTAAGACACATTCAAAATAGTAATTCTACTCCAATTTTTTGTTAAGCTTTTATCTCTCCCTTTAGGGATGAGTTTGATGACCTCTCTATTAATATTCACTCTTACACTACCATATTTGAAAGCTTCATTACACACCTCTAGCAGCTCTCCCCCAATTCAATCTGAGTAAGCCTCGCAGAACTCTATTGAAAAACAATTAGTTTTGTTGGTTCCCAAATCAATAGATTCCCAAGTCCTAAAGATGTAGCTAACTTCTTATCAACAATTTTAAGATTGGATTTGGCCAATCAATGATATGCAGTCATAAGACTGAAATCTCCTGCACTTTTGGCTCTGCAAGACCAAGGCAGGTGGACCTTAACAATGTCTTCAGAAACTATCAATGACATTGTCATATTGAGCAGATATCTCAAAGAAGATATACCAAGGAAAGTTTTATCACTCTAGATTTTGGCTATAACCTTGGTTAAAAACTTTCACTCAGCTATTGAGACTGATTTTGAGCTACAACTAACTCTATCCCTACTCCTACTAACGAAAAATGAAAATAATATTTTAAGAATGATTGATTCTCAAAACTTGAGAAGAATGACCAATGTCTATCTTTGGGTAAACATAGTCCAATTTGTATAAAATCAACTCTTACTATAACATATATTTAATGAGTTGCATTTAAACATCTTGACTTGCATAATTTGTCATTCAAGATCATTACAAACTGACAAACATTACAACATACACACATTGCAGTAATCTTGGAGGTAGAATTTAACTCTTTCATTAAAAGAGACCCACATTCAAGCTCACACATTCCCACTTGAGGAAGACAAACTCATATGCCATTAACATAAAAATTCATACAACACATGCACATAAAAACATGACACTCTAAAAATGATCTTTTCATTTATCTTTTGAAATTTCATACATTATAATAGTGGACATTTGTAGAAAGGAAATGTTCACCTTCTATTCTTTCAACTGTCTTCTATTACAATCTTCCTCAAAAAAATTTAGAATTTAGTCCCATTGGCCCTGAATTCCCTTTTATAATGACAAGGTAGCAAAACAAGCTTCAGGCTAAGTGTGACACATGTCAAAATTTCATTGCCTAATATCTAGAATATGCCCAAAGGCATCTTGTACATGTACAATAAAAAATCCTTCATGGAGGCAATAAAGAGGGTGGCTACAAAAGTATCTTCTAGAGATTGGAGCTACAGGCTTGATGGAAGTAGTTCAGGTGTCCTACAACAGTACTATCTATGATCAAAATTTGGATCCTATCACTGGGGCAAGTGCATTAGAGCTGGTATATGGGAGTTGAGTGCTCCAATCTATTGGCATTTGCATGAAGATTGCATTAATGATTTGTTATATTGTCATTGATGTCAATTAACCGGTAATGATGTTGTTGTAATGTTGTTTTGTAAGTGGTAGGAAGAGCTAGTGAAAGGAAACTGTAACTGGTAGGTAAGTTTGTGGAGTGAACCAGTAATGCTAAGTATTGGAGAGTTGAACCGGTAAACCCTACCTATTGTTTTCATAAACCCTAACCGATTAAGTTTGGTGAATTGGTTATATTGGTTTATGATCTGATGATGAGCGGTAATTATTATGACATGTATGCATATTTTATGAAGAGATTTTCAAAGTGATTTTGGCACGTTGAGGTAACGGTTTTTTGTCTTGGGAACGAGCAAGTATACTGCATATAATGCAAAACGCGTGATGAGTTACTAATTTCGATGAAGCGGTGATCAAGGAGCAGTCGAGGCTTTCTTGAATGATGTGTAGAGATTGTTATGTAATCCAACGGTCATACTTGAACCGACTTGTTTGTAATCTCTATGAGAATTAGATTTGTGTTGTGTTACCAACCTTGTTGATTTGTTTATAAGGTCTATGAGTTGTTTAGTTTTAGTGTTGGCAAAGTTGAATTGAGTGTGTGGTTTCTGAACCGAATGATGTATCTGTAGTTTGAGTAAAAGGAAGATAGGAGCATGAAAAGGATCTGAACAAGCAAGTGTAGTGCTATTCTAACAGATCAGCAAACTCACGTTGTTTTCTAACAATTACAATAGATTGAAATCCCCTAACCAGACAATCTCTAACAAGCTTGGTGTTATTCAAATCCTCTAACAAGGTGATCCATTAGCTTGGATTCTAAATCCTTTACCAAGGTCACTCCCCACAGGGTATTGCTTCTAACAAGGCATTATAGTCAATCCCTTAACTGGGTGGTCCCTAATAGGATCAGTTCTTAACAAGACTTTTTGTAAAGCTTTAACAGGCTTGGCTCCAACAGGGTGAACTTCAGAAGAGTTCAAAATTCTTGTGAGTCTCATCTCACCATGTTTTTTCCCCATTCAGGTTTCCACGTCAAACATATTATGTCAAGTGGTGAATGTTTTTATGGTTATGTTTTATTATGGTTGATTTGCTTAACTACTTAATCCACTTTGATAAGTTGTGATAACCGACAGCAATATGAAGTTTTACTTATATCAGTAAAAGTATTTGGATGTTTGTATGTTACAATTTGATTACTGTTATCTATTGTAATAGTCAACCGGTTTAGCTTGACAGTGATATTGCATTAATAGTTCTAAGTTTACTTTGAGAGTTTGATTTTGAGATTGGTGAAGTTTTATCAGTTTTTCTATCTATTGATTCACCCCCACCCCCCTCCCCCTCTCAGTAGTTGACTGGATCCTTGTTCTTTCATCATACCATCAATTGGTATCAGAGCATCTCGGGTCCTCTAAGGTCTAAGCCTAATAGCTTGAGGTAAAGATCTTGTAGATCATGATGAAGAAGGAAGGTCTGAAGTTTAATAGAGAGAAATATAGGATATGGAGTGACAGAATGAAAATTTATATCAAGTCTTGGAAATCAATACTAGGAACATGTCAATACTCAATATGTTGCACCTACTAGGATTATGATTGATGATCAGAAGAAAGAGAAACAAGAAAACAATCATGCACTGGAGGCTATTATCAGTTCTTTATCTGATGTTGAATATGTTGATGTTCATGGTCTCGAGACTACACATGAGGTGTGGAAGAAACTTGAAGAGATTTATAGCGGTGATGAACATGTGAAGATTGCCAAGGAAGAGAGTCTAAGAGGGAAGTTTGATGACATGTGGATGGCTAAAGGTGAGAATATCCAACAGTATGGTCAGGGGATAAAAGAGATAGTTGGTGAGATCAAGAGTGTTGGTAGTAAAATGGATGATGCCACAGTGGTTAGAGGTATTGAGAACCTTGCTACTGGTCTATGCTATCCGAGTTGCAGCCATTCAGGAGTTGAAATCTATTGACAAAACCAAGGTAATCCTTGACTCCATCATTGGCAGGCTTACTACTTTTGAATTAAATGGTTATGATGGTAATATTCAAAAATTTGAATCAGCATTTAGAGCTTTTGTTTCTAACCCCATCTATGAGAAAAAGTAGAGATGTCAGTCACAGTTATGAATCTAGATCCAATAGAGAAGTTGATGATGAAGACAGTTTGGTTGATCTTGAATCATTGTTGGCCAAGTAGTTTCCCAGATGTACCGACAATATAGAGGTAAATTACCTTTGAAATGCTTTGCATGCAACAAGATTGGACACATAGTTGCTAACTGTCCTAATGGTGATAATGAGCACAAGTGAGACAAGTTCAAGAAGTACAAGGGAAAAGGCAAAGAGATTGTCTTATTGCAATTGATGGTGGTATCACTGATGAGGAGTCTGATGGTGATGCTAATGAAGACATTGTGTTTATAGCCCTTAAAGAAGAAACATCTGATCAGAAAGCTTTAGTTTCACGAATGGATAATTCTGATGATTGGATTATTGATAGTGGTTGTTCACATCACATGACCAGTGATCGGAGAAAATTTCTTTCTTTGAAGGAATTTGATGGTGGATTTTTAAGATTTGGTAATGACTCACTCTGCATGGTTAAAGGTAAGGGAACTATTTCTCTCAATGGAAAGAGCAGTGCAAATGATGTCTACTGGGTTGAAGGTCTAAAGCATAATTTGTTGAGTGTTGTTCAACTCAATGACATAGGATATCCATTGGAGTTTTAAAATGGCATGTGCAAAATCTATGGGAGCAAAAGGTGAATTGATTGCAACTGGCAAGCAAACTAAAGGTAACTTGTTTCACCTGAATCCTAAAGTTAGCAACTATTTAATTGCTAAAGTAGATGAAAGTTGGCTTTGGCATAGGAGATTTTGTCATTTGAATTTTGATAACATTGTTAAAGTGAGTAAGTCAAAGACGGTGAGGGGTTTGCCTCAATTGGACAAACTAGTTAATGCTCTATGTAAGGAATGTCAGTTGGGAAAGATGACATCCTCAACTTTCAAGAGCAAGTCTTTTTCAGCAAATCATCTGATAGATTTGGTTCATACAGACCTCTGTGGACCAATAAGGACTAAAATTATTCAAGGTGATAGATATTTCATGATCTTCACTAATGATTGCTCAAGGATGATGTGGGTCAAATTCTTGAATGATAAAATTTAGGCATTCAGTAAGTTCAAGGCATTCAGGGCCTTAGCTAAAAAGGAGAGTGGAAAGAAGATAAAGTGTCTGAGGACAGATCAAGGCGAAGAATTCACTTCTGAGGAATTCACTAGATATTGTGAAGAGAATGGTATCAAATGATAGCTTTTTGCATGAAGGACACCACAACAGAATGGTATTGTAGAGAGAAACAACTAGTCAGTTGTTGAAGGTGCTAGGACAATGTTGATACAAGGAGTTATAGCGAAAACCTTTTGGAGAGAACTTGTCAGCACAACTGTCTACACAATTAACAGGATTTTGGTAAGAAGAGGTAAGGACGAGACTCCTTATGAATACTGGTATGGTAGATCACCTAATGTTGGTTATTTAAAGATATTTGGTAGCAAATGTTTTATTAAGAGAGGTGACTATATTAGCAAGTTTGAGGCTAAAAGTGATGAAGGTATATTTCTTGGTTATTCCACCAAGAGTAAGGCCTACAAGTGTTTTAACAACCAGACATAGAGAATCAAAGAGAGTATCGATGTTCGAGTGGATGAGTATCCTAAAGTCTCAGGGGAAACCAGTGTAGAGAAAAGGGATGAAGATCCTTACATTTTATTTTTGGAACTAGAACCTGTGAAACCTGAAACTGGTAAAGCAAATATTGATGTACCAATTCAACCGGAATAGGTAGATTCAGAAGAAGATGATGATAATGAAGATGAACCTAAAGATAATGATCATGTTATTCTGAGGTATGTCAGACTCAATCACAATCCTGAGTAGATTATTGGAGATAAGGATGCTAGAGTGGTGACCAGAAGAAGAATCAGAGAGAATTCTTGCATGATCTCCACTATTGAGCCTAGAACTGCTAAGGAAGCTTTTGATGATGATCATTGGGTTAAAGATATGGAGGAGGAGCTTGAACAAATTGATAAGAACAACACATGGACTCTAGTACCCTAACTGGTAAATAAAAATGTGATAGGTACTAAGTGGGTTTTTAGGAACAAGTTGAATGAGGATGGTCTTATAGTTCGCAACAAAGATAGATTGGTTTGCAAAGGTCATGCACAAGAAGAAGGAGAAGATTATGGTGATACTTTTGCACCAGTGGCCAAATTGGAAGGTGTCGGGACTTTACTGGCTTTTGCAGCTCATAAAGGATTCAAAGTATATCAGATGGATGTGAAATTTGCATTTTTGAATGGAATACTGGAATAGGAATTATACATCGAGCAGTCAGATGGTTATGCTTTAACTGATGAGAAATACATGGTATGTAAGTTTCATAAGGCATTATATGGATTAAAGAAAGCATCGAGACCATGGTATGAAAGGCTTCATTCACACTTAATGAAGATAGGATTTCAAAGAACCAATGAAGACAACAACATATATCTCAAATCTGAAGGAGATAAAATATTGGTCAGTGAAGTGTTTGTAGATGATATCATATTTGGAGGAAATGATGACATGAATAATGACTTTGCAAATGAAATGAAAAGTGAGATTGAAATGTCTATAGTAGGAGAGATAAAAAAATTCATAGGTTTGCAAATACAACAAATGAAGAGTGGTATTTTCATCACATAGTCTAGGTATGTGAAAGAGATATTAAAGACATTTCGTATAAGTGACTGTAAACCAGTTGGGATACCAATAGTTACAGGTTGTAAGTTCTCTAAGGAAGATGAGGCCACATCTATTGATGAGAAAGAATACAGGTAAATGATTGGAAAATTGCACTATGTTGTTCACAACAGACCGGATATAGCTCATGCAGTTGGTCTAGTTGCAAGATTTCAAAAGAATCCAAAGGAAACACATTTGATAGAAACCAAGAGGATTTTCAGATATTTGAAAGGTACTGTTGACTATGGATTATGGTATCCGTATGAAGGAAAATTTGATTTGAAGGTATACACAGATGCAGATTGGGCAGGTAATGTTGATGACCAGAAAAGCACAACTAATGGAGCATTCTTTCTTGCAGGAAGACTTGTTTCATGGAGTAGCAAAAAGCAGAGTTGTATTTCACAGTCTACTGTTGAAGCTGAGTATGTTGCAGCTTCTATGAATTGTACCCAAGCTATCTGGATGAGGCACATTTTGGAAGGTTTTAAGATGAAGTTTACAGAACCTGTAAAGATCTTATGTGACAATATCAATGCCATAAATATTTCAAAGAACCATGTCTTGCATGCACGAACCAAGCACATTGAATTGAAGTATCATGTCTTGAGGGAAAAAGTGCAGAGTAAAGATGTGATCTTAAAGCATGTTTCTACCAAGGAGTAGCTTGCAAATATCTTTACTAAACCTCTACCTAAGACTACCTTTGAGTATCTTAGAAGTCATCTAGCGGCTGTACCCTTTCATGAGTTAAATTGAGCATGATGTAGATTACATCAGTCCTGGAGCTACTTGCAGAATTTTATAGCAGGATTGTTGTAGAAGTGGAGTTATTCCATAGGGGGGGCATCAAGTTACAGGTTGTTTATGCCAAACACTGAAGTTTTACAATATATGTTTTATTTTCACTTTGGCATTATTGTCAAAGGGGGAGAATAACTATGTGATTATTGTGAGCAGAATTGTATGACTGACAAAGGCAAGATGTACAACCAGCTAGTAACTGAAGGCAAACTAAAGACAAGTTGAAGACAAGGAGAGTACATGGTAAAATGTAAATTAGGATTCCTATTCATAATCACAACAATCAATGGTATCGATATTTGTATTGCCATCAATGCCAAAGGGGAAGATTGTTGGCATTTGCATGAAGATTGCATTAATGATTTGTTATATTGTCATTGATGTCAATTAACAGGTAATGGTGTTGTTGTAATGTTATTTTGTAACCAGTAGGAAGATCTGGTGAAAGGAAACTGTAACCGGTAGGTAAGTTTGTGGAGTGAACCGGTATTGCTAAGTGTTGGAGAGTTGAACCAGTAAACCCTACCTGTTGTTTTGATAAACCCTAACCGATTAAGTTTGGCAAATTGGTTATATTGGTTTATGATCTGATGATGAGCAGCAATGATTATGACACGTATGCATATTTTATGAAGAGAGTTTCAAAGTGATTTTAGCGCATTGAGGTAATGGTTTTTTGTCTTGGGAATGAGCAAGTATACTACATGTAATGCAAAGCGTGTGATGAGTTACTAAGTTTGATGAAGCGGTGATCCAGGAGCGGTCGAGGCTTTCTTGAATGATGTGTAGAGATTGTTATGTAATCCAACGGTCATACTTGAACTGACTTGTTTGTAATCTCTGTGAGAATTAGGTTTTTGTTGTGTTACCGACCTAGTTGATTTGTTTATAAGGTCAATGAGTTGTTTAGTTTTAATGTTGGAAAAGTTGAATTGAGTGTGTGGTTGCCGAACCGAATGATGTATCTGTAGTTTGAGTAAAAGGCAGATAAGAGCATGAAAAGGATTTGAAAAAGCAAGTGTAGTGCTATTCTAACAGATCAACAAACTTTCGTTGTTTTCTAACAATTATAGCAGATTGAAATCCCCTAACTGAATAAGCTCTAACAAGCTTGTTGTTATTCAAATCCTCTAACAAGGTGATCCATTAACTTGGATTCTAAATCCTTTACCAAGGTTACTCCTCATAGGGTATTGCTTCTAACAAGGCATTATAGTCAATCCCTTAATCGGGTGGTCCCTAATAGGATCAGTTCTTAACAAGAATTTTTGTAAAGCTTTAACATGCTTGGCTCCTAACAGGGTGAACTTTAGAAGAGTTCAGAATTCTTGTGAGCCTCATCTCACCGTGGTTTTTCCCCATTCGAGTTTCCACGTCAAACATATTATGTCAAGTAGTGAATGTTTTTGTGGTTATGTTTTATTATGGTTGATTTTCTTAATTACTTAATCCACTTTGATAAGTCATGATAACCGACAGCAATATGAAGTTTTACTTATATTAGTAAAATTATTTGGATGTTTGTATGTTAAAAGTTGATTACTGTTATCTGTTGTAACAGTCAACCGGTTTAGCTTGACAGTTTTATCTTGACAGTGATATTGCATTGATAGTACTAAGTTTACTTTGAGAGTTTGATTTTGAGATTGGTGAAGTTTTATCAGTTTTTCTATCTATTGATTCACCCCCCCCCCTCTCAGTAGTTGACTAGATCCTTGTTCTTTCATCATACTATCACAATCAACTCATCCAAAATTAGAAACCTACATAGAAAATGGGATAATAGGAAATACAAAAATGGAACACAGCATTAACTACTCTTCTTCCTTGGGTTGGTCTTCTTCCAACGAACAATACTTTCTTGTGCTAGATGTCAATTTTATCGGTAGGCCAAACAAAATATTTCAAATTTTGTAAATTGTTCATTGCATCTTTTGTTTTATAGGTAAGTACACTGGTAGCCTCCAAGGTAAACTTATGATACAGAGAATCCACATCAATGATTTTGTCAATGATTAAATGAAATACGTTCTCCTAATTGGGCTCCTTATTCAATAAATCCAAAATTGCATTAATTGCATCCCTGAAATCCTACTCCCACCTATTGAGCTCTTTCACCTACCCATCCTCTATCAAAATAGTGGGAATGTCCCATTCCTGCAAGCCCTTGAATGGTTCAATTTTTTCACCCAATGTCTTTCTTTCTTCTTCCACTTGGGGGAGCTCTTTTATTAATAGATTGTAATTTGTCCATATTACCCCTACATTTTGGGATTCATTCGGATCATTTTTTATTGCCAAAAGAATCTCCCTTAGTTTTGTAGCCCTTAGGAACCATGTGACCCTAAGAGATTGAAAAAATGAAATAATATCATCCAATTGGCCACATAGTTGTGACACCAAAGAATAGGAGGTGTGGACCTCATCCAATTTATATAGCACCCTGCTGGAAATTTGCAAAATTGTTGCTTTTCTTATTTCTAAATATTTTTTCTATGCCTATTCTTCAACTTTTTGTAAATATCCCTTTAATTTTTCCAATTCCTCAGGCTTGGGCTTCACTATAGACATTGAATCCCTCTTTTCCAATTCCCCTTTTATTCTTACATTCTCAATATATAGCCTATCATGGTCGGTAGTAAGGGCAACATGCAATGCCTTGAGATTTTCATGTTTCTTTTCTTCTTCTGCATGGGCCATCTTTGTAAAATAAGCAACATGGAATGTTGTAGTGGTTGCCTCCACTGATGTTGTGTTAGCTAGGGTCCTAATGACTACATCCCCTACCCTTTTCTTGACCCCATGTAAGATAATGGGTTTAGTTGTGTTTGGGACCCATGGGTCTAGAGTGCAAATACCTTGATACTTGGGCTAACCCCCGATCCATACTCTCCAAATTCTTGTGCATACACTGGATCTTGTTGTCTCATCACCTAGTCAAGTACAAAGATCTTTTCAAGATCCCACCCTAGGAAGAGTAACATGCCACTCTTTTTAACCATCTCCCTTGCTTCTTGGGGGGTGCATCTTATATTGTTCTTGTCAAAATTTTGAATTTCTTCTTCTAACAAGGTCTTCAACTTTCCCCTTAGCTAGAAGGACTTGAATTCAGGTGTGTTGATTGAATTGTCATCAGACATAAATTGCATGGAGGTAATTATTCTTGCATCATTAGCCTCCTCCTCTGAGATAACACTCGGGATAATTGCCTAGTCCAATTCCATCAACACCTCTCCTACTTCATCTTCTTTGTAAGCTTCATGAGGAGGGGAAGGTGGTGGCACACTTGTATCCATTTCCCTATCAATAACATCTACAAAATTGGAAATTTTAGCTTTCCCTTTCTCATTTTTTCTAATTACACTTGCAATAGGTTGTTCTTCTTCTAAAGGAACCTATGAGGGGATTGTTGTCACAGGGATTTGCACTTGATGCAAGTATGAAATTCCTGCAATCCCATGAAACATGGGACTACTCTCAGGCTATGGGTATCCTATAGGGAGAGTAGACCTCCGGATTATAGGTTGGCTTCCTATTTGATCACCTAAAATTAACTGAAAAATGACTAAAAAAGGGATAGAAAGATATGCATAAAACTAAAAATTAACTACTGCTAGGTGATCCACCAATGATTGAAAATGACCTGCAAATGCTTACAAACCTCACAAAATACTCAGATAATGAAGCTATTTCTGACACACAACTTGAATACACATGCTTGCATAAACAATTTTTATGATAGCTCAGTTTCCTAATGTTCACAAAAGGAGAACAATGATGTTCTCACAGTTCTAATACAAAAGAAACACTTACATAATCAGAAAACTGCACTATAATATGTACTTTTAACACTAAGCATCTGAAGAAACTAAGTTAAAATGAAGGATTCTATGGAAGAATCGTAAAATTTTAATCAAAATGCTTACAAACATAACACTTAGACAAAAGGTATCAGAAAGGAATTCAACTTCAATATTGAAAACAAGGAGTTTTATGGATTACAAATCTAGAAAAAACTCATAAGAAATGAGTTACAAGAGCATGAATATCTGCTACTACGCAATTACAAACTCCAGAACTAGCCAAGATAGAGTGAAAAAATAATCACTTTTACAAACATGCTTTCCAAAATTCAAATTTGAATTTTGGCTCCAAACTGATGAGTTGTCAACAACCTTCAAGTCCCTCCACAAAATCAGTTACTTAACTCAAAGAGAACTCTCTTCAAACTACAAAAAAGAGTTGTCAAAATGACAACAACCTCCTTGAGTGGATTCAACTAAAAATCCCTCAAAATTAGGGATGAAACTAAAAGTGACAAGGAGTTGTACTTCTCAAAGTCCTCTTTGACCATGACCTCAACCACTTGGACTATTAAACTGAAATGGAACTCCTAATTAATTGACAAATCACCCATTTTAACTCCAAATATTTGCAAAAATCCCTCTAGACCTATACACTTGGTCTAACTCCTTCAGAATTCCCATTTGACTTAGCATCTTATTACATTTAGCATAAGTATTCATTAAGTGTCTTATAAAACAACACTTAAACAAATACTCTTTTACATTGCTAATATAACCACCTAATGACATATGATAAGTCACTTAATGAACATTATAGATATTTGCAAATATTTGCAAAATGGCTATTGAAGCAATACCCACGGGTATTAATGAAATAAGAATTTGATTTTACTCATTGGGCATATTTAGGTCTAAGAAACCCTAAATCATTTCATTTTCACTTTTCACTTGGCATTTTCAT
This sequence comes from Cryptomeria japonica, assembly GCF_030272615.1. Taxonomy (NCBI): domain Eukaryota; kingdom Viridiplantae; phylum Streptophyta; class Pinopsida; order Cupressales; family Cupressaceae; genus Cryptomeria; species Cryptomeria japonica. Next base: position 152,533,744 of record NC_081405.1, on the reverse strand, counting down.
TTTGTGTTGTGGAGAGGCCACCATGAGGGTTTGCTGAAAGCAAGGATTTCTGGAATAGTTGGTAGTATCTGGTGAGTTTTCCTTCTCTATGACTGTGAAAGCTTTCTTTTCTAGCATGGCTCTTCATAGGTGCTCTGTTGATTGCACTTTTTGTGATCATTGTCTACTCCATTGATGGCGCTATGGTATTGTTCTATACTTTCAATGATTTTGTATCTTTGCAAGTGATATCATTGTTCATTGACGAATTGGCTAGGGATGAGGCTTCATAGATACTTTGTCTTCTCTTTGCTCTATATTGTTCTTTCATATCCTCTCTCTGAAGTCGTAACTACTACTGTATTTGCTAACTCAATCTATAGTATGCATACATTTTTTACAACCTTGAATGTCTTTTGCCTTGTGACTATGGTTGGCTATAAATGTCATTATCTGTTGGATATTCAAGGCTGAGTCTCTATTTTGGACTTTTGGGCAGTCACATGGTTACGACGACTACTTATTTTTACCTTCAAAACCCTACTCTAGAGTTGTGATCATCAGACTTTCTTAATACTGCTATGAAGATCACTAGATACCAAGGACTGCGTTTTGATCATGATTATCATACTTTGGAAAAGTTCATACCCCCAAAAACTCTTGGTCTCTATGACTGGTATAATGTCTATAAAACTCTGACTCCATTCATTAACAATGCATTATTTGTGTCTGTGAAGACTCATTAGTATCTATATCTTTGTCTCATAACCAAGGTATATAGATGAGCATAAAAATGATTTTCACCATTCTTCAGGATGACTGTAACCTCGTCATCTATGGGTTGATCTTACTTTCATTAGGAATCCATTCTCAAAAGTTCCTTGCCCTTCTATTATTGGTGTCTCCTTTTCAAAACCTTGGATGTGTCTGACCTTCATCTAGATCTATTTATCATTCCTTCTTAATGATGTTGCAATAATATGTCTTTTTGATAACTTGAAACTTGCACGCTGGTTATTTATTATCCTTGAAGTTGTTTGTGTATCTTGTGAATGTAATTTTCAAAACCATCTATATACTTAAGTATTGCTCCCAGTCACCTTTGATGAAGTTTCTCATTATCTTGTTTGTTTGACACTTTCATGATGGCTCTTGAAGAGGATTGCATTCTTTACCTTGTGATCTTTACCAAATGTCTCACTATCCATGATGCTTGATGACTGTGATGAGGTTGATAAAATCTGTCCAAGTGTTCATAAACATCTCCTTTGGTGAGTCTTAATGACTATGAGATTATCCTTGAAATACATGATGATTGTCTCTAAACTCCTTATATATTTGTTTCTCTCAAGAAGACTATAACATTTGATCTTTTGTTGCTAATACTACTCATTTGTTCAATGATCATGTTGCAATCTTTAGTATTCATCCATGTTGCTTTGATTCTAAACACTGCTAGATAATGCATGTTGGGCTAAAGATTTCATTAGGTCATGTATCCTTGTGATTGTGAAGCTCTTATATACACTGAAATTATTCATGTTTGGGACTTGTATAGAGTTATCAATGCCTACTCTGTGAATTAGTTTCAAGACTATGTCTATTCTTTGTATGACTCTTTTGTGCACCTTATGTATTATGATGTACCTCCATTATGGGATAAAATTCACTGCTTTTTTCCTTGAGATTGGACTGTGGCTGAATTGATCTCCTATCACTGTAAAGCTATCTTTGAAAGATGACTATTTCTTTGTAACCATTGCTCTTCATGGATTATATGGGTTGCTCTATGGAGGTTTTAGCACTCTACTAACACTAGTCTTTTATGTTGTCATTTCATTTTGGATTGGTGAATGTGTACATTATCAAGATCATCCCTTAAATCTACTATGATTGCTTTTCAAAAAGTTCATTGTGACAACTCAAGACCTTGGTTGTACTGTGCATTCTTCATGCATCTTCTATGCCCCTAGGAGGCTTCTTGTGTCATCTACCAATATCTGATCACTGTATTTTGGGTAACTATCTTTTCACTGCTATTATGAGTTCTCTCCATGCCTTTGTTGTTTCAATGATGAATGCATTATACACACCATGACACCCCTTACATATATTGATAGAGAAAACTAAGACCGCTTTGATGAGTAATCTTTGGCACTTGAAAATCTCTATTTTGGACTCAAAAAGTCCTAGCTACTTTCAATCTCTTTTTCTTGTCACAAAATGATATGACTGTTTTGATTGCATTTGAATCGGGGTGAGACCTCAAAAGAACTCTGAATTGAAGCACAAGCATTTCCTTTTCACTGTCTTATGAACTGTAAGTCTTCACATGGAGTTGATGATGTGATTTTGCCTATGATATGCTCATTATTTTTATTGATTCTTGATATGCTCACTCATTTCTTGGCATTAATACTTGACAAAATAGTAGTCCTTCACAAAATAATAGTCCTTGACAAAAGCTATGATCATTGTTTTCCACCTACACCTATACACCTCAAGGGGATGAAAGATAGTTTCTCTATGATTGGGCTTAACAATATCTTTTTTCAAAATGTTTCTTAGTGACTATCAAGATAGTCTTCAAACGTACCTCTTGTGTTGGCATTAACACACTGTGAAATGGATTTCTCAATGGGACTGTCCTTTAGTCTTGTCACTGGTTTTTTGGACTAAGAAAACTGATTTTGTCAGTTGTTGTCTTTTATTACTGTTCTATATGGACAATTACTATCAATGCATCATCTTTTGGACTGATGAAAGATCATGATATCAATATGAGTGTTCTTTATCAACTTCTACAACTTGGCTTTTAAGTATCAGATGTTAGATCAATGGTGGTTCCTTGTATATACTGTCAAACTTGTATGACTGTTGTTTTATCATTAAGCACACTGTTTTGAAGCTACCATAATATATGACTCCCTTAGAACCCTTTGTGTTCAATATATTTGGCAGTGTTAGCTCTCTCTCTAATTGTGGGATATCTTAGGCTGCAAAATGATCTTTTGGCATGTAGAAACCTACTCATCTAGGTCTGCCATCACTATCTCAAATTGTGACCTCATTATCTTAAAAGATTTGTCCTTGTAGATTCATTCATCACCCGTCTTACCTTTATTCACTATTATAGGGACTATGAATTGTCCTAACAATTAAGATGCCTTTGTACCTTTGTGGTATTTGGTGATATGAACCACTATTGTTGTCCTTTGAGCTATGATTGTTTCCATAGGCACATTTCTTCACTTTTTCACATTAACCTCTATATGTTGCTCTTATCACTTGGTCAAATTATGCCTTTGACACCACCATTTCACTCTCTCCGGGACAATCATCTTCTCTTTTGCAATGAATGGTGTGTTGCCTTAGGTTTTGGATTTTCATGGTGGACTACAAAATAGTGTCTCAAACCCCTTCATGATTTTGAACGAACAGTTCTTGTGATGATTTATGTATAGTATATCTCAGAGCAACTGTCTTTTGCCTTTATGACTGTAACTTATTCTTGATAGCACTGTCATGTATTTATTATGGACTAATAGCTGCTCTATCCATCTACTTGATTGCATTTTGACAGTGAACTATGTACTACCCCTAGCAACTTGTTGGGCTCAACCCTTGTGGGAGCCACATTTTAACCCCACATGTTGCAATTTGATAAATCAAAACATTAATTTTCCTATATTTGCTCATGAAGCAAACAAGTTAGATAAAAATGAGCATATATGATTTCTTCCTAATGATTTGATCTGGGATTTGTCTCCTTGACCTAATCAGATTCTAGTTGTTATGATGCATATGAGGGGTAAATTGTATGTTTGTAGGTGCTATGCAGATATGGAATTATGGCTCTCATTGCTCTAATACATTATTTTCTCAAATGTAGGTATTCCGGGGCAGCAAGGTGGTAACAAACTGGATGCAAGTTGGGCAACAGACTACAGATGCTACAAGGCAACTTCAAAGAGAGCTCGTCATTTAGGCGGTGATGAGTCACCATTCTTTATTTGCATTTACTTTAATGTTTTGCATCTACAAATTTATAGTTTATTTCTTATTTGCACCACCAGTTAGGCTCACGGCTTGTGTGAGACATTGTACATTCATTTAAAAAATATTACTCTTTTCAATAAAAGTGTGTACTCTCTATTTCCTATGCATCTACATACTGAAATATGATGGTGTAATCTTTTATTTTATTTCTTTTTAAATGCTCATGAATGCAATTCAGCAGAACTAAAATGCACCCTTGTTTATGAACACATAAAAGCTCTACCTAATTGAGCTTGTAGTGAAAATAGGTAACAGGGACATCTTGAGAAGATTCGTCAACCAAAATTGCTTTTCCCTTTGCCTTGGGAACAACAAGGGGAATATCAGCAGGCCTTTCCTCAAGTACCCTATCTAGTTGCTGAGCTTGCCTTCGAGCCAGTTCACCTGCAATTACTTCTTCAAAATTTCTTATCTTACACATCATTTTGGTAAAATCATTCTGAATGTTAGACAAAAATCCCTGAAAGCTAGGGTCCTCCTCTTTTCTCTCCCTTTCCAACTTATTCAAGTATTCCCATTTTTGTCTTCTTTGTATAGACTCAAGAGGATTGGCATTCCTGATTATATCCTCACGTTCATCAAAATGATGATAAAAGTCTCTCACCTTTAACTTTTGGGTCCTCGCATAATTGATGTATCCCTCGGGGTCAAAATTTATTGCTCGACTCACCTTGAGCCGATATGTATTCACTATAAAGTTTTGCACCTTCTCAAGTGTGTCACACCCTACATTGAATTTATCATATACAATCATCCAAGGAAGGTGTTGTCCCTTTTTCTCAGTCCTTATCTGATCCCTTTCCATCCACATTAGCTACCACATTAGTTCTATGAAAGCAAACCTTGAGGAGATTGTTATTGTACAATTTGAATAAAAGAAGAAATCACGAAAGTTATGGGAGAATGCTCCCTCTGAATACTCAATGTCTCTTGCCTTTGCACTTCTTATTCTCAAATTTTTTACTATGTCCATTGGAAGTCTTGGCAAACTGACACTCCACATCCTTAAAACTCTAACAATGAAATGATCAAAGAATGCTTTATAAAATGAATATCTTGACCCCTTATCCCATGTTTGAGTCCACCTCTGAACTGGCCATATTGCACCTATTTGAGGTTCAACTACCTTCACCTATAAGGATTCATCCCAATCTATCCTATTTTGAAAAAGGATCATATGACACAACAAAGAATAATGCTTCAAATTCAAGTTAGTTTTGGGATCTTTTGCATTCACAAGCCCCTCATGCAACTTTTTTTAGATGTATATGGAAAAATCATACAATTCATTTGTATCAAAGTGTTGGATTTTGATTTCCATCATTATTTATTCAATGGGCATTAGAGTTAGCCCACAATCCTCACCCAAGACCTAGCAAAGAGCATAGTAGGTCTTTGCAAAGTATTCCTCAAATGACAAAAAATTGAAAGGATCCTTTTTGAAATCCAAAATGTAACTTTTGCCTCCCCTATGAAGCCTTTTCATGAAGTGGGGCAACACCCTTTCCCTATTAAAGTTCCTTTTGGTGGCATACTCTGCAACCAACCTCTTCTTGTCAATGCCCTTAAGGGAACTCTTGTCTAGGTCAAAACATTCAATGATTCCCCCCTAATATATCAAGCAAAACATGGCCACTGGCCATTCTTATAGTCATGCTCTAAGTGTGATAGCATTTTCTGAGCTCCCGAATCAACATAGGCTCAACAAAGACATTTGGAATCACTAGTTTCCACAAATTGAGATTCCATGGATTTGACACTGGGATTGTCTTATTTATGTTTCCATAAAAGTTGTAGAATATATCCCAACATCTATCATTGGCAATTCCATTTCTTCATTGGGATTTTTGGTCAGAGAACACATTCTTGAAGGTCCCATGCATATTAGAGCCCTTGAACAATTCTAAGAGATCTTGATGCAGTCCTCTTGTATCCCTTTTCTTTCTTTGTTCCATCTCTTCCAATTTTTCATCCACCTCCTTGGCAACTTCTTCTACAGTTTTGGCAAGGACTGATGGAATTGAGGTTTGTGCAAGGGAATTCTCTTCTACAATAGGGGCATGTTCAACTGATTAGGCAACTGAAGGTGTGGCCTTTTTAGTGGGAGCCCTTCTTTTCTTTGGTTTGGTAGCCTCCTCCTACGCATTTGCTTCTACGACTTGAGGGATTTCTATGGCAGGAGGAGCTTCGATAGATGATGTTGCAACCAATGTCTTGGATGAAACCCTCCTTCTTTTGGGTGTAGGATTCCTAGCTTTTAAGGAGGGGCTTGGTTCTTCAAATGGGTCATCATCTAAGATAACTACAACAACACTCTTGCGTGCCCTTTTTCTTTTGGGTTTTGCAGGTTCCTTTTAAAGGGGCTCACTTGACTCAACACCAGGGGAAGCATGTGTTGCAGTTGCAGGGCTTGGAAAAAGCTCTAAGATTGGGTGGACAATAGTGAGCTAGATGGCATGAGTGATTTCTAGCATGGTGGAGCTTTCTCCCACTTCGAGAGTCTTTTCAGCAACAGGGAGGTGGAGTCTTTAACTAGGGAGGCCATTTCTCTCTCTAAAACTAGTTGAAGCTTTGAAATTCAAACAAACAGACCCAAACCACACTCCTAGGGAAAAAAGACTAAAACCTTTCTCATGAAACCCCTCGTAAATACTTGCTAATTTCTTTTAGAAAGCACAAAGAGGTTAAAAATTGACTTACTGGTTTTCTGCAAGATTTTGGTCGCAATGGTAGCTTGAAGAATGCTCTAGTTCACCTTTGGATGCTCAAAACTCACTTTGTGATCTCTTCTTGAATGCAGGGTGGATGATAATGGCTCATTTTTTTGCTTTTATTACTCACAGATGAATCACCATTAATTCATACATGCATGGTTCGACTAGTTGGTGGTTCCAAGATTTGAACTTGATCGTTGATCTACAAATAGACAACTAAGATGTTGCTTTGACTGTCCCTCAATGAAGACATGTTACATAATTTTAATCCATGCCATCTTTGATTTTTGCTTAGATTTCTAAAGTTCTATCTTTTATAAAATTTTGACATCTTTCTTGAGATTTTCCCCCTTGCGGGATAGCAGGATCCCTATCTTCTTCACCTTTACCTACCCCATGAGGTTAATTTTCTATCACTTCCTATGTTGTGGGATAGTGGGCCTTCACTATCCCTTCACACTTTTGTTATCTTGCAAGATGATTCTATGCCTCATATTTTGCTTGCAGGATAGCAGGGAAGCCAATATATACTATTCCCGCTACCTCGCATCACCTTGCCCAAGCCATCTTTATCCCTGCGGGGTAAGCCTTCCTTTGTCTCTCAAAACATCTTGCTAACCCACATGGTACCCATCTTAAGTTACATTTACACATTGGAAATGAATCACTCTCCATTCATCCTACCCCTACTTTAATCATTGCGAGATAGCGGGGGCCACTATTTTTTTTACTCCTATTATCCTACACCTTACTTTGCTTGGCTATTTGATCCTTGTGGGATAAGGATAACTTAATCATTTTCCATATCTCGCTACCCCACGACCAAATATGTGATGCATCACCACTCTTGTGGGGTAAGTTTTCCTATTATACTTTGAGGTATCCCACCATACTGCAGAGCACCCTAGCTCTTTATTCTTCTTTCTCTTTTAATGGGTTGCGGGGTCTCTTAATCCCTTTGGTGTTGTTAATATTCTGCCAGCCCATAGGTGAAATATATATTCCTTATGTTTCCTATGGTGTAAGACTATTCTTGTCTTGGGCACTCATCCCGCTATCCCACAACCATTGAATCATTATATACAGCCATTGTGGGGTATGAATCTCTCAATGCTGACACACATCTCGCCAACCCGCAAGCTAGAAACTTCCACTGCAAAGTATTTGTGGGGTAACTTTCCTTCAATTCTATAAGCATCTTGCCATCCTGCATCGTTCGAACAAGTGCCAAAAGAAGCCTATGGGATAGGAATTAAGAGCCCCAAAGCAATGACCCCACTATCCCATGATGACTAAACATATGGAGGCGACACTTCAATGATTCTTTTAAGCACATGATTACTAATGAAGGGTAATGGGGTCGTGGCCTTAAGATCATAAGGGAACTTAGAACTTAGTAATTTTGACCATGAAAAAGGATTTTACAAAAAAATAAATCACCACCCATAGCACCCGGTTAAATACGTTGGGTCCTAAGACACGAGGTCGATAATCCTATGATGTAAAACCCTTATGAAGAAAACAGTAACCCATTACAGGCGGTCAATGAAAAAATATAAAAGAGGAGGGTTTTAAGTGACAAGATAAACAAAAGTAAATCCCTAGGTAAACCCTTGATAAACCCCAGCTCTCAAGACTGTAGAGGACAACAGACACAGGGAGAAAAGCAAAATTTTGCCACTCCTAACAAGCTCCAAGAGCTTTGCCATTACTAAAGGATTTTATTGTGTTTAAAATATAATCCATTGAGATATATTTATCTAGAGAACCAACATCCTCTTTGTAAACCTTGAGGGGGATACTTTTCATGTATAATTCCCTAGCTTTAGTAGAGTTAGAGTTGTCTTTACATAAAAACATTTTTTTCAAGAAAGAATAAAAAACGTCTTTCATGAATTCACTGTCACCAAAGATGAACCCATTGACATAAATGGGGCATATCCTTTCTCTATCCTATTTTTTCTTTATAATATTAAAAAATATTTGGATCCTTTATCCCCTTCATTAAGCCAAGTCATTCTATTTCTAATACTAGTACCCTGATGTTGATTGTTTTGGACATTCCAGAGCAATGTTTTGGTTTTGACAAGTTTTTTTTCATATACAAATCCTCATTGTTCCTTTTAAACTCTCCCTCAAGTCAAATTACTTTACTTTATAGCATAAACTCAATATTCTTCTTGTCTATAGCCTTCTTTTTCCCTACAATACTAAACAAGTCCCTTTAGAGAAAGACAAGGAAATCCCAATTTTGCAAAACAGACCACTTATTAAAATTTTAGAGATTATTGTAGAAACTCTAATCCACGTCAAGCTAACATTGTCATTAATGAGATAACTATTTAGTTTACAACAATAATATGAACATATCTTAGAAATTAAGATGCTATCACTAAATTCAACATAGGTCTCAATAGGAGAATGATTATATTTTGTAGTAAGGAAGACAAAGATAGTCCTCCTTTACCACTAGGTTTGAAGGTGAAAAAACTCTTATGTGCATAGAACTTATCCAACCTAGAGTAAATCATTCTATTCTAGGATTGGTTTTTACACTATGTGAACCAAATATCTTTGAACTAAGCTTTCATTTTCTCCAAAGGTTCTAATAAATATGAATATCTCTTCATCCTAGACCATAAATATAGTTCATTTCTCTTCTAAAGGCAATGTCTACCCCCAATATTATCCTCTTTATATTCAAGCATATTAAAATCAGAAACAATAATCCATGGGATTATAAGAAGATTGGAAGTCGTCCAAGCCAAAACTGAAATCCTATATGGAGAAGAGACCAAATATTTCAAATTCGATGTCAAACTTGACCCAAATAATCTGATTACAAACCTAGACTAGTTACTTTTGACAAGGATATCATAGCCTCATTTTTCTTTCTCATGCATGGTAGCCAAGGCCTTAGCGGATTTCCATACAAAATCAATGGCACGATCTTTTTGAAACCCAACTACTTTGATCTTTTGTAAGCAAGTATTATCCAATTTAGTATGTCATTACAAAAAATCCCTAAGAATATATTTTCTATCAAGGGACTATAGTCCCCTAACATTCCAACTACTAATATTTAGTCTCATTAAGAGGGAGGGGTTTGGTGAAGGGACTTTTGGTTTTTATACACTCTTTCAAAGTACTATGGAACTTTTTCCTTTTTAGAGAAGTTATCCTCCTTTGAATTGTTATCTTCCTTTCCCTTTTTACCACCCCGTTTTAGTGATTTGGAGCTTTTGGACCTCTCAAGTTGTTTCCTCCCTTTATAAAATTCACCTCCTCTATTTTCTCCCCAAGTAATTTGGGAAAAATCATTCTTATAAGTTGAGTACATGTGATTGAAACAATTAAGAATTAATATCTTAGAACCATGACCAAGAAGAAGCCTTAAAGCCCTTGGGTTATCAGCATTTAGTAGCATTTCATCTTGGCCCTAACTTTATTTTTATAATTTGGCTTCTTTAGCATGAGATTTAATACTATCCAAGGCCAATTGTTGAGCATCCTTGTGGGAGGGTTTATCCTTTCACAGTGAATAATCTCTACCTTCATGTCTATTATTAACCATTGCAATGGAGACACCTAATTTGGGGTCTATCTTTTCCACTACATTAACAACTTCAATCTCTCCTTCAAATAGGAGGTCTACAAGAGAAACCTCAAGGATGTCCTCCACAAAAGACCTCGTGTTTGGAGGGGAGATGTCAAAATTGGCTCTTGTAGTAGTATACTCTACATTTGTATCAACATGTTTGCTCATGATCCTAGCATTATTAAGATTATTATTAGAATTTGGAGAATTTTCTTTAACCATTTTATTGAAAAAGGATTTATCATTAGCTAAAGGATTTTCCCATTTTTCTCCAACATTGTTATTCGCATTACTAAAAAAATACAAATTGTTCATTGAGATTTTTGGACATTCTTTTTTTTTTTCTAGTGATTATTTTTCTTGCATAAAAAATAAGCATTGAGGGTACCCGATAATTAAATTTCACAATTAAAACCTTAGATTCAATTTGTACAATAGTCACATCCAGAATGTCAATAGAAGGCATCAAATAAATTAAGGCTCTAGCATGTAAATGTGGTAGAGTAACCCTAGAGTCTTCCACTTGTACAACATTCCCAATTGGTTTGAGCAAATTAGATATGAATCTCTACAATTATGGAGGCACAATTTTTATTTCCATTGGGATTTGGCCAATATATCTTCCCCTTATCTTCTGGTGACTGTGAGATGGCCCTAAAAAGTAACTTCCCTAAGTTCCAAAATTCTTTTTTCAATACTTTATCTTGCATAAAATGTCTTTTGAAAAACACAACAAACAACCCTCTTTGCAACATTCGATAAAAGTGATGAGTGCCTAAATATGACATTTTTAATGATAATTTATGCTTTAAAACTTTTAATATTTTATTAATTAATGTGCCTGATGGTAGGCTTTATACATGCATGTTTATTGCTTTTACTTTTATATTCAGCTAATTAGATGATATATATTAAAAGTAGTATTTTGTGTAAATGACTAATTAAATGAAGAAACAACTGATTTTTTGATTTTTTATTGTTATATCTTGTGTTATCTTTCTTGGATATGTTTTAGATATACTTGGAAGTTATTGTAAGACATGGAATCATGAATTTCATGTTCAAGTAGCATGGAATGCTTGGTCACTCCTGATCGCTCCACCTAGACAAAACTTTCATCTTCTCCAAGTCCGTTTCTATCAACTATTCTATGAAACTTCAAGTTTTATTTTCAGTAACAAATGGATTGTAAAGTATTATGTAGTTTAGGCTAGTTATTGTTACTCCTGTAGGTGGGTAACATTGTATTTTGAATTTAAATAAGGATATGTATATATATCCTCTGGCTTTCATTAGAAAGGGAGTTAAATAGATTGTAAGTTAGTCGTCAGTTTAGAGTCTCATTTTCTATAATTCCAAAACATGTTTTACTCCCTCTTGGGAGCCAATTGCAATGAAATTTTGAATTTGATCTAATATATCTATGTTTGCGGATCCCACCAGAGGAAGAGCAGGGCATGCTCAACTAAATGGAGGTGATCCTAAGTAAATTCTTTGTTTTATTCAAATATTTCATGTCCAATATAGTTACATTCTTTTTTGTATGTTCATGATAATTTTAAGAATTGAAAATCAATTACAATTTGTAGTTTTCATTCACAAGTTGATTTAGTAGCTTTTGAGATAGAATAATTCATTCACATAGGTTCAAATTTGTGCTTTCTTAGTTTACTTCAGATTGATCAAATGTTGCAATCCAGTTTAATATTAATCTTGTTAAAATAGATGGTAATGGTGATTGAAATTGTGATTAAGACAGAGGTTTTGTTAAAATTGTTCATGGGATTTAGTTTTCTTTAAATGTTTCATAGAATAAATTTCATTTTCTTGCAAGCATAAAATAGATTTCACTTTTCTGCAAAACATAAAATAGATTTCACTTTCCAGAAAGTAAAATAGGATTTGAATTTGTGTTGTAGTTTAGACGTGGTTTAGTCCTAGTTAGATGATTCCATGAATCAGTTCTAATTAAATTTTGGTTTAGATTGCATTAGAAGCACTAGACTCCTCCTTAGAGAAGATTTAGTATCTTTAGTTTGGTTCTAGACAAATATCATTAGTATAAGATTTAATTCGGAAGAGATCCTGAGAGCTCCTAACAGAGCATGACCAAAGCAAAAGTCACTATTCTCAATGCAAAAACCCCCAACATAAACTCATCCTCATCACATATATCTCTAAGACACACCCGGTTTGATATTGAAAAAATTAAATGATGTGAGTTGTGACACCAATGACCTCACCCATTATTTTAGGCGTCATTTTTGGGGAATTAAAAGATCTAGCTACCAAGTTTGAAGTCTTGGTGTTGGTAAGGAAAGAGTTAAGCAATTGATGAAAAGAGCTAGAGATCCTTTTGGAAGATTTATTCCAAGGCATTATAATCTTGATCAATTGCAAGAAGAACAACAAGATGATTTTGAAGAGTAGGAAGAACAATTTGAACATCAACAAGCAGACGAGATGGGTGATCGAGTAGCAACTAAGGATCCTCCACCTAATAGGACATTTTCATATCTTATTAACTTGAATGTGGGAGATCATGAGCCACCTATGAAAATAATTTCACCCTCAGTGTTACCAAATTTTAGAGGAAAAACTTCTAAAGATCCTAATCAATTTCTTTTTGAGTTCAAAGTCCTTTGTGAAACATATGATTATACATCTGATAATAAAAAATTGAAGTTATTTCCTTCTACTTTCAAAGAATCAGCATTATGATAGTTTATGTGTTTATGAGTTTCTATTTCAACATGGTAGGAGATGGAAATTGTATTTTTGGATAAGTACCAAGATTATTGTCGAGTGAGAGATAGGAAGGATGAGGTGTTTCAAATGAAGCAAATGGAAGATGAAAGTTTGGAAGATTATGTCGATAGTTTTTTATTTGTATATAAAATATGTGCCAAGGGACTTAATGATGAGATTAGTAGCAAAATTTTCTTAAGAGGAATTGATGATGAGTCTAGAGAAGCAATGAATTTGATGGGAAAAGGAGATATCAATAAACTCCCTTTGGAAGATATTATTGGTATATGTAGAAATTACTCTAGGACTAGAGTTGGAACTAGGGATTCTAGAAAGAACAAAGCTTTAAGCTCTAATGTATCTCAAATGATAGAGTAAATAGAAAACTTGAAAATTGACATACTCCTTCATCTCAATACTCAATCAGATAGGAAAAACACTGAGCCCTTATCCATTTACTGTTCAAAATGTAGGGGAAAACATATTTTGAGAGAATGTCCATTAAATCAATTTGATCTTTGTGAAATCTATGAAAAGCCACATGCAACAAGCTCTTGTAATATCTTACAAGATATAAAAAACCATTTGAAGAAACCTCCTATTATTGAAGAAGAGCTTAACTATGTTGGACATGTTATATGGTGCCTAATCAAACTTGGGGTTAAATTTTCCCTACTTCTATCAGCGCAGTTTCCCCCTATATTATTTGACAGGCATTTGGGGGCAACGCCCCCAAGATGGGGTCAAGGGGCGTGAGGCCAAAAAGACTTTTATTATTTTATAAAGGCATCAGGTCTTATTTTTCTAATGGCTGACATATTGTAACCCTAGATTTGTAACTGACATAAGTATTGTTAAAAAGGCTAAGGCTTAGGATTTTTTGTAGATAATTTTGTAGCATTTTGCAGTGGTATTGAGTTGCAAGGGGATTGTTAGTTGTAATTGATTTTGATTTACTGGATAATAATATTGGACTCTTTGTTTGGTGGATGTAGCTCAAGATTGGGTGAACCATGTTAAATATTGTCTCTTCGATGTTATTATTTTCTATGTTTTTCATTCCTGTTTTTAATATTTATATACATATAATGGATATTTTCTGCATGTAATTCCTAACAGGACAAAGATCTCAAAATCCAAGCTTTAATGTTTATTCAAGACAATATGGCCCTAGAAATAATTGGAATTCAAACCAATGATAAAATGTTAATCAGTGGACCCCTACTTATGTAATGCAACCACCTCCTACATCTTAGGGAGCTCCATAATGGGTTAGTCCTCAATGAAACCAACCATAATGACAACCAAATCAACCACAGTGGCAACCAAACCCATCACTGTGGCAACAAAATCAACCTCAATTTCAATCTTGGTTGAATCAAGGTCCAAAACAACCTTGGGGACAACCTCCACCCCTCATTACTAAACCAAATTCTCCTAATGAGCAAGTGAATCAACCCTAGATACCAGCACAAACTAGTTCCAAACCCAAAGAATAACCATCCTCAACAAACATTTAACACTAATTCTAATCCTCCTCATCTAAATGTAATAGAAGTTGATGATATTCAACTAAGGAATTGTAATGTTCCTTCAAAATTAGATGTTTTACACAAAGAGGAGGAGAAGAATGAGGAGATTCAAGAAAAGGATCAAATTTCTGATAAAACGAAGGAAGTAGCTGGTAGAACACCTTATCCATAATGTTTTAAAATAACATAAGTAGCTCCTGATTCTTCTCTACCAAATCATCTTGACATGACAGATTCTTCACTTCTTCATGAGTTGAAAAAGACCAATATAGAGATACCTCTATTACAAGCCATTAAGGACATAGTATAAATTAACCAACTTGTTGTGTGACTTTGTATAAAAAAGCTAGGAAGAAAAAGGAAGTTTCCTTCCACAATACAAGCAGGGACCAAGGTCACTGATGTATTGTCAGGGAGATTGCTTCCTCTGAAATATAGTGACCCTGGGAGTCTTGTAATTACTTTGAGCATGGGAGGAGTTGAGATACCTAATGTATTGATTGATTTGGGAGAAGCTATAAATGTTATCACTGTTGATACTGCAAAAATTCTAGGAATAACAAGGGTTCAACTCACAACAAATGTGCTTTAGTTGGTAAATCAATCTATTGCCAAACCTAAAGGTGTTCTAGAAGATGTAACAGTCACAACTGATACATGGGATTATCTAGATGACTTTTTGGTACTTAAATCTAAGAAGAAAGAATTAGGATATCCAATCATACTAGGAAGACCTTGGCTAGCAAGTGCAAAAACATTAATAGATTGTAGATATGGTAATATGACTATTTCTAATGGTAAAAAAAAAAAGGAGTTGATACTTTACCCTCTAGCTAAGCCAACATTTCATTCTAACACTCAATACTAGGTTGATGATGAAATGGAGTCAAAAGGAGATGGAGTGGTCAAGTTAGCCATGGTTACCTTGACAGAACATGTTGAGGAATATGAAGAGAATGTGGAAGAGGGAGAGGAACTTAATAATAATACTAACAAATTAAATCAAGATAATAAATAATGTTCCTCTCATAAAGAGGTTAAAAAGGGAAGTTGTAAGAAGACTCTACATCATGATAATATATCCTTGTCCTCTTAATACACTTATAGGAGATCCATCTAAAGGAAAGAGTGATACAAAGTAAATTATAGTGTCTTCAGACAAATCTCTCTTCATCAATTCATCTTTGCTTCCAAAGCAAGAAGAGGAGTTGAAGCTCACTTTAGAGAAGCATATAGAAGCATTTGCTTGGGAATATAAGGTCATGAGAGGAATACACCCTTTTATTTGCACACATCATATTTACACTGAAGGTGTTAAACCTATGAGATAAGGATCTGCCAAATCCACCACCATGAGGGCAGGGTTTATAGAAGGAGGGAGAGGAAGATGAGTTCCTAAATATGAAATTTTTAATGATAATTTATGCTTAAAAACTCCTAATATTTTGATAATTAATGTGCCTGGTTGCAGATTTTATACATGCATGTTTATTGTTTTTCTTTTATATTTTGCTAATTAAATGATATATATTAGAAATGGTAATTTGTGTAAATGGAATACTTTATAACTGATAAATGAAGAAACAACTGATCTTTTGAATTTTTGTTGTTATATCTCGTACTATCTTTCTTGGATATGTTTCAGATATACTTGGAAGTTATTGTAAGACATGGAATCATGAACTTCTTGTTCAAGCAACATGGAATGCTTGGTCACTCCTAATCGCTCCGCCTGGATGGAACTTTTGTCTTCTCTCGGTCTGTTTCTATCGGTTGTTTTATGAAACTTCAACTTTCATTTTGAGTAATATATGGATTGTAATGGCTTATGTAGTTTAGGCTAGTTGATGCTACTCCTCTAGGTGGGTAACATTACATTTTGAATTTAAACAAGGATATGTATATATATCCTTTGGCTTTCGTTAGAAAGGGAGTCAGCTAGATTGTAAGTTAGTCGTTAGTTGAGAGTCTCATTTTCTATAATTCCAAAACTTTTACTCCTTTCTGGGAGCCAATTGCTATGAAAAATTGAAGTTGATCTGATATATTTATGTTCAAAGATCCCACTAGAGGAAGAGCAAGGTCCGCTCAACTGAAGGGAGGTGATCCTAAGTTAATTATTTGTTTTATCCAAATATTTCATGTCCAATTTAGTTACATTCTTTTCTGTATGTTCATGATAATTTTAAGAATCAAAAATTAATTACAATTTGTAGTTTGCATTCACAAGTTGATTTAGTAGCTTTTGAGATAGAATAATTCATTCACATAGGTTCAAACTTGGGCTTTCTTAGTTTAGTTTAGATTGATCAAATGTTGCATTCCAATTTAATATTAATCTTGTTAAAATAGATGGCAATGGTGATTTAAATTGTGATTAAGATAGAGGTTTTGTTAAAATTGTTCATAGGATTTAGTTTGCTTTAAATGTTCTGTAGAATGAATTTCATTTTCCTACAAGCTAAAATAGATTTCACTTTTCTACAAATCATAAAATAGATTTCACTTTCTAGCAAGTAAAAGAGGATTTGAATTTGTGTTGTAGTTTAGATGTGGTTTTGTCCTAGTTAGATAATTCCATGAATCAACTCTAATTAATTTTTTGATTAGATTGTATCAGAAGCACCAAAGTCCTCCTTAGAGTAGATTTAGTATCTTTAGTTCGATTTTAGGCAAATATCATTAGTATAAGATTTGATTCAAAAGAGATCTTCAGAGCTTCTGACGGAGCATGACCGAAGTAAATGTCACTGTTCTATGTGTAAAAACCCCCAACTTAAACTCATCCTTATCGCATACAGCTTTGAGACACGCTCGGTTCAATATTGAAAGAATTAAATGATGTGAGTTGTGACACCAAACGACCTCACCCATCAAGAAGGAGACATGTATACCTATTTTTTTCTTGCTCAAAATGTTTAAAATTCAATCATCAAATAATTTACAAGATAGTATGAAGTTAGAATCTAGACAAACAAAGAAGATTGCCATATTCTTAAGACAATATTCTTCACTTCTAGCAAATTGAAGCATATCAATATTTGAAGAAATGGAGAGAATCTTAGTAGTATTAAATGGATCCTCGCTACTTTCTCCATCTCTAGATTCTCCTCCTTGGACAATGCTTCCATTTTTGACATGAGCCACTTGGGACCTCAATTCTTATCCAATCTAAAAAATATTAAACGTTGCAAAAATCAAAGTATTAATACCCTTGACCTTAGAATGAAGAGCCTCTTTACATGATGACTTTTGAGAACTAGGAGAAGTTGAGAGACACCAAAAAATTGCTCAACTAGGGTATCTAAGGTCTATTCTCTAGGGATACCAAAAGTTTCTCGAGTGTCAATTTACATTTCTACTTTAGAGTCATCACTTGAGCTCTCCATAACCATAGAATTAGGGACAGCTGCAAGATTTAGGCTAAACAAAGGGTAATAAAACTTGTTGACATAATATTCCACTAGGATACCGCCAATACATAACATAACTAGATCTTGGCTTTCATGTTAAGGGAAGGGCACATGAGGGAATTTTTTTTGAATTTAAATTAAAACAAATACTTGCATATACCCAAACCACAAACCCTTCAACCAAAAAAACATTAAAAAAAATATTTAAAACATAAATAATTGGAAGAAGAGAATGAAGATAACAAAAAATACAAGAGAATGAAGGATACTAATTTGAGCTATGTAAGTGGCAGCAAAAGCTCTAAGATGAAGAAATGGAAGTTGACCATTTAGCTTCCTCACATTTCCTACCTCTTACCCTCTTGTCAACATCCCATCTAACTGTTTTTAAACATTAACAAATTTAACAATGAAAATATTATTAATTAACTTGATATTTGTAAAGCGGAAAATCGCGATCGAACCCTAGTTGCTCTCCCCTCTTCCAACTCCAAGGAGAGAGAAGGGAGGTTGCTAGGGTTGATGGTTTTCACTTAAGGGAGAGACTTTACATTCAAAAGAGGGGTTGAAACCCACAAGATCCAATCCCACACAATGCAAGATTGGATGCTAAATGTGTTTCAAGGGTTAAGAAAGCAAGGCTACCCTCTTTTGTAACGAATGTTGATAGAAGAATTAAGCTAGGAATGCATAGAAAGTGGGAAAGATTCACTTATAAACTGAGATAGGGATATAGGATGAAGCTGCGGACCTGGAATTAGCAGTAAAATGTTGATACGGCGCTGTCCTGCAAATTTGAGCAAAAGTTGTCGGGACGATGGCGCCCGGCGCCACGATCCTCCGAAAAATCCGTGAAACGAAGGGGGATCTGTTCGTCTCTGCACAAGGATTCCAGATCTTCAATTTCAGCCGCGTACCTACAACCTACACACAGAAAAGTGAAGACGATTGGGGGGTTAGGGATTAGGGGTTTGCCTTTAGGTCAAACCCCGGTTTTGGAATTAACCAAGAAATGAGAAATGTTGGAAATGTAAATGTATGTAATGTAAAACAAGTACTAATACCTTGTTGTAAGGATGTTTGTATCCTTATGTACGAAGGTATAGATGTTGTTGTTTGTTGTATGTTGTATGTAGTAAGTGATCTCCTCTTCAATGGTTGAATCCTTGTCTTGAATGCAACACTTAGCCTTGAATGGAGACTTAGAGGGAATGCTTGAATGCTTGAATGCTTGAATGCTTGAATGCTTGAATGTTTGAGTATAGTTTCCACGCTTTTTCTGTCATGTATGTATCTCCTTCTTTTCATCTACCTCAAATGGGAGAGGAAAATGTAGTTTATATACTTGCCAATTAGGGTTAATAGACTGATTTTCCCGACCTTAGGCCGACCAGGAAAGTTAATTTTCCAATTTGCAAACAAAAAGACCCGAGACCCCATAGGAGACCGGGCCCAAAATAGGCCCAGGGACCAGGGCACTGGGCGCTCTGGTCCCACCTCCCAGGACAGCAGGGTGCAAAGGAGGTTCAGGCCAGGGTGCTAGAAAATGCAGTTTTTGGTGTCGAAAACAGGTTTCGGGGTCTCCATTCAGGTTGCATGTTACGTCGCCATCGTGAAGACCGAAATGCAGTCGAAATTGCAAGTGTCACAATTTTAGGACGCTACAATATAATTTTAATAATAATATTTTTTTATGGTCCAAGTAAACTCATTTTTTGGATGCCAACTAGATATGAAATTTTGGGAGCCTGACTTTGGTTTTTTGAACTAGGTGATTAGGTATAAAAGGGAGGTTAAATTTCAATTAGAAGGGATATGTTATGAATATTTTGCAATTTACATTGTAGGTTGTTTATTAAGATAAAAACCTCAACCAATAGTTACATCAATGTAAGGACAAAATCCCAAATGCATTGGTCTTTGTAGTGAATTTACTCAAAATTTATGCTAGAGTTGAATATATTACACCAATGTATGCATAGGTTAAAACATTTTAATTCACAATTTCTTTGAGGGTTCATGATAATCATTAAGGTGGACACAACTATAGGAGGTGGTGTCATAGTAGGTTGAACATGTTTCATGCAAATCATGCCAATCTATAAGTCCCAAGTTGTTAAACAACCCTTATCACCCTTGAGGAGACACACTAGTCCCATAGTAATTACATAGACCTCTGATTTGGAGATGGAGGAAAATAATCAGTGACAGTGATGACTACAATAATTTTCCTTGGGAAGACCATTTATCTAACCTTTAGAAGATCTTAGTGACAATTGCAAATTTTCCAAGGTGGCCCAATGCACATTTGGTAATTGTTGCTCATGTCATTGTATGAATAATTAAATTTTTATGCACTATAACAAAAAAATAGTTGTAGGTAATGTCATTTTTTGTTTGAGTGCTTTTTTACGTATTATATATGGGAAGGATTTGTTGAACACTACCAAATGCTAAGATGTGGGGGATTAGCATATACTATAAATTAATCATATTTAACCTTTTTCTTAACATTCATTCCATCTACCATATCCATGAAATTAAATAATTGAAACCACAAAAATAACTACACATGAACACCAAGATTTTTACATGGAAAACTTGAACTAGGAAGAACAACAGTAAGAACTATCTCACTACATCATAAACAAGTTACAATGTTTAGGCCAAAGGCCAAGGAGCTGAGCTCACTACTCCTAAGATGAGTTGAAAGACTAAGGAGCATAAATTTAAGGACATATACAATAAGGACTTGCAAACACTAAATATCACTTCATCAAGGCAAGATACAAAACTTTTTATGAAACATCAATAGCATTGAACTACAAAGAATGACATCCATTGTAATGATGATCACAGTTCATTGTTTAAAACACATCAGAAACTACCTTAATTATTGCTCAACTATGGTTCCAAACATTTTAAATATTTCTCATTCACTTCACAAAACATACAAATCATCCCATGGCGTCTACACAATGGTTTCATCCTTTATATACCATTTACAACCCCGATAACATCAATTAGGTCAACGTAATTAGATATAATGTGCAAATACACAATAGTCAACCCCAAAATAGTCTCTAATACAATGCAGAAGGTAAATGAAATATGTGAGGCACCACACCATATCAACACACCTTCCAAACACTTCCAAATTAACTCTTATACAATCTCATGCAACCGCATGAACCAAAACACCATAGATCAACCCTAAATGATAACTTTGTTACCATACACCAACATATCTTACTCAAACTTTAATGAGGACCACCAAACACATTTGTGGATGACCAGCATAACACTGATTGACATCAATAAATCCCAATCAAAGAATTGTATCACTCTAACCAACTGAAGGCAAAGGAATGCAATGCATTCTTCCACACCACCACACTATTACTACACCAACCAAAACTTAGACATAATTATCTCCAACTATAAAACACTTTGATCATCTAAAAATTAAAATGGAATGAGACTTTGCATCCACAAACATCATACTACAATTTCATTAATAGATAATTCATATCTACCATAATCGGAATCAAAACCTAATTGACAAATTGTTCGTCGAAATAGGCACACTTAGTTGACAACCACTGCAAACCACAAAAATCATCACCAGAGTTTCAAAAAATCCACAAAACATCATGATATGCCATCACAAGTATCTACATACAAGATCCACACATCCATACATCTTTTGTACCAATTCACTGTTACTGTAATATACTAGACTACATCTTGACCAGGAATATTACTAAGTTATACATATAGACCAACAAGTTTGACAACAATGACAACATAAAATCATATTTGCAACAATCTCCCCCTTTTTTATTGATGGAAAAACTTGTGCCAACTCAAACACTTATTCCTCTAATGCATTCTTCTCCCCCTTTAACATCAAGGACAAAGGGTGCCTCCTTGATAGAAATTCAATTCTCTACAAACAACTCCCCCTATCTACAACATCTCAAAAACCGAATTTAACTAAATATCAAAATTGTATCACCAATTCATCCACGTATATACATAATCAAATTTGTCTTATCGGAATCCATCTAAGTACCTTGTTGGGCAAGTTGCTCATCTTGTTGGGTTGGGGGTATTATATCCTTATGAATGAACTTTAGCCAAGCCCAGGCATTATTCCAATCAACTCACATAGAGAACAAAATATTATATCGACTCTCTGTCTTCAAAAGAAAAGTATTTGCCTCTTCACAATTAGCTGAAAACTTTATTGATTTTCTCAAATTTTGAGAGTCTTCAAGATTATTCATCATAGTAGTGAGGTGCATATCTACAATGTCTCTCAACCGATAAAAGTCTTTCTTGATCTACTCCTGATTAACCAGTAGATTAAGCTTTGTGTACAAATTCTATATTTGGATTCTCCCATTTATTTTTCCATCCTTCTTCAAATCCATTAAATTGGACAACTGTACAATTCATCCTTCAAAAATATTTATTTAGTTTTGAATTTCTTTGGTTGACTCTGACTACTAGTGACAAAATTTGTATACATTGACTACACTATCTACACTCATCTCAAAAACACATACTATCTTGTAGCTAGGTGTGTGCATCTATATACTTATTCACCAATTCACTAAGTCTCTTTTCCTCTATCCTTTTATAAGTATCTGCCAAATTTGTTACTTCAACATTAGAAGCATAGTCCTTCAATCCATTCAATAGTGCCTGCAATTGTTCTGCATCACTAAGAGTTTCATCAATATTTACCTTTGGAAGTTTATCATGGAGAAACCATCTCATTGATCAATTTAGTACATTGCACCTTAGACATAATATATTTATTTCTAGCAGAGTGGTGGAGAACATCACCAAGATGCAACATATGAAGGGGTGATACCTTATTCAAATCCATCTTCCCATGTCTCATAGGCACTTCTAGAACCTTTGTTTATGCATTGGTCCTTTCTTCTCGTTAGTTGCCTCTCGTGTATGGGTTTTGAAAGGACTTTCCATTGGAGGACAAGCAAAGATAGACTTGGTCCTCCTATGTGCTTGTCTAGAAGAACCCTCAATAAGATTCATGTCAAATTCCTTAGACATCGAGTGCAGATTGATTGCCTAATGTAGTTTTTCCATCCTTTTTCTCATTAGCTTTCTCCACTTTCTTCTTCTTTAAATCATCAAATATTTCCTACATAGTACTGGACCTAGGTTCATTAGGATTTACTGACATTTTATCATTGAAGCAATATGTTTCCCTACTTATTTTATAGACACTTCATAGGTAAACATAGATATTCAAGTAGTTCTCAGCTCAATAGCCTCAATGTAGCAATTATTTGTACTCACCAGAAAAGTAAACACATCTTTATACATTCAGACCATTCCACAAGGAAACCTTTCTCTATTTTGAATTTTATCTTGGAATTTCTTAAACCAACCAGAATACATATAATTGTATATTCTATTATCAGTACCAAAAATCCTAACATGTTTTATTTGAATGACAATAGGTAAAAACTTGTCCCAAAACTTATCTCTAGCTCCTAAAATCTCATTCATAAACATGAAGGCTAAACAGATGATCAAAGATTCATACCTGCAAAGATACTTGCTCTAATTCTTTTTGTATATATTATCTAACAGTTGTTGCCTTAACAGTTCATAGATTTTAATTTTTTCTCCAAAAACCACCATCTGATGAGTTGTGTAAATTTCAATAGCAGTGGCAAAACACTCTTGATTTTGGTAATAGATTTTGTAAGCTAGACACCTTGTCACATACTGGACACTTGGATCAACAATATCCTTTACAGTTATCTCCCTTCCATTTAATTTTGCATTGGTCAATCAAGCAACAATATCAATCTTCACAGTCTTCTTCACCATAACAAAATCGGTGGAGCAAAAACCAATCAATGCCCTAATGGCATCCTTTGTAATATTATACAGTTAGTCTAGGTACATCACATATTCATGAAAATGACTCAAAAAAATCTTAATCCACTCTTCTTCATAGCTAAAATATTGAAACTCTTTCCAGATATTCAAACCCATTGCAGAAATGTTCTTGTATCGCTCATTGAATGTGATTAGATCTTCTTCAGTAAGCTTATTCCAAATATGATGAAACTTCACATGAATTACATTTTTTAGCTTTGCATAAATGTATGTCCTAACATCTTTACTATAAACACAATCAACCAAAACCATTGAAAATGGACCTTCTTTGTCATGCACCATTGCCACATAAGGATACAACTTGCAAATAGGTCATGGGTTCAATTCAAGATGAACAAAAATAGGAGTGACCATTTCACTCTTTCACAAACCGCACAAAAAACTTTTTGTGAAAACCTTCAAATGCACTTGTTGCACATAAAAATTGTTTGCACTTAAGAGCTCTTCAAATTTACAAGATCACAAGTGATCAAAATGAACTCAAAAAACCATTTTATCCATTGCATCCACAATTACTTAGGGTTAATTTGACATAAATCCATTTTACTGTTATAACTCATAATGTTGACTCTATTTCATCAAAACTCACAAACAATACTGCAGACCATCACAAACATCTAGTAAGCTACAAAAATATTCTCACGAACTCTATTTGCCACCAGTTCTCCCCCTCAAATAGTGTTATCTACTTAGTTTTCAAAATAGGAATATGCACCACCAATAGGTATAAACCCATCCTCGGTCTTTCCTTCAACCTCCTCATCTGATTTCTTCACCCATGTCATCTTTATCATCTCCTTTTCTTCGTTGATCTATTAATCTTCTTTATCAGACTAGTAGTCTTCTCATTCCTTCCTCTATAGAACCTGGCAATATGTCTTCATTTATTACAAATGTAGCATGTCGAATCTTGTTGCAAACTATCTCCATTCCTTCTAATATTTGACATGCACTTCGTAGCCTTGTGCCCAAACTTGTTGCAAGTATAACAATATCCATTAAATGATTGAACATTTCTATCAAAGTTTGTATTCTCATATCCATTCCAAACCATCTTACTTTTGCACTCATTTGCCTCATGTCCAAATTTATTTTGGTCGTAACATTGACCACTAAATGATTGAGATCCAATATGACCTCTACATTCACTAGCTCTATGTCAAAATTTATCACATGGAAAATGGTTAACATTGAAGTTTGATGAATACTTGGTTTGAGAAGGAGTCCTTCTAACACTCTTCTTGTTCCAGACAAGGATGAAACCTTGTTGACCTTTATTAGTGTCTATAGACATCAAAAATTAATTAAATTAATATTTAATTAATTAAAGCCTTTCCATATAATTAATTAATTTAATTATGTTGGTTCTGTAGCATCATAAAATTACGCCCCTCACAATTTCAACCACATCTTAGGCCTTCACTTATGCGACTGGATTTCTCTACTCAACTGGGACCCCTCTGCACCTTCATCCCAAGTCTTCTCCCATCTCAACCTTGATGGCACCTTAGACCCCTATCCAGGCCCCAAGATAGGGCAGGATAGGGGTGTGGCACCCCTGTCCTCCCTCTTAGGATGGCCCTGAGATGGGTCCATCCGACCCTTGAACCCAATTTGTTCTTCGGGGGCTTAAATCCCCCGATGTCGGCCTTCAGTGAGATGAAAATAAATATCCTAGGCTAGTATAAAAGGGGATCCAGCTCTCTCATTTGCATAACAAGGCATAAGTGAAAATATACAAGCATAAAGAGAATAAGTGAAATTCAAGCAAAAGGTCTCCATTATCATCATCAAGAATTCAAGTCTTCAAACATCCATCAAGTTCTCTTCTTCATGTGTCTTCTTCATTCATCCATGGGAGCAACATCATAACATTCATTTGCAATCATGTGTGTGTGCTAGGGTTTTTTCATATTACATGCCATTTCATATATTTATGATTACATTCAAGAAGCAAAGCAACAATCATCAATCAATTGCAGATCTACAAGGTATACATTTCCATTATTTACATTTAAGCATTTGCAATTAATTTCTTTCAAGGTTGATTCCTCAACCGGGGTTTGACTGAGGAAAACCCCTATTCACAAAGCTTCTTCCCTTATTTTCTATGTGTAGGTTGTAGGTGTGCAGTTGTAACTACAGGTTTGGACTTCATTTGCAGAGATGGATAAACCATTTTTGGTGCACAGATTTTTTAGAGGACCAAGTACACTTTTAACTTGGTCCCGATGACTTTTCTCCAAATTTGTAGGGCCCCTATTTCATCCATTTTTGTCTCCTTTTCTACATAGTCAACAAGTCAACATATCTATTTACAAAAGAGGGTAAATCACATTCCAACAAATTGCAATCCACTTGGTATTCACATCCTTATTTACCTTGAATTTGGATCTAGCGGATTCAGCCCTTCTTTTGAATGTAAAGTGGCTCCCAAGTAAAAATTCTCGTAGTGGTTTCCTTTCTCTCTCCTAGGTGGGGAACCACTAAGATCCAATTTTCCACTTTATATTTTGGTCAACCCGACGTCTTACATCTTAATTCTAATTTCTTATTATTAGATATGAATAATTGCAATTTGAATTTCAAATTTTCATTTCCAATTTTGATCTTTTTGCGAATTTTAGAGGTTAATTGCATAAAAACCCTAATTTTGCCTTTTGAGAAAATTGAGCCTATGAAGTGTAGCAATTTAGCTACTTGTTTGAGATCTGGTTTCTATTTCAAAATTGCAATTCAAATCTATCTTTTCGTTCTACAAATTAAGTGGTTAAAAAGCAAAACCCTAATTTTTAAGAATCTCTTATTTTGACCTTTGCTTGCCAATTTGACCGATCTAGACATCTCCAAATCAATTGTTTTTATGGATTCTGCAATAAAATCATAATTTCTATAATCACTAGAAATTTCAGAAAAAGCTGGTCGAACCAGGTACACTTTGCATTCGGTCCCTAAGTTTTTCTCAAAATTTTGGGACATAGAATTAACTGTATTTTTCTGCTTAAATCCAAAAAATTGGCGTACTTTATCAATTTTTCCACCCCTTAAGGTCAGATACAAATTCAAATTTCCACACTCTTAACTTTTAAATTAATTTTCATAAAAAGGTCCTAATTTTAGATCTTTTTTCCAAGTAAATTAGGTTTCAATGGCAATTAATGGATTAGATTTATTTGTCATTCCACACATGATTACATTATTGTTAACATATATTTATTACAATCATGTGTTTGACAATGGCTTATTTCATTTCCTGTTGTTTCTTTTCATTAATAGCACTTGGTCATATTATGTTGCTAAGATTTCAAAGTCATTATCTTTTCAAATTGATCTCAAAGCTTTCATGTATTAGTTTTGTTGCATTGTGGTGATGTTATTAATAAAATATATTCCATATGTTAATCACCTTAAGGCTTTTGTAGATCCCAATCTTAGAGATCCTAAACCTTGTACCTCTCCTAGGGTATCTTGTGTGAATAAGATGAGAGCTAATATATTAGCCAATGATCTTTTTGAAAAGGAGAAAGCATTGGAAAACAATATGGGCCCATCTTCTTCTTATACACATACCCTTGAGCAAGGGGGAAAAATCAAAGTATCAACATTCTTACATCTTTAGACCCTCCTTATTCTCCTAAGAATTATCTTCAACATCAAAATATATGTAGAGAGGATGATCTTATGCATTTTATTCATGATCTTTCCCCTCACATAGAACTAAGGAAAGATGAACCTTTAGATGATGAAAATGTTCTTTCCCAATCTCCCAAAAAGGATAAGCATGATGAGAGAAAGGAGAATGTCCCTTCAAGTGACATTCCTTATTCATCTAAAAATCCATCTATTCCCCCTTACACATCAGATTTCAAATAAATTCATGATCCTATTCCCCAAACTACTCATTTGCAACATTCTTATAGTCACGGCTTTCATATAATAACAAAACAAGGTTTGCAAGGACAAGGACTTGGGGAATTTGAGAAAGGAATTTGTGTCCCTCCTACGCAAGCTACTACAAAGGCCTAGGAAATTAGACTCCTATCTCTATGGATGAACTCCTTAAGCTTCAAAACTTCAAAAACTATCTCCAAAGGAAACAAATCAAAAGAGCCCGCAAGAATGCTCCTTCTTCAAAACGTCCTTTTTGCTCATTTCATCAAACCCATGATCATAATGTTGATGATTGCCCTGATTTTCAAAAATCTATTCAAGATGGGATAGATAGTGGAAAATTAAGATCGTGGATAATAATCCTTCTAATAATAATTCTTCTCCTTCATGTCAAGACAATGAGCTAAAACACATTTATCATCCTGATAGACTAGCTACAAGAATCTATTGGAGATTGAAATATGATAAGAACATTTCCTTTCCTCCTAAAAACCAAAACAAAAATCTTCAGCAAGTGAAAGAAGAGGAATATTGCATTTTTCATGATTCATATTCACATTCTCTTCGAAAATGTCATGCATTTAAGAAATTTTTTCAAAAGCAATATGACCGTGCACAACTTTCTATTACAATAGATCTAGTCGTCTTCCTCGAACTAAACATAGTGCCTTAGCACTTCTTTTTTCTTCATGTTGCTCTTCACCTTATGACATAACTAGCTAATTTAAGTAGGGGATATCTATTATTTGTGGTGGCATTGTTTCAATTTTTAATACTTTGGGGTGGCAACATGAAGCTCACTTCTCTTCTTTTTTTTGGATCTATCTCTATCTTCATGCATTATTCATTATTAAATCTCTTTTCTTGCATATAGTTATTCTCATATGAGCTTATAATTGTTCTTTGTTTTTGTTTTTCTCTTTGCTTGAAGGGGAGCATCTTTAATGAGTAATACACTTCTTCTTCTTCTCTTAATTCTATTGGAAAACTTACCTCTTCTATGCTTTCGATTATTTACAAGTATGATATGCCCCCTAGTATAGAATGATCTCCTGTGAAGTACGTCTCCCATCCTTGAGAGGATTTGTTCCATTAAGAAGGCATATCACTTGAAAATAATCACCCTTAGAAGATGTGTAATGCTTCTCCTTATTCTTCTCACTTGGGGGGCAATAATTTCGCTCCTTTCTCTTTCTTCTATCTCATTTATCATTATTTCCTTTAGGGCTTGCATTTTTCATATGTAACTATCATTTCTGACAATGGTATGTTCTTATGACTAACCCCTCTTGGGGAGTATGTGATGCTTTTTCTCTTTTCTCTTAGAAGAATACCACTTCTTAAGATGTGTATTATACATCTACTAATGTCTTTTCTTGCATGTGTTCATGTAACTCCTTGACTAC
The DNA here is from genome assembly GCF_030272615.1 of Cryptomeria japonica. Lineage (NCBI taxonomy): Eukaryota > Viridiplantae > Streptophyta > Pinopsida > Cupressales > Cupressaceae > Cryptomeria > Cryptomeria japonica. Next base: position 152,504,458 of record NC_081405.1, on the reverse strand, counting down.
AACCTCTTTCACACTTGGTAATGTACATCTATAATAAATTCACCCATCCCCATTGGGATAATAGTGAGTCATCCTTCATCAAGAATCCCTTTCACCTAGCAATAGGAGGAAGGATTGAATTCTTGTTCTCTTTCGTGCTTCATTCTAGAAGATGTTATATTTGTCTAAGACACTCCTCTTGGGGGGTAGATGTCTTTTGAACAAAGATCTCTTCTCTTCCAAGGATCTCCTTTACACTTATAGCAAGATATCTCTTTTTCAACAATCATATCCTTGATTGAAGAGTATTCACTCTCTTGCTTGGATCTATGACATTGTTGCATATTGGATATCTTCTCTGTGTTGAAGGTAGGCGTCCTTGTTCTACTTTCCTTAAGATATCAATAGTAAACTATGTTGACATCTTAAGGGGGGGGCCCACCCACACTGCTCCTTTTGTACTATATTTCTATCACACATTGTATCTCTTATATAGTGGGTCATTCTCGGAACCATAGCATAGCTTCTTAGAGAGAGATGTCGTTGCTTTTATTTTATACAATGGGTAATTCTTAAAACCAGAGGGCAGCCTCTTAGAGCAAGATGTCGCCACTTTTTCCTCTTTTACAATGGGATATTCTTGGAACAAGAGGATAGTCTCTTAGAGAAAGATGTCACCACTTTTCTTTTATACAGTGGGATATTGTTGGAACCAGAGGACAGACTCTTAGAGAAAGATGTCACCACTTTTCTTTTATACAGTGGGATATTCTTGAAACCAGAGGGCAACCTCTTAGAGAGAGATGTCGCCACTTTCTTGAGATTTGTACTATACATCTTATATAGGTTGTAGCATACTCAGGCATAGACTCCTATGAGGTGCTTCGAACCTCACTTGCAAACACATGCACGAGGTTGAGTGGAACTAACAATGTTCTTACACTCCTCTCTTACATGGATCACCCAAACAAAATCTGGGGGCTAGTTTTCCATGTCCTCTTTTCTCCATGGATCACCTATTTCTAGGGGCTATATTTCCTTGCTTCCCTTCGTTTGTCTTTCTTCTCATGGATCACCAAAGTGTGTATTCATGTCCTCTCTCTCCTTCCTCTCATGAGATCATAGTTTTACTATTGATGGTTCATGGATGATGTCATCTTTTCTCTTTTATGTGATTATTGGTGTTTATGTGATGGCATTTGTCTTTGTGTTTCAGTTAGTTGTTTGAGACATTTGTATCGAGGTCTCTTCGGCTAGTTGATGTGTGGTCTTGTGTTTTGTTTTTGTCGTGTGCCTTTTGTGCTTTGTCTTGTTTTGTTTGTCTTGTTCTTTTTGTTGGCATTATGTGAACCGGTATGAGGACATAATGACATTGTATGTTATCATTGATGTCAATATGTTGAAGAAGTGAGAACCAGCATATGAGAGAACCGGTAGAAAACTATGAACCGGCATTTGTGCCAAAGTGAAGTGGTGTGTTTGTTCATGATGAACTGGCATATAGTTATGGGAACCAGCATATGGAAGTATTGTATGACTACCAGTTCGTAGTCTCAACTTCAGAGTTTCTGGTTTAAGTGCTTCAAGCGAATGTGGCTCAACTGGTGACTTTGTGTGAAGAGTTAGCATGGTAAAAAGGAACAGATCATGTTGCCACGTAAGCCTTATGCACGTGAAGGATCTTGCATGAAGGAGATTGTTCCTATCTACCTTGGGAATGTGAGAAGTCTGTAAAATGGTGATAACATGTGATGGGTTATCAGTCGCCATAAAATCGGTGGAAATGGACGATGGAGGATGTCTTGAGATTGGATCAAGAACTGTTGCATTTAATGCAGTGTGCTCAATGGTCAGGATTGAACTATTTCAATTACTTAACCTAACAGGTTTAGGGATTAGGGTTTATGCTACCGACCTATATGTTTTCCTATAAGGTCGATGTTGTGTCTCTTTCTGAGGTTGTTGGCAAAAGTCATGTGTGTGTATCCAAGAGAAGGGATACGTGATTCTTGCCAGACCCAAAGGAGAGAAGTGATACCTGCAGAGTGTAAGTGTGGAAGGTGAAGAGGAGCTTGAGCGGATCTGCATTGGCTTTGAGTGTTGTTACCAGATCATTGTAATACTTGTTGATCTCTAACCACCTCAATAGTTAGAAAATCCCTTAACAGGGTAGCCTTAACTGGCTTGCTATAAATCCTTTAACAGGGTAATTCAAAGCTATTGAGTTCGAAATCCTTTAGCTATTGAGTTCTTAAAATCCTCTAACAAGGTAACCTTTAATAGGGTTTAAACCTTAACCGGGTATTCTAGCCATCCCTTAACTAGGTGATCTCTAACAGGATCGGTTCCTAGCAGAACCTATTGTAATGTCTCTAACCGAACAAGGCTCCTAACAGAGCGGACTTCTAAAGAGTTCAAAAATAGCTTGTGGGTATTCATCCCACCATGGTTTTTCCCAGTTCTATTTCCATGTGAAAAATATGTGTGTCATGTGTGATGCTTTTATCTTGTGATACTTTCCTATTGTCTGTCAAGCATATGATGGTTCTGTGTTTTATGCCTGTCAATAAAACATGTTGAACTAGCTATTATTATGACCTGATGATAGATTACCTATTTATGCATAAGGGTGAAATGGTTGTGTAGTCTTGAGTTGAGTGAAAAGCTAAGTGAGTAACTAGTTAATGCTTGTCTCAGTCACTCTTAGCTTTACCAGTTGCACTCTGTTTCAAACCGGTGTCACTGTTTGCCAGTCATTTGAAGTGTCTATTGTCAAACCAGTTTAGGACTGTATTTTTGTCTGTACTAATTCACCCCCCCCCCCTCTTTGTACTAGGTTAGTACTATCCATTCATCATTGAGTTATCAATTGGTATCAGAGCATCCTCCAAGTCCTCTATGCTATAAGCTTAACCACTTGAGGTAAAGATCCCAGTCTAATGATGAAGAGCGAAGGTCCAAAGTTTAATAGAGAAAATTTCAGTAAATGGAAAGACAGAATGAAGATATACATTAGAAGCATGGGTGCTCAACACTAGAGCTATGTTGAGACTGCCTATGTTGCTCCTACCGGTACCCTTACCGATGACCAAAAGAGAGAGATGCAGGAGAATGGGCAAGTCATGGAAGCCCTAATTAGTAATCTATTTGACATTGAGTTTATTGATGTTCAAGATAAGGAAAATCCCAAAGAGGTATGGGATACTCTTGAAAATATCCATGGCGGTGATGATCATGTAAAACGGGCTAAGGAAGAAAGCCTTAGAGGGAAGTTTGAAGATATGCAGATGGTTGAAGGTGAGACCATTCAACAGTATGGAATAAGAATCAAAACAATTGTGAGAGATATCAAGAGTGCAGGTGGCAAAATAGAAGATTCCACTATGGTAAGAAAAGTCTTGAGATCCCTATTGTCGGTCTATGCAATAAGCATTGCCGCTATTCAAGAGCTAAGATCAATAAACAAGACTAAGGTATCCCTAGACTCCATCATTGCAAAGTTGACAGCCTATGAGCTAAATAGTTTCAATGGCAGTGTTCAAAAGACTGAATCAGCTTTTAAAGCTTCTGCAGTACCATCCAGAAAAGGAAAAGAAGCTAGCACTAGTGGTGAACCAAGACAAGGCAGAGAAATGGATGATGAGGAGATTTTGATGGCATTTGAAGCTCTCCTTTCCAGGAAACTTCCTAAAGGAACTGGCAAATACAGAGGTAAGCTACCTTTGAAATGCTTTTCTTGTAACCGGATAGGACATATTGCTGTAAACTGTCCTAATGGCGACAACAAGGACAAACCAGAAAGGTTCAAGAAATTCAAAGGAGGAAACCGGAGAAACTGTTTTGTGGTAGTTGATGAAGGTGTCACAGATGAAGAATCAGAGGATGAATAAAATGAAGATATTGTGTTTGTTGTTGTCAAGGAAGATGTGTTAGACAAGAAGGCTCTTGTCTCCCGGTTTGATCATTCCAATGAGTGGATCATTGACAGTGGTTGTTCTCACCATATGAGTGGTGACCGGAGCAAGTTTCTATCCTTGGAGGAGTATGATGGTGGTGTGTTTTGCTTTGGCAATGATGCACCATGCATGGTCAAAGGCAAAGGGTCCATCTCTCTAAATGAAAAGAGTAGTGCTGACAATGTGTATTGGTCTGATGGTCTCCGACACAACCTTCTAAGTGTTTCCCAGCTGAATGACAGTGGCCTCACTCTAGAATTCAAGAATGGAGTTTGCAGAATCAAAGGAAAGAATGGTGAATTGGTGGCCACCAGCATGCAAACCAAAGGTAACCTATTTCATCTGAATGCAAATATAAGTACATGTCTTATGGCTAAATTTAATGATAGCTAGATATGGCATAGGAGACTATGCCATGTAAACTTTGATAACATTGTGAAGGCTAGTAAGATCAAGGCAGTTAGAGGGTTGTCGGTGCTAAGCAAACTGGATAATACCTTGTGCAGAGAGTGTCAATTGGGGAAAATGTCTTCCTCAACCTTTAAAGGTAAATCTTTCACTGCTGACAACTTGCTTGATCTTGTGCATACTGATTTGTGTGGTCCTATGAAAACTAGAAGTGTGCAAGGTGATAGGTACTTCATGATTCTCACTAATGACTGCTCAAGAATGATGTGGGTGACATTATTGAAAGACAAGTCTGAAGCCTTTGTAAAGTTCAAAGCTTTCAGAGCATTAGTGGAGAAGGAAATTGGTAAAAGGATCAAGTGCCTGAGAACTGATCAAGGAGGGGAATTCACTTTCGATGAATTCAACAAGTACTGTGAAGAACATGGCATCAAGAGGCAATTGTCTGCCCCTCTAACTCCACAGCAGAATGGCCTAGCAAAGAGGAATAATTGGACTATGGTTGAAGCAGCTAGAACCATATTGACTCAAGGAAAGGTAGCTCACACCTTTTGGAGAGAAGCGGTGAGCACTGCAGTCTACACAATGAATTGGGTACTCATCAAGAAAGGTAAGGATAAAAGTCCTTATGAGTATTGGACCAGTAAGACACCTGTGGTCAGCTACTTTAGAGTGTTTGGTAGCAAATTTTACATTAAGAGGAGTGAACACTAGAGCAAATTTGATGAAAAATGTGATGAGGGAATATTCCTAGGATATTCCACCAAGAGCAAAGCTCTCAAGTGTTTCAACAATAGGACTCAAAGAATTATGGAAAGCATCAATGTAAGAGTTGATGAAACCTCTGAGAAAACTAAGGAAACCGGCAATGAGCAAGCGGTAAATGAACTGGTTGCAACCTTCTGAGAATCGGTTGAAAGCCAACCAAGTACCAGTAACAATGTTCCTACACCGGCAAATGTAGATGCTGATACTGATGGAGATGAGGATGAAGAAAAAAAGCAAGAGGAATCTATCAAGACCATTCCTCGGTATGTCAAGCTGAATCATGATCCTAAGCAGATCATAGGAGATAAGGATGCAGGAATCCTTACAAGAAGAAAGGTCAGAGAAAACTCATGTATGATCTTTGAATTTGAGCCTAAATCATTCAAAGAGGCACATAAGGATGAAGACTAGATCAAGGCAATGGAAGAGGAACTTGACCAGATAGAGAAAAATGATACATGGTCTTTGGTACCAAGACCAGAGCATAAAAATGTCATTGGTACTAAATGGGTTTTCAGAAATAAGTTGAATGAGGATGGCATAGTGACTAGGAACAAAGCCAAATTAGTGTGCAAAGGATATGCTCAAGAAGAAAGAGAAGACTATGGTGAAACCTTTGCTCCTGCAGCCAGATTGGAAGCAATCTATATGATTCTTGAATATGCAGCTTTTAAAGGTTTCAAAGTATATCAAATGGATGTAAAATCTGCATTCCTAAATGGTGTATTTGAAGAGGAGGTGTATATTGAGCAACCAGATGGGTTTGCCCTATCTGAAGACAGTAACATGGTATGTAGGCTACATAAAGCCTTATATGGACTAAAGCAGGCACCTAGAGCATGGTATGAACGTCTGCATTCCCATCTTGTGAAGATTGGATTTGAGAGAACAAGTGAAGATAGTAATATCTTCTTGAAGTCTAAAGGAGATCAGATCTTGATCTGTGAGGTATTTGTTGATGACATTATCTTTGGTGGAGATGACAAGATGAGTCATGAGTTTGCAGATGAGATGAAGAAAGAGTTTGAAATGTCACTCATAGGGGAGATTACATTATTCATTGGACTCAAAATCCAGCAGATGAAGGATGGAATCTTTATCACTCAATCCAAGTATGTCAAAGAGGTGTTGAAGACCTTTGGCATTGAAGATAGCAAACCGGTTGGTACTTCGATGGTGACCGGTTGTAAACTATTTAAAGAAGATGACTCAGAATTGGTTGATGAGAAGGAATACCGATCAATGATTGGTAAGTTGCATTATGTAGTGCATAGCAAACTGGATATTGCACATGCAATTGGCATTGCTGCAAGATTCCAGAAAAGCCCAAGAGAATCTCACTTGGTTGCAGTCAAGCGGATTCTTAGGTATCTAAAGGGAATTGTTGACTATGGATTGTGGTATCCTTATAGCAAGGATTTCAACTTGAAATTATACATAGATGTTGATTGGGCAGGCAATATAGATGACCAGAAAAGCACAACCGGGAGTGCCTTCTTTCTTGGTGGTAGACTGTGTTGGCAATATTGCATTATAACAAAAAATGAAAGATTGTTGGCATTTCTTAAGGATATTGGGAAGGTTGTTGATGATTATGGATATAACTAACTAAAGATGTTTTAACATCTTGATATTATTATTTTGTCATTGATGTTAAGAAATTGATTTTCTAATTGAGTATGATGTTGCCATATCTTGAGAAGTATGAAATGAAGATTATAAAGATGTCGGTAAAAGACACAGGAAAGACTATGATGAATAAGGTATTCAATGGGAAACTACTACCGAGTCAGACAATGATGAGATCATGATGTTTTAGATTGTTTTAACATCATACATATGTTGTAAATTGTAAAGGTTAATACTATACTATGTTATCAAGCAAAGAACCTAGTCGGTAAACCCTAAGGTTATCGCTATCGGTTAATGAAGGCAGAATGTCTACCGAGTGGAGTTTAGTATTCACCGAGTTGTAACCGAGCTATAACAGAATGCATTAAATGTTTACATGCGGTATTTAATGAAGGAAGGTGATGAGCTGGAGCGGATTAAATGATTGGTAAGCCGTGGAAGAAGTTTGTTAACGAATCTAAGGCAATGGAAAGTCGGCATGAAGATCTACAGCTCAGGTTGAACCGCAATACCCTGGCACAAGTTCCAAGACTATTATGCAAGTTCCAAGGCAAGGTAAAACATTTTCAGATTGAAAGATGCATTGAACCTGGACAAGATTGAAAATCTGATGGCTATGATTGATCATGGGAAATGTGATCAAGGAGATTAAGCGGTTACCTAATTGTTTATAAATAGGAAACTATTGATAAACAACGTATGCGGGAAAGTGTATGTACATGGATGCTACATAGTGATTACCAAGCACAGAAGCTTGAAGACTTGTTAGAATAACAGAGTATAGAAGCCCAGCAGATAGACAAGATTAGTTCTATGTCTAGATTGTATTGAACAAATAGGAATCTGCTTTAGCATTTTAGATGTGAAGTTGCAGATAGATTTTTATTACTATTATTTTGTGAAAGTGACAGAAAATCTCTTAACCGAGTGGACTTAACAGTCTTATATGTAAATCCTGTAGCAAGGTGACATTTTGATTGAGTGTTTGAAATCCTTTAACAAGGTCACTTCTAACAAAGTGAAGATCCTAACAGATCTGAGGGAAATCCCTTAACCGGGTCACATCTAGCAATGTGTTTGTAATCTTTAACAGGATTTGCTTTTAACCGAGCATACTCTAGAAGAGTATATTTCTTAGTGGGTCCGAAATCTCATAGTGGTTTTTCCCTATTTGGGTTTCCACGTTAAATCTGGTGTTATGAGGTTTATATTGTTCATATGCTTTTGAGTTTGCATGTTTAACAGTTTTGGTTATATTACTGATATATATGTTACCGAGGTTGAATCTGATATTTTTATGGATGATTAAGTTTGTATGATTCACCCCCCCCCCCTCTCATCTTGTTGGCTATTGGATATGTACTTATATTAAGTATCAAAACTATCAATTGGTATCCAAGCTTTGGAATCCGGAAGGAAAGTTTAAAGGAACTTGAGTTAAAGATCCAAAGATGTATAAGAGGGATGCACCGAAGCTAAACAAGTCAAGTTTCTCTACACGGCAGAAAAGGATGAAGCTCCATCTATCAGGAGTTGGAGAATATGTTGTATACTTTCTGGAGAATGATTTTGTTACACCAAGCACCTATCCATTGACTATGGAAGAGATAAAGGCGAAGCAAGAACATATTCAAGCAATGATTGAAATAACATTTGCATTGACCAATTCAGAGTTTAATGATCTAGAAGGTTGCAATGATGCAAAGGCAATGTGGGATAAGCTCATATCAGTATATGGAGGAGATGAACATGTTCAAAGAGAAAAAGTAGACAGTCTGAGAGGACAACTTGAATCTATGAAGATGAATGAAGGTGAGAACATAACTCAGTACAGTACAAGACTAAAGGAGATTGTCAATCAAATCAAAGGAGCAGGTGGAACTATTGAAGAAAAGGATATAACAAGTAAGTTGTTAACAACCCTTCTCTAACTTATGCAATTCGAGTCTCTGCAATCAATGAATTGAGTTTGTACCTAATATGCCAGTTTCTTTGGATGCTACTATTGGTAAGCTACATGCATTTGAGTTAAGTGATTTTGATAACAGTGGATCTTCGGTAAATAAAGTTGAATCTTCATTTAGTTATTTTCATCTTGATGAATCTAATGATTACAATGAAAGAAAGTATAAGTACTCTAAAGGAGATCACAGTGGAGCAAGTGAAAGATTTTGGAAGAACATGGAAGAAGTACACAAACTGTATGAAGAAATCAGAAAGCAAGAAGAGTTTGAAGCACTATTAGCCAAAAGGTTACCGAGAGGCAAAGGTAAGTATAAAGGAAAACTACCTTTGAAATGTTTCAATTGTGATAAGATAGGACATATGGCTTCTAACTGTCCTGACAAAGATTTTACTGAAAAGAGAGATTACCGAGATAATAGACAAAAAGATAACCATTACAGAGGACACCGAGACTTCAGAAGAAGAGATAGAAAGACATGCTTAATAGCTGATGAGGAATCTAATGATAATAAATCAGATGAGAGTGATACAGAGGAAGTAATTTATGTGGCTATCAAGGATGGCTTGGATGAAGAAAGGTATGAAGAAAAAGCCCTAATATCTCACATAAACACTAATGATTCTTGGATTATAGATAGTGGATGCTCACATCATATGATAGGAGATAAACACAAATTTGTTATGTTAGAAGATTATGATGGAGGCTATGTTAGATTTGGTAATGATGCACCATGTCCAGTAAGAGGTAAAGGATCTATAACACTTCTTGATAATGCAAGATGCAATGATGTTTATTGGATTGAAGGTTTGAAATACAATTTGTTGAGTGTAGCACAGCTAAACAACACAGGTTACCGAATAGAATTTCAAAAAGGAATTGTCAAAGTTCATGACAAGAATGGAAAGTTAGCTGCTACCGGGACACAAACAAAAGGTAACACATTTCACCTTGACTCAACTCGGAATAAGTATTTGCATGCAAAGATTGATGATACCTGGTTATGGCATAAAAGGTTTTGTCATTTAAATTTTGATAATTTGATCAAAATAAGTAAGAATCATAGAGTAAGAGGTCTATCGAGTCTTGAAAAACCTGAGAATGCTATGTGTCGAGGATGCCAGATGGGTAAGATGACAAGATCAAGCTTTACAAGTAAGTCTTACACTTCTAAGGGAATTTTAGATCTAGTGCACACTGATCTTTGTGGTCCTATGAAAGTTCAAATTTATTATGGTGATAAGTATTTCATATTATTTGTGGATGACTATTCAAGGATGATGTTAGTAATGTTTTTAAAGGAAAAATCAGAAGCTTTTCAAATGTTTAAATGGTACAAGGCAAGAGTTGAAAATGAAACAGGAAGACAATTGAAACGTCTTAGATCAGATAGAGGAGGAGAGTTCACATCTGATGAATTCAACTTCTTCTGCAATGATCATGGTATTAAAAGACAAGTCTCTGCACTGAGAACTCCACAGCATAATGGAATAGCTGAAAGTAGAAACAGATCTATTGTGGATTGTGCTAGAACACTGATGATTGAAAAGAAGGTGCCACAAACATTTTGGAGAGAAGCAATAAGCACAGCTGTTTACACCTTGAACCAAGTTCAATTGAAGAAAGGTACTTTGAAGACACCATATGAAATATGGTATGATAAGAAACCTAATGTTAGTTATTTTAAAATCTTTGGAAGTAGATGCTATGTTCATAAAGATGATAGAAATGGTAAGTTTGATCAGAAAAGTGAAGAAGGAACATTTCTAGGTTATTCTTCCAGACGCAAAGCATTTAAATGTCTGATCAAATCATCTAACAAAATAGTAGAAAGTGCAAATGTAAGAATTGATGAATTTGCAGAAAGAAATGATGAAGGAAATTCCAAGGAACCAAAAGATTGATGAATTTGTCTATGTTCAACCGAGAAGTCCTACCCAGAAGACTATTGAAGAAAATGAAGAGAATATCCAGTTACCGAGTGATGAAGAAGATCATACAGAGCCTACCGAGCCTATATTAGCCAAGTATGTCAGAAGACATCATGCACCAAGTCAGATTATAGGAGATAAGGATGATCCAGTGATGAAAAGGAACAAATTGAGATAGAACACATGTTTGATATCTGAATTTGAACCAAAAATAGTGAAAGAGGCATTTAACAATGAAAATTGGGTAAATGCTATGACAGAAGAGATTGATCAAATCAAGAAGAATGACTCATGGACACTAATCCCAAGACCGAAGGACAACAATGTAATCAGTACAAAGTGGATTTTCATAAACAAGCTAAATGAAAAAGGAGAAGTCATTCGAAACAAAGCAAGATTAGTTTGCAAAGGTTATGCTCAAGAAGAAGGAATTGATTATGGTGAAACCTTTGCACTTGTTGCTAGACTTGAAGGAGTAAGAACATTGTTGGCCTATGCTGCTTTCAAGAACTTGAAGGTATATCAAATGGATGTCAAATCTGCATTTTTGAATGGAATATTAGAAGAAGAAGTTCTCATTGAACAACCTGAAGGATTTGTTGAAGACAATAATAAAGATCAGGTATTTAAATTGAATAAAGCTTTATATGGTTTGAAACAAGCACCAAGAGCATGGTATGGTTTTATAAGGACAAGTGAGAACAACAACATGTACATGAAGAATGATGAAAATGGAATACTGGTCTCGGCCATATTTGTTGATGATATTATATTTTGTGGAAATGACTCTTTATGCAAGAACTTTGGAAATGAAATGAGCAAAGAATTCGAGATGTCATTAATTGGTGAGATAAAGTATTTTATAGGTTTACCGATACTGCAAATGAAAAATGAGATTTTCATTACTCAATCCAAGTACATAAAGGAAATCTTGAAGAAATTTGGAATGGATGATTCAAAACCAGTAAGTACTCCTATGACTACCAATTATAAATTATCTAAGAATGATGAATGTACATCTGTTGATTAGACACTCTACCGATCCATGATTGAAAAACTACAATATGTTGTTCACAGCAGACCAGACATAGCACATGCAATAGGTATAGTTGCAAGATTCTCTCCAGATCCTAAGGAAACACACATGACAACAATCAAAAGAATTTTTAAATACTTGAAAGGCACAGAGGATTATGGCTTAGTATATCAGAAAGGAAATGATTTTGATTTAAAAGTTTATACTAATGTTGATTGGGCAGGCAACATTGATGACAGATGAAGCACAAGTGGAGGAGATTTCTTTTTAAGAGAAAGACTAGTGAGTTGGTTTAGCAAGAAACAAGGATGTGTTTCACAGTCAACAGCAGAAGCTAAATATGTTGCTGCAGCATTGAATTGTACCAACATTGCATGGATCAAACAACTGTTGGAAGGTATAAATGAGAAAGTTATCGAGCCCGTAACTATATTCTGAGACAATACTAGTGCCATTACTATTTCAAAGAATCCTGTTATGCACTCTAAGACAAAGCACATATCTATCAAATATCATTATCTTAGAGAAGAAGCTCAAGAGAAGAAAGTGGTGTTGGAATATGTTAGCACAAAGAAGCAAATAGCAGATATCTTCACCAAGCCACTACCAAAGGACACTTTTGAATATCTCAGAAGCAAGTTAGGAGTCCTACCCCTATCTTGTACTCACTGACATAGTTTGGTGAAAGCATCAATTCGATGACTCTAATGAATATCTTTTGGGAGTTGATGTTGAGTTATACACTTTAGGATGTTTTCTAAAAGTGTATTGGAATTAATACTAAAAATATTACAAGGAACAGGAAGTGAAGACAAATGCTCTGATCGAGACTTAGTTGATACACAACAACAGGAAATCACTTCTTACAGAAAGAAATTATGTTTTAAGTTCTTTTTGGCATTGTTGTCAAAGGGGGAGAAGACCTACAAAGGGGGAGAAGACTACTATAAAGAAGAGAAGACTAAGAGAAGATCTATCAGGGGAGAAGACTAAGAGAAAACTGAGCAGACTACAGATTGGGAAGTAGACTAAAGGAATGAGGAGAAGTCTAATGTATGGGGGAGAGCATTTCAGCATTTCAGAATCACAGCAATTTGAATATATTAAGGTCAAATCAATTGGTTTTGCCATCAATGCCAAAGGGGGAGATTGTTGGCAATATTGCATTATAATAGACAATGAAAGATTGTTGGCATTTCTTAAGGATATTGACAAGGTTGTTGATGATTATGGATATAACTAACTAAAGATGTTTTACCGTCTTGATATTATTATTTTGTCACTGATGTCAAGAAATTGATTTTCTAATTGAGTATGATGTTGCCATATCTTGAGAAGTATGATATGAAGATTATAAAGATGTCGGTAAAAGACACAGGAAAGAATATGATGAATAAGGTATTCAATGGGAAACTACTACCGAGTCAGACAATGATGAGATCATGATGTTTTAGATTGTTTTAACATCATACATATGTTGTAAATTGTAAAGGTTACTACTATACTATGTTATCAAGCAAAGAACCTAGTCGGTAAACCCTAAGGTTATCGCTATCGGTTAATGAAGGCAGAATGTCTACCGAGTGGAGTTTAGTATTCACCGAGTTGTTACCGAGTTGTTACCGAGATCTAACGGAATGCATTAAATGTTTACATGCGGTATTTAATGAAGGAAGGTGATGAGCTGGAGCGGATTAAATGATTGGTAAGTCATGGAAGAAGTTTGTTAACGAATCTAAGGCAATGGAAAGTCGGCATGAAGATCTACAACTCAGGTTGAACTGCAATACCCTAGCACAAGTTCCAAGACTATTATGCAAGTTCCAAGGCAGGGTAAAATGTTTTCAGATCGAAAGATGCATTGAACCTAGACAAGATTGAAGATCTGATGGCTATGATTGATCATGGGAAATGTGATCAAGGAGATTAAGTGGTTACCTAATTGTTTATAAATAGGAAAATGTTGATAAACAATGTATGCGGGCAAGTGTATGCACAGGGATGCTACATAGTGATTACCGAGCACAGAAGCTTGAAGACCTGTTAGAATAACAGAGTATAGAAGCCCAGCAGATAGACAAGATTAGTTCTATGTCTAGATTGTATTGAACAAATAGGAATCTGCTTTAGCATTTTAGATGTGAAGTTGCAGATAGATTTTATTATTGTTATTTTGTGAAAGTGACAGAAAATCTCTTAACTGAGTGGACTTAACAGTCTTATATGTAAATCCTCTAGCAAGGTGACATTCTGATTGAGTGTTTGAAATCCTTTAACAAGGTCACTTCTAACAAAGTGAAGATCCTAACAGATCTGAGGGAAATGCCTTAATCAGATCACATTTAGCAATGTGTTTGTAATCTTTAATAGGATTTGCTTTTAACCGAGCATACTCTAGAAGAGTATATTTCTTAGTGGGTCCGAAATCCCACAGTGATTTTTCCCTATTTGGGTTTCCACGTTAAATCTGGTGTTATGAGGTTTATATTGTTCATATGCTTTTGAGTTTGCATGTTTAACAGTTTTGGTTATATTACTGATATATATGATAACGAGGTTGAATCTGATGTTTTTATGGATGATTAAGTTTGTATGATTCACCCCCCCCCCCCCCCCCCTCTCATCTTTTTGGCTATTGGATCTGTACTTATATTAAGTATCAGAACTATCAGACTAGTCTCATGAATGAGTAAGAAGCAGAGTTGTATCTCTCAATCTACAATGGAAGCAAAGTATGTTGCAGCTTTCATGAACTACACTCAAACAATTTGGATGAAGCATGTATTAAATGGCTTCAAAGTTCCTGTATCTAAACCGGTAAGTATATTTTGTGACAATACTAGTACAATTAATATCTCCAAGAATCATGTTTTACATTCTAGAACCAAGCACTTTGAACTTAAGTATCATTTCTTAAGGGAAAAGGTTCAGAACAAAGAGATTGCACTGGAACATGTTTCCAGTCAGGAGCAGTTAGCAGACATATTCACCAAGCCTCTCTCGAAGGCTACATTTATGTACTTAAGAGGTGAATTAGGGGTGTTGCCCCTTCAGGAGGTAAACTAAAAGCATATGCTCCACATCAGTCAGGTATTGCATAGTCAAATTTATTTTGGATTGATGTGTTGAAGGATGCTACTCCTCAAGGGGAGCAACATAATGGAATAGGGAAGCTTGTGCCTCCACTTTGGCATTGTTGTCAAAGGGGGAGAAGATGTGAAGTGGAGAAGATATCTGCAGAAACTGGGGGAGAAGATGTGAAGGGGAGAGATATCTTTGTATATTGCCATCAATGCTAAAGGGGGAGATTATTGGCATTATGTGAACCGGTATGAGGACATAATGACATTGTATGTTGTCATTGATGTCAATATGTTGAAGAAGTGAGAACCGACATATGAGAGAACTGGTAGAACACTGTGAACTGACATTTGTGTCAAAGTGAAGCATTGTGTTTGTTCATGATGAACCAGCATATAGTTATGCAAACCGACATATGGAATTATTGTATGACTACCAGTCAGTAGTCTCAACTTCAGGGTTTTCGGTTTAAGTGCTTCAAGCTAGGGTGGCTCAACCGGTGACTTTGTGTGATGAGTTAACATGGTAACAAGGAATAAATCGTGTTGCCATATAAGCCTTGTGCATGTGAAGGATCTTGAGTGAAGGAGATTGTTCCTATCTACCTCGAGAATGTGAGAAGTCTGTAAAATGGTGATAATGTGTGATGGGTTATTAGCCACCATAAAATCGTTTGAAATGGACGATGGAGGATGTCTTGAGATTGGATCAAGAAATGCTGCATTTAATGCAGTGTGCTCAATGGTCAGGATTGAACCGTATGAATTCCTTAACCTAACAGGTTTAGGGTTTAGGGTTTATGCTACTGACCTATCTATTTTCCTATAAGGTCGATGTTGTGTCTCTTTCTGAGGTTGTTGTTGTGTGTGTGTATCTAAGAGAAGGGATACGTGATTCTTGCCAGACCCAAAGGAGAGAAGTGATACCTGCAGAGTGTAAGTGCAGAAGGTGAAGAGGAGCTCAAGTGAATCTGCATTGGCATTGAGTGTTGTTACCAGATCATTGTAATACCTATTGATCTCTAACCACCTCAACAGCTGGAAAATCCCTTAACAAGGTAGCCTTAACCAGCTTGCTGTAAATCCTTTAAGAGGGTAATTCAAAGCTATTGAGTTTGAAATCCTTTAGCTATTGAGTTCTTAAAATCCTCTAACAAGGTAACCTTTAATGGGGTTTAACCCTTAACCGGGTATTCTAGCCATCCCTTAACTAGGTGATCTCTAACACAGTCAGTTCCTAGCAGAACCTATTATAATGTCTCTAACCGAACAAGGCTCCTAACAGAGCGGACTTCTAAAGAGTTCAAAAATAGCTTGTGGGTATTCATCCCCATCGTGGTTTTTCCTAGTTGGGTTTCCACGTGAAAAATATGTGTCATGTGTGATGCTTTTATCTTGTGATACTTTGCTATTGTCTGTCAAGCATATGATGGTTCTGTGTTTTATGCCTGTCAATAAAACATGTTGAACTAGCTATTATTATGATCTGATGATAGATTACCTATTTATGCATAAGGGTGAAATAGTAGTGTAGTCTTGAGTTGAGTGAAAAGCTAAGTGAGTAACCGTTTAATGCTTGTCTCAGTCATTCTTAGCTTTACCAGTTGCACTCTGTTTCAAACCGGTGTCACTGTTTGCTAGTCATTTGAAGTGTCTATTGTCAAACCAGTTTAGGACTGTATTTTTGTCTGTACTGATTCACGCCCCCCTCTTAGTACCGAGTTAGTACTATATGTTCATCATTGAGTTATCAATTGGTATCAAAGCATCCTCCAGGTCCTCTATGCTATAAGCTTAACCGCTTGATGTAAAGATCCCAGTCTAATGATGAAGAGGGAAGGTCCAAAGTTTAACAGAGAAAATTCCAGTATATGGAAAGACAGAATGAAGATATACATTAGAAGCATGGGTGCTCAACGCTGGAGCTATGTTGAGACTGCCTATGTTGCTCCTATCGGTACCCTTACCGATGACCAAAAGAGAGAGATGCAGGAGAATGGGCAAGTCATGGAAGCCCTAATTAGTAGTTTATCTGACATTGAGTTTGTTGATGTTCAGGATAAGGTAAATCCCAAAGAGGTATGGGATACTCTTGAAAGTATCTATGGCAGTGATGAGCATGTAAAACAGGCTAAGGAAGAAAGCCTTAGAGGGAAGTTTGAAGATATGTAGATGGTTGAAGGTGAGACCATTCAATAGTATGGAATAAGAATCAAAATAGTTGTTGGAGATATCAAGAGTGCAGGTGGTAAAATAGAAGATTCCACTATGGTAAGTAAAGTCCTGAGATCCTTATTATCGGTCTATGCAATAAGGGTTGTTGTTGTAAACACTTAAAATTGTCATGTCTAATTAAATAAATATTTTATTTATTTAATTATTTTATCCTAATTCTTCTATTAATTAAATAAATTTTTATTTATTTAATTAATTCATTTATCCTCTTCTAGCCTTATTTCTCATTTAAATAAATACATTTATTTATTTAAATTATCCCTTTTCCTAAATTAAATAAATATTTTATTTATTTAATTAATCTCACTTCTTCTATTAATTAAATAAATATTTATTTATTTAATTAATTCATTAGCCTTTTCTACCCATGACACATGTCATTCATCTCTTAATTCATACACTACCTACCCTCTTATTATTTTATTATTTTCTTTACCTACCCTCTAATCATAGCCAACCATTTATCTTTTACACCTCTCAATCTTATCCCTCCATTTCATATAGTGTCTTCTATATAAAAGGATGTTTCCTTCATTATCAACCCGAACTAACTGATTGACTACTTGATCAATTGACGACACTACGCCTTTGAACTTTCATATGCGATCCTACTTGCAACCACATTTCTGTTCTTTTTTGAGCTCTTATGCACACATAAAATCTAAGAGCAAATATATAAAGCAAGATCAATGGAGATAGGAAGAATGAAGATAAAAACCCTATTGGACATGTGATGGTATAATCTTTGTGATTTCATTTGATTTGCATTGTCTTAGGTAATCTTCATATGTTATGGTGGATCTTTGTTGTTGTTAGGCTAGTGTTTTGTGGTTCAATCCATTTAGTCTTTCAATATTGTTGTTATCCATTTTCACCATATACATTTTGGCACGCCCCGTGGGAAATGGATTTTTGTTAGATCTGTGTTTTTTGCAGATTTTTCTAACCCTATATTGTTGTTTTGCAAAACAATTTGGAGAATAACCTTGTGCAGCTAGGGTTTTGGACACAAAATCAAGATCTTGGACAGATTTGATCATATCTCACAAACGGCTTGGAAATTTTGCACCAAATGTTTTTTATAGGTTGAAGACAATATCAAGAGCTCTCAAAGAAAAATTCAGATCTATTGGAGCATATTTTAATTTTTTATGAATTTTCATAAAAAATTAATGTTGAGAGTAAATGAGCAAATTTTTCGGATTTTCTTACACTTTTGGAAATCTCTCATAATTATTCACATGATCTGTTCTTTGTGATTTTAATTTTGATGCAAAATAGTTCCCTAAAAATTGGATCTTTAAAAATTAGGGTTTTTCATTATTTTGATCAGATCTCACAAACGGCTTCAAATTTTGGCATAAAAATTCTTTTACAAGTCAGAAAAATTATCAGAAGTGTTCAGTAAAAATTTCAATTTTTTTGGATAAAGGTTTCATTTTATATGAACTTTTTATGATTTTTCATAAAAAATTAATTTTGAGAGCAAATTAGCAAATTTTTCGGGTTTTCTTACATTTTTGGATATCTCTGAGAATTATACATAGGATCTATTCTTTGTGATTTTAAATTTAATGCAAAATCATTCCTCAAAAATTGGATCTTTGAAAATTAGGGTTTTGCATTATTTTACTCATATCTCACAAACTGCTTGGATTTGTTGCAGAAATTTTTTGTTGTAGGTTTGGAAGACCATCAGGACTCTCCAATAAAAATTTCAAATTTTTTGGATAGAGTTTTCATTTTATATGAATTTTTTATGATGTTTCATAAAAAATTAATTTTTGGAGCAAATTAGCAAATGTTTTGGATTTTCTTACATTTCTGGAAATCTCTTGAAATTTTACAAGTGGTCTTTTTTTATGATGAATTAGATATTTGAATTGGTCAACAAAACACATTGTTCAAGGCCCCTATTTCACAAAGTCTTTTGGATCTAAAATTTACCTAACTTGTGTGCTTGCAGGAAGGGGTGATCATTTGAAACAATCCAAACTACTAACAAATCTTTGTTGCAGGACCTTGACAAGGATTTTCTTTTGATCTTTATTGTGTGCCTTGTTTTTATAGATTATCAAACATTTCAATTGGTGCACTAAAATTGAACCAGTGTCCTTTGTGTCTTGGACGATAGGCTCTTTTTGTTTAATCTTTAGAGGGCCTATCTCCCCGTGTGGTCATTAGGACTGCTAGTGAGGAGAGAATGACCCAAGTGGTAGCAAGGAACACCCACCTCTTTCGAACCACTATAAACAACTATATTCATGGTGAAAACTATAAATAACATGTGCTGATTAGTTCATACCGACACTATGTCTCCCCATAAACCCGTTTGATCAAATTTATTTGATCATTTGTAGGGTGTAACCCCTATCGGCTGGGAGCCTTCTGTATTTACAGAGCTAAAAGTGCCGCATGTATGGCCACACCAGCGAATGCCCTTACTAGAAACTTTTTGTTTTAGAAACCAAAATCCTTCTAGTTGTTGGGACAGGAGGTCGGACCTCTGGTAGTGGCCCACACACATACGATTCTTAGTAGAGATACAAAGTTCGCCATGGGGAGTTTTCGTGGGGACTGATGCTTGGATGCCCTGAGAAGTGAGTGCCAAGGCCGGATCCAGTGGGGTCAAGCATCTAAGTATCTGCTCTGAATAGCGTAGCCTCATGTGGGAATCAACAACTATTGTCTTGGCCAACCATAAGAATTGTGCTTGACTTATTTTAAACATTCAAACATTCAAGACCAAACATCAAAACATTGTGTCTTTTGTGTCTTCAAGTGTATGCAAAACAATTTTACATCAAACAACACACTTTTCTTGGAGTCATTTTGAGTCTAAACACTTGCAAACATTGAGTCCTCATCAACATTGTGTCCTCTTGTCATGAAAAATTGTCAAACATTCAAATTTGGTCACAAAAACAACTTCACAAATTGGAAAAATTTACAGTCCAACAAACAAGAGCAATCAGTTTCAAAATTCTTGAGCTGCCTAGGTTATCTCTTCAGGTTTACATCTAGAATTCAACCTACCTTTGGGTCTCACAAAGTTCATCATTTCTTTACACCTTACATTGCATTCACATTTGTCTAAACTTGACTCAAAAGGTCACTTGCTTGTCCTCATCTTGCTTTGTCAACATACTACATACAACAACATTTTGCTAAGTGGTCCCTCATCAAGGTCTATCACCTTTGGGTCTCATTTGGTCTTACTTAGAGTCAAGGTCAACTTACCTCATCAAGAGAAACTATCATCTCTTTGGAAGTCACACCTACTCTACTACATACATACTTGGTCTTACACTTTGGACATTGCAAGTACACCTCAGATTCATTTACATTCCATCCAACTCTTGGTCTTTCATATCTTTCCATCTTCATCTAGTCTCACACATCTTGGTCAATAGCTAGTTCATGGTTGAAACTCGTTCCCAAAAATCTAGGAGAGAAGCTAAAGAGGCTCAAGAGTCCACAAACATGAGTGCCTATGAGTATGACAATGATGTCTTTTTCAATTCTGATCATGCTGCATTACCTGACATGGATGCCTATAGAAACATTCCAAATGTTGAGAACATGGACACTACAAACAACAATGATACACACAATGACAATATGGACAACTTTTTAGTACATTTAGCAGAAGTGGAAGACTCCATTATGGATCCCCATTTCAATCAATTGGTTGAGGAAATAATGAGGAGGGATAGATACTATTTCTTACAAATGATGGCACAAAGTGGAACCAAGATACCTCATGATTTTGGCATGTCTCAAATAATGGAAAATCGACCTTTGCAACAAACTCACCTCAACATGGATCATAGGAGGCCTAATAGTGGAGGCAATAGAGGACCACATCTTCTACCTAAATCGCCATCATCTTTATTTCAAAAACTAGAGGTCCCATATACACATGGTCAAGCATATGATACTCACCTTCGCAGACCATTATGGAAGTCTTATGCAGAAAAATATGCTCAATCACATACCAATGCTAAGGATCAACCACCAAAGCAATTGGATATTCAAAGGCATGCTCAAAATTTGGACACAAGGAAACCCCGCGTCAAATTTGGGGGCAACACACTAGAACAAACTCATGACATTCCTATAGAGTATGGTATACATGGACAAAGCAGATATGTCGTTCCTCAACATGACTCTATACCAAGTGGTCCATATACGCAGCATCACTATAGACCTCCTCTATATGAACATGTGTATGATCAATATCATCCATATATGCAACATGCTCCTCCTCCACCCGGTGGTTCAGGCATGGGGTATGGTCCAAGAATTCAGTCTCCACCGAAGAACAATTTGGAACAACAAATCAGGGACTTACAAAAGAAAATGGAGGACGTAAATACACCGAAGCCAACATACACAATGAGAGACATATGTCCTTATCCATTTGACAAGAGCATTCCAATGCCTCCATTTCCTACACACTTTGTGACACCTAAGTTTGATAAGTATAGAGGAAAAGGGGATCCTAAGGCACACATAAGACAGTTTTTCATAGCTTGCATTGAAGTAGCAGTAGAAGAGACATATTTGATGAGATTATTCCCATAGAGCTTAGGTGATCAAGCTATGGAATGGTTCTCCCAACTGCCACCTGGAATTAAGTCATGGGGTGACTTAGTTGAGGCATTTATCCAACATTTCTCATACAACATAGAGACAGACATATCAGTCACTACTTTGTGCAACACCAAGCAAAAGGATGGAGAGTCATTTTCATCATTTTTACAAAGATGGAGGAATCTAGCCAACAGATGCTCTTGTGAAATTCCACAAAAACAAATGGTAGAGATGTTCACCCAGAATGTTAACAAGGACATTGGTTATGACCTAAGAAAAGCTTGTTTGTCCACCTTCAAGGACATCATTGAAAAAGGCTTAGCAATAGAGAAGGTCCTAATTGAGCAAGGCATCATCAAAATATTCAAAGAAAACAAAGAGGAATACAAAGGAAAAGACAAGCCAAGATTTTGGAATAAAAACAAGAACACAGTCAATGATGGTGTTGTTGATGCCAATATAGTACGACCCGAAATCATTTTTTATGGATCAAGCTCTACAAACAATCAAGTGAATACTCAAACAATTTCCAGATCACGAAGGAAGTACACCCCATTGGGAGAACCACTTGAGCCAGTTTTCAAAAATCTAGTGGCAAACAAAATCATAGAAATTCTAGATTTGCCTCCATATGAGCCAAAGGTTAAACCAAATTGGTGGAATGATGATGAGTATTGTGAATTTCATAAAAGAAAAGGTCATAAGACAGGAAATTGTCATCGACTGAAGAACATCATACAAGATCTTATTGATATAGGTGACATTGAGATTGAAGGACACTCATCCAACCAAGAACATGAGATTTTTAAGGAACCATTCCCAAAGCATGACAAGGGAAAAGCTAAAGCCACAGATGACCAAACCAATTATACTAGAGCATCTTATAACTATGATTCAACTATCAATCACATTTCAAAGGACAATTATGTCTCTACCATTATCATCAAGGACAAAACGCCTGAGAATTCCACCCAAAGACCCAAGATTTTCCTAAAAGGCATTGGATCTTCTTCTGAACCTACCTCTGAATGTAATGTCACAACCCATCGAGGTAAATTCACTTTGCAAGGTGCTCCAACTAAAAACATTACTTCCTCATCAACCAAACCTAAGTATGACCTTATAGAACAGTTAGGGAAGACACCCGCACTAAGTATGACCTTATAGAACAGTTAGGGAAGACACCCATGCTTATCTCCATCCTTGAGCTTTTACACATATCCCCAACACATAAAGCCATTCTTGACAAAACTTTGAGAGACACTTTTGTCCCTACTGATCTGAACGTGGACCAGTTTCAAGCCATGGTGGGATACCTTTCTGTTCCACACTCTCTTACATTCACAGAAGCTGACGACACCTTCGTGAGCCAACCACATAATGCACCTTTACAAATTGAAGCCTTCCTACCCAAACATTGAATAAAATGAGTCCTGATAGATGGAGGAGCAGGTCTAAATATTTGTACATTGAGCACTATTGAACAATTGGGATATTCTGAAAAAGTTGTGAATGATACAAACAAAATTACCATAAAGGCATATGATGATAAAGAGTGCTCATCCAAGGGAATAGTCACCTTGCCTCTCAGAGTTGGGCCAGTTACAAAGGATGTGGTTTGTCAAGTCCTAGACCTGGATCTCACATACAATATATTGCTAAGACATCCATGGATTCATGAGATGAGCGCATTCCCATCTACATATCATCGATGTATCAAGTTCCCTCACAATGGAGTTGAAGTGACCGTCAAAGCCAACCCAAATCCATTCATATATTGCAACAATCTGTGACCTCGATCAGAAATAACAATCCCAGTCAATCAAGAAGCTATTCCTTCATCAGCATATGTGGATCCAAAATCATTAAAAGATTCAACATCAAAGAAAACAGAGCTCAAAGAAAAATTCAAGGTTAAAGACCTGGGATGTGGTCAGTATATCTTTCATGTTGATCAACTCCCACTATCTCCTAAGGTATTCAGTCTATAGGAACAATCTATAAACAATTTGCAAGGAATTGGGTGTGAACCACCTAGTGTTGTGGCTACTAAGTCTGAATGCAAATCTCCTCTAGTGGTGCAAGCAACTCTTGATAACAATAATCCTAAGAGTGGTTCCAACAAAGAATCTATTGAGCATATCGCCAACCCTCTTGATAAATCACATAGCCTTACCATTTCATCCACTCATTCCATTTCCACTCCTCTCCCAGACTTGGATCAACAAGAATTACAAAAGCCCTTACTCATTGGGGATCAAAAATCAAGCTATGAACAAAAAAATCTAGAAGTTAAAAATAAAGAAAAGTCCTTTAGTCCAAATCAAAATCAAAAGCTATTGGACTCTACAAAAATCAAAGTCAAGGATAAAAATCCTATGAAAGAAAAAGAACAAGAGATGATCTCCCCTAATATGAAAATAACTAGGGGCAAAAGTTCTAAAATTTCAAGTCAAAAAGAATACTTGTTGATCCTAAGTCTCCAACATGTCATGATACTTTCACTTCTTTTCACAATCATAAGCCTTCATAACTCATCAACTTGTTCCACACATCATTTCCCTTTTGGTGATACATCATGGACCTTTAATAGAACTTTCTTGAAGGACTTTGTTGTCAGGGATGCCCAAACTTCTTTAGGTGACACGCATACGGGCTTGTGTAGTCCACACACTAGTAATTCTATCTCAATTCCTTTATCAAGGAAGATAGTCACTCAAGCTACACATCATTCAGTCACAGAACAATGCAACTACAATCATAAGATAAAGCCTCAGACACTTGAGGTGGGTGACTTAGTTCTCAAGGAGAATCCAAAAAAACAACAAGATAGAGAGAAGAAGGGAAAGTTCGAACCAAATTGGCTTGGTCCTTACATCATTACAATAGTCTATGGATCTGGTGCATATCATCTCTCAACCATAGAGGGTGAACCTTTGGAGGATCCTATCAATAGCATGCACCTTCACAGGTTTTACACATAGCTCTTCAGAGTATCCTAATTAAAAAATACATTAAAAAAATCATAAAAATTAAAAAATACAAAAAAAATCATAAAACATAAAAAATTGTTACTTGGTGAAAACCTAGCAAACAGGCGCCTTGTGACACCAAAAAAAATAAAAAAAGTAAAGAAAAAAATTTTCGTCCAATGGTGAAAACCACTTCAATGGCGCCCTGGCAAGTACCATGGTGAAAACTGGGTCACTAGCACCATGCGTAGAGACATTGCTCCTCCCTCCTTTAGGATTCACTTTCATCCTTTCACTTTGCACACACTCACATCCTATCCATTCATAATAAACTTACCCATTCCCATCATGGCTTGTTATTGATCTACCCAATATTGGTTCACCATTTATAATAAACCTCCCTTTTCACCCCTTTTCCATCCATAATAAATCAGCTCCTATCTATGGCTAAGGCAAATCCCGTGTCTAAGTGATGGGTGTGGAACTAAGAATATCACATGTTTTGAGAAGTACAGTTTCTTTCATTTTTCTTCTGTCTATCTGCGCACAATCCACAATAAAGCAACATTTGCATCGCCAATCCACAATAAGGTTTCATCTTCTCCATCATAAAGTATCAGTTGCATGGATTCAACCAGTTCAGATGAGACACAACAGTAACAATGGGCTTCAATAAATCGAATCTTTCAACAGACTCAGACAACATATGGTTCAGTGCTATCTATCCTTTTTGTGACAGTAAACATTGTGACCACAATCAAATAGACTTATACAAGTGACAAGAGACATTAAACTTGAGGACTTCAGTGGATGTTGGTGTCGAGTCTTGGTTTTATTTTGATTTATCTTTTGGTGACATGTCTTTTAGCTTTTCTAGGATGTCTCTGACTAGGGATTCTATCTCCAGGATGTCTTTGACTAGAAAGGTGAGGATGGGGTATCGTCACCTATTTTTCTTTGTTGTCTATGGATTGTCTCTTAGTAATGCTATGACTTGTCCAAGGATATGAGGACACTGTGAGTCTAGTATGAATTGGGGCATTCCTTGTTTGCGACTGTCTTATCTCCATGCAAACAGGTACAATGACTTTCTAGGTTGAACATATGTCTCGATTGTCATAACTTATTGCCATAATAAAGCTCAATGATGATAATGCATAAGATGCTCTTTCACTTTCATATCTTCTATCTTCCATCCCCCTTTCTTGATTGACTTCCATTGTCCTTCCTGAGTCCATGTAGCTTGCTATCACATGACTGAGTATAATGACATGCCAAAAAAAATATTTGCATTTCATGTAGTTGCACCTGCATTACCACATATTAGAATTTCATACATATAGATATCACAATTGCATCACATCCTGCACACAACACATGTTAGCACATTTTACATTTTTATCATGTAAATAGTTGTTTGCATTATCATATTCATCTGCATTTCATACATTCACATTCGCATATGCATAACATATTAAAAAACATAAAAGATCAAAAATAGTGCATTACATCATGAACATATTTGCATCCATATCATACGCATCACATAGAAACATACATCATGAAAAATCTCATCACATAGGTACACATGCATATAGCAGCCGCAAGGATGAATCTCATATATATATATATCAAAAATCATAAGTGTCATGATACAATGATGTCAACTTACATATGGCTACAAAATCACCCGAAGGTGTCTACATCATAATACATCATAGTACAAAACTGATATATAGGGAGCCATCTATAGCTATGATGAACTCCCTCCCTCAGAGCCGGCTGGCCTCAACGGATTCTGAGCCCTAGAAGGACCTACCCCAAGATCATCTCTCCTGGCCCCTATGTCCTCTGCAGCCAACCCTCATGTCGCCCTGTCTAGACACAGGAACCTACTGATCACTCCTGCCAACACTACTGGTAGTGCTAATCTTGTCTGTATCATGGTATCCCAAGCCACATGTCCAGCCCTCATCTCCAATCTCGAATCCTGGAACACTCATCTCAGTGCATTCTTGTCTCTATATTGATCGTAAGGAACTAACTCCCCATCGATCAGTATCCTCAAAATCCTGTACACATCCTTTGAGGTGACTGTCATCTCACCCATCGGCAAATGGAATGTGCATGTCTCAGAATTCCACCTCTCAGCCAGCGCAGTCAGCAAACCCATGTTCACTCGAAACTCAGGCACATACAAAATATGTCACAGACCCATAACCTCAATCACGGCTCTGTCCTCAAATATCAGCTTTGATCGTAACCTCTGAGTCGATGGGAATCTCTCCCATAACTCCAACATAGGTAGGTCCTCCTGCAGTCAAGAAAATCAACTATGTCAGTCATAGTGGCATTCATTGTTCATCACAAAGTACTACGAGTTTTGCACTCCCTATTCATCACAAAGTGCTGCTCATATTTGCACTCACTATTCATCACAAAGTGTTGCACCTATTGGTACTCCTTGTTCATCACAAAGTACTATGTCTTGGTACTCACTGTTCATCACAAAGTGCCTTGATCTATCCTATCCTAGGGCCTCTACTTGAGTGAATCCTCTTGAGTAGTTTCCTAATTGGCAACGTATGTTCTATCACAGAATTGTCAATCCTAGCCTTATCTGCTATTCTAGTCTTCCCTAGAGGACCTGCTTGAGTGTATCCTCTCAGCGGATTATCCAATCGACAGTGTATGTTCATCACAGAACTGTCGATTTGACCTTGAAGACATAAATGCACGTTCATGACATAAACGCACTTACAGACTGCACAAACACGCCTACTCTGCACAGACGCACTTAAAATACACATGCGTGCCTATGCTCTGCACAGACATACCCACATTGCACAAACATGTCTGTACAACACAGACACATTCGCATATGACATAGACGTTGTTGAATTCATAGATGCGCCTGGCACAAACGTAGAGGCACCTAACCAACCTAGGCGCGCCTGGCACCAACACAGATGCGCCTACATGTCTTTGACATTTTTGACATTATCCTAAAGTGCATTTATTGCACTACCTAGCATGCATTCATGACAACAATTAATGCGACAAAGTACAAGGAGGTTTTGTGGTACTCATCGCCTCTCCTGCATCTGCTGGCCTCTGAAATCGGCGAACACGATCGAATCTATGCACCAATGCCATCGTTGCTGACTGTTGCTTCTCTATTCTCACTTTGCACTCTGATCTCTTAGATGTGTGGATAACAATGAGGATGTTTTCCCCTCATGGTTTATTTTATAGACTACCCTAGCCCTCGTTTCCCGAGTCAGTCTTCATTATCCCGTCACTCTGTCACTCCATCCTATCTGGTCAGTCCATTCTAGCCTTTCTTTCTTATCGAGAGATTGTTTGCGATATTTCCAAACATTTTCATCCAATCTCTCAAGGGGGCATATCATTCCCATCTTGGGGCAACTTTGTATCAATTCATCTTATCTTCTTTGAAACAACGCGACAAGCTGCATTGTCTCAAAGAGGGGCAAAATGTAGACACCTAAAATTGTCATGTCTAATTAAATAAATATTTTATTTATTTAATTATTTTATCCTAATTCTTCTATTAATTAAATAAATCTTTATTTATTTAATTAATTCATTTATCCTCTTCTAGCCTTATTTCTCATTTAAATAAATACATTTATTTATTTAAATTATCCCTTTTCCTAAATTAAATAAATATTTTATTTATTTAATTAATCCTACTTCTTTTATTAATTAAATAAATCTTTATTTATTTATTTAATTCATTAGCCTTTTCTACCCATGACACATGTCATTCATCTCTTAATTCATACACTACCTACCTTCTTATTATTTTATTATTTTCTTTACCTACCCTCTAATCATAGCCGACCATTTATCTTTTACACCTCTCAATCTTATCCCTCCATTTCATATAGTGTCTTCTATATAAAAGGATGTTTCCTTCATTATCAACCCCAACTAACTGATTGACTACTTGATCAATTGACAACACTACGCCTTTGAACTTTCATATGCGATCCTATTTGCAACCACATTTCCTTTCTTTGTTGAGCTCTTGTACACACATAAAATCTGAGAGCAAATATATCAAGCAAGATCAATGGAGATCAGAAGAATGAAGATAAAAACCCTATTGGACATGTGATGGTCTAATCTTTGTGATTTCATTTTATTTGCATTGTCTTAGGTAATCTTCATATGTTATGGTGGATCTTTGTTGTTGTTAGGCTAGGGTTTTGTGGTTGAATCCATTTAGTCTTTCAATATATAGCTGCTATTCAAGAGCTAAGATCAATAGACAAGACTAAGGTATCCCTAGACTCCATCATTGCAAAGTTGACAGCCTATGAGCTAAATAGTTTCGATGGCAATGTTCAAAAAACTGAATCAACTTTTAAAGCTTCTGTAGTACCATCCAGAAAAGGAAAAGAAGCTAGCACTAGTGGTGAAAAAAGACAAGGCAGAGAAATGGATGATGAGGGGATTCTGATGGCATTTGAAGCTCTCCTTTCCAGGAAACTTCCTAAAGGAACTGACAAATACAGAGGTAAGCTACCTTTGAAATGCTTTTCTTGTAATCGGATAGGACATATTGCTGTAAATTGTCCTAATGGTGACAACAAGGACAAACAAGAAAGGTTCAAGAAATTCAAAGGAGGAACCGGAGAAACTATTTTGTGGCAGTTGATGAAGGTGTCATAGATGAAGAATTAGAGGATGAAGAAAATGAAGATATTGTGTTTGTTGTTGTCAAGGAAGATGTGTCAAACAAGAAGGCTCTTGTCTCCCGGTTTGATAATTCCAATGACTGGATCATTGACAGTGGTTGTTCTCACCATATGAGTGGTGACTGGAGAAAGTTTCTATCTTTGGAGGAGTATGATGGTGGTGTAGTTCGCTTTGGTAATGATGCACCATGCATGGTCAAAGGTAGAGGGTCCATCTCTCTGAATGGAAAGAGTAGTGCTAACAATGTGTATTGAGTTGATGGTCTCAGACACAACCTTCTGAGTGTTGCCCAGCTGAATAACAGTGGCCTCACTTTGGAATTCAAGAATGGAGTCTACAGAATCAAAGGAAAGAATGGTGAATTGGTGGCCACGGGCATGCAAACCAAAGGTAACCTATTTCATCTTAATGCAAATATAAGTACATGTCTTATGGCTAAATTTGATGATAGCTAGATATGGCATAGAAGACTCTGCTATGTAAACTTTGATAACATTGTGAAGGCTAGTAATATCAAGGCAGTTAGAGGGTTGTCGATGCTAAGCAAACCGGATAATACCTTGTGCAGAGAGTGTCAATTGGGGAAAATGTCTTCCTGGACCTTTAGAGGTAAATCTTTCACTGCTGACAACTTGCTTGATCTTGTGCATACTGATTTGTCTGGTCCTATGAAAACTAGAAGTGTGTAGGGTGATAGGTACTTCATGATTCTCACTGATGACTGCTTAAGAATAATGTGGGTCACATTCTTGAAAGACAAGTATGAAACCTTTGTAAAGTTGAAAGCTTTCAGAGCATTAGTGGAGAAGGAAAGCAGTGAAAGGATCAAATGCCTGAGAACTGATCAAGCAGGGGAATTCACTTCCAGTGAATTCAAAAAGTACTGTGAAGAACATGGCATCAAGAGGCAATTGTCTGCCCCCCAGACTCCATAATAGAATGGCCTAGCAGAGAGGAATAACCAAACTGTGGTTGAAGCAGCTAGAACCATGTTGATTCAAGGAAAGGTAGCTCATGCCTTTTGGAGAGAAGTGGTGAGCACTACAGTTTACACAATGAACCAGGTACTCATCAAGAAAGGTAAGGATAAAACTCCTTATGAGTATTGGACCGGTAAGACACCTATGGTCAGCTACTTTAGAGTGTTTGGTAGCAAATGTTACATTAAGAGGAGTGAACACCAGAGCAAATTTGATGCAAAACGTGATGAGGGAATATTACTAGGATATTCCACCAAGAGCAAAGCATCAATGTAAGAGTTGATGAAACCTCTGAGAAAACTAAGCAAACCGGCAATGAGCAAGTGGTAAATGAACCGGTTGCAACCTTCTGGGAACCAGTTGAAAGCCAACCAAGTACCAATAACAATGTTCCTACACCGACAAATGTAGATGCTGATACTGATGGAGATGAAGATGAAGAAGAAAAGCAAGACGAATCTACCAAGACCATTCCTCGGTATGTCAAGCTGAATCATGATCCTAAGCAGATCATAGGAGATAAGGATGTAGGAATCATTACAAGAAGAAAGGTCAAAGAAAACTCATGTATGATCTTTGAATTTGAGCCTAAATCATTCAAAGAGGCACATAAGGATGAAGACTAGATCAAGACAATAGAAGAGGAACTTGACCAGATAGAGAAAAATGATACATGGTCTTTGGTACCCTGACCGGAGCACAAAAATGTCATTGGTACTAAATGGGTTTTCAGAAATAAGCTGAATGAGGATGGCATAGTGACTAGGAACAAAGCCAGATTAGTGTGCAAAGGATATGCTCAAGAAGAAGGAGAAGACTATGGTGAAATCTTTGCTCCCGTAGCCAGATTGGAAGGAGTCTGTATGCATCTTGCATATGCAGCTTTTAAAGGTTTCAAAGTATATCAAATGGATGTAAAATCTGCATTCCTAAATGGTGTACTTGAAGAGGAGGTGTATATTGAGCAACCAGATGGGTTTTCCCTATTTGAAGATAGTAACATGGTATGTAGGCTACATAAAGCCTTATATGGACTAAAGCAGGCACCTAGAGCATGGTATGAACGTCTGCATTCCCATCTTGTGAAGATTGGATTTGAGAGAACAAGTGAAGATAGTAATATCTACTTGAAGTCTAAAGGAGATTTGATCCTGATCTGTGAGGTATTTGTTGATGACATTATCTTTGGTGGAGATGACAAGATGAGTCATGAGTTTGCAGATGAGATGAAGAAAGAGTTTGAAATGTCACTCATAGAGGAGATTAAATTCTTCATTGGATTGCAGATCCAGCAAATGAAGGATGGAATCTTTATCACTCAGTCCAAGTATGTCAAAGAAGTGTTGAAGACCTTTGACATGGAAGATAGCAAACCGGTTGGTACTCCGATGGTGACCAGTTGTAAACAATCTAAAGAAGATGACTTGGAATTAGTTAATGAGAAGGAATACTGATCAATGATTGGTAAGCTGCATTATGTAGTGCATAGCAGATCAGATATTGCACATGCAGTTGGAATTACTGCAAGATTCCAGAAAAGCCCAAGAGAATCTCATTAGTTGTAGTCAAGCGGATTCTTAGGTATCTAAACGGAACTGTTGACTATGGATTGTGGTATCCTTATAGCAAGGATTTCAACTTGAAAGTATACACAGATGTTGATTGGGCAGGCAATATAGATGACTGAAAAAGCACAACCGGGGGTGCATTCTTTCTTGGTGGTAGACCGGTCTCATGGATAAGTAAGAAGCAGAGTTGTATCTCTCAATCTACAGCGGAAGCAGAGTATGTTGCAGCTTTCATGAACTACACTCAGACAATTTGGATGAAGCATGTATTAAATGGCTTCAAAGTTCCTATATCTGAACCGGTAAGTATATTTTGTGACAATACTAGTACAATTAATATCTCCAAGAATCCTATTTTACATTCTAGAACCCAGCACTTTGAACTTAAGTATCATTTCTTAAGGGAAAAGGTTCAGAACAAAGAGATTGCACTGGAACATGTTTCCAGTCAGGAGCAGTTAGCAGACATATTCACCAAGCCTCTCCTAAAGGCTACATTTATGTACTTAAGAGGTGAATTAGGGGTGTTGCCCATTCAGGAGGTAAACTAAAAGCACATGCTCCACATCAGTCAGGGACTGCATAGTCAAATTTATTTTGGATTGATGTGTTGAAGGATGCTACTCCTCAAGGGGAGCAGCATAATGGAATAGGGAAGCTTGTGCCTCCACTTTGGAATTATTGTCAAAGGGGGAGAAAATGTGAAGCAGAGAAGATATCTGCAGAAACTAGGGGAGAAGATGTGAAGCGGAGAGATATCTTTGTATATTGCCATCAATGCCAAAGGGGGAGATTGTTGGCATTATGTGAACCGGTATGAGGACATAATGACATTGTATATTGTCATTGATGTAAATACGCTGAAGAAGTGAGAAGCAGCATATGAGAGAACCAGTAGAACACTGTGAACCGACATTTGTGCCAAAGTGAAGTGGTGTGTTTGTTCATGATGAACCGGCATATAGTTATGGGAACCGGCATATGGAAGTATTGTATGACTACTGGTTGGTAATCTCAACCTCAGGGTTTTCGGTTTAAATGCTTCAAGCCTATGTGGCTCAACCAGTGACTTTGTGTGATGAGTTAGCATGGTAACAAGGAACATATCATGTTGCCACGTAAGCCTTGTGCGCGTGAAGGATCTTGCATGAAGGAGATTGTTCCTATCTACCTCAGGAATGTGAGAAGTCTGTAAAATAGTGATAATGTGTGATGGGTTATCAGCTGCCATAAAATCAGTGGAAATGGACGATGGAGAATGTCTTGAGATTGGATCAAGAACTGCTGCATTTAATGCAGTGTGCTCAATGGTCAGGATTGAACCATCTGAATTCCTTAACCTAACAGGTTTAGGGTTTAGGTTTTATGCTACCGACCTATCTATTTTCCTATAAGGTCGATTTTGTGTCTTTCTGAGGTTGTTGGCAAAAGTTGTGTGTGTATCCAAGAGAAGGGATACGTGATTCTTGCTAGACCCAAAGGGGAGAAGTGATACCTACAGAGTGTAAGTGAAGAAGGTGAAGAGGAGCTCGAGCAGATCTGCATTATCATTGAGTGCTATTACCAGTTCATTGTAATACATGTTGATCTCTAACCACCTCAACAGTTGGAAAATCCCTTAAAAGGGTAGACTTAACCGGCTTGTTGTAAATCCTTTAGTAGGGTAATTCAAAGCTATTGAGTTTGAAATCCTTTAGCTATTGAGTTCTTGAAATCCTCTAACAAAGTAATCTTTAATAGGGTTTAACCCTTAATTAGGTATTCTAGCCATTCCTTAACCGTGTGATCTCTAACAGGATCAGTTCCTAGCAGAACCTATTGTAATGTCTCTAACCAGACAAGGCTCTTAATAGAGCGTACTTCTAAAGAGTTAAAAAATAGCTTGTGGGTATTCATCCCCACCATGGTTTTTCCCAGTTGGGTTTCCACGTCAAAAATATGTGTGTCATGTGTGATGCTTTTATCTTGTGATACTTTCCTATTGTCTGTCAAGCATATGATGGTTCTGTGTTTTATGCCTATCAATAAAACATGTTGAACTAGCTGTTATTATGATCTGATGATAGATTACCTATTTATGCATAAGGGTGAAATGGTAGTGTAGTCTTGAGTTGAGTGAAAAGCTAAGTGAGTAATCGGTTAATGATTGTCTCGGTCATTCTTAGCTTTATCGGTTGCACTCTGTTTCAAACCGGTGTCACTGTTTGCCAGTCATTTGAAGTGTCTGTTGTCAAACCGGTTTAGGACTATATTTTTGTCTATACTGATTCACCCCCCCTCTGAGTACCGGGTTAGTACTATCTATTCATGATTGAGTTATCACTTTTTGTTTTGTGTGCTCTTTCATATGTGTGAGTGAGTTAAGATTCAAAGATTGGGAGCTTTGTTCCTCAAGATCAGCGATGTCTTATACTCCTTGTGGTATTGCTCCACCTGTCTCATCTTTGTCCCTCTCTTTCTTCTACTTTACCAGCAGTATTGGCATAAGCCATACTCCTGCTAAAGTGGGGGCTAAATATAGCATCATAAAATTGCGACCCTCGCAATTTCTACCACATCTTAGGTCCTCACTTATGCGACTACATTTCTCTACTCGATTGAGACCCCTCTTTGCACCTTCATCCCAAGTCTTCTCCCATCTCAACCCTGATGACACCTCATGACCCTGTCCAGGCCCCAAGATAGGGTGGGACAGGGGTGTGGTGCCCCTATCCTCCCTCTTAGGATGGCTCTAAGATGGGTCCATATGACCCTTGAACCTAGTTTGTTCCTCATGGGCTTAAATCCCCTGATATTGACCTTTAATGAGATGAAAATAATTCTTCTAGGATAGTATAAAAGGGGATCTAGCTCTCTCATTTGCATAACAAGGCATAAGTGAAAATATACAAGCATAAGGAGAATAAGCAAAATTCAAGCGGAAGGTCTCCATTATCATCATCAAGCATTCATTTCTTCAAGCATCCATCAAGTTCTCTTCTTCATGTGTCTTCTTCATTCATCCATGGGAGAAACATCATAATATTCATTTGCAAGCATGTGTGTGTTAGGGTTTTGTCTTGTTACATGCCATTTCATACAACATTTATGATTACATTCAAGAAGCAAAGCAACAATCATCAATCAATTGCAGATCTACAAGGTATACATTTCCATTATTTACATTTAAGCATTTGCAATTACTTTCTTTCAAGGTTGATTCCTCAATGGGGGTTTGACTGAGGCAAACCCCTATCCACAACCCTTCTTCCCTTCTTTTTTATGTGTAGGTTGCAAGTGCGCAGCTGTAATTGCAAGTTTGGACTTCATTTGTAGAGATGGAAAAACCCTTTTCAGCTCGCGGATTTTTTGGAGGACCATGTACACTTTCAACTTGGTCCTAATGACTTTTCTCCAAATTTGCAAGGTAGATCCGCATCAATCTAAATATCTCAAATCAAAATTTACAGCGTGATCCTAAATAGGTAGTTCCCTATTTCATCCATTTTTGTCTCCTTTTCTACAAAGTCAACAAGTCAACATATCTATTTACAAAAGAGGGTAAATCACATCCTCTTGGTATTCACATCCTTATTTCCCTTGGACTTGGATCTAGTGGATTCATCCCTTCTTTTGAATGTAAAGTATCTCCCAAGTGAAAATCCCCCTAGTGTTTCCTTTCTCTCTCCTAGGTGGGGAACCACTAGGATCCAATTTTCAACTTTACAGGTCCCTTTCTTCTTAAAATTAATTAAATTAAATTTGATTAATTTTATCACTATAGTCGTATAATTAATTTATCAAAAAATAATTATTCCCCCATTCTTTCAAAGCCACTTCAAATCTTAATTATTTCCTCTAAACTTCTATTAGTTAATTAATTTTAATTAATTAACTAATTAACTGATTCCTACAAATCACCCCTCCTAATCCTATAATCTATCCTAATTAATTATGTCATAATCCTACTCATCATTTCCTCCAATTTTGTATTCATCCCCTCATTTTCTCTCCTCATGTCACAACCACCTAACTTTCCCACTTGCATTCTAATCCCTCATTAAGCAACATGATTTGTCATCCTAATCACTTGCACATTCCTAATCACCTTGATTAGGGATGAGTCAACTCTTTGCCATAAATGGCTCTCTCATCTCACCCTCCAAACCTTAAATGCACCAACTTTGCCTCTTCCAAGGAATGTCAAATCCTTGCACATTCCCATGCCTCCTCTTTCTAAGGAATTTTAAATTCCTTTCTCCATTTATTCTACCTACACAATCTTCTATTCTAGAATTTTTAATTCTTTTGTCCTTCCTTTAGGAAATTTATATTTCTTATTTCCTTCCCAAGGTACTCGGGGAACTCTTCGTCATGTACTTGAGAAGTGTGGAGACAAGAACTACCTTTACGAAAAATCTCTTGGATATCCCACTTTGTCCTCTCAATCCTTTCCCACTTTCTTTCAATCCTATCCCTTCATCTCAATTCAATCTTGGTCATCCATTTTGAGCCTCTCCAATCTATAAATTGGATTCCCCACCCTTCATAATCATATCCATTTGTAGTGTCATAAAATTGTGACCCTTGCAATTTTAACCATATTTGGGGTCCTCACCTTGGCGACGACATCTTCTTCCCTAACCAGAACCTATTTTTGCATTTCCAACCCTTCACTCTTTCTCCTTCATGACCTATGTCTTCTCTAGACCCTATCTGGGCCCCAAAATAAGGTATGATAGGGGTGTGGTGCCCCTATCCTCCTAGGATAGGGGGGTGGTGCCCCTATCCCCCTAGGACAGGGGCATGACACCATTTTCCTCACCCCTGAGGGTGGCCCTATGTTCGGTCTGCCCAATCTCCTGTGCATTATTTATCTTTGGGGTTTGCAATTCCTCTTTGTCAACCTTTGGTGGTTGAAAATTAATCCTTGACGCACATATACTAAGGAATTCAATACCCTCATTCATGGACAGATGGGCAATGGATAGATAGATAAAGAGCATAAGGAGAAGATACAATATTTTAAGGTTGTCATCAAGCATTCAAGCATTCAAGTCTTCTTCATTCATCCATTGGAGCAACATTAAATTTGTAAACATGTGTGTGTGTTAGGGTTTTTTCATGTTACATGCCATTTCATACAACATTTGTGGTCACATTCAAGAAGCAAAGCAATCATCGTCAACAAGTTGTAGATCTACAAGGTATACATTTCCATTGTTTACATTCAAGCATTTGTAATTACTTTCTTTCAAGGTTGATTCCTCAACCGGGGTTTGACTGAGGCGAACCCCTATCCACAACCATTCTCCCTCTCTTTTCTATGGGTAGGTTGCAGGTACGCGGCTGTAATTGTAGGTTTGGGCTTCATTTGCAGAGACGGAAGAACCCTTTTTGTTTCATGGATTTTGTGGTGGACCATGTACATTCCCGCCACAATCCTGATGACTTTTCTCCAAATTTGCAAGGCAGATCTGTATCAATCTAATTAGATCATATCTGAAGTTACAACGCGATCCCAAACTGGTAGCTCCTAATTTTACTCATGTCCTCTCTTTTCCACATAGTCAACAAGTCAACTTTCTCATTTACAAAAGAGGGTAAATCATACTTCAACCACTTGCAATCCACTCATAATTCACATCCTTGTTTCCCTCTAATTTGGATCTAGCAGATTCAAGCCCCTCTTTTGAATGTAAAGTATCTCCCAAGTGAAAATCATCCTAGCGGCTTCCTTTCTCTCTCCTAGGTGGGGAGTCACTAGGATCCAATTTTTCACTTTACATTTTGGTGAACCCGATGTCTTACACATTAATTCTGATTTCTCATTCTTATATATTATGAATTGCAACTTTAATTTTAAATTTTCATTTTCAAGTTTGATCTATTTGCAAATTTTAGAGGTTAATTGCATAAAAACCCTAATTTTTCATTTTGAGAAAATTAAGCTTGTGAGGTGTAAAAGTTTAATTGCTTGTTACAGATCTAATTTCTATTTCAAATTTGCAATTCAAATCTATTTCTTTATTCTAAAAATTCAGTGGTTAAATCATAAAACCCTAACTTTTAAGATCTTTTCATTTTTTACCTTTGACTGCAAGTTTGACCAATCTAGACATCTCCAAATCAGTTGTTTTTTTGGAATCAACATTAAAATCATAATTTCTATCATCCCTGGAAATTTCAAAAAAAGTTGGTTGGACTGTGTGCGTTCTCGCCACGGTCCTTAGCTTTTTTCCTAAAATTTTGGGAGATGAAATTGACGGTATTTTCTGCTCAAATCTAGAAAATTAGCGTAATTTATCAATTTTAACACTCTCTAAGGTCAAACAAAAATTCAAAACTTATCAAATTCACATCTTAAAATTATTTTTCATAAAAAAGTCCTAATTTTTAGATCTACTTTTCCAGCAAATTCAAATTTCACTTAAGAGATTTTTAAATGGAAATTAATAAATTGGATTTGTTTGCTCTTTCGCATATGATTACATTGCTTTTAGCATATATTTATCATGTGTCAGACAAGAGTTTATTTCATTTCATGTTGCTTCTCTTTCTTCATATCACTTGGTCATATTGTGTTGTTACGATTTTCAAATTATTTTCTTTTCAGTTAGATCTCAAAGCTTTCATGTATTATTTTTGTTGCATTATGGTGATGTTGTTAACAAAATACATTTCTTATGTTAATCGCCTTAAAGCTTTTGTAGATCCTAAACCTAAAGATCCTAATCTTTGTACCTCTCCTAGGGTATCTTATGTGGATGAAATGAGACCCGATTCTTTAACCAATGATCTTTCTAAAGGAGAGCAAGCATTGGAAAGTAATATGGATCCATCTTCTTCTCATACACATACCCTTGAGCAAGGGGGGCAATATGAAAACATAAACATTCTTACATCTTTAGATCCTACTTATTCTCCTAAGACCTATCTTCAACATCAATGTCTATGTAGGGAGGATGATGTCATGCATTTTATTCATGACCTTTCTCCTCGCATAGAAATCACTAAAAATGAGCTTTTAGATGATGAAGATGTTCTTCCCCAATCTTCCAACAAGGATAAGCTTGATAAAGGCAAAGAGATTTTCATTTCACACGATACTCCTCCTTCATCTACAAATCCTTTTATGCCTCCTTACACATCAGATTTCAAAGAAATTCATGATCTTGTTCCTCTATCTAGTCAATTGAAATATTCTTATAGTCGTGGCTTTCATATAATTACAAAACAAGGTTTTAAAGGACAATGAATTGGGAAATTTGAGCATGGAATTCATGTCCCTATAAACCCTCCTACAAAAACTACTACAAAGGGTCTAGGAATTAGTATCCCTCTTTCTATGGACGGATTCCTTAGGCTTCAAAACTTTCAAGATTACCTTCAAAAACAACAAATCAAGAGAGCCCGCAAAAATGCTTCTTCTTCAAAGCGCCCTTTTTGTTCATTTCATCAAACCCATGACCATAATGCTGAAGATTGCCCTGATTTTCAAAAATCTATTCAAGATGGCATAGAAAGTGGCAAAATTAGAATTGTGGATAATGAAACTCCTTCTTCTAACAAACCCTCTTCTTCATGGGAAGCTGATATTTACCATCTTGAGAGATTAGCTACAAGAATCTATTGGAGGTTGAAATATGACAAGAACATTTCCTTTCCTCCTCAAAATAAAACCAAAAATCTTAAGCAAGTGAAAGGTATTGAATATTACATTTTTCATGATTTATATTCACATTCTCTTGTAAAATGTTATGCATTTAAGAAATTCATTCAACTACAATATGATCTTGCACACATTTGTCTCACAGAAGATCTAGCTGTATTTCTTGGTAAAAACATTGTGCCTTAGCACTTCTTTTCCCTTATGTTGCTCTTCACCCTATGGCATAATTAACCCATTTAATGGGAGCTCTTTATCATTAGTGGTGGTATTGTTTCACTTTAACATACTTTGCGGCAACAACATGAAGTCCAGTTTTCTTCTTCTTTCTATATATTTATCTCTATCTTTGTGCATTATTCATTATTAGATCTCTTTTCTTGCATAGGGTTATTCTTATGTGAGCATATTATTGTTCTTTGGTTTACCTCTTTTCTTGGAGAGGGGCATCTTTAATGAGTATTGCACTTCTTCTCTTTCCTTCATTCTCTTGGAAATCTTACCTCTTCTAAGGTTTTGATTGTTCGCAAATATGATATGTACCTTAGTAGGGAATGATCTCTTGAGAAGCATGTATCCCTTCCTTGAAAGGATATTGTTCCACTAGGATGGCATATCACTTGAAACTAATTGCCATCAGAAAATGTGTAGTGTTTCTCCTTGTTCTCCTCACTTGTGGGGGCAAGGATTTTCACTCCTTTCCCTTTCTTTCTTTCTCATTTAACATTATTTCCTTTAGGGGTTGTATTTTTCATATGTGATTATAATTTCTTACAATGGTATGCTTTTATGATTAATCCCCCTTGGGGAACATATGATGCTATTTCTCTCTTCCTTTCAAAGATTACCACTTCTTGAGACATGTATTTTACATTTACTAATGTCTTTTCTTGCATGTGTTCATGTAAGTTAACTATACATATGCTTATGTTT
This sequence comes from Cryptomeria japonica, assembly GCF_030272615.1. Classification (NCBI taxonomy): domain Eukaryota; kingdom Viridiplantae; phylum Streptophyta; class Pinopsida; order Cupressales; family Cupressaceae; genus Cryptomeria; species Cryptomeria japonica. Next base: position 152,464,045 of record NC_081405.1, on the reverse strand, counting down.
AATCTCTCTCTAGTAGATTGTGTAAGCTCTTCTCATTGTCCCATTAGCTTGGGGGTAAATGATCCTTTTCTCTCTCTTTCTCTAGGGATCCACTTTACCCTATTAAGTGGATGGTGTGAGTTATATTACTTGATGTCATTCCTTTTGCACAATTGTTGGTTATTGGCTCAAAGGATTCTCTCTTATACAAGAAGTGTTAGTCATTGACTAAGACCTCTTTTACACTCAGTAGTGTACATCTATGATAAATCCAACCATCCCTTTGGGGGCTAAACATGAGTCATCCCTCATCAAGAATCCCTTTCACCTAGAAATAGGAGGAAGGATTGCATTCTTGTTCTTCCCTTTTCCTGAACTATAAGATGTTATATTTGTCTAAGACAACTCCTCTTGGGGGTAGATGTATTTTGAACAAATATCTCTTCTCCTCCAAGGATCACCTTTACACTTACAACTAGATATCTCTTTTCAACTATCTTATCCTTGCTCGAAGAGTATTCCCTCTCTTGCTTGGATTTATGACATTGTTGCATAGCAGATATCTTCTTTGTGATGAAGGTAGGTATCCTTGTTCTTATTTCATTAAGATATCAACATTAACCTATGTTGACATCTTAAGGGAGGGGCACCCACACTACTCCTTTGTACTACACTTCTCTCATGCATTAAACAATGGGACATTCTTGGAACCAAAGGGAAACCTCTTAGAGCAAGATGTTGTCACTTTTTGTACATTGGGTCATTCTCGGAACCAAAGCATGGTCTCTTAGAGAGAGATATCTTCACTTCTTCTTGTCTTGTACAGTGAAACATTCTTGGAACCAGAGGGAAACCTTTTAGAGCAAGATGTCGTCACTTTTCTCTTGTATAGTGGGTCATTCTTACAACTAGAGCACAGTCTCTTAGAGAGAGATGATGCCACTTTTATTTTATGCGGGGTGATTATTCTCAGAACTAGAGCATGGTCTCTTAGAGCAAGATATCACACCTTTCTTAACACTTGTACTATACATTCTATACAAGTTGTAGTGTACTCGGGCATAGAATCCTATGAGGTGCTTTGAACCTCACTTGCACACACACACATGAGGTTGAGTGGAACTAATAGTGTTCTCACTCTCTCTCTCTTTACATAAATCGGTTAGACAGGCTTTAGGGGCGAGATTTTCCATGTCCTTTTCTCCATCACCTAGTTTTAGGGGAGAGATATCGATGGTTTCTTTCTTCTTCACTTTTCTTCTCATGTATCACCAAAGTGTGTATTCATGTCCTCTATCTTCTTCCTCTCATGAACTCATAGTTTTACTATTGATAGTTCATGGATGATGTCAGCTTTTCTCTTTTATGTGATCTCTCATGTTTATGTGATGGCATTAGTCTTTGTGTCGTGATTAGTTGTTGAGACATCTAATCTTGAGATCTCTTCGGCTAGTTAGTTTGTCGTCTTGTGTCTTGTTCTTGTCATGTCTTTCTGAGCTTTGTCTTTGTTTTGTGTGTCTTGTGCCTTTTTGTTTTGTGTGCTCTTGCATATGTTGGCATGAGTTAAGACCCTAAGATTGGGGGCTTTTTGCTCCTCAATATTAGTGGTGTCTTATACTCCTTGTGGTATTGCTCTTCAATTCTCTCTTTCTTCTACTTTAGTGGCAGTAGTGGCGTAAGCCCATACTCCCACTAAAGTGGGTGATAAATGTAGTGTCATAAAATTGCGATCCCTGCAATTCTAACCACATTTGGGGTCCTCACCTTGGCAATGACATCTTCTTCCCTAACCAAGACCTGTTTCTGCATTTCCAACCCTTCACTCTTTCTCCTTCATGACCTGTGTTTGCTCCAAAACCTATCTGAGCCCCAAAATAGGGTAGGACAGGGGCGCGGCACCCTTTTCCTCACCCCTTAGGGTGGCCCTATGTTCAATCTACCCGATTTCCTATGCATTCTTTGTCTTCAGGGTTTGCCATTCCTCTTTATCGGCCTTCAGTGGTTGAAAATTAATCCTTGAGGCATGCATAAAAAGGAATTCAATACCCCCATTCATGGATGGATGGAAACGAATAGACAAATAAAGAGCATAAGGATAAGATACAATATTTCAAGGTCGTCATCAAGCATTCAAGTCTTCTTCATTCATCCATTGGAGCAACATCACATTTGCAATCATGTGTGTGTGTTAGGGTTTTGTCATGTTACATGCCATTTCATACAACATTTGTGGTTACATTCAAGAAGAAAAACAATCATCATCAACAAGTTGCAGATCTACAAGGTATACATTTTAATTATTTACATTCAAACATTTGCAATTACTTTCTTTCAAGGTTGATTCCTCAATCGGGGTTTGACAGAGGCAAACCCCAATCCACAACCATTCTCCTTCTCTTTTATGTGTGTAGGTTGCAGGTGTGCAACTATAATTTTAGGTTTGGGCTTCATTTGTAGAGATGAAAGAACCCTTTTCATTTCGTGGATTTTGTGGCGCACCATGTACATCCCTGCCACGGTTCCAATGACTTTTCTCCAAATTTGCAGGGCAGTTCCATATCAGTCTAATTAGCTCAGATCTGAAGTTACAACGCTATCCCGAACTGGTAGCTCCTCATTTTACTTATTTCCTCTATGTTTTCCACATAGTCAACAAGTCAACTTTATCATTTACAAAAGAGCGTAAATCACACTTCAACCACTTGCAATCCACCCAGAATTCACATCCTTGTTTCCCTCGAATTTGGATCTAGCAGATTCAAGCCCCTCTTTTGAATGTAAAGTATCTCCCAAGTGAAAATCATCCTAGTGGCTTCCTTTCTCTCTCCTGGGTGGAAAGTCACTAGGATCTAGTTTTCCACTTTACACCATCTTTCATGCAATCTTATGTTGTCCATTTGAGCTTCAAAATCCATTCCCATACCCCCATAATGCCAAAATATTGCCTAATCCAAAGCACTTGTCCATCTCTCATTTTCAATCCATATCATCCTATCTTGTTATGTGGTGGAGAATAAGCCACACATCCCTCATCAAAAGAACAAATAAAGTGGAGTAATTGGGTGCATCCACTTCATCAAGCTCATGAAGGAAGAAGTGAGGAAGCTAAGGTATAAAGGTTGAATTGTTTGTTTAAATGTTTTTATTAGTGTTTCATTTGGTTCGTGAATTTGATCATTAGCTTAGATTTTTTCCCTCTTCATTTTGGCACGCCTGGTGAGACCCCAAGTCCCTAAAATCTTACATTTTTGCAAGTGTTCGTAGAAATTTTCAATCGGTGTCACATCGATGTCTCCATTTTGGATGGACATCTTTGTCTGTCCTTAGATGTTTGAGGGAATCTAAATCAAGGTCTGTGTTCAAAAAAAATTCCCACCTAACTATTTTGTGTGTAGGAATTGCAAATCAACATCTTCACCTGGAGGTCGATGTCCCCGCCTATGTTTCAATGCCTCTGTAGGCTTCGATCGATATCTCCATCTGAATATTTTCCCCTTGTAGTTCTTTTGTTCTTAGTAAAAATTTCAATTTTTTTTTACATACTATCCTTAAAAACACAAAAAAATACTTTGTTCTATTTAAAATTTCATTCCTAATAGTTAGCATCTAGATTTTTTTTAAAATATTTGCATTTTTAGGAGTTTTGGCTAACCATTTTTTGTAGACTGTGCATTGATGTCTATGTAGACATTTCAACGTCTACGCTGATAGATCAGTGTCCCCACCTTGGTGCTTTTCCTGCTTAATCCCTGTTTTCCAAATTTTGAATTTTTAAACTAATTGTTTGTGTCTAGAACCTACATCGACGTTTGCATTAACTATTGTAACGTCTCCATTTAAATTTTTTTACGTGTTCTCTATTTTTTAATTTTGAATTTTCAGATTAATTATTTTCTGGGCAAAGCCTCAATCGATGTCTGCACAGACGAGTTGGCGTATATGCTTGAACTTGAATGTCTCTATTGTAAGTGCTTATTTTAAAGTTTTTGCTAACTCTTTCTTGTCCTTGTGGCTTCTTCATTTGACCAAGACTGAAAAGTAAGACTATTAACAAGTGTTGTAGGACATTTTGTCGAAGAAAAACATGATTTTTCACTAATTTAGATTTAATTTTTTTTCTTAGAATAGAAAACATTTATTTTGGGGTTAAAAAGAACAAGTGCTTTATGTGTCTTATGTGCTTGCACATTGTGTAGGTTAAACCCACCATTACAATTAGTATCCTCTCCCCTCGCCTTTGTAGATCTTGGGTGAAAGAGAAAAGTGATTAACAACACCCATCTTTTTATTTTGAGAAGAGAATCACCTCTTAGGGGTCTCATCACCCCAATGGAGTGTTTAAAAATTGAGGTACGTTGGGGATATTCTCGCAGCGGGATCGCAAATGGTGTTTTTTGAGCCACTATACAAATACATTGGTTAAACAGCTAGAGTGTTGAGTAAATTCGACTATGTGAAGGCCTTCTTTGCACCGATAAGCTCAATTAAAGTCTTAAGTGGCTTTCTTCGAGAATGTGTTGTTGGACTGGGATCCCTCAGAAATTTACTAGACACCTTGTTTTAGTTGCCAAAATCTTATTGCTTGTTGGTGCAAGGGGTCGGACCTCTGAAGTCATCCCAATTCGTACCAATAGAGATAGATGTCCCCTAGTTCATAAGATCTTTGGATCTTTGGGGTTTGAGATTCTGGTATGCTCGAGAAGTGAGTGTCATGGTGGGGGATCTAGCGCTACCAAATCTCTATCTATCTGCTTTGTCTAGGTATTTGGAGAAATCCAAGTGGGGATCCAATGAGTAGAATCCACTTTCCATCCTAGGTCATATTTCTTTTGCGTATCTTTATTGTTCATACCTGTAAACTTTGTCACATTGGACTAATCTAGGCCCCTCTCTTTTACGCTTGCTTCAAGCATTACCTTGGCCAATGTGTATTCGTTATTTGACATTTCTTGCCAAGACAAAACAAATCCAAAGTCACTTTCCTCCCATGCACCATAAATACAAGTCACTCAAACATCCCAAGAGATCCATTTACCATGAAGTCAAGAAGAAGAAACCCAACTATAAGAAAATCCTCAAGCGTTGTAGTTTCTTGTATAAGAACCATGAACTCTTGTTGAAAAATTGTACCTTCCTACACCATTTTCACAATTATCTACACAGTTATGGTAATGAGTTTGATGAAGAACCTTTGAGGACTCATGATTTTCACCAAAGATCAAGATTATCCCAATTCCTTAATAGGAGTGGTAGTATTTCATTGTCCAATTTGCCTCTACCAGAGATCACCTTTTGAGTCATTCCATGTCTAGGGTAACCTTCCCTCTCTTCTTTCCTCCAAACCGTATTCTTCCATAATCATTCTCATTTCACCCTTGAAGACTTAGCACATCATTCTAATCAACAACCTTAATCCCAATCAATCAATCAATCAACCAATCTAAGGTCAACACTTTGCAAAGTCTGACTTAGACCTTTATCACTCCTTGATCCCAATTATCCTTGTACTTGAGAAAGAATCTATCTCAAGTACCTTTCTTAATTGATTCTAATCACGTGGGTTGATCCAAACCCTAATCCTTTGTCTTATGTTGCTTAGGAATGAAGTCTATCCTAAGTACAAGAAAGCTTGATCCTAATCCAAAGGTTTGAGTTTAGCCTAGCTTGGTTGTTACCTCACTTTTAGGATCATATCATTTACCCCTACACCTCATCTATGTCCTAATCCAAGGGTTGACATGTTATCCAAATCAATCTTGTCCTAATCCAAGGACCATCCAATCGAACCCAAATCAAACCTAATCCAAATTTGCTAAGTTCTTGTCCTCATCTAATGTCATCTCATCACTTTTCTCACCAAGTCCAAAATCCATTCAATCCTCCATCTTCTCACTCCATTCTTGTAATTTTCTAAGCTACCCATGTATGGTCTTGATTCACTCCTAAAAAGCGAAGATGGTAGCTAAAGGTAGTGAGATGCTCGAACCTAGTCTCCTTGTTGATCATGACACCCAAGCAAAAGAACAATTAGTTGACCAACCCGAGCATTCCCCACATCTAAAGACCTTCATAAATGACCTTTACAATCAAGAAATGGAAAAATTATTCAAAGTCAACCCTAATGGGCTCCTAGTTGAGCTTATCAGACAAGGGGCAAATTAGCCCTCTGGCTTTGACTGAACAGTCCTTGACATTCATGCAGAAGGTGACCTTGCAAACCACCCTATCATCAATACTAGTCTCCATCCACCACCTGCCACTTTAGGACCTACTATCCCTTCACCTACTAGTACATCTAATCCAAACATCTTGCAACCCCCCAGGTCGTCTACACCTCTTCATAATTCAGCCAATTACATCAACACTAGCTTACCTCCCATTAGCACCATTATCGCTTTGCAACCCTTAGTCACTTTGCAACTTCTCATCTCCTCCTATCAATATATTGGTGGTTGTATACCGGTTGTGTCTATACACATACCAAACTCTAACACATGTCAGTACATTTCTAATGTATGTAACCAACAACTTGACCTTACAAAGGAACTCCAGGACATGAAGGATCTTATCAAAAACCTTAAGGATAAGAAATCGTATACATTTAAGGAAATTTGTCCTTGTCCCTATGATCCTTCCATTTCACTGGCTTTGTATCCCCCTAGTTTTAAAATGCCTAAGTTCGAGAAATACAAAGGCAAAGGGGACCCTATAGATCATGTGTGATAATTCTATATAGCCTATCAAGAGATCTCTTATAGTGATGTCTACTTACGTTGACTATTTCCTAAGAGTCTTAGTGGACCTACCCTTGCTTAGTTCTTGACTTTGCCTGGTGGCTCCATCAAGTCATTCTCGGACCTTGTAGAAAATTTTGTGTTCCATTATGAATATAACATTAAAAATGATGCCTTTATGATGGACCTATGCAACATAAAGCAAAGGCTTGGAGAGACCTTCGCTAACTTCTTACAAAGATGGTGACACCTCATCAATAAATTCCCTTGGGACATACTAGAGTCTTACCAAATTGAGTTGTTCCAACAGAATCTAGTGTTAGAAATGTCTTGTCATTTGACTTGTTAGAACCTTGATTCCTTTGAACAAGTCACTGAGAAGGGTATAGCATTATAAAGAGTTCTCCTAGAGGAAGGTACTCTAAAACCCTACTATAAATATTCCAAAGGGTCCTCCTCCTAAAATGACAAGCCTAGGTTTTGGTCCAATTTTTTATTTATTTTTAATGATGGAGTCACCGATACTAAATATGAGCAAACCGTGACCATCTCAACCAAACCCACCACCACCAATAATCAATCCAACAACCATTCAAATTTACGTAACCTTGATCCCAACCTCACAACATCATCTTCATTCAAGGTCACCCCTCCCATTCTAATAATCAATCCCAACATGAGTACACCTCGCTTGTTGAACCCATAGAGGTCATCTTTCAAAAGCTTTTCAAGTCTAGCACTATTTTCTTCCCGATGACTCATATTTTTTATGCTAATCAACCAAAATCTAGATGGTACAATAAGTATGAATATTGTGACTATGATCGCATGTCTAAGGTCATGATACATGAAAGTGTATGAAGCTTAAAAATTATATCCAAGACCTGATTGAAAAAGATGATGTCGAAGTTGTGGTTGACAAGCCTATCAATTCAAATGACAAGCTTAAAGTGTATCAGGACCCCTTCCCTAAGCATGGTAAAGAAAAAATCTCATCATCTCATGAGGTCCATTATGATTACACCAATAACATCACTGTATTTGACTCCTTCGTAGGCCACATTGATCCCACTAACACCTACATCAACATTATTACCATCCAAGGAGTTGATCCCTTGTCTACTTCTCACCGAGCCAGGGTAACCATTTAGGGTGCCCCTTCTACCCAACAACCCAACAAGCCTAAGTCATTCAAGGTGCTTCATCTTTCACCTCATTTTCTGATAATGACTACAATGCCACTATCTACATATGGAGAGTTACTATCCAAGGAGATCCTCCTCCCCCTCCACAAGTTTCCACATCATGCACTAATTACTATGATATCCTTGACCATCTCAGCAAGATTCTTGCACAGATCTCCATTCTTTAACTCCTAAAGACCTCACTCTTTCACAAAGAGATCCTTGAATAGGCCCTCCTGGAATCCCATGTTCCAGAGAACATAAATGTTGCCCAATTTCAAGCCTTAATTTGCATCCTTTCTACACAACACTATCTCATCTTCACCTCGAAATATTCTCCAACTACTAACCCATCCCACAATAAACTTCTTCATATTGAAGCCACCATACACAAGCACAAAATAAAGAAAATCCTTATAGACGGTGGATCTGGACTAAATCTTTGTACATATAAATTGATGAAAACTAGGTATTTTTTAAGACCTGGTTAACACGTCTGACAAAATCAGAATAAAAGCCTATGATGATGTACAAAAGGGTCCCCAAAGGCACAATCACATTACCTCTTCAAGTGGTCCATGCAATGGTGGAAACTTTTTATCAGGTCCTAGACCTTGATCTCCCCTATAACATCCTCCTTGATCGTCCATGGATCCATTCCATTCAAGTAATGTCACCCACTTACCATCAATGCCTTAAATTCCCTTACAATGGCAGAGAAGTCACCATCTCGACTGATCCTGCAAACCTTTCCAGTATTGCAAACTACTCAAGGGAAAGAACCCCTAGCATTTACGACTCAACAAAATAGTTTTGTTGCCTCCATATGACCCTTAAAATATTGCATCCACCTCCACTCAACCCAAGATCAAGGTTAAGATAGTTGACAATGGTTGTGGAGAGTATATGGTCCAGAATGCACTCTATGTGGGACAACTCCCACCCTCTCCCAAGTCATATGGAAGGCTTGAGGAAATTGAGATTCAAAATTTGCTTACTATGAAATGCAATAAAATCACCTTTGAGCAGTGGGGCCCACTTGATGAAGAGAATCTGTAAATTGATATCACTTCTTAGCTCTACCGAGAAGAGGATGAAGCACTAGTAGATATACCAAAGCAAATGTATCCTAAAGTATATGCTATTGTAGAAAAGATGGGATATAAGGACATGGTATTGGACCTCGAGAACAAGGAAGGAAAGTGCCCATCTCACTAGCCACATACAAGTACAATAGGGGCTTGGGTTACTCACCAGTGCCTAAGATTACTATCGTTGGTGCTCCGACAAAACCTCCCTCTAAAGTCAATGACTATTATGAAGAGGAATTCCATGAAATTCCCTTAGAATACCTTGATGACCTCTTCAATGATGCCTACATCAACACCATCACTCCCATTGCCCCTTCCGATCCACCAAAACTAAAACTTGTCCACCCAAAACTCATTGACTAGGACCAACAAGGACCACCTGCCCTTGACATTTGCACTGATGACAATGCCCTCTTGATGTTATTAAACATGTGAGACCTTGAGAATCACACATCTGTGAATGAAATCCAACTGAATAGGAAGACATACTTTGATAGTTAAGTCAACTCTCTTAGTCACAAAAATGAAAATAAAAATAAAAATACAAATTCCCCTAGTGAAAGCCTCTCTAAGGTGCCTTTGGATGAAAAAAAAAGTAAAAAATAGGAAGTATCTTCTAGTGAAAACCTGGATCAGGCGCTAGAAGATGAGATACTTGACTTGCCGACCATGGTTCCATTGTATAAGGAGAAATCATCATTGTTGATCAAAGAAACGGATGCCATCAACATGGGTACACATGACAATCCAAAGAATGTACTTGTTGCAAAGTCCCTTATAGATAAGAAAAAATAAAACTTCATAAGCTTCCTTAATGAGATACAAATCAACTTTTCCTAGTCTTACATTCATATGTCAGGCCTTGATCCAAAAATGGTAGTACACAATCTTGTTGTTCGACTAGATGCATAACCAGTAAAACAAAAACTTTGCAAGATGAATGCACAAATTACCCTATTTGTCAAAGCAAAACTACAGAAGATATTGGATGTCAGATTCATTAAACCCATTGATCCTCAGTGGGTCTCAAACATTGTACCTGTCGGTAAGCCCACTAGGAGCATAAGGATTTGTACAGGCTTCAGGGATCTCAACAAAGCATGTCCTAAAGATGATTTTCCATTACCTTACATAAATATGATCTTTGATCTAACAACTAGGCACAAAATGCTTTCCTTAATGGATGGTTTCTCTAGATGTAAGCAAATTAAGATCATCGAAGAAGACCAACATAAGACAACATTCACCACTCCTCGGGGAACATTTTGTTATCAGGTCATGCCCTTTGGGTTAAAGAACATAGGAGATAGTTATTAAAGAGTGATGACAACCATTTTCCTTGATCTCCTACATGACATCATGAAAAACTACGTGGATGACCTCCTGAGAAAGTTTAAGACACGTGAAGAATGCATCCCTGTCCTAAGGAAAATCTTTTTGAGACTAGAAAAGTACAAGTTACGACTTAATGCTAAGAAGTGTGTCTTTGGCGTCACATCTGGAAAATTGCTGGGATTCATTGAGTCTCACTGAGGAATTGAAGTAGATCTGAATAAAATCAAAGTAATCATGGAAATTCATCCCCCTAAGACACTCAGGCAACGTCGTAGTCTACAAGGCAAGCTTCAATCCATCCGTCAGTTTATAGCACAACTTGTAGATAAGTGCCATCCTTCTGCACATCTCCTACGTAAGGACACCAAGTTTAAGTGGGACTGCCTTTGTCAAAAAGATTTTGATAAACTAAAAGAGTCCTTGGCCTCCCCTCCAATATTAATACCACCTATTCTGGGACAACCACTTCTCTTGTACATATCAACAACTATAGTGGCCTTGGGAGCATTACTTACACAAACTAATGACAAAGCTAAAGAACATGCAAATTATTACATCAGTCACACTCTTGTTAGATATGAGCTCAATTATACTCTTGTAGAACGAGCATGCCTGACACTCGTCTTTAGCACTCGGAAGCTTTTCCATTACATGCTTAATAAAAAGACCAATCTCATAGCAAAGATAGATCCCCTCTAGTAACTATTATCTAAGGTTGCTCTTGTTGGGTGTACAACTAAATGGGTCATGTTGCTGAGCAAGTTTGACATTGAGTATGTAGACATGAAAGAAATAAAATAAAAATTCACCGCAGATCAACTGTTTGATGCTCCTCTTCAAGCAGATCACCTCCTCATAGAAAAGTTTCTTGATGATTCCATCATGTCCATCACACAATGGCAGTTGTATTTTGATGGTTCTTGCACATAACATGGATCATGGGTAGGCATCTTATTGATTACCCCTCAAGGTGATTGCATTTTGAAATCTTAAAAGATAGCCTTTGCATGTACAAACAACATCGTGGAGTTTGAAGCCCTCATCATAGGATTCTATTTGGATATTCAATGGAAAATTATTGATATGCATGTCTATGGAGATTCTCAACTGGTCATTAGACAAGTCAATGGTGAGTACTGTAGTCACATAAATCTGTCCATTTTAATTAAATGAATATTTTGTATTTATTTGATTAAAAATCCACTAGCCATCAATTAATTAAATAAATATTTAATTAATTCATCCCCAAACATTCTTCTATTAATTAAATAAATTATTTAATTTATTTTAATTAATTCATTAAATCAAATTCCATTCAATTAAATAAATAAAATCAATTTATTTAATTAAAATCCCCCTATTCCTCTTTTAAATAAATTAAAATTTATTTAAATCATTTTAAAAACCCCCCCACTTGCATTTTCCTACAAATGCAACTTGCACACATTTATTGAAATAAATGAATTTTTATTTTAATAAAATCTTATTTTCCATCACCCACCAAATCCACTTGCAAATCTAATCCCCTTCTAGATTCTTCTAACCCCTTCCTAATTAGCCTAATCCATCCCCTAATTATTGTCACATTCCTAAGCAAAATGGAGTCACTTCTCAAAGACTCCAAAGTCTTTGAAAAGCATTTAATGCTTTGTGTGTTCAACAAATTAACCCCCAAAGTCTTCCAAGACCACTAATGGCTCTTACATGACCATTTATGGCTCTTACATAACCATTTATGGTTATTTCAAACTTGTCTCCCCAAACATTTATTGTTTTGACCATATTCATCCATTTCACATTTGCACAAGAGTTTATCCATTGGATAACAGCTTTATTCTTTAAATAAAGAGTTTATTCATTCAACCAACCTTGACTATAACTCCCAAGGTCATGTCAAGCATTAAATGCTTATTCTCTCTCCTCTCAACCTATCTCACATTAACACTTGTCATCCTGGGATTGGGTTGAAAGCCCTCACATGGATTTGAAATCATTCAATCCTGACCCTTGTTGAGATTACTCAATCTCAACCATCCATTGCTCCATTTTTCCTATAAATAGAGCCCATTTCTTCATAATCCAGATCCTGAAAAATTGTATGCATTTAGGCTATAGGCATTTTTAGAGAGCATTTTAGCATAATTATCTAATATCTTGTCTTTTTGATAAAATCAATCATTTTAGCATCAATAGCATACTATTAGCTTTTCATTTCACATTTGAAGCACAATACTACAATCTCAATCCTCTATAAGCATCCATAGTGCAAAAAGCTGCTGAGAGCTACACTATTTTGGAACTTGGAGAGGAGAGGAACAAGGGAGAAAGGAGCCAAGACCATGCTAAGAGGCATTTGGAGATGTCTCATTATCTTTGTTTCTTTAGTTAGATATATTAGCATGTTTTTAGTGTCTCTCTTGGTATGTCTTTTTAGATTAGTTTTTGATTGACTAACACCAACGATCTTTTTGGTTTTCGTGTGTTGTTTGTCATTTGCTAACCTTGTCCATTTAGGAAGGCATCATTTGGTGAACCCGACGTGAATCGAAGCACCAAAAAAATACCATTTTTTTTGTAAACTAACATGTCTGATTGTTGAAATTGTCACACAGGTTGCGCTTCGGCGTTATTGAACACATTCTATCGCTACTGACACTTTTTCTTTTAGCGCTATTGTCACTACAATAGTGCTATTGTTAAACTTTCAGCGCTGTTGTATTTGTTTTGGTGCTTTTGCTGTTCTTTTGACGCTATTAAAACTCTTTAAGCGCTTTTGCCTCTCGGGCTTTATCCTTCTTTCAGCGCTTCTGTGTAAAATAGCGCTTCTGTTTAAATGCAGACTAGCGCTATTGCAACAGAATGTTGTAAAACTCACCTTGTAACCAAAAAATTGAAAATCTTAGGCTTGTGGAAGCCCCCCCTTGGACATCGATTTTACTAACAAAATTGTGGTTTGTGCAGGTTAAAACTCACAAATTTTCCTTTGGTGCTTTTAAAACACTTGAAAACAAACATTTAACTTCCATTGCAAGTTAGGATTCATCTTTATTTTGGTGCTTAAAATCAAACACACAAATTTGCTTTTATTGCATCAAACTAAAAAAAAGATTTACAATCCACACTTTCAAATTTGGTGCACATAAAAAGAACAATCCATTTGTTTTGATTTTTGCAAACAAATTTTACTTCAAGCAAACGTGTATTTTCATTAAGTTGACTAGGATTTCCAAATTCTAGATTACAAAACACATTGCTTTTGAAAGTTAAAAAGAACACCATTGTTGTTGGAGCAACATCTCCAAATAGTTAGACCACATTTTGAAAATGATGGATTAAAAAGAACAAAGTGTTTTTCGTGTTTGGCACGCTTGTGCAAAAAGTCAGTCGAGTGGTCCCACTTCTAACACACACTATCCTCTCCCTTGGCTCTCGTGGTCCTAGGTGCAAGAGAAAAGTGTTAGTAACACTCAAATTTTATCTTTTTAAGAGAGGCCTGCCAAGGGATCGATACTCTTGGGAACAACCTCGAGCGGTAAATCCTTCGAGCCGCTATAGAAATCAGGTGAGAGTGAAAGTTGTAGCCTTGGGTATAGTTGTTCCTACAGTGTAATTGGCATAAAGGACAAATGGGCCCCACCACTAGTTACAAGGCTCTTAAGTGAGTCACTGCAGAATGAACTTATGTCCAAAAACATCGAACATGACTAAACACCTTTAAGTAGTAGCCCACCTGTTCTATTGATTGAAGATATTTGCGATATAATTTAGTGCAAGAGCATAGGTGGTTTTGCTCCCAAGATACTCACCATACATATTTCCTTGAGTAGAAACATAGCTTTTTGAAAAGTCACTTATGACTTGATAAAAGTGGTGACTCCCCCATCATAGGGATCATCTATTTGTTATGCTCGTGCAAGACTTAGTATATCACATCCTTACCTGCCACGATGGGATTCATAAGGTATGTAGTACCAAAGTCGAAGAAATATCAAGATGTGGGCTAAATTTATCACAACTGGCCATTTGACCTTAGGGATAAAAAGTGTTTGAAGTGTGTTCATTTTAAAGACCAAGTGCAAATTGAGTCGACTTCAGGCTTTGGAAATACACCTTAAAATACATCTAAAGGAAGGGTCATATACAAGTCCAAGGATTGGGTTGATCTAGACCCATACTCATTTGTGCCTTTTAGGCAACATTCTTGTGTTTGTGTGCTTGCTTTGTTTTCTTGTCAAAGAAACATCCAAAAGAAAATCACTTTCCAAAACAAAGTATTCATCCAACCAAACACATCAAAAACAAAAGTGCAAACAACAAGAGAATCAAAGCTTTATGACCATTCTTCTCATCTTGTGAAAGAAGAAGCATCATCAGAATATCAACTTGAAAAGAAGACCATTAAGCTCAAAGGCTTTGATCAAAAGAAGGAAGTTCTTCTATATAAATCGACAAATCTTTGTCTCACATAGAGTCTTTCTGCATTGCGTGTGTCTTTACCTTCAAGGCAAAACAAGCGAATTTGATTCTGAATCATTGAACCATAGAGCTTTTATGCAATATAGAGCTCAGAGTTATCACAAAAACCAAGGAGGAAAGATTAATCCCAACTTCTTCCCAAACATCTATATCACATACAACATAGCTCGAGAAATACCACCAACACCCAAAAGAGAAGAGGTAGAGTTTGTCCCATTTGTAACACAAAGTTTTTATTGAAGTTGAAAACATTTTCATCCATCATCTCACTCATACATCATCATTTCATCATCAATCCGTCCCAACTCTCAAAAACATTAAGAGGTTCTCGTTCCAAATTCTTTTTTAGATATTGCTTGAATCAAACACTTCACATCACTTTTTAGATTGTTTCTACATCTAGGATAAGCTCATCCTAAGAAACACATCTACGCAGGTTAAAACTAGTTCATGAGTGAATCCTCTCATTACTAGGTAGTTAAATCTATAACACATCTCAGATTTCTCTACACCTTATCACATCAAAATCTTATCAGGCAAGCAAGCAATTCAAAGAAGGAATTTCAGTTACATCTACCTTAAAAGTGCTAAAGAGATCTACATGCAACACAATTCACCCATCATCAATCTCTCATTTCATCAAAAACTCATCATCACTTTCACTCAACTTCAACAAAGCCTCATAAGCAAAATGGCTCAAACCCAATCACAATCAAGGCAACGAGAAATAGTAATAGAAGAAGAAGAAGAGGAAAATCTCAATGAATTCCAAGAAGCACTTGGAGGAAATGCAAATGACGAAAACCCAAGTACTCCTACTCCTGCAACAATCGAAAGGGCTCAGCATAACCCTCTCTTTAACAGATTGTTTGATGAAATACTCAGGAGCAATGCGGATGCTCACTTCTTAAGACTCGCTCAAGAAGGAGCAAAACTCCCCTCTGACTTTGATCTTGCCCAATTAAGACAAGCATCAGAAAGACAAAGTCACCATGAAGAGGAAAGAGGTAGAGATCCCATCAGATATAACATTCCTCGAGGTAACCCACCACCTCCTCCTCCAAATGAAATGGAGATGTTGTGGCAACAAGTCGAGAATCTCGCCCAACAACTTCATAGTGGTGTTAAGACCAATCAATTCTCACTTAACGACATATGTCCCTATCCTTTTGATAGGAATCTTTATATGCCACCCTTTCCATGCGGGTTCGAAACACCAAAATTCAAAAAATATAGAGGAAAGGGAGATCCTCGTGATCATGTCCGAGAATTTCATTCTGCTTGCCTCGAAGTGGCATATGAAGACACATACCTCATGCGCCTTTTTCCCCAAAGCTTGGGAGGAGCAACCACATCATGGTTTTCTCGACTATCAGGTGGCATTAGAACATTTGAGGAACTCATCCAAAAGTTCCTAGCTCATTACTCTCATAACATTGAACGCGACATCTGTAAAGCGGAAAAATCGCGATCGAACCCTAGTAGCTCTCCCCTCTTCCAACTCCAAGGAGAGAGAAGGGAGGTTCGCTAGGATTCGATGGTTTTCACTTAGGGGGGAGACTTTACATTCAAAAGAGGGGTTGAAACCCACAAGATCCAATCCCACGCAATGCAAGATTGGATGCTAAATGAGTTTCAAGGGTTAAAACAGCAAGGCTACCCTCTTTTGTAAAGAATGTGCATAGAAGAATTGAGCTAGGAATGCATAGAAAATGACAAAGATTCGCTTTATAAACTGAGATAGGGATATAGGATGAAGCTGCGGACCTAGAATTAGCAATAAAATGTCGATACGGCACTGTCCTGCAAATTTGAGCAAAAGTTGTCAGGACGATGGTGCCCGGCGCCACGGTCCTCCGAAAAATCCGCGAAACGAAGGGGGATCTGTTCGTCTCTGCACAAGGATTCCAGATCTTCAATCTCAGCCGCGTACCTGCAACCTACACACAGAAAAGCGAAGATGATTGGGGGGTTAGGGATTAGGGGTTTGCCTTTAGGTCAAACCCCGGTTTTTGAATTAACCAAGAAATGAGCAAGAGCTGTAAATGTAAATGACTGTAAAACAAGTACTAATACCTTGTTCTAAGGATGTTTGTATCCTTCTGTGCGAAGGTTTAGATGTTGTATGTTGTATGTTGTAGTAGTATGTGATCTCCTCTTCAATGGTTGAATCCTTGTCTTGAATGCAACACTTAGCCTTGAATGGAGACTTAGAAGGAATGCTTGAATGCTTGAATGCTTGAGTATAGTTTCCACACCTTTTTTCCATCATGTATGTGTTATCTCCAAATGAGAGAGAAAAATGTAGTTTATATACTTGTCAATTAGGGCTGATAGACTGATTTTCCCGACCTTAGGCCGACCAGGAAAGATAATTTCCAAATTGCAAATAAAAAGACCCGAGACCCCTTAGGAGACCGGGCCCAAAATAGGACCCAGGGACCAGGGCGCTGGGCGCCATGGTCCTGGGGACTAGGGCGCTGGGCGCCCTGGTCCTGAGGGACCAGGGCACTGGGCGCTCTGGTCCCACCTCCCGAGACATCAGGGTGCAAGGAGGTTCAGGCCAGGGTACTTGAAAAATGCAGTTTTTGGTGTCGTGAGCAAGCATCGGGGTCTCCATTCAGGTTGCGTGTTGCGTCGCCATTGTGAAGACCGAAATGCAGTCGAAACTGCAAGTGTCACAATTTTTGGATGCTACATTTAGCCCCCACTTTAGCGGGAGTATGTATGCTCATACTTCCGGTAAAGTACAAGGAAACAACATTGAAAAACTTTCACCACGTCAAGGAGGCAAGACACACCAAGCCCCCAGTGGACTAAGGATCTTACGACTTCGATTGACAAAGTAAAAGGGAAGATCATGAAGGAGAACCATGACTGTCAGTAGTAAGGTTCCCTCACTATGAGTCATGCAAGAAAGATATCAAGAATTTTCAAGGCAAAGCTAAATTTGCCAAGAAATTCTCAAGTATCTTGAAAAGATATGAACGGGATGTATGCCCCCCTACGTTAAAGCGATCGCACACACCTCAGCGGGGGTGATTGTTTTAACGTAGTGATACACATAAGAATGAGAAAGGAAAGGAGCACGTTATCGCAAGGATTTAGCCCCCAAGTGTGAGATAAGCCCAAGGATAATAGACACAAAACACAAAGTACGAGGTGACTTCGCTGTCCTTGGGGTCAGTATGCTGTATGATAATTCATGTATATATATCATATGTATGTATGCATAATTGTTCTTCATTCCCCAATCAAGGAAGGTCACCTAGAAGAAGGGAACACATCTGTCTTTTGAGTCAACATGAGAGAGATCGAGAGATCTCAATGCTTTGCATCGTCCTCAAGTAGACAACACTAAGGACAACAAATAGAAGAATGAGAATAACATATAGAAGAAGTAACAAAAGAGAGGGGGAGAGAATCTGCTATGCTAATGTAACTATTCTAGCACGTCATCTACCCCCCGATCTTGCTGATCAATGTTTCGGGAAGGCAGGGAACACGCTAGAGGAGGAACATTCAACACAACAGATGGAGCTATCACAAGATCCAAACAAGGGCTATGTTCATGTTCCGAGCCACATTGTTCTTGTCTAGGAGCTAGGATAAGTGCTTTAGAAAATTCATTAGATAAATGGTTATCAATATCAACAAGTTCATATTCACTATCAGAAGCAAGAGAAGTAATATTTTCATCATGAATAACATTTTCATCTATATCATCATCAAGATTTCTAAAAATAGGATCTTTAACTCGCACAGGATCAAGACCATCATGCATCTTATGTTTAGGAGATTTAGGCTCAATGTCCGGCTGAGGAGAAAATGGAATAATGCTCGTTGAAGGTGTTTTTGGAGATGGCAAAGTTTGAGAAGCAGCTGCTTGAGCTCTAAGACGACGCTTTCGTCGGCGTTCACGTGCAGAACGATTTCGTCTAGTCTTAGTAGGAAGTGAAGAAGATTGAGGAGGAGTAATGTTCTCATCCTTATCACTTGGGTGTTTAGGTTGTGGTCTCTTAGGCTGAATAAAAGGAGAAGAAGAAGGTCTCTTCTCTCTATTAAAGGAAGGAGGAGGAACTGCTCCATATAAAGGAGGAATTTTTGGTTTAGGAAGGAGACCAAGTCCATCATGACGAGGAGGGATAGGTCTACTTATAGGAAGTTTATTAGATATAGACATAGTCACATCCATAGGGATGGGTTGGGAATCTTCTTGAGGAAAGACATTAGTTTTATCTTTCAAAGGAAGAACTTCCTTCTCAAGAATGATAGGAATGTCAAGTTTAGGTGTTCTAGGTTCACTTAAAGATCGGATCATATCTGTTTTCCACTTTTGATAAGATTTGAAAAGATGATCACTTCGCGGAGGAAGGGATTGGAATTGTTTAGGCCAAAAGTAATCAAGAGGAACACTAGAGGTTCTTTCAGCTGGTTTAAAGAGGCTATGATTGACAGTAACAATTTCACCATTATGGGGAAATTTCAAACACTTATGAATAGGAGAAGCAATAGCTTTCATGGAAGATAGCCAAGGATAGCCAAGCTTCACACGAAATTGTTCGGAAGATGGAATAATAGCAAAGTTCACATCAAGGGATTTGTTATAGACCTCAATAGGCAATGTAATAGAACCAATTGCGGGAGAAGAAAATGCATCAAATAGTTTCACAATCACATCTGTTTTGTCATAAATCACTTGATTCAATTGCAAAGTAAAAAGAAATTCTTCAGTAATAACATTAACCATGCACGAAGGATCAATAAGCACTCCACGGCAAGGTGTATTCTTGACTTTTGCAACTATATATAAAGGACCATCAGGTGCCCTAATGGTTTCACTGGAATCAAATGTGATGGAAGGTTCTTTAGGGTTTTCTTGCTGCTCTACAAAGTTAATCACATTTGGAGTCATAGACACAAGACCATCAGATGAGAGAGAGGAATCATTAGCCTCAATCGCATTAGAGGTATGGGAAGGTAATGGATCAGTGAAAATCTGAAGATTTTGATTAGGAGGAGCTACAGATGTATTGCCTTTATCATTCACTCCATAAACAGAAATAGTATTATTATCAATCAAATCTTGAATTTTACCCTTTAAAGAAAAACATTTTTCAGTATCATGCCCAGGCTGACGATGAAATTGACAAAAGGCTTTGTTATCAAAATAAGGTGAAGTAATCTTTGTAGGATCAATTTGTCTTATAGGAGGAAGAGTAAGCACATTTTGTTCCAATAATTTATTCATAATACTATACAATGATTCATTCAAAGGAGTATACTTTCTTTCTTTCTTGAAAAATTTAGAAATAGGAGGCACACCTGATGCTGCATTCACATTGTTGTTGATGATGTTTTCATTGAATTTGATGGAATCTCTGTTCGGTTTAAACTTCCCAAATGGTTGTTGACTGCTATCACCCTTATCACTCGGAGCCATAGGATGTGATTGTTCCATTTGACTCACAGTCAGTTGATAATTGTGAAGAGTTGCACACAACTGTTGGAAAGAAGTAAACTCAGAAAACAGAAGTTTGTCTCGAATATCTTTTTGTAAATTAGAAATAAAGATTCTTTGAATATCATTGTCAGGCACTGGAAAAGAAATTTGAGCATACAAATGCTTATATCTACCAATGAAATCAGTCACTTTTTCTTTAACACCTTGTTTACAATGCATTAAATCAATCAAAGTAACTTTAGGACTTATATTGTTTTGAAATTGTTGAATGAAAGCATTTGCAAGTTGTTCGAAAGAAGTAATAGAATAGGAAGGCAACGAGCAGTACCATTGTAGGGCTTTGTCTCTTAATGTTCTCGTGAATAGTTTTGCAAGCAACCTTTGGTCATAAGCAAAATCAGTACATATTGTTTGAAAAGTCTTAACATGTGTTAGAGGATCACCTTTACCATTATAAAGTTCCAAATGTGGAATTTCAACATGTTTAGGGGGAATAGCTCGAACAATGTCAAGAGAAAGTGGGCTCGCAACATCAAATGTGGGCACACTAAACTTAGATTGATTCATAGAGGCAATTTGTTGCTGTAAAGAAGAGACAGTTTGTGCAAGATTGTTAATGGTCGCTTCAGTCGAAGAGTTCATATTAGATGTGTTAGATTGAGATGGAGGTGTTATGTTATTGAAAGAAGGTAAAGAGTAAGGTGGTGGGACCCTATGATAATTAGTCATAGGAGAGGATTGGACAGGAGGAACACTACAAGGAGGAATGGAATGATTAAATGAATTGCCCCCTTGCATCATGTTCATTTGCGGAGATGTAATAGGAACACTCATTGAATGAATGAATGAAGAAGTCGGATTGAATGAAGGAAGAGGGTTAATTGAAAAGGAAGGATTGCCCCCATGACTGTTGATCACAGGAGGAATGTCTTGTGTAGAAGTAGCCATTATGTTTGATGTAAAGGTAGGTATGCTAGCAATAGAAGTCATCAAAGGAATAGAATGATTGACTCGTGTAGGAGGTTGTGTATAACCTAAAGTTTTGGCACAACTCTTCATAGGCATCACGTTCGAATCCACAATGTGTGAAATACCACACAAAATATCAATTCCATTCTTATCACTTTGAAGCATACGTTTTAGACCCTCAATTAAAGGAAGAGCTTGACTATCAGGGTACTCATGAGACATCCATTGGTGAAAATCGTCAAATTGGTTATCCAATTTCGAAATTTGTTCTACAAAAACCTCATGGAGAGCTTCTTCATCATTAGGAGGATTAGAGGAATTACCCATGTCCTCGTTAAAAAGGCTATTCAAATTAGGTTCCATCTCCTCAGTAGTTAAACCTCGGAAAGACTTAATTCTACGGCTTCGTCTAACGAGAATAGTGTAAGTAGGGCTTATTGTTGTAAAACTCATACACTAGAGAAGGAGAGAAAATTTTGATTTTAGAGGTAGCAATTTTCAGTAAAATCAGCCAATCTTCTGGATTTAAGCTGTTAAATGCAATCACGATAGTCTCCCGAAATTTCGGAAAAAATGTCCGGGACCGTGGCGCTCGGAGTGCAACACGATCCTTGCAACTTTTTTCGAAATTTGCAGGGATGAAAGGTATGATGATTTTAAAGCCAATCTGAAAAAATTGAGTGATTTTACGATCTGTAGATAGGCCAAATTAAAGTTGCAATCTCAAAATTGAACCCTACCCAGATTGTCGAAAAATGCAAAATTTGAATTTTGAAAAAGAGAGGGAAACTGAAATTTTGAATTTTATGATTTTAGAGGGAATGTCAAGAGCAATGCAAATTTTGAAATTTAAAAATTGACTCAATTTCACGCAAAATTCAATTTTGAAAGCGGAAATCAAAGTTGTTGTAATTAAGCACTTAATTTCAAAAGTCACAAAATGCAAGAATTTGAATAAAGCACTGAAATTTTTAATGAATGTTAACGCACTTTTCAGATTTAGGACAGTAAGAACACAATTTTGACACAAAATTTCAGTTTCAATGATTTTTGAATGTTTAAAAGCCTTAATCCAAGCAATCACAAGACCAACTTTGACTGTAATTTTGAAGGTTTTAAAATTGATAAAATCAGCCAAAATTCTGGATTTTAGCAGAAAAATACAGTAAGATCTCGCTCCCGAAATTTCGGAAAAAATGTCGGGGACGATGGCGCTCGGCGCCACGGTCCTCGCAACTTTTTTCCAAATTTTCAGGGATGAAAGATATTGTGATTTTATTGCGGAATCCAAAGTTACAGCTGATTTGGAGATGTTTTGATCGGTGAAATTGTCGAACAAAGGTTGAATCAAGAGGGTTTCAAAAATTAGGGTTTTGACACTTAACCACTTAATTTTCAAAATTAAAACATAGATATGAATTGATAATTTGTAATAGAAGGACAGATCTGAAACAAGCATTAACAATTAAAAATTTCACAAATTTAATTACTAAAAGAGAAATTTTAGGATTTTTATGCAATCACCTCTAAAATTTTGCAAAAGATCAAACATGGAAATGTAATCAATTTTTTCAGATTTAAGCATGAAAAATCAGAAAGGATGTTCACGTCGGGTTCACCAAAATGTAAAGCGGAAAAATCGCGATCGAACCCTAGTTGCTCTCCCCTCTTCCAACTACAAGGAGAGAGAAGGGAGGTTCGCTAGGATTCGATGGTTTTCACTTAGGGGGGAGACTTTACATTCAAAAGAGGGGTTGAAACCCACAAGATCCAATCCCATGCAATGCAAGATTGGATGCTAAATGAGTTTCAAGGGTTAAAACAGCAAGGCTACCCTCTTTTGTAAAGAATGTGCATAGAAGAATTGAGCTAGGAATGCATAGAAAATGACAAAGATTCGCTTTATAAACTGAGATAGGGATATAGGATGAAGTTGCGGACCTGGAATTAGCAGTAAAATGTCGATACGGTGTTGTCCTGCAAATTTGAGCAAAAGTTGTTGGGACGATGGCGCCCGGCGCCACGGTCCTTTGAAAAATCCGCGAAACGAAGGGGGATCTGTTCGTCTCTGCACAAGGATTCCAGATTTTCAATCTCAGCCGCGTACGTGCAACCTACACACAAAAAAGCGAAGACGATTGGGGGGTTAGGGATTAGGGGTTTGCCTTTAGGTCAAACCCCGGTTTTGGAATTAACCAAGAAATGAGCAAGAGCTGTAAATGTAAATGACTGTAAAACAAGTACTAATACCTTGTTCTAAGGATGTTTGTATCCTTATGTGCGAAGGTTTAGATGTTGTATGTTGTATGTTGTAGTAGTATGTGATCTCCTCTTCAATGGTTGAATCCTTGTCTTGAATGTAACACTTAGCCTTGAATGGAGACTTAGAAGGAATGCTTGAATGCTTGAATGCTTGAGTATAGTTTCCACGCCTTTTTTCCGTCATGTATGTGTTATCTCCAAATGAGAGAGAAAAATGTAGTTTATATACTTGTCAATTAGGGCTGATAGACTGATTTTCCCGACCTTAGGCCGACCAGGAAAGATAATTTCCAAATTGCAAACAAAAAGACCCGAGACCCCTTAGGAGACCGGGCCCAAAATAGGACCCAAGGACCAGGGCGCTAGGCGCCATGGTCCTGGGGACCAGGGCGTTGGGCGCCCTGGTCCTGAGGGACCAGGGTGCTGGGCGCTCTGGTCCCACCTCCCGGGACATCAGGGTGCAAGGAGGTTCAGGCCAGGGTACTTGAAAAATGCAGTTTTTGGTGTTGTGAGCAAGCTTCGGGGTCTCCATTCAGGTTGCGTGTTGCATCGCCATCGTGAAGACCGAAATGCAGTCGAAATTGCAAGTGTCACAATTTTAGGACACTACAACATCACCATGGCTGATCTGTGCAACACCAAACAAAAACCAGGTGAACTATTCTCAGTATTCCTGCAACGATGGCGCCAAATGTCTAGTAGACGTTCTCTTCAGTTACTTGAATGAGAACTAGCGGAAATATTCATTTCCAACTTAAACGAAGAAATGGAATTTCACCTGGATGTCAAAGACACAGACTCTTTTAATGATATGATCACCAAGGGTTTAAAATGTGAACGGGCACTCATCAAGAAAGGACTCATCAAAATATTTAATGAACCAAAAGATAGTCCTCGCCCGCGCTTCAATAGTGATAAACCAAGCTTCTGGAACAAGAACAAGAATATTGTCAACGATGGGGTTGTGGATGCCTGGACTATCCAAAATGCACAACCTGTGGTTCGATTTGTAGGACAAAATCCTCCACCACAGAATAACACAAATGTTCCTTCCAATCAAGGTCACATCACATCTCACGATGAACCAAGACCTCGTCAACAAAAACAAAAACAAACATACTCTCCCTTAGGGGAACCCATCGAAACAGTATTGCGACAACTCATTTCTCAGAATTTGGTCACCCTACCTAAACTATCAAACTATGAACCTCAAGTCAAACCGGCATGGTGGCGAGATACTGAACACTGTGAATTCCACCAAGGAAGAGGACACAAGACAAGTAATTGTCACCGATTGAAAGATCTCATTCAGGATCTTATTGATCGAGGAGAAATTGAAATAGAAGGACATACCCAAAAATGACAAATAATGATCATCTGATGTTCAAAAATCCACTTCCATCACACGATCAAAGGGGTCCTTCCACTTCCAGGCGAGGCACTGATACCACTAATTATACACACGCTGTGTATAATTACACTGTAAATCACCTATATGATGCCAGTGAACAAGTTACAACTATAACCTTCAAAAATCCCAACTCAAATTGCAATGTTGTTACACAACGTGGCAAGGTTACCATCAAGGCAGCTCCACAAGGCACCACCTCCATCCCAAAGCAATACAATCTTGTGGAACAATTAGACAAAACCCCTGCGCTTATATCCATTTTAGAGCTTTTGCGCCTATCGCCATCTCATAAAACTATCTTGGATCAAGCACTCCAAGAAGCGTCAGTCCCTGCAAATCTGAATACAGACCAATTTCAAGCCATGGTTGGAAGTCTAAAGTCATCACCTTGTCTCACTTTTTCTGAAAGTGACAACTCTTCCTTCTAGCAACCTCACAACGCTTCACTACACATTGAAGGCTTTATCAACCAGCATAGGATCAAGCGAGTCTTGATCGATAATGGAGCAGGCCTAAACATTTGTACACTACAGTTGGTCACAGCATTGGGATGTGCAATAGAATCAGTGGATCCTCGCAAGAAGATCACAATCAAAGCCTATGACGATGCAGAGCGTTCATGCAAAGGAGCTGTGGTACTCCCAATCTGAGTGGGCCCTGTGGTAAAACACATCATCTGTCAGGTTCTGGACCTTCCTCTGCCATACAATCTATTATTAGGGAGACCTTGGATACATGCCATGCAAGTCGTTCCATCTACCTACCATCAATGTATCAAGTTCCCACATAACGGTGTAGAGATCACAATCCTAGGTGATGCAAATCCCTTTGCTTTTTGCCATAATATCAGCCATCAACCAGAGATTACCATTCCTAATAATAGAGAAGCCATTTCCTCCACATCATATATAAGTCCAGCCTCTCTTACCAGTTCAAACACCACTATACCCAAGCAAGAAAAAGCTTAAGATGAAAGTAGCAGAGGAAGGTCCTGGAGAATACAACTTGAGTCAACTCTTTTGTGTGGGACAAATACCCATTTCTCCTAGAACACATGGTAAACCACAACAATTACTCTAGCAACCACTGATCACACCAGCATGTGCTTTGATGTCTTTCATCCTTGGAAAGAGTCAAGAGGAAGAAACCCAAGATGAGGACCTAGCGGAATGGATCTACAAAGATCCCATCACCACTAATATACTGCAAGTAAAACTTCCTACAGATCAATATGGCAAAGGTCTCCTCATTATGCAAAGAATGGGGTATGATGGTCAGAGTGCTTTGAGATATTGCAAATAAGGACGACATGAACCTCTATTTCCGGAATTCAAGCCCAAAGGTAATACAGGCCTAGGTTTTGAAAAAGAGATCTTTCCTAAACTCAAATTCAAAGGAAAACCCAGCAAACCATCATGTCAGCCTACGACAAAAAGGACACCTTTTATCATTAAAGCAGTCTCAAGCACCATCCCAACTGCCCCATTGAGGCTCACAACCCCAACGCAACCATCTATAATACCAAACATCCCACCAATCGAACTAGTAATCCCATCCGGAACAGCCATCACATCAATAGTACCATTAGCAGCAACAATTGTATCAGAACCCACAGCAACATCTATGGCACCAGCAGTTCCAGCAGAAACCACTGAGTTAATACTGCCGATATTTCCTGGATCAGATTCCTTACGCCCCATCAAACTTCCTGCAGCACCGATCACTACAAAGGTACATAAACCAATCACACCTGCGGTATTTAACTCCAACGATATCCTAGTATGGTATAGCAATCGGATGCTGGAAAGTGACTCAGAGACCGACTCACATGAGTGGGAATTTGATTCTGTATAGCTTAACACTTCAGATGAGGAAGACACATCACCACCTCCGCCACGCAAAGACATCCCTGTTTACGGAGAAGTACAGATAAAGACCACTTGGGTTCCTGAGCTGGAAACATCTTCCACAGACCCTACGTCTCATCCTATGCCTGATTCTGACGGGGAGAGTACCATCAATGACCTTCACCACACTGTCTTAACCTTCAGTGATACATCTAACGAACTTAACCTAATCGATGAAGTAATGCCCATTATCCACCCTGAACTCATCGAATGGAACCAATCAAATCCCCCATGTCTTGACTTCTTTTAAAACGACGAGGCCATCATTGACTTTTTGGAATTAAGGGATAACCTACTAAGAGGGGATCACAAAGCTAGATTCGCCATTGAACTTAATAGCGCAGCATACTTTGGGGCGGATGCCAAACCTTTCAGCTGCAAAAATATAACAATAAAACATGGATCTTCCAGTGAAAACCACACTGTGGCACTGTTTGATCCAACAAAAGAAAAAAGAAAGAGTGTATCCAACGGTGAAAACCTCTCTAAGGCGCCTGAGGATGAAGGGTTTGACATTCTCCCTGCTAATGTACAACAGGACCGATCAATGATTCTCGTCGAGGAAACCAAAGAATACAATGTGGGGACTCCTGAAAATCCTCATATCATACATCTGGTATCTCTTCTCACTCCAAAGGAACAACCTAAATTTATAGAGTTCTTCTAGAAGCGTCAGATCAACTTTGCATGGTCATATGCAGACATGCCTGGGCTTGATCCTGATTTAATCATGCATCACCTCACTGTCGCAGAAGGAGCCAAACCTATCAAGCAAAAGCTTCGTAAGATGCATCCTCAGATTGCAATGCTCGTCAAAATAGAACTCAAGAAACTCCTAGATGTTGGTTTCATTAGACCAATTGATTATGCAGAATGGATCTCCAATATTGTGCCTGTCGGCAAACCAAAAGGGGGCATCCAAATTTGTACTGATTTTAGAGATCTGAATAAGGCTTGTCCTAAGGATGACTTCCCCCTTCCAAATATCGACATCATAGTGGATCTGACAGTCGGACACGCCATGCTTTCACTCATGGATGGTTTTTCAGGATACAATCAAATAAAGATCGCACCAGAGGACCAACATAAGACAGCCTTCACATGTCCATGGGGCACATATTGCTGGAATGTAATGCCTTTCGGTCTCAAGAATGCAAGAGCAACCTATCAAAGAGCAATGACCACCATCTTCCATGACATGATGCATACTATTATGGAAGATTATGTTGATGACTTACTAGCAAAATCACTCACCAGAGAAGGGCATCTCCATATCTTAGATAAAATCTTTGATAGACTGGAACAATACCATGTTCGACTCAACCCAAAGAAATGTGTCTTTGGAGTGACCTCTGGGAAGCTTCTAGGATACATTGTCTCAAGCAAAGGTATTGAGGTCAACCCAGCAAAGGTAAAAGCAATAATGGACATGCCACCTCCAAAGAATATCAGTCAGCTAAGGACATTACAAGGACGGCTTCAATCCATCCGAAGATTCATTGCACAACTGGCTGATAAGTGTCACCCATTTACACACCTGCTACATAAGAATATCCGCTTTCAGTGGGATGCCCGATGCCAACAAGCATTTCAGACACTTAAAGACTATCTCATGAATCCACCATTGCTGATGCCACCAGATCCAAGAAGACCGTTGTTACTTTATATCTCAGCAACAAGTACAACATTGGGTGTACTACTGGCACAACATAATGAAGAAGGAAAAGAGTGTGTTGTTTACTACATCTCTCGCACACTAGTGGGCTATGAACTCAATTACACACCTATTGAGCGAGCTTGCCTAGCAGTAATCCTGGCAGCCACTAAATTGAGGCACTATCTGTTAACACACAAAGTACAACTCATTGCAAAGATTGATCCACTCAAGTATTTACTCAGCAAAGCAGCATTGACAGGTCGCTTGGCCAAATGGGTGATGATTCTAAGTGAATTTGACATCGAGTATGTGGACTGTAAAGCTATCAAAGGTCAAGTTATTACAGATCAGTTGGCCGATGCACCACTCATAGGCCATCATCCTCTCATTTCCAATTTTCCAGATGAAGAGATATTCATGATCACAACAACACAACCATGGAAATTATACTTTGATGGTTCATACACTAGGCATGGCTCGGGGGCAGGCATCCTATTTATCACACCTCAAGGTGACAGCATCCCGAAGTCTTACAAGCTCACATTTCCACGCACTAACAACATAGCAGAGTATGAGGCCTTGATCACAGGACTCAGGCTAGCCGTACAATGGAAATTACAAGAACTACAAGTATATGGTGACTCACAACTGGTCATTCGACAAGCAACAGATGAATATCAGACCAAAGATGATAAACTCATGCCATATAAGTGAATGGTGGACACTCTAAAGACATCATTTACTACTATCACTTTTGAGCAGATACCAAGAGATCAAAATCGAGCTGCTGACGCTATGGCTACCATCGCATCTCTCCTAGATCTTCCACAAAATTCAACACGCTACAAGTTCTTGGTAGAACAGCTTTGGATCCCCGCTTATGATATCCCCGAATCCGAGATGATATGTCGCCTTGTCGGTTCCGAATCCCCATGGTACGGTGAATTCTACACCTATCTCCACGATCAAACCCTTCCTCCCAACCAATCGAATAACCAACGTAAAACCTTCATTCGCCAAACTGCTTGATATACCATTATTGCCGAAACCCTATACCGACGCAGTCTTGATGGTACTCTCCTTCGATGTCTGGAACAAGATGAGATAACAAAGGCTTTGGAAGAAGTCCATGAAGGCATTTGCGGGACTCACTCAAGTAGTCCGTCACTAGCCAAGAAGCTCCTACGCAATGGATACTATTGGCCATCTATGGAAAAGGATTCCTACTACTTTGTCAGGAAGTGCAAAAAATGTCAAGTTCATGGCAACCTGATACATGCACTAGCTCAGGAACTGCAACCAATCACAACACCATGGCCTTTCTGTCGATGGGGCCTTGACCTTGTGGATAAAATCCATCCATCTTCATCCAACGGCCACAAATTCATTATTACCGCCACCGAATATTTCACAAAGTGGATCGAAGCTGTTCCACTTACCCAAGTTACCGGCAAGCAGATCGCCTCATTCATCCTTAACTACATCATCTGCCAGTATGGTGTGCCCATGTCCATCATCACAGATAACGATCTTCCTTTCAAAAATCAAGATGTCCACAAACTTTGTGAGAAATTTCATATCCAACACCGCTTTTCCACCCCCTATTACCCACAAGGCAATGGTCAGGTCGAAGCATCAAATAAGAACATATTAAGAATCCTCAAGAAGATAGTCAATGATGTCGGCCGTGATTGGCATGTTCAACTGAATCCAGCACTATGGGCATATCGAACTAGCATTCAAACCCCTACAGGTGCAACTCCTTATTCATTGGTCTATGGTGCTGAAGCTATCTTACCTATTGAGGTCGAGATACCATCCTTACGGGTTTCCTTGCACAAACTCATCGATGATGAAGCATACAGAGTATCCTGTCTTCAGGACTTAGAATTACTTGATGAGAAGCGACAAGCTACATACAATCACCTCAAAGCCTATCAGCAGTGCATGAGTAGAAGCTACAATCACTGAGTCAGACCTCGTACATTTGAGGTAGGTGATCTTGTTCTGCGAGAGAATCCTCGCAATCAACCAAACAAAGAACATCAGGGCAAGTTTGAATCAAACTGGCTGGGTCCATATGTTGTCACTACTATATTCGGGTCCGAGGCATATCAGTTGGCTACATCAGAAGGAGAACTGCTCGCAGATCCAATCAACAGCATGCACCTCAAATGGTTTTATACCTAAGCTGAATAGAGCATCAGGCTCCCCTGCATACCAGAAAATACCAAAAACATTCAGAAAAATGTCCTAAAGAAATACAAAAACATTCAAAAAAAGTAAAGAAAAATCATACTTCCAAACGATGAACAACCAGTCCGGTGGCACCTTGGGTAAGTACGATGGTGAAAACCTGGCAAACAGGCGCCACTCGTAAAGACTATGGCTCCAGTATCTTTCAGGCTCGTTGCGATCACATTCATACATACACACATCCATCCATCCAAACCATGGCTTGCTATTTGATCTGCAACAAAGAGAAAGTACTTCATGCATCTTGCATCCCACCCTATTATAGTCATGTCTACACTTGGGGGCAATACCCTTAAAAATTCTAGAGGATGGAAGTGGATTCTACATTACTGGTGATTCATTGGCAAAAACATTCAAAAATGTCTCACAAAATCCAAAAACATTCAAAAATGTCTCACAAAATCCAAAAACAATGAAAAACCATCGAAAATCAAAACAAAAACATGGCAAAACCTTGTACATACTCATCCATGCGGATACCAAAACAAGCATTGACAAACTACTCATACAATGACCATTTACCAATCGACCACACAATCAACATCCAACAAATCGGAAACTGTCTTTAAACAAGGATGCATCCTTCCTTACCAAAACAAAAACAAAAGTGACGTTTTCTTTGACAAGAAAATTATGTTAAAGCTATCAAAAACTTGGTTGATTTGTGAGTACAATCATTTGTTTATTTGTATCGGGATCTTTCAGCATTGTTTTTGTTTTGTTTGCGGATTACTTCCGATGAAGTTCTGGGGCATGTACTAATGGTGTCTACGTGGGAAGTTCACTAAACTACGTGATCTTATGCCAAATGCAGTCATAGATCATTATAGCTTGCTGACTACAGCATATACCTCGACTATATGAACATGAACCATTACCAAGGATCCATATTCTTTATTCTTTATGTATATACTATTTGTTTGCAGGTACAAATGCTCATTCTTTGGTTCCTCCTCATCCAATGTGGATAAAGGTTTTTATTTCTTAGTACGGTATGCACTTGTCTCAAGATATGATCAGCCTAAAATCAAGGAGGGCGATCCAAGTCATGCATGAAAGGAGATAATCCTTGTTTGTTTCGCAAGCAATACTCTAGTCAACTTGAGCCATTATATCAAGTTGCTTGTATTAACTTGCTATATCAAATCCATGTAAGAAATACTCTGGTCATCTTGAATCTTTATGTCAAGTTGCTTGTATTTTCTTACAACATTTTAAAGCTCAATGATGAAAATAGAGCACTATGGATCGTCATCTCATCTCATCTGTATATATTGCATTTCGTTGCATTCCACCCATCCATACATTCATAATAGTTGCATATCATGCATACATAGTCATAAAAATGCATACTCTATTTTACTCATCTTCTTCCATAGGAATGCGTCATAGGTCCTCCATTTCTTCTATCTCACATCGAACCCCCCCCTCACCCTCCCCATCTTGATCATCAACATCATCCTAATCCCTTCATCGCTTCCCATCCTCACTCATCCACAAAATTAAGCCAGTTACTCTGTCTACACAGATACATTGACTCCCACACACCTAGACTATCAACAGATACTCTGATCAAGTATCTTCGGGTCTCAACAGGTAATCAATCATGGTAATCCTAGACTACATCAGGCATTTATCATAATGACCTAGTCTCAACGGGGTTGCCATGATTCCCCACAACCATCCATCACACGCACACACTATCAATTGATCAACCAATCAAACACAATCCAATAGACAATTAAATCAATTGTCTACGTCTCAACGAGTATTTTGCTTCATATACCTTGACTTCATCGGGCAATTACATCAATTGTCTAAGTCACATCAGGTCACTTTGATTCACTTACTCAGACTTTATCATGTCCAAGCGACCAACTGACATCAACTGTCACGCTTTGACTTGACCGAGGCAATTAAACCGATTGCACCAAATTGTCCAACCAATTTTGATCAATTGTATAGCATCAATCCAAACCCCACACTACATCTGCTATGTATCTCTTGCATGACCTCAGGGTACTCATTGGCTTGTTGTTTCTTCATATTCACTCCATTTTCTCCCATTCTTTCATCATTAGTTCTAATTTCTTCTATTCTACCTCCCCTCCACTTTTCATTCTTTTTCGAGAGATCACCCGATTTTTCAAAAAAAAAAATCGGCCCATTTCTCGAGGGGGCATACCACCCATTAAATTTACATTTTATGGGGCATTTCTTCACACCAATTTTTCTTTCTTTGAAACGATGCGATAAACCGCACCATCTTAAAGAGGGGCAAATGTAGTCACATAAATCTGTCCATTTTAATTAAATGAATATTTTGTATTTATTTGATTAAAAATCCACTAGCCATCAATTAATTAAATAAATATTTAATTAATTCATCCCCAAACATTCTTCTATTAATTAAATAAATTATTTAATTTATTTTAATTAATTCATCAAATCAAATTCCATTCAATTAAATAAATAAAATCAATTTATTTAATTAAAATCCCCCTATTCCTCTTTTAAATAAATTAAAATTTATTTAAATCATTTTAAAAACCCCCCCACTTGCATTTTCCTACAAATGCAACTTGCACACATTTATTGAAATAAATGAATTTTTATTTTAATAAAATCTTATTTTCCCTCACCCACCAAATCCACTTGCAAATCTAATCCCCTTCTAGATTCTTCTAACCCCTTCCTAATTAGCCTAATCCATCCCCTAATTATTGTCACATTTCTAAGCAAAATGGAGTCACTTCTCAAAGACTCCAAAGTCTTTGAAAAGCATTTAATGCTTTGTGTGTTCAACAAATTAACCCCCAAAGTCTTCCAAGACCACTAATGGCTCTTACATGACCATTTATGGCTCTTACATAACCATTTATGGTTATTTCAAACTTGTCTCCCCAAACATTTATTGTTTTGACCATATTCATCCATTTCACATTTGCACAAGAGTTTATCCATTGGATAAAAGCTTTATTCTTTGAATAAAGAGTTTATTCATTCAACCAACCTTGACTTTAACTCCCAAGGTCATGTCAAGCATTAAATGCTTATTCCCTCTCCTCTCAACCTATCTCACATTGACACTTGTCATCCTGAGATTGGGTTGAAAGCCCTCACATGGATTTGAAATCATTCAATCCTGACCCTTGTTGAGATTACTCAATCTCAACCATCCATTGCTCCATTTTTCCTATAAATAGAGCCCATTTCTTCATAATCCAGATCCTGAAAACTTGTATGCATTTAAGCTATAGGCATTTTTAGAGAGCATTTTAGCATAATTATCTAATATCTTGTCTTTTTGATAAAATCAATCATTTTAGCATCAATAGCATAGTATTAGCTTTTCATTTCACATTTGAAGCACAATACTACAATCTCAATCCTCCATAAGCATCCATAGTGCAAAAAGCTACTGAGAGCTACACTATTTTGGAACTTGGAGAGGAGAGGAACAAGGGAGAAAGGAGCCAAGACCATGCTAAGAGGCATTTGGAGATGTCTCATTATCTTTGTTTCTTTAGTTAGATATATTAGCATGTTTTTAGTATCTCTCTTGGTATGTCTTTTTAGATTAGTTTTTGATTGACTAACACCAACGATCTTTTTGGTTTTCGTGTGTTGTTTGTCATTTGCTAACCTTGTCCATTTAGGAAGGCATCAAGTACTAAACCAAAGATGACAAGTTTCTTCCCTATCATCGCATGGTGGAATATTTTAAGCAACATTTCACTTCCACTCAGTCAGAGCAAGTTCCCAAGTCAAACAACAGAGTTGTTGATGCAATGGCCACTATTGGCTCTCTTACAAATGCCCGCAAACAGTCAGAAATATAAATTCTTGGTTGAGCATATTTTAGTACCAGCATATGATGTCCCTGAAGTAGACACGGTATGTGTCCTCATTGGTCCTAATTACCCACAGTATCAAGAAATCTTCACCTACCTTCGAGACAACACCATTCCCCCTCATCTCACCAAAACCCAACAACAGACACTCATCCATTGATCTGCCCACTACACTATCCTTGGTGATACCCCATTCAAAAAGGCACTTTGATGGAACCCTCCTAATGTGTTTAGATAAAAAGGAGGTTAAACAAGCACTACATGAGGTACATGAAGGTATCTTTGGAGCTCACTCAAGCGACCTCACTTTGGCTAAGAAGTTGTTGCATGCATGATACTACTGGGACACACCGGAACAAGATGCTCACCACTATGTAAATAAATGTATTCCTTTTCAGAAGCACAGTGACAAGATTTATGCGCCTCCTTAAGATTTGAAACCATTCAAAATACCTTGGCTCTTCTCTCAATGGGGGGTCGATCTCATAGGTAAAATTCATCCCACCTCATCCAATGGCCATAAATTCATAATCAATGCTATAGAGTATGATCTTGCGATCTCGCACTTACATCAACATAAATCCATCATATCATTATATCAATATAGCTCACATCATGCATCATGTATCCTGCATACACCACAGGTTAGACATGCTCATAATGATCATAACATTGAATCACACACATCCAATAGGCATCATAAAATGCATCCATCCTACATCCACAACATGTTAGGAACATATCATCTGAAAAATCATAAACATAATAATAAAAATGTGCATACATCATATAGACATGCATCCATCCTGCATCACAAACATGTTATATCATCATCATAATCATAAACATCCATCATCATCAATCATCATCACATAGATCAAAGTACATAATATATGTCCATCCATAAATTACATCAAAATGAATTGCCGCCAAAAGTGATGAGCCATCTCATACATATCAAAAATATAACGTGTTCAGTCATACTATAATGAAAATCATCTCCCCAAAGGATTAAAATGTCACGAAATTGGGAGCTAGCCAGTGCTCTCCCTATCTCCTGCACTTGGATCAACCCACCCATTGGATGGTTCTATTAGTGATGGTCGTGGTGCCCTCATCTCCATTGACTCACTAGATGCATGTGACTACGTCTATCACGTTTGTGTCCTCTTTGCAAAATCGGGAGCCCGTTGATTAGGAGGGATTGCATCTTAATATAGCCCGCAGTGGTACTGAGCCTCTCACAAAGCTCTGTATGTCGTTCTTTATACATCCATAGCCTCTATAAAAAGTGGCATCATTTTCCTTGGTGCTAGTACCTATCGGGCTAAATCCCCCTCTCCACAGAGGTGGGTGACATCTGCCTCTAATCTGGTCAATCTCACCCTCCACCTCAGCCTCCAAATCATCTATCCTCTATATCATCTCCCCACCCCGAGATGCCTTTAGCATCTATGACGTGGTATCGGCCTATGTGCAAAGGGAATCCCTTTCTGTCGTCACTACCTCCAAACCCAACCTTAGCGCATCTCTCTCTCTCCTCAACCTGTCAACCTCTGCTTGTAGGTTGTCAACTTGTGCTTCCTCCTGCTCCACCATCCCTCTCTCCCGTGAGAGATCATCCTCCAGACTAACCCTAGGGGCTCTCTTTGTGTCCCACTCCAAAATGGACTGTGATACTCGTACCTACTATGCTTGTCCTTGTACATCCTTTGGTTGTGGCTGCGATTGCACCTGTACCTATGTTGGTGATAGGGATATCGCTAGAGCCTAAACCTGTAAAGGCACCTGTGGCTATGCCTATGTCTGTCCCCCTCTCTGTGATACTCAGCTTAGGACCCTCCTCCTCCTCTATCCTCCTCCCCCTCCTTCATCTCTTGCTCCATCCCCATCTCCTCCTACCACCTCATCTGCCTCCAAGACTCTCGACATGATTAGACGTTTGGTCGGTGTGCTCCCACCATGTAGTGCATGCACCTATGCAACCTGGGTCAGCAACATCTGGTCGCTCATCCCACGCCACTCTCTCAATCCTGGTCTAGCTGAGTTAGACCTCAAAGGGCTCGATGGTGTCTCCTCAGGTGACCATCTCTCATGTAATCTATGGGTGAGTCCTCTCCTCATCCACTATATCCTGTCGAACTTCGAACTACCTCATGACCTTGCGGGGCAAGTACTGTTTAATGATATAAACCGTGTGACCAAATAACTAGCACCATGTCTATGAAAAGTCTAGCTGGACATCCTTGCTCTATCACTCACAGTCTCTGAAAGGATGTCAAGTAAAGTCCATCATCTCGTCAATCAAGCAACGACAAAACCACATTGCTCCCATTCTAGTGTAATGAAACATGCCTTTGTACTTGTCAATATAAGGATGTCATTACCTCTATGCCTGTATCCCTGGTGGCCTACATATGGCAATATGCTTCCACACCCATATATGAAGGAGTGTGACACCTGTCCCGAGGTTCTTGTACCCAAGATACACATATGTTGGTACAACTGGCCCAGTATAGCT
Organism: Cryptomeria japonica; assembly: GCF_030272615.1. Classification (NCBI taxonomy): domain Eukaryota; kingdom Viridiplantae; phylum Streptophyta; class Pinopsida; order Cupressales; family Cupressaceae; genus Cryptomeria; species Cryptomeria japonica. The sequence goes on along the minus strand of NC_081405.1, from coordinate 152,426,945 downwards.
ATTGTCCATGCATAGGGGGTCCCATCCTCCATTATGTAGTAAAGGTTGTGTGACCAACCAATCAAGAAACCATGCCCACTGAGGTTGTGCATCATGCAAACATTGATCAATCCACAAATATACAACACCAGTTGAGGAATATGTCTCTAAGGCTCCATCGCACACTCCAGTGACATGCACGTCATGTCCGGGGGGAGGTCCTTTGTTTGACACATATGATGTAAGTACCACTCCTTTCCCCTCAAGTGATACTTAGGGATAATGCCACATATTGACACCTTCAGGATCTGCCAAACATCAAGCAATGTGATGTTGGCCTCACTTGTTGATGGATGGAGTGAATAGGTCCTGCTATGCCATCTCTCAACCAAGTTTGTCATTGTGGCTACATGCACTTGAATCCTCGACCATGTAGAAAGTAACTCTAATCTGCACCATGGCAAGATAGCTCTCTCATCTGAGTGTCACTTGCTTCGTAGCTTCATGGTGGGAGGCCAATGCTTATGTGACTGCAAAGGAACAAAATCCTCCTGCATCCATGTAATCACTCATGTCATCTCTTTCCTCTATCTGCTCTCCATCCCGACCCTCAGGACATCCTTTAGAAGCCCCTTGTCCTTATTTTAACATTTCTTTTTCCATCCCCCCTTCCTTAGGCAGAGACAACGTTCTCCTAGGTGAAGATGTTGAAACAACACTTTGTGCACTAGTTTGCAACGTGCAAACAACATTTCACAATGATTTCTTCTCCCCTTCCATGTTCGCAAAGACGTTGATCTAGCAATCAATGTCTACTCATCTACGTAGACAGAGATTGTTTGCGCAGGCGGAGATCCCCAAGCCCAAATGTCGATCAGGTGACCAATATCTACTCCTCGCTCTTATCCACCCTCATTTATTGTGTGACATAAATGCTACTCTACCAAAATCACAAACTCAGAACTAGGGTACATATAGGTGGGTCATACTCAAGTGGTCTCTAGTACCTTCATACCCTCTCGACATGATGCTCATGTACTGGGATCCTTGGCCTAGTGCTCCTTCACTTTGCTATCTCTAGGCTTCGTGAATAGTAAATGTGGCAATGACCCCTCCATGGGCCCCGTGTGGCTTATATGGGCCCTTCTTTCACCCTTCCGTAGCACCTTCTTCATTCCCTTCTCGCCTTTTCTCCATATTTCTTTAGGATTTATCTTTTTCTTCATCTTCTTCATCTTCTTCATCTGTTCTCGTCATTTTCTTTCTTTGTCTAGAATTTTTTTATTTTTTTAAAAAAATTCCAATTAAATTCTCAAGGGGTCATACTTCACTCATGTCTTCACATTGGGGCATCTTTCTTCGTCTTTTACCCACCACCAATTTTGTCGCCGCATTAAATAGGGGCAAAATGTAGACGTCTAAAATTAATTAAGTTAATATTTAATTAATTAAAGCCTTTCCACATAATTAATTAATTAAATTGTGTTGGTCCCTTTCTTCTTAAAATTAATTAAATAAAATTTGATTAATTAAATTGCTATAGTCCTATAATTAATTTATCAAAAATTAATTATTCCCCCATTATTCTAAAGCCACTTACAATCTCCATTATTTCTTCTAAACCTCTATTAGTTAATTAATTTCAATTAATTAACTAATTACCTGATTCCTACAAATCACCCCTCCTAATCCTATCATCTAGCCTAATTAATCATGTCCTAATCCTACTTATCATTTCCTACAATTTTATATTCCTCCACCCATTCTCTCTCCCTGTGTCACATCCTCCTAACTTTCCTACTTGCATTATAATTGTAGCGTCCTAAAATTGCGACACTTGCAATTTCGACCGCATTTGGGTCTTCACGATGCCGACGCAACACTGAACCTGAATGGAGACCCCGAAACTTGTCCATGACATCAAAAACTGCATTTTTCAGCACCCTGGCCTGATCCTCCTTGCACCCTGTTGTCCCTGGAGGTGGGACCATGGCGCCCAGCGCCCTGGTCCCTGGCCCTATTTTGGGCCCAGTCTCTTATGGGGCTTCGGGTCTTTTAGTTTGCAAATTGGAAAATAATGTTTCCAGGTCGGCCTAAGGTCGGAAAAATCAATCTTTCAACCCTAATTGGCAAGTATATAAACTACATTTTCCTCTCCCATTTGGAGAGATGGAAAAAAGGCGGAAATGATATTCAAACATTCAAACATTCAAGCATTCAAGCATTCAAGCATTCCTTCAAGCAATTGATCATTCTAAGTCTCCATTCAAGGCTAAGTGTTGCATTCAAGATAAGGATTCAACCATTGAAGAGGAGATCACATACCACATACAACATACAACATACAACATACAACAACATTTACACCTTTGCATGTAAGAATACAAACATTCTTACAACAAGGTATTGGTACTTTATTACATTACAATCATTTACATTTACAGCATTTCTCATTTCTTGGTTAATTCCAAAACCGAGGTTTGACCTAAGGGCAAACCCCTAATCCCTAACCCCCCAATCGTCCTCTCTTTTCTGTGTGTAGGTTGCAGGTACGCGGCTGTAATTGAAGATCTGGAATCCTTGTGCAGAGACAAACAGATCCCCCTTTGTTTCGCAGATTTTTCGGAGGACCGTGTGCACGTCGGGCGCCATCGTCCCGTCAACTTTCGCTCAAATTTGCAGGTTAGCTCCATCTCGACATTTTACTACTAATTCCAGGTCCGTAGCTTCATCCCATATTCCTATCTCTGTTTATAAGTGAATCTTTCTCACTTTTCATGCGTTCCTAGCTCAATCCTTCTATCTACATTCTTTACAAAAGAGGGTAGCCTTACTGTCTTAACCCTTGAAACTCATTTAGAATCCAATCTTGCATTGTGTGGGATTGGATCTTGTGGGTTTTAACCCCTCTTTTGAATGTAAAGTCTCCCCTAAGTGAAAACCGTCAACCCTAGTGACCCCCCTTTCTCTCTCCTTGGAGTGGTGGGGGGAACACTTAGGGTTCGCTCGTGATTTTCCGCTTTACATTTTGGTGAGCCTAACGTGAGCATCCTTTCTGATTATTCATGGTTAGATCTGAAAATTGGATGCCTTGATTACATTTCCATGTTTGATCTTTTGCAAATTTTAGAGGTTAATTGCATAAAAACCCTAAATTTTCTTTTTAGTAATTGAGCTTGTGAAGTGTTTAATTATTAATGCTTGTTTTAGATCTACCCTTCTATTACAAATTGTCAATTCATATTTGTGCTTTAATTCTAAAAATTAAGTGGTTAAGTGTCAAAACCCTAATTTTTAAAACCCTCTTGATTCAACCTTTGACCGAGGATTTCACTGATCAAAACATCTCCAAATTAGCTGTAACTTTGGATTCCGCAACAAAATCATAATATCTTTCATCCCTGAAAATTTGGAAAAAAGTTGCGAGGACCGTGTGCACCCCGAGCGCCATCGTCCCCGACATTTTTTCTGAAATTTCAGGAGCTAGATCTTACTGTATTTTTCTGCTAAAATCCAGAATTTTGGCTGATTTTATCAATTACAACACTTTCAAAATTAAAGTCAAAGTTGGTCTAGTGATTGTTTGGATTAAGGCTTCTAATCATTCAAAAATTGTTGAAATTGAAATTTTGTGTCAAAATTGTGTTCTTACTGTCCTAAATCTGAAAAGTGTGTTGGCATTCATTCAAAATTTTAGTGCTTTATTCAAATTCTTGCAATTTGGGACTTTTGAAATTAAGTGTTTAATTACACCAACTTTGATTTCCGCTTTCAAAATTGAATTTTGCGTGAAATTGAGTCAACTTTTAAATTTAAAAGCTTGCATTGTTCTTAGTATTCCCTCTAAAATCATAAAATTCAAAATTTCAGTTTCCCTCTCTTTTTCAAAATTCAAATTTTGCATTTTCCAACAATCTTGGTAGGGTTCAATTTTGAGATTGCAACTTTAATTTGGCCTATCTACAGATCGTAAAATCACTCAATTTTTTCAGATTAGCTTTAAAATCATTATAACTTTCATCCCTGAAAATTTCAAAAAAAGTTGCGAGGACCGTGTGCACCCCGAGCGCCATGGTCCCTGACATTTTTTTCGAAATTTCGGGAGATTGTCGTGATTGCATTTAACAGCTTAAATCTAAGAGATTGGCTGATTTTATTGAATTTTGCTACCTCTAAATTCAAAATCTTCTCTCCCTCTCTAGTGCATGAGTTTTACAACAATAAGCCCTACTTACAATATTCCCATTAGACGAAGCCTTAGAATTAAGTCTTTCCGAGGTTTAATTACCGAGGAGATGGAACCTAATTTGAATGGCCTTTTTAACGAGGACACGGGCAATTCCTCTAATCCTCCTAATGATGAAGAAGCTCTCCATGAGGTTTCTGTAGAACAACTTTCGAAATTGGATAACCAATTTGATGATTTTCAGCAATGGATGTCTCAAGAGTATCCCGATAGTCAAGCTCTTTCATTAATTGAGGGTCTAAAACGTATGGTTCAAAGTGATAAGAATGGAATTGATATTTTGCGTGGTATTGCACACATTGTGGATTCGAATATGATGCCTATGAAGAGTTGTGCTGAAACTTTAGGTTATACACAACCTCCCACTCAAGTCAATCATTCTATTCCTTTGATAACTTTTATTGCTAGCATACCTACCTTTACATTAAAAATAATGACTACTTCTATACAAGACATTCCGCCTATGATCACCAGTCATGGAAGCAATCCTTCCTCTTCAATTAACCCTCTTCCTTCATTCAATCCAACTTCTTCATTCATTCCTTCAATAAGTGTTCCTATTACATCTCCACAAATGAACGTGACGCAAGGGGGCAATTCATTCAACCATTCCATTCCTCCTTGTAGTGCTCCTCTTTTCCAATCCTCTCCTATGACTAACTATCATAGTGTCCCGCCACCTTACTCTCAATCAATACCTTCTTTCAATAACATAATACCTCCATCACAATCTAACACGTCTAATATGAATTCTTCGACTGAAGTGACCATTAATAATCTTGTACAAATTGTCTCTTCTTTACAGCAACAAATTGCCTCTATGAATCAATCTAAGTTTAGTGTGCCCACATTTGATGTTGCGAGCCCACTTTCTATTGACATTGTTTGAGCTATCCCTCCTAAACATGTTGAAATCCCGCATTTGGAGATTTATAATGGTAAAGGTGATCCTCTAACACATGTTAAGACTTTTCAAACAATATGTACCGATTTTGCTTATGACCAAAGGTTGCTTGCAAAACTGTTTACTAGAACATTAAAAGATAAGGCTCTACAATGGTATTGCTCGTTGCCTTCCTATTCTATTATTTATTTCCAACAACTTGCAAATGCTTTTATTCAACAATTTCAAAACAATATAAGTCCTAAAGTTACTTTGATGGATTTAATGCATTGTAAACAAGGTGTTAAAGAAAAAGTGACTGATTTCATTGGTAGATATAAGCATTTGTATGCTCAAATTTCTTTTCTAGTGCCTGACAATGATATTCAAAGAATCTTTATTTCTAATTTACAAAAAGATATTAGAGAAAAACTTCTGTTTTCTGAGTTTACTTCTTTCCAACGGTTGTGTGCAACTCTTCACAATTATCAACTGACTGTGAGTCAAATGGAACAAGCAAATCCTATGGCTCCGAGTGATAAGGGTGATAGTAGTCAACAACCATTTGGAAAGTTTAAACCGAACAAAGAGTCCGTTAAATTCAATGAAAACATCATCAACAACAATGTGAATGCAGCATCAGGTGTGCCTCCTATTTCTAAGTTTTTCAAGAAAGAAAGAAAGTTTACTCCTTTGAATGAATCATTGCATAGTATTATGAATAAGTTATTGGAACAAAATGTGCTTACTCTCCCTCCTATAAAGCAAATAGATCCTGCAAAGATTAATTCACCCTATTTTGATAACAAATCTTTTTGTCAATTTCATCGTCAACCAGGGCATGATACTAAAAAATGTTTTCCTTTAAAGGGTAAAATTCAAGATTTGATTGATAATAATACTATCTCTGTTTCTGGTATGAATGATAAAGGCAACACATCTGTAGCTCCTCCTAACCAAAATATTAAGATTTTTACTGATCCATTACCTTCTCATACCTCTAATGTGATTGAGACTAATGATTCCTCTTTCTCATCTGATGGTCTTGTGTCTATGACTCCGAATGTGATTAATTTTGTAGAGCAGCAAGAAAACCCTAAAGAACCTTCCATCACATTTGATTCTAGTGAAACTATTAAGGCACCTGATGGTCCTTTATATATAGTTGCAAAATTCAAGAATACACCTTGCCATGGAGTGCTTATTGATCCTTCTTGCATGGTTAATGTTATTACTGAAGAATTTCTCTTTACTTTACAATTGAATCAAGTGATCTATGACAAAATAGATGTGATTGTGAAATTATTTGATGCATTTTCTTCTCCTGCAATTGGTTCTATTACATTACCTATTGAGGTCCATAAAAAATCCCTTGATGTGAACTTTGCAATTATTCCTTCATCCGAACAATTTCGTGTGAAGCTTGGCTATCCTTGGCTATCTTCCATGAAAGCTATTGCTTCTCCTATTCATAAATGTTTAAAATTTCCCCATAATAGTGAAGTTGTTACTGTCAATCATAGTCTCTTTAAACCAGCTGAAAGAACTTTTAGTGTTCCTATTGATTATTTTTGGCCTAAACAATTCCAATCTCTTCCTCCGCGAAGTGATCATCTTTTCAAATCTTATCAAAAGTGGAAAACAGATATGATCCTATCTCTAAGTGAACCTAGAACACCCAAACTTAATATTCCTATCATTCTTGAGAAGGAAGTTCTTCCTTTGAAAGATAAAACTAATGTCTTTCCTCAAGAAGATTCCCAACCCATTCCTATGGATGTGACTATGTCTATGTCTAATAAACTTTCTAAAAGAAGACCTATACCTCCTCGTCATGATGGACTTGGTCTCCTTCCTAAACCAAATATTCCTCCTTTATATGGAGCAGTTCCTCCTCCTTCCTTTTATAAAGAGAAGAGACCTTCCTCTTCTTCTATTATCCAGCCTAAGAGACCACAACCTAAACACCCAAGTGATAAGGATGAGAACATTCCTCCTCCTCAATCTTCTCCACTTCCTACTAAGACTAGACAAAATCATTCTGCTCGTGAACGCCAACGAAAGCATTGTCTTAGAGCTCAGGCAGCTGCTTCTCAAACTTTGCAATCTCCAAAAACACCTTCAACAAGCATTATTCCATTTTATCCAAAATCTCCTAAACATAAGATGCATGATGGTTTTGATCCTGTGCGAGTTAAAGATCCTATTTTTATAAATCTTGATGATGATATAGATGAAAATATTATTCATGATGAAAATGTTTCTTCTCTTCATTCTGATAGTGAATATGAATATGTTGATGTTGATAACCATTTATCTAACGAATTTTCTAAAGCACTTATCCTAGCTCCTAGACAAGAACAACGTGGCTTGGAACATGAACATAGCCCTTGTTTGGATCTTGTGATAGCTCCATCTGTTGTGTTGAATGTTCCTCCTCTAGCATGTTTCCTGCCTTCCCGAAATATTGATCAGCAAGATCGGGGGGTGGATGACGTGCTAGACTAGTTTCATTAGCATAGCAGACTCTCTCCTCCTCTCTTTTGTTACTTCTTCTATGTGTTATTCTCATTCTTCTATTTGTTGTCCTTAGTGTTGTCTACTTGAGGACGATGCAAAGCATTGAGATCTCTTTTGGTCTCTCTCATGTTGACTCAAAAGACACATGTGTTCCCTTCTTCTAGGTGACCTTCCTTGATTGGGGAATGAAGAACAATTATGCATACATACATATGATATACATGAATTATCATACAACATACTGACCCCGAGGAAAACGAAGTCACCTCGTGCTTTGTGTCTATTATCCTTGGGTTTATCTCACATTTGAGGGCTAAATCTTTGTGATAATGTGCTCCTTTCCCTTCTTATTTCTTATGTGTATCACTACCTTAAAGCAATCACCCCCGTTGAGGCGTGTGCGATCGCTTTAACGTAGGGGGGCATACACCCCATCTATCCCTTCAGGATACTTGAAAATTTCTTGGCGAACTTAGCTTTGTCTTGAAAATTTTTGGTATTTCTCTTGCATGACTCATAGTGAGGGAACCTTACTACTGACAGTCATGGTTCTCCCTCGTGATCTTTCCTTTTACTTTGTCAATCGAAGTCGTAAGATCCTTAGTCCACTGGGGGCTTGGTGTGTCTTGCCTCCTTGATGTGGTGAAATTCTTTCAATGTGGTTTCCTTGTACTTTACCGGAAGTTTGAGCGTACGCTTATACTCCCGCTAAAGTGGGGGCTAAATGTAGCATCCTAAAATTGCGACACTTGCAATTTCGACCGCATTTGGGTCTTCACGATGGCGATGCAATACTGAACCTGAATGGAGACCCCGAAACTTGTCCATGACATCAAAAACTGCATTTTTCAGCACCCTGACCTGATCCTCCTTGCACCCTGCTGTCCCTGGAGGTGGGACCATGGCGCCCAGCGCCCTAGTCCTTCAGGACCATGGCGCCCAGTGCCCTGGTCCCCCAGGACCATGGCGCCCAGTGCCCTGGTCCCTGGCCCTATTTTTGGCCCGGTCTCTTATGGGGCTTCGGGTCTTTTAGTTTGCAAATTCGAAAATAATGTTTCCTGGTCGGCCTAAGGTCGTAAAAATCAGTCTTTCGACCCTAATTGGCAAGTATATAAACTACATTTTCCTCTCCCATTTGGAGAGATGGAAAAAAGGCAGAAACGATATTCAAACATTCAAGCATTCAAGCATTCAAGCATTCCTTCAAGCAATTGATCATTCTAAGTCTCCATTCAAGGCTAAGTGTTGCATTCAAGACAAGGATTCAACCATTGAAGAGGAGATCACATACCACATACAACATACAACAACATTTACACCTTCACATGTAAGAATACAAACATTCTTACAACAAGGTATTGGTACTTTATTACATTACAATCATTTACATTTACAACATTTCTCATTTCTTGGTTAATTCCAAAACCGGGGTTTGACCTAAGGGCAAACCGCTAATCTCTAACCCCCCAATCGTCCTCTCTTTTCTATGTGTAGGTTGCAGGTACACGAATGTAATTAAATATTTGGAATCCTTGTGCAGAGACGAACAAATCCCCCTTCGTTTCGCGGATTTTTCGGAGGACCGTGTGCATGTCGGGCGCCATCGTCCCGTCAACTTTCGCTCAAATTTGCAGGACAGCTCCGTCTCGACATTTTACTGCTAATTCCAGGTCCGCAACTTCATCCCATATTCCTATCTCTGTTTATAAGTGAATCTTTCTCACTTTTCATGCGTTCCTAGCTCAATCCTTCTATCTACATTCTTTACAAAAGAGGGTAGCCTTGCTGTCTTAACCCTTGAAACTCATTTAGAATCCAATCTTGCATTGTGTGGGATTGGATCTTGTGCGTTTTAACCCCTCTTTTGAATGTAAAGTCTCCCCTAATTGAAAACCGTCAACCCTAGTGACCCCCCTTTCTCTCTCCTTGGAGTGGTGGGCGGAACACTTAGGGTTCGCTCGCGATTTTCCGCTTTACAATAATCTTTCATTAAGCCACTTAATTTGTCCTCCTAATCACTTGCATGTTCCTAATCACCTTGATTAGGGACGAGTCAACTCTCTACCATAAATAGATTTCTCGTCTCACCCTCCAAACTTTAAATGCACCAACTTTGCCTCTTCCAAGGAATTTCAAATCCTTGCACATTCCTATGCCTCCTCTTCCCAAGGAATTTTTAATTCCTTTGTCCTCCCTCTAGGAATTTCATATTCCTTTTTTTCTTCCCAAGGTACTTGGGGAACTCTTCCCCATGTACTTGAGAAGTGTGGAGACAAGAAATGTCTTTATGGAAAATCTCTTGGATCTCCCAAACCCATTAATGGGTCTACAAGGGTTGATCCTGTCAAAGATACGAGGCCTAATACACAATAGATTCCCTCAGATAAAGACTTGATGAAGGTGAATTTTGATGGGGCAACCCATGGGAATCCTAGGCAATCTAGAGCTCTGTGCGTGTGGTGCAGGAGCACCCTTCAAAGGGCTCCCACCATTTGTTTTTGATTGTGCTTTTGCTTCTCAATGAAGCCATTGTACATAGAATAAGAGCCATGTGCTCATTGGTCCTAGTTAGGGTCCTAGTTGAGGTCCTAGGGTCATGAGTCAAAAGTTGAGTTTTTTTGGAAATACAGGGTATGTGTGCCTTTGAGGTGTTTATGGGTCCTTCTTAGCATGTTGGTGTCCTTAGGTTTTCCCAATATGGGTCTAGGAGTCAAGAAAAGCAACATTGAGAAAGTTGCTCAAAAGTTGCAAACGTTGCATGACAACTTTTAAAAGTTGTCAAGCAACTTTTCCACCATGAGGCCAAAATATTTAATGTGGCATGGAAAACCCTAATATGGGCACAAAAACCAAGTCAAAGGTGCTATAAGTAATTGCAAACCCTAAATTAAGGGGTTGGATGTCAGATTTTGTACGGCCCAAGCAAAGGGATTTGACTGAGACTGCAGTTTGTTGCCAGTTGGCACAAATGGAGTAAAAGAAGAATGTTTAAGGATTGATTTTTGTGCAAAATTGTGTGGAGTGTCTTCTATGGTGTAAATACTCTAATTTTGAGCAATTAGATTAGATTTTGGTTTATAAGTGTGGTGTGTTGTAAATATTTTGTAAGTTGTGTATATGGTGAAAATGGATAACAATAACAACAATATCGAAAGGCTAAATGAATCCAACCACTAAACCCTAGCCTAACAATCAACAAAGATCCACCATAACATATGAAGATTACCTAAGACAATGCAAATAACACAAAATCACAAAGATTATACCATCACATGTCCAATAGGGTTTTGATCTCCATTCTTCCTATCTCCATTGATCTTGCTTGATATATTTGCTCTCAGATTTTTATATGCACAAGAGCTCAACAAAGAACGGAATGTGGTTGCAAGTAGGATCGTAGTGTAGCCAAGTCCTCCAAAATTGTTGATTAGGATGAGTGATTAGGGTTTGACAATGAAGGAAGCATCTCCTTAAATAGAAGACACAATAAGAAATGGAGGGTTAAGATTGAGAGGTGTAAAAAGAGAGGTCGGCTAGGATTAAAGGGTAGGTAAAAGAAATAGTAAAATAATGAAAGAGGTAGGTAATGTAGGAATTAAGAGATGAATGACATGTGTCATGTGTAGAAAAAGCTAATGAATTAATTAAATAAATAAAGATTTATTTAATTAATAGAAGAAGTGGGATAATTAAATAAATAAAAATATTTATTTAATTTAGGAAAAGGATAATTTAAATAAATAAATGCATTTATTTAAATGAAAAATAAGGCTAGAAGAGGATAAATGAATTAATTAAATAAATAAAAATTTATTTAATTAATAGAAGAATTAGGCTTAGAAAATTAAATAAATAAAATATTTATTTAATTAAACTGGACAATTTTGGGTGTCTACATTTTGCCCCTCTTTGAGACAATGCGGCTTGTCGCGTTGTTTCAAAGAAGATAAGATGAACTGATACAAAGTTGCCCCAGAATGGGAATAATATGCCCCCTCGAGAGATTGGATGAAAATGTCTGAAAAGATTGTAGACAATCTCTCGATAAGAAGAAAAGGCTAGAATGGATTGACCGGATAAAGTGACAGAGTCACAGGATGAAGAATACTGACTCGGGAACTGAAGGCAAGGGCTAGGGTAGGCTATAAGATAAACCACTGGCAAAAGACATCCTCATTGTCATCCACACCCTCACGAGATCACAGTGCAGAGCGAGAAAAGAGCAGCAGCAGTCAGCAATGATGGCCTTCGTACACAGATTCGACTGCGTTCGCCGATTTCAGAGGCCAGCAGAGACAGGAGAGCCGGTAAGTACCACCAAACCTCCTCGTACTTTGACGCTTTTCAATTTTGTCATTAATGCATGGTAGTTTAGCAATAAATGCGCTTAGGAATAGGGCATTAAAAAAATGCAAAAATGTGTAACCGCGTCTGTGTCGGTGCCAGGCGCGTCTGTGTCGGTTCCAGGCGCGTATGTGTCTGGGGCCGCGTTTGCGTTGAATGCGGTCGCGTCTGTGCACTTCAGACGCGTTTATGTTCCAAAGTCACGTCTGTGCATGATGTAGGCACATTTATGTCCAGAAGGCGCGTCTGTGTTGTAGAGGCGCGCTTGTGCAGTCAAGAGGCGCGTTTGTGAGTTTAAAGCGCGTTTATGTGTGAAAATGCAAGGTTTTGGTCTTCTAGGTCAAATCGGCAGTTCTGTGATGAACATACGCTGTCGATTGGATAAGTTGTTGAGAGGATACACTCAAGCAGGTCCTCTAGGAAGACTAGGATAGATCAAGGCACTTGTGATGAACAGAGAGCACTGGGATAGAGTACTTTGTGATGAACAGGGAGTACCCAAAGTATGAACTGCACTTTGTGATGAACAGGGAGTGCGAAATGTGAGTAACACTTTGTGATGAACAGGGAATGTCACACACGTAGTACTTTGTGATGAACAGGGAGCACTACTAGGATAAATAGCAACACTTTGTGATGAACAGTGAGTGTCACTAGGATAGATAACCATTTGCATTTTGATAGCAAGTAGCATTTTGTGATAAATAGTGAATGCCACGATGACTGACATGATTTGATTGTTTGACTGCAGGAGTATTTGCCTGTGCTAGAGTCACGGGAGAGATTCCCGTCCACACAGAGATTGCGACCAGAGTTGTCGTTTGAGAACAAAGCTGCTATTGAGGAGATGGGATTGAGACACATATTATATGTGCCTGAGTTTCGGGTGAACACGAGTTTGCTGACTGGGCTGGCGGAGAGATGGCACTCCGAGACTTGCACTTTTCATTTGCCGATGGGGGAGATGACAGTGACCCTTGAGGATGTGTACAGGATATTGCACATACTGATCGATGGAGAGCTGATCCCATACGATCGAGATGCAGACAAAGAGGCGCTGAGACGGGTGTTCCAGGATCCCGAGCTAGAGATGAGAGCAGGGCATGTGGCATGGGATACCATGACTGCGACAAGGTTAGCTTTGCCAGCTGTGATTGGAGGAGTCATCAGTGGGTTCTTATGTCCAGACAGAGCGACACGGGGGTTGGCAGTGGGCTGGGGAGGAGCACCGGAGATATTGGTGACTGAGCACACCACATATGCATGGGGTCCATGTGTTTTGGCACATCTGTATTATGAGCTGCATCAGTTCGTCTACCATGGATCAGTGGGACTGGGTTGCGGAGTGACACTGCTACAGGTTTGGGCGTATGAGCATCTGCCTATCACACGGCCGATACACTTCAGAGACAGGGGTCACGGATGGAGTTTTGTGCATCTTTATGATATGATTACTTCACAACCTCGGATTGGCAGGTTAGAGCACTGGAGACGTGTGATAGATGACATTGATGTAGTCATCTGGAGGCCGTACCTGGGGTGCGAGGAGTGGGAGGATGACGCAGTGGAGCTGCCGTATACTTTCAGGAGCAGATATCTGATTGGGCGGATGCCCTACATATTGGAGAGACAGCTGGTGGACAGGGTAGGCAGACAGTTTGGCAGGATCCAGAGGATGCCATGAGGCTCGGGTATGTATGCCCGCACAGTGAGGGATTAGGCGTAGTTCGGGCCATTATTGTCATATGATCAGGTCGTCACACAGCTAGCAGAGATGATGCCCCTACCCTGGGATATGTGGCCGGAGATTGAGGATGCAGGCATGGATGCAGAGTATACAGCTTACTGGGCAGAGCATCCATTCCCTCGACTGACAGATCCAGGGGAGCTACTGGAGGGAGATGCAGGAGGAGATGATGATGATGGTGGTGGGGGTGATGGAGGTCGAGGCCGACGGAGGCGGAGGGGAGTAGTTGGGGAGAGGAGGGTGGCACCTCAGAGGGCGGGGGGACAGGAGGGACAGGCCCAGGTGGTGAGGGGTCGCAGTGGATTGCCCCTGCAGGTACCAGCAGCATAGGGTCCTAGAGCACAGGGACCGAGACAGGGACAGGTACAGGGACAGGTGTCAGTACAGGCACAGGGACAGAGACAGGTGCAGGTACCTAGGCATGCACAGAGACAGGTACCTGTTCAGGCACCGATACAGGTACAGGGGCAGGCACCCGCAGAGGGAGAGCCACAGGCAGAGGCTGAGGGTGGGGATCCAGAGGAGGATGAGCTGCTAGAGCTGAGGGAGATCTGCCAGGGCCAGGCAGACGAGATCCAGGAGTTGGAGAGGGAGAGAGATCGACTCGGGACCAGGCTCAGAGATACTGAGCGGGAGAGAGATCAGGCTATCCAGGGCTACACTGAGGCTGAGACAGCTCTGAGGGCAGGGAGGCAGGCGGCGGAGGACGCAGGAGCAGGCTACGCATATGTCTTGTGAGCCGGAGAGGAGATAGGTTACTGGAGGGACCTCTACTATGGTGCAGTGCCAGCAGATCAACAGGCGAGGAGCTTCCATAGACCATCGCGGACAGCAACGGCCACGGGAGGGAGTCAGAGGAGGCAGGCATCTAGTGGTGGGGTCATGGGTCCTCCACCACCACCAGACAGGCAGGGTGATCCTGGAGCAGGTCCTTCTATAGCTCAGAGTCCGTTGAGGCCAGGCGGCTCCGAGGGAGGGAGTTCATCATAGCCATAGAGGGCTCCCTTGTATCAGTATTTGTACCATTTTTTGTATTGTAGACACCTGCAGGTGATTTTGTAGCCATATGATTCTTTTGACATCATTGTATCATGACACATTTGATTATATATGAGAGATGATTCATTTTTGCGGCAGCTATAGGAATTTGTACCTTATGTGATGAGATGCTTCTATGATGTATGTTTTGTGTGATGCTTCTATGATGTATGATAATGATATGATGCAATGCAATATTTTTGTTCTTTTGTGTTTTATATGTGTATGCATATGCAAATGTGAATGTATGTGATGCAAGTGAATATGATAATGCAAATGTAAATTGTGCTAACAAGTGTGGTATGCAGGATGTGATGCAATTGTGATATCTATATGTATGTATGAAATGCTTATATGTGGTAATGCAGGTGCAAACTACATGAAATGCAAATGTTTTTGATATGTCATTATACTCAGTCATGTGATAGCAAGCTACGTGGACTCAAGAAGGACGATGGAAGTCAATTAAGAAAGGGGGATGGAAGACAGAAGATATGAACGTGAAAGAGCTTCTTGTGCGTTATCATCATTGAGCTTTATTATGGCAAAATAGGTTATGACAATCGAGGCATATGTTCGACCCAGAAAGTCATTGTACCTGTTTGCATGGAGATAAGACAGTCACAAACAAGGAGTGCCCCAGTTCATACTAGACTCACAGTGTCCTCATATCCTTGGACAAGTCATAGCATTACTAAAAGACAATCCACAGACAGCAAACAAAATAGGTGACGATACCCCATCCTCGCCTTTCTAGTCAAAGACATCCTAGAGATAGAATCTCTAGTCAAAGACATCCTGGAAAAGCTAAAAGACATGTCACCAAAAGATAAAATCAAAAGAAAACCAAGACTCGACACCAACATCCACTGTAGTCCTCAAGTTTAGTGTCTCTTGTCACTTGTATAAGTCATGTTTGATTGTGGTCACAATGTTTACCTTCACAAAAAGGATAGATAGCACTGAACTATATGTTGTCTGAGTCTGTTGAAAGATTTGATTTTGTTGAAGCCCATTGTTGCTGCTGTGTCTCATCTGAAACTAACTGAATTCATGAAACTGATATTTTATTGCGGAGAAGACGAAACTTTATTGCGGATCTGTGATGCAAATGTTGCTTTATTGCGGATTGTGCGCGGATAGACTTGAAGGAAGCTGGAAGAAACTATACTCCTCGAAACATGTGATGTTCTCAGTTCCACACCCATCACTAGACATAGGATTTTGCCGTAGTCACAGATAGGATTCGATTTATTATGGATGGAAAGGGAGTGAAAAAAAAGGGGGGTTATTATGAATGGCTAACCAATCTTGGGTAGATCAATAACAAGCCATGATGGGAATGGGTAAGTTTTTTCTGAGTGAATAGGTTGTGAGTGTGTGCAAAGTGAGAGATGAAAGGGAATCTTGAAGGAGGGGGGAGCAAAGTCGCTACGCATGGCGCTGGTGACCCAGTTTTTACCATGGTACTTGCCCAGGGCGCCACCGAAGTGGTTTTCACCGTTGGACAAAATTATTTCTCTTTACTTTTTTGGATTTTTCAATTTTTTTAATTTTTTTTTTGTGTCACAAGGCGCCTGTTTGCCAGGTTTTCACCAAGTAACAATTTTTTTGTTTTATAATTTTTTTTGTATTTTTGAATTTTTTTGATTTTTTTTGTATTTTTGCATTAGGATATTCCAGAAAATTATGTGTAGAACCGGTGAAGGTGCATGTTGTTGATAGGATCCTCGAAAGGTTCGCCTTCTGTAGTTGAGAGCTGATATGCCCCAGATCCATATGCTGCTGTGATGATGTAAGGACCAAGCCAGTTTGGTTCAAACTTGCCCTTCTTATCTCTGTCTTGCTGATTCTTGGGGTTTTCTCTGAGGACTAAGTCACCTACCTCAAATGTGCGAGGCTTGACTTTGTGATTGTAGCTACGACTCATTCGTTGTTGGTAAGCCTTGAGGTGATTAAAAGCAGTGTGTCTTCGTTCATCCAGCAGTTTTAGTTCTTATAAGCGAGAGACCCTGTTATCTTCATCGTTGATTATATTTCTCAAAGAGACCTGTAAAGAAGGTAACTCGACCTCAATAGGCAAGATGGCTTTAGCGCCGTAGACAAGTGAGTAGGGTGTAGCTCCTGTAGGTGTGCGGACACTTGTACAATAGGCCCAAAGTGCAGGATTGAGTTGAATATGCCAGTTATGGCCAGCGTCGTCGACTGTCTTTTTGAGAATTTTAAGAATTATTTTGTTAGACGCCTCAGCTTGGCCATTACCTTGGGGGTAATATGGTGTGGAGAAACGATGGGAAATATGGAAGCGGTCACAGAGTTCACGAACATCCTGATTTTTGAAGGGACGCCCGTTATCAGTGATAATGGAATTGGGAATACCATATCGGCAAATGATATAGTTCAGAATGAAGGTAGCGATTTGTTTCCCAGTAACTTGTGTGAGAGGCACGGCTTCAATCCATTTTGTGAAATACTCTGTGGCTGGGATAATGAATTTATGACCATTGGAAGAAGGAGGGTGAATCTTGCCTATGAGATCGAGTCCCCACTAACAAAAGGGCCAAGGAGACGCTAGTGGTTGTAGTTCTTGTGCTGGTGCATGTATGAGGTCTCCATGAATTTGACATTGCTTACACTTCTTGACAAACTGATATGAGTCTTTTTCCATATTGGGCCAATAATATCCAGTCCTGATGAGTTTCTTGGCCAAGGTAGGACCACTAGTATGCGGACCACATATCCCCTCATGCACTTCATGTAACGCAATCTGAGCTTCGTCGCTTTCTAAACATCTAAGAAGAGTTCCATCTAGATCTCGTCGGTATAGGATATCAGCTAGAATGACATATCGAGAAGATTGGCGAATGAAAGTGCGGCATTGGTTGTTTGATAGATCAGGAGGTAGGATATTGTCGCGGAGATATGTGAATATGGAACCATATAACTGGGATTCGGGACCAACAATGCATATCATTTCAGTAGGAATGATCTCATATGAAGGAATCAACAGGTTGTCTACCAGGAACTCATAGCAGGTCTCATTTTGCGGTAGATCAATTAGTGAAGCAATTGTAGCCATGGCGTCTACAACACGATTCTGCTCTCTTGGTATCTACTCAAAATCTATCTTTGTGAAGTGTTGTTTCAAATCATCCACCAGTTGCTTGTAAGACATTAGTTTTTTATCTTTTGTTTGATAATCATCAGTTGCTTGACGGATGACAAGTTGAAAATCCCCCAAAACACGAAGTTCTTGGATCTTTCACTGAACTGCAATTCGTAATCCAATTGTTAATGCCTCATATTCTGCTATATTGTTGGTGCAAGGAAATGATAGGCGGTATGATTTTGGTATAGAATTGTCCTAAGGAGTTATAAAGAGTATACCAGCTCCTACCCCATGCTGTGTGTATGAGCCGTCAAAGTACAGTTGCCATGGCTTTGCATGTGATATCATTAAAATGGACTCATCTGGAAATTCTGACTGTAGAGGAACATCATCTATCATGGGGGCATCTGCTAATTTATCTACAATTTCTTGTCCTTTTATTGCTTTTTTGTCCACATACTCGATGTCGAATTCACTCAGGATCATTACCCACTTGGCCAGTCGTCCAGTAAGTGTAGCTTTGTTGAGAAGATATTTTAGTGGATCAATTCGTGCAATCAACTTAGTCTTATGAGTGAGCATATAATGTCGTAATTTTTGTGAAGCAAAGACCACAGCGAGACATGCACGCTCGATTGGTGTGTAGTTTAGCTCATATCCCACCAATGTGCGACTGATATAGTATACTTTTTTTCCTTGCCGTCAGCAACTTGTTGTGCTAGGAGTGCCCCTAGTGCTGTTGGAGTAGCTGATATGTATAGTAACAAAGGCTGATCTGGAATTGGTGGCATCAAAACTGGCGGATTCAAAAGATAGTCTTTGAGCGTCTGAAAAGCTTGTTGATAGTTCTCATCCCATTTGAACTTGATGTTTTTATGTAGCAAGTGTTGGAAAGGATTACACTTATCTGCAAGTTGTGCTATGAATCTTCGTATAGACTGGAGTCTCCCTTGTAAGGATCGGAGTTGACTGATATTTCTGGGTGGCGGCATGTCCAAGATAGCCTTGACTTTTGTTGGATCGGCTTCGATTCCTCTTTTAGACACAATAAATCTTAGGAGCTTCCCGGAGGTTACTCGAAAGACACATTTCTTTGGGTTTAACTTTACCTTGTATTTTTCCAACCGATCAAAGACGACTGAAAGTATGTCCAAGTGTGTATCTCTGTCTATTGATTTTTCCAAGAGATCATCAACATAATCTTCCACGGTTATGTGCATGAGATCATGAAAGATAGTGGTCATTGCTCTTTGATATGTAGCACCTGCATTTTTCAGCCCAAAGGGCATGACATTCCAACAGAAAGTTCCCCATGGACAAGTGAATGATGTTTTATGTTGATCTTCGGGTGCAATCCTGATTTGGTTATAACCAGAAAATCCGTCCATTAAAGATAAAATTTCGTGACCTGCTGTGAGATCCACGATCAAGTCAATGTTTGGTAATGGGAAGTCATCCTTTGGACAAGCTTTATTGATGTCTCTGAAATCTGTACATATCCTGATGCTGCGATCTGGTTTACTGACAGGTACTAAACTGGAGATCCATTTGGGATAATCAATTGGGCATATGAATCCGACATCCAATAATTTCTCCAACTCTACTTTGACTAGTAATGCCACTTGCGGATGCATTTTTCTTAATTTTTGTTTCACTGGCTTTGCCCCCGGTTTGACTGTCAAGTGATGCATTACCAAATCCGGATCTAGTCCAGGCATATCAGCGTATGACCATGCAAAGTTGATTTGTCGTTCCTTGAAGAAGCTTATGAATTTTGCCCTTTCGGACTCTATCAAGGATTGAGCCAGGAATATGTTGTGTGGAACCTCTTCTGTACCAATGTTTGTCTTGATAGTCTCCTCTACCAACATGGATGATTTTTCCTCATATGATGCTGGGAGAATGTCGAGCCTTCCATCTTCGGGTGCCTCAGAGAGGTTTTCACCCTCAGATACGTCCTTTCTTTTTACTTTTTTGGAATCAGATAGCGCCACAGTGTGGTTTTCGCCATAAGATCCTTGTTTTGTTCTTATTTTCACATTTTTGCGACTGGAAGGTTTGACACCCTCACCAAAATATGCCATGTTGTTGAGTTCTATGGTGTATCCTGCTTTATGGTCTCCAAGGGGAAGATCATCTCGTATGCCAAGATAGTCAATAATAGCTTCGTCATTTTGAAATGTATCAAATTGTGCTAGTCCTTCATAATCCCAGTCAATGAGTTGGGGATGAACAAGGGGAAGGTCTTTAATGTTTTCGAAATTTGCAGGGCGAAGAGTGAAGATGTGGTTATATTTGGGTATGTCGAGGCAATCGTCGAGGTCATCGATGGCACTCTCCTCATCAGTTTCGATCGTGAGCGAATCCAAATTGTCATCACTAGTAGTACCTTCCGGGACAGGTGTCCTCATCCTATGTGATTTCGACCTAAGACCTTGAAACGAAGATTGTGCGGAATCCTTATGGGTTGGTTCTTGACCAACTCTGAACCTTTTATAAAATTCCTCTTCTTCTGTGGGTTCATATGGCTCTCTGAATGTCTCAGTGAGCTCATAGTCACTGGAGGATTTGTCTGAACCCCATTCCCATTCGTTGGAATCCGTGGAATAGTACTCCTCTTCTTGAACTTTGGCAATTTTGATTTGTGATGTCGCTTCTGTCCTTTTAGTATGGGTCTTGGAAGTCAGAAAACCAAGTCCCTTTGAGCGTTCCCTTTTTGTAGTTAGCTCAGGTTGTAAGGGCTCCATGATGCCTTCTTTGCATAACCCAAGAGGGATTTTTCCATCATACCCGAATCTTTGTAGAATCTTGAAGCCCTTGCCATAGTTCTCACAGGGTATATTAATCTGATCATGTGTGTCCTCTTCAATGTCTTTGTAAAGCATTTTGTATAAATTTTCCTCTTCTAGTTCGCCCCATCTTTGAAAGGTAGTAGGATCCCATTTGAGTATCATGATGGAGATTTGCTTGTTAGAATGTGGCCTTCCATATTCTTTTGGAGAGCTCATGACTTGTCGTAAAAACATGGTCTGATTTAAAGTGTATTCTCCCATGCCTTTGTCTTGAAATTTGCCTTTAAGTTCACCTTGTTTTGATGTCGAAGGTTTCAATGACTCAGGATCAATGTATGCCGAAGAAGGAGTAGCCTCACGATTACTGGGAATGATGGTCTCAGTATGTGATCTCAGGTTATTGCAATATATGAACGGATTAGGATCACCGTTAACTATTACCTCGACTCCATTATGAGGAAACTTAATGCATTGATGATATGTTGATGGGACTGCCCTCATTTCATGAATCCAAGGACGTCCTAGAAATATGTTGTATGTGAGATCTAGATCTAGGACTTGACAAACCACATCCTTTGTGACTGGCCCAATTCTTAGAGGTAAGGTAACTGTGCCCTTGGATGAGCGTTCTTCATCATCATATGCCTTGATGGTGATTTGGTTTGTAGAATTCATAGCTTTATCAGAATATCCCAATTGTTTAATGGTGCTCAATGTACAAATGTTTAGACCAGCTCCTCCATCTATGAAGACTCGCTTTATTCGATGTTTGTGTATGAAGGCTTCAATGTGTAAAGGTGCATTATGAGGCTGACTTATGGAGGCGTCATCGGCTTCTGTGAATGTAAGAGAATGTGGAATGGAAAGGTATCCCACCATGACTTGAAACTGGTCCACGTTCAGATCAATAGGAATGACAGTGCCTCTCAAGATTTTGTCAAGGATAGCTTTATGAGCGGGGGATATACGTAAGAGCTCAAGGATGGAGATGAGCGCGGGTGTCTTCCCTAACTATTCTACAAGGTCATACACAGGCTTGGTTGATGAGGAAGCGGTATTCTTAGTGGAGGCACCTAGCAACATGATTTTACCTCGACGAGTTGTAACATGACATTCAGAGGTAGGTTCAGAAGAAGATCCAACACCTCTTAGGACAATCTTGGGTCGCTGAGGAGGATTCTCAGGATTTTTGTTCTTGATGGTAATAGTAGAGATATGATTGTCCATTGAGATATGATTGATAGTAGAATCATAATTGTAAGGTGCTCTAGTGTAATTGGCTTGATCATCTGTGACTTTGCCTTTTCCCTTGTCATGTTTTGGGAATGGTTCCTTAATCATCTCATGTTCTTGATTAGATGAATGTCCCTGAATCTCAATGTCACCTCTATCAATGAGATCTTGCACAATGTTCTTCAGTCGATGGCAATTTCCTGTCTTATGACCCTTGCTCTTATGAAATTCACAATACTCATCATCATTCCACCAGTTTGGTTTGACCTTTGGTTCATATGGAGGAAAATCTGGAACTGTGATCACTTTGTTTGCCACAAGCTTTTTGAATACTGATTCAAGTGGTTCTCCCAATGGGGTGTACTTCCTTCGTGGTCTAGAAGTTGTTTGAGTGTTCACTTGATTGTTTGTAGAACTTGATCCAGAAAAGATGAACTTGGGTCTCACTATATTGGCATCAACAACACCATCATTAACTGTGTTCTTGTTCTTGTTCCAAAATTTTGGTTTGTCTTTTCCTTTAAAGTCCTCTTTATTTTCTTTGAATATCTTAATGACTCCTGAGATCATAGCCAATATCCTGAGATCATAGCCAATATCCTTTTTAATGTTTTGAGTGAACATTTCTATCATTTGTTTCTGTGGGATTTCGCAAGAGCATCTGCTAGCTAAATTTCTCCATCTTTGTAAAAATGTTGCAAAAGATTCTCCTTCCTTTTGCTTAGTATTGCATAGAGTAGTGACTGAGATATCTGTTTCTATATTGTAAGAAAAATGCTGAATGAATGCCTCTGCTAAGTCACCCCATGACTTAATACCAGGAGGTAATTGAGAAAACCATTCCATAGCTTGATCGCCTAAGCTCTGCAGGAACAACCTCATCAAGTATGTTTCTTCTGCCGCTACCTCAATGCAGGTTGTGAAAAATTGTCTTATGTGTGCCTTGGGGTCTCCTTTCCCTCTATACTTGTCAAATTTTGGCGTCACAAAGTGTGCAGGAAATGGAGGCATTGGAATGCTCTTATCAAAGGGATAAGGACATATATCTCTCATAGTATATGTTGGTTTTGTCGTACTCATGTCCTCCATTTTCTTTTGTAAATCTCTTATTTGTTGTTCCAAATTGTTTTTAGGTGGTGATTGATTTCTTGTAGCATACCCCATGTTTGAAACACCCATTTGAGGAGGAGCTTGTTGCATGTATGGATGATACCGATCGTAGACATGTCCATATGGAGGTCTATATTGATGCGGCATATAGGGAGCACTTGGCATAGCTTCATGTTGAGGAACCCCATATCTATTTTGTGCATATATACCATATTCTATAGGCATTTCATTTTCCATTGTGTTGCCCCCAAATTTGACGTGAGGTTTGCTTATGTCCAAATTTTGACCATGCCTTTGAGTATCCCCTTGTTTTGATTGATCCATAGCTTGAGCATGTGATTGAGCATATCTGTCTGCATGAGGCTTCCATAATGGTCTTGGAAGGTAAGTATCATATGTTTGAGCTTGTGTATGTGGGATTTCTGGTTTTTGAAGCAAAACTGATGGTGACTCAAGCATCATATTCGGTCCTCTATTTCCCCCACTATTGGGTCTCCTTTGATCCATGTTGGATTGAGTTTGTTGTGAGGGTCGACTTTCCATAAGTTGAGACATGTCAAAGTCATGAGGTATTTTAGCTCCACTTTGTGCCATCATGTGTAAAAAGTACTATCTATCTCTCCTCATTATCTCTTCAACCAATCTATTGAAATGAGGATTCATTATGGATTCTTCTATATCTGCTGATTGTATTGAAAAGTTGTCCACATTGTCATTGTGTGTAGCATTGTTGTTTGTAGTGTCTGTGGTTTCCACATTTGGATTGTTTCTATAAACATCCATGTCGGGTAATGTAGTGTGCTCAGGATTGAAGAATAAATCATTGTCATACTCATAAGAACTCATGTTTGCGGACTCTTGAGCTTCTTTAGCTATTCTCCTAGATTTTTGAAGGCGGGTTTCAACCATGAACTAGGTGTTTGACCAAGATGTGAGAGACTAGATGAAAAATGAAAAGAGTATGGAAGAGCAAGAGTTGTATGGAGTGTAAATGAATCTTGAGGTGTACTTGCAATGTCCAAAGTGTAAGACCAAGTATGTAAGTAGTAGAGTAGGTGTGACTTCCAAAGAGATGATTGTTTCTCTTGATGAGGTAAGCCGACCTTGACTCTAAGTAAGACCAAATGAGACCCAAAGGTAAGAAACCTTGATGAGGGACCACTTAGCAAAGTGTAGTTGTATGTAGTGTGTTGAAAGAGTATAGTGAAGACAAGCAAGTGACCTTTTTGACTAAAGTTTAGACAAGTATGAATGTAAAATGAGATGTGAAGCAATGATGGACTGTATGAGACCCAAGGACAGGTTGAATGCTAGATGAAACCTGAAGAGACAACCTAGGAAGCTCAAGTATTCCAAAACTGATTTCCTTTGTTTGCTGGACTGTAAAAGTTTTCAATTCCTGACACAGACGCTTCTGTATACTTCACAGACGCGATTCCCAGACACAGACGTGTCTCTGTTAGACACAGACGCTTCTAAAAACACAGACGCTATTCTGCCCTTCACAAACGCGCTTAGATGACCCAGACGCGGTTAAAACAGACACAAACGCGTTTCTGTAAACTTTGTGCAATTTTTCCAATCTGTGAAGTTGTTTTGTTGTGACCAAATCCGACTGTTTGACTGTTTTTCGTGACAAGAGGACACTGTTGACGAGGACTCAATGTTTGCAAGTGTTTAGACTCCAAAAGTGTGTTGTTTGATGTAAAATGTTTTGCATACACTTAAAGACACAAAAGACACAATGTTTTGTTGTTTGGTCTTGAATGTTTGAATGTTTAACATAAGACAAGCACAATTCTTATGGCTGGCCAAGACAATAGTTGTTGATCCCACATAGGGTTTTACCCCCGAGGCTACGCTATTCAGAGCGGATACTTAGATGCTTGACCTCACTGGATCCACCCTCGGCACTCACTTCTCAGGTCAGCCAAGCATCAGTCCCCATGAAAACTCCCCATGGTGAACTTTGTATCTCTACTAAGAACCGTATGTGTGTGGACCGCTACCAGAGGTCCGACCTCCTGCCTCAACAACTAGAAGGATTTGGGCTTCTAAAACAAAAAGGTGCTAGTAAGGGCATCCGCTCATGTGGCCATACATGCGGCACTTTCAGCTCTGTAAATACAGAAGGCTCCCAGCCGGTAGGGGTTACGCCCTACAAATGATCAAATAAATTTGATCAAACGGGTTTATGGGGAGACATAGTGTCGGTATGAACTAATCAACACACGTTATTCATAGTTTTCACCATGAATACATTTGTTTATAGTGGCTTGGAAGAAGATGGCTTTTCTTTTGCTACCACTTGGGTCGTTCTCTTCTCACTAGTAGTCCTAATGACCACACGGGAAGACAGACCCTCTAAAGATAAACAAAAAGAGCCTATTGCTCAAGACACAAAAGACAATGATTCAATTTTAGTGCACCAATGGAAGTGTTTGCTAATCTATGAAAACAAGGCACACAACAAAATTACAAAACCCTAGCCAAGCACCTGCAACAAAATTTGTTAGTAGTTTGGGTTGTTTCAAATGATCACCCCTTCCTGCAAGCACACAAGTTAGGTAAATTTTTAGAAAACCCAAAAGACTTTGTGAAAAAGGGGCCTTCAACAAAAACGTTTTTGCTTCCAAAACAAGCTGCACAAACTTAGTTAGCTAGATCTGCAAGGGTTAGTCCAAAATAAACCAGATCTAAAACCCTAAGTACGAAATCCGAAAACCGAATCAAAGAAAAATTTGAAAATTTTCAAAACAGTAAAACACAGACGGTGTTATACCAGACACAGACGTGTCGGTATTACACAGACGCGGTTCTGTGATGCACAGATGCGGTCAGAACACACAGACGCCCTTCCAGGACACAGACGCGATCAGATGCAACACAGACGCGTTTCGGAAACACAGACACCCCTTTCAGAAACCTGCAAAATAAATTTTGGCAAAAACACAGGCGCGATTCCCGATCCTGCAGACACTTCTGAAACTCAGAGACGCGATCCGAACGCTCGCAGACGCGGAAATACCTAAAATGTCGCCAAAAAATGTCTGATCTGCAACTTCAAAAACGCAAAATTTGCAACAAAAATGTTAAATGCAAAGGGACAAGAGTCCCACCAGGCGTGCCAAAATGTATATGGTGAAAATGGATAACAATAACAACAATATTGAAAGGCTAAATGAATCCAACCACTAAACCCTAGCCTAACAATCAACAAAGATCCACCATAACATATGAAGATTACCTAAGACAATGCAAATAACACAAAATCACAAAGATTATACCATCACATGTCCAATAGGGTTTTGATCTCCATTCTTCCTATCTCCATTGATCTTGCTTGATATATTTGCTCTCAGATTTTTATATGCACAAGAGCTCAACAAAGAACGGAATGTGGTTGCAAGTAGGATCGTAGTGTAGCCAAGTCCTCCAAAATTGTTGATTAGGATGAGTGATTAGGGTTTGACAATGAAGGAAGCATCTCCTTAAATAGAAGACACAATAAGAAATGGAGGGTTAAGATTGAGAGGTGTAAAAAGAGAGGTCGGCTGGGATTAAAGGGTAGGTAAAAGAAATAGTAAAATAATGAAAGAGGTAGGTAATGTAGGAATTAAGAGATGAATGACATGTGTCATGTGTAGAAAAAGCTAATGAATTAATTAAATAAATAAAGGTTTATTTAATTAATAGAAGAAGTAGGATAATTAAATTAATAAAAATATTTATTTAATTTAGGAAAAGGATAATTTAAATAAATAAATGCATTTATTTAAATGAAAAATAAGGCTAGAAGAGGATAAATGAATTAATTAAATAAATAAAAATTTATTTAATTAATAGAAGAATTAGGCTTAGATAATTAAATAAATAAAATATTTATTTAATTAAACTGGACAATTTTGGGTGTCTACAAGTTGCATTCTCTCTGTCTAGTTTTGGTCTGGTTTGAATAAATGGGTTCATAACTCCATTCCCCATTATGGAATCACCATGAAACCATGGGGAATGAGAGTATAGACCATGTACTATACCTCACAACAAGCAAGGCCCTTGAAAATTCAAGGAGGCCATCTAAAGACCCATTCCTAGGTGAGACTGGATAGTGCCCAGCTAGGAAGGGTTAAGTTGCAGAGATCTTGGAGAGCAAAGAAGGTCAGAGGAGGAGACACCCTTTGGAGGGGTTGTAGAGGGGTGAGTGGAGTATCATTAGTGTGAAGGAGGAGCTTCCACCAATCTAGAAAAGGTGGCAAGAGTACCAAACCTACACTATGACCCTGGCAGGCCTAAAAACCCTCCTAAAAACCCTTAAAAACCTTAAAATCCACCTAGGGCAATGTATGGACGCTTGGAGGCCTAAAACCTAAAAAATCCTTGAGTCCTTGCCAAATGAATAGCAGGTCTTTTAGGAAGTTTCACAAGCAAGTGCATTGTTTGTGAGAGGGAGCCCTAAAGGACCGGGTAGGAGGCCTAATTGGTCATAATCCTTGTAGCCCTATTTTGTAGGGAAAACACAAAATAGTGAAATCGGTAAGGGGTTGGAAGCTTGAAACCTCTTGGGGGCACATGAATGGGTGGAAAAACCATGAATTAGACCTGACCTAACCTTGCTAAGACCTAGGAAGGTGTGGAACAAGCCTAACCCTTATTGGCCTAAGTAAGGGCTTCTTGAATCTCATGAGTAGGTGAGACCTTAGGAGTAGTTTTTCAACTTGTTGGTGGGTGGATTGGGCAAGGTCAGGGGATTCAACAAGCAGGGGAAGTCCTAGAGACCCTAGGGTGTGGTTAGAACACCTGGTGATCCAAGGAAAGGATCCAAGAGCATAGACTAGGCTAGTCTATCCCAAACCCCATCCCATCAGATTGGTATCAGAGCAGGTTAAAGATTTGTTGGACTGTGTGTGTCTCTATATACTGGTGAATCAATAGGGGAGAGCAAAATGGTCACTAATGCAGAGCTGGCTAGGGAGGTAGAAGAGCAGAAGGATAAGAATAGACTCCTTGAAGAAGCTATGAGCGAGATAAGGGATAAGCTGCAGGAAGTGGTGGATCAAAGGACACAAGGACCTTGGGGTGAAGACACCAAAGATAAAGGCAAGAAAACCATTGACATAGATGACATTATACTTGAACCAGATCCCTTGTTTAATGAAGAACCATTTGTAAAGGCTATTAAGGCTTTGAACACCAAAGCTTTTGAAGGATTGCCACATTTCAGTGGAAGGATGGACATTAACACCATCATAGAATGGATTGAGGGCATGGAAAACCACTTTGAGTGTGAGGGAGTGACAGAGGCTCAAAAGGTCAAGGTTGCCAAATCAAGATTAAGGGGAGTAGCTTTAACATGGTGGAAGTACCTGCAAGAAGAGAGAGTTAGCATGGGGAAGCTACCTATTGCCAATTGGAAGGCCATGGTGAGTAAGATCAAGGAGAACTACTTACCAGAGGATTATGAAGTTCAAATTCATAAGAAGAGATAGGGATTGAAGCAAAAAGACCTTGATGTGACCTCCTACACCGAAGAATTTCAAAAACTTTGTCTTAGATCCAAAGTCTAAGAAAATGAATCTATTAAGGTGGCTAGGTATCTAAGCGGCCTAAAGTGGAACATTCAAGAGGAGATAAGCCTATGGACTCCTACTACTATTCAAAAATGTCATCAGCTTGCTGTCAAGGTGGAAGAGAGAAACAAAAGGAAAGGAGACTCCAATAACAGGGGTAGAGGCAGAGGTAGAGAACAAATGAATCACCGAGGTGGTTACCAAAGCAAGGCAAATGAGCATAGGAACCAAGGAGAAGCCAAGTTGACTGAACATGGTAGTGAAACCAATCTCGGAGGGGGCCATTCTAGGGGAAGAGGTGCACAAGGTGGTCCAAGTAGAGGTAGAGGTACCGGTAGAGGCAACTCCTACTTTGCAACTATGAAGTGTTACAACTGTGGACAATTGGGACACCTGACATATAGATGCCCTAACAAGCTTACATCATCAAACAGTGGAAAGAGGGTTGCTTATGCACATGAAGACTCTTCAAGCAGAAAGACACCTAAGGTGGACCATATTGAATCAGAGATTGGAGAAAATCTGGTGTTCAATAGGGTCTTGATAAGACAGCCAGTCAAGAATGAACCTAAGCATAGGAGAGCATTGTTTAGGATGAGATGCAAGATTCTTGGTAAAGTTTGCAAGGTGATAGTTGATTCAGGGTCAACTGATAACATAATATCAGAGGAGGCAACTGAGAAGTTGAAACTCACAAGGATACCCCACACTAACCCATACAAGGTGACATGGTTGAATCATGAGCATAGTGTGCTAGTCAATGAACAGACTTGGGTAGAGTTTTCTATTGGAGGATACAAGGATAAGATCCTTTGTGATGTGTTACCCATGGATTCCTGTCACCTATTGCTAGGTAGACCCTGGCAATTTGATAGGAAGGTGATCTATGATGGAGAGGAGAACTCCATTTCCTTCAAGAAGGACAACGAGACCTTTAAGATTCAGTCTTTGACAGAGAATGAAGAGGGGACTTCAAGAACACCTAGTGTCTTATTGGCTACTGGTAAAGAGTTCCTACACTTGCTACACAAGGAGGAGATAGTGAAGTGTGCCATCTTTGTGAGGCCAAAAGAGGAGGAAGACAAGTTGTGGGCAGAAGTACCCAAGGAGGTGAAGCAAATGTTGCAAGAGTATAAGGACATAGTGAGTGATGGAGCACCTACAACACTCCCACCAAGAAGGTCTATAAGCCATCAAATAGACTTTGTTCCCAGAGCATCCCTACCTAACAAAACTGCATATAAGCTCACACCTGACCAAAACAAGGAGGTAGCAAGGCAAGTGCAAGAGTTATTGGAACAAGGATTGATTAAGAAGAGCATCAACCCATGTGCAGTCCCGATAGTGCTAGCATCAAAGAAGGGAGGCAAGTGGAGACTTTGCACTGACTCAAGGGCAATCAATAGGATCACCATAAGGTATAGGTTTCCTATTCCTAGAATAGAGGATTTGATGGACTGTTTAGGAGGTGCTATGTATTTCACTAAATTGGACCTTAAAAGTGGTTATCACCAGATTAGAATCAAGGAGGGAGATGAGTGGAAGATTGATTTCAAGACCACATAAGGGTTGTATGAATGGCTTGTGATGCCATTTGGACTCACCAATGCCCCAAGCACCTTCATGAGGTTGATGAATGAGGTGTTAAAAGATTTCACAAGCAGGTTTGTGGTGGTGTACCTAGATGACATTCTCATCTATAGCAGAACCAAAGAGGAGCACCTTGAGCATTTGAGGTTAGTCTTAGAGAGGTTGCATGAGGAGAAGTTATCCATCAACCTAGAGAAGTGTGACTTCTTGAAGTAAGAGCTGGTCTACTTAGGATTTGTGGTGTCTAGGGGAACCTTGAAGATGCATCCAAGCAAAGTGGAGGCAATCTTGAATTGGCCTGCACCTAGAACAGGGACTAAAGTTAGAAGTTTCCATGGTTTAGCTCAATTCTATAGGAAGTTTGTGAGAAACTTTAGTGGCATATGTGCACCAGTCCTTGACACCATAAAAGGAGGCCTTAAAACAAAGTTTAAATGGATTGAGCAGGCCGGTAAAGCATTTCAATTATTGAAGCAAGAAGTAGCCACTAAACCTATCCTTCTCCTACCTACTTTTGATAAGCTATTCACATCGGAGTGTGATGCAAGTGGAATTGCAATAGGGGGTGTAATGAGTCAAGAGGGAAGACCTGTGGCATTTTTCAGTGAGAAGCTCAATGAACCAAAGAAGAAGTACTTAGCCTATGACCTAGAGTTGTATGCATTAGTGCAGTCTCTAAAGAAATGGAGGCATTACCTACTTCCAAAGGAATTTGTGGTGTTCACAGACAACTAGGAATTGAGTTATATTAACACTCAAGAGAAGCTTAGCAATAGGCATTTGAAATGGATGGAATACCTCCAATCCTTCACCTTCACCATCAAGTATAAGAAGGGGCAACTCGATAAGGTGGCAGATGCTTTAAGCAGGAAGTTGTTGACAGTTCAAGAACTACAGTTGCAGAGAATAGGAATAGAAGGTTTCAAGGACCTCTATGAAGGAGATGAAGACTTCTCATCAGCTTACAAGGTTTGCAAGGAGTTTGAGAACCATTTCCATGGTGAGTATGCAGACTACACTCTCCAAAATGGTCTCTTGTTCAAAGGTAATCAGTTGTGTGTGCCAAGAGGATCCATGAGGGAAAACCTCATCCAAGAGAAACATAATGGTAGTTTGAGTGGACACTTTGGAGTCAACAAAACCTTGGATCTAGTACTGTAAAGCGAAAAAATCACGATCGAACCCTAGTTGCTCTCCCCTCTTCCAACTCCAAGGAGAGAGAAGGGAGGTTTGCTAGGATTCGATGGTTTTCACTTAGGGGGGAGACTTTACATTCAAAAGAGGGGTTGAAACCCACAAGATCCAATCCCATGCAATGCAAGATTGGATGCTAAATGAGTTTCAAGGGTTAAGACAACAAGGCTACCCTCTTTTGTAAAGAATGTGCATAGGAGAATTAAGCTAGGAATGCATAGAAAGTGACAAAGATTCGTTTATAAACTGAGATAGGAATACAGTATGAAGCTGCGGACCTGGAATTAGCAGTAAAATGTCGATACGGCGCTGTCCTGCAAATTTGAGCAAAAGTTGTCGGGACGATGGCGCCCGGCGCCACGGTCCTCCGAAAAATCCGCGAAACGAAGGGGGATCTGTTCGTCTCTGCACAAGGATTCCAGATCTTCAATCTCAGCCGCGTACCTGCAACCTACACACAGAAAAGCGAAGACGATTGGGGGGTTGGGGATTAGGGGTTTGCCTTTAGGTCAAACCCCAGTTTTGGAATTAACCAAGAAATGAGCAAGAGCTGTAAATGTAAATGACTGTAAAACAAGTACTAATACCTTGTGTAGCGTCCTAAAATTGCGACACTTGCAATTTCGACTGCATTTCGGTCTTCACGATGGCGACGCAACACGCAACCTGAATGGAGACCCCAAAACTTGCTCACGACACTGAAAACTGCATTTTTCAAGCACCGTTGGCCTGAACCTCCTTGCACCCCGCTGTCCCGGAGGTGGGACCAGAGCGCCCAGCGCCCTGGTCCCTCAGGACCAGGGCGCCCAGCGCCCTAGTCCCTGGGTCCTATTTTGGGCCCGGTTTCCTAAGTGATATCGGGTCTTTTTGATTGCAATTTGGAAATATACTTCCCTGGTCGGCCTAAGGTCGGGAAAATCAGTCTATCAGCCCTAATTGACAAGTATATAAACTACATTTTTCTCTCTCATTTGGCATGAAGAGGATATGTGTACAAAGCGTGGAAACTATACTCAAGCATTCAAGCAATTGATCATTCCAAGTCTCCATTCAAGGCTAAGTGTTGCATTCAAGACAAGGATTCAACCATTGAAGAGGAGATCACTTATTACATGCTACATACTACAACACACAACATCTAAACCTTTGCACATAAGGATACAAACATCCTTAGAACAAGGTATTAGTACTTGTTTTACATTACAGTCATTTACATTTACAGCACTTGCTCATTTCTTGGTTAATTCCAAAACTGGGGTTTGACCTAAAGGCAAACCCCTAATCCCTAACCCCCCAATCGTCTTCGCTTTTCTGCATGTAGGTTGCAGGTACGCGGCTGAGATTGAAGATCTGGAATCCTTGTGCAGAGACGAACAGATCCCCCTTCGTTTTGCGGATTTTTCGGAGGACCGTGGCGCTGGGCGCCATCGTCCCGACAACTTTTTCTCAAATTTGCAGGACAGCGCCGTATCGACATTCTACTGCTAATTCCAGGTCCGCAGCTTCATCCTATAACCTAAACTCAGTTTATAAGCGAATCTTTATGACTTTCTATGCATCCTTAGCTTAATTTCCTTAATCAACATTCTTTACAAAAGAGGGTAGCTTTGCTTTCCAAACCCTTGAAATTCATTTAGCATCCTATCTTACATCGTGCGGGATTGAATCTTATGAGTTTCAACCCCTCTTTTGAATGTAAAGTCTTCCCCCTAAGTGAAAACCCATCGAATCCTAGCGAGCCTCCCTTCTCTCTCCTCGGAGTTAGAAGAGGGGAGACCAACTAGGGTTCGACCGCGATTTTCCGCTTTACACCTTGTTCTAAGGATGTTTGTATCCTTATGTGCGAAGGTTTAGATGTTGTATGTTGTATGTTGTAGTAGTATGTGATCTCCTCTTCAATGGTTGAATCCTTGTCTTGAATGCAACACTTAGCCTTGAATGGAGACTTGAAATGATCAATTGCTTGAAGGAATGCTTGAATGCTTGAATGCTTGAGTATAGTTTCCACGCTTGTACACATATGACCTTCTTCTTTTTTTCTTTTTTTTTTCAAATGGGAGAGGCAAATGTAGTTTATATACTTGTCAATTAGGGCTGATAGACTGATTTTCCCGACCTTAGGCCGACCAGGAAAGTTAATTTCCAAATTGCAAACAAAAAGACCCGAGACCCCTTAGGAGACCGGGCCCAAAATAGGACCCAGGGACCAGGGCGCTGGGCGCTCTAGTCCCACCTCCCGGGACAGCAGGGTGCAAGGAGGTTCAGGCCAGGGTACTTGAAAAATGCAGTTTTCAGTGTCGTAATCAGGTTTCGGGGTCTCCATTCAAGTTGCGTGTTGCGTCGCCATCGTGAAGACCGAAATGCAGTCAAAATTGCAAGTGTCACAATTTTAGGACGCTACATTTAGCCCCCACTTTAGCGGGAGTATGTATGCTCATACTTCCGGTAAAGTACAAGGAACAATCATTGAAAGACTTTCACCACGTCAAGGAGGCAAGATACACCAAGATATCAAACATTTTCAGTAGTAAGGTTCCCTCACTATGAGTCATGCAAGAAAGATATCAAAAATTTTCAAGGCAAGGTTAAATTTGCCAAGAAATTTTCAAGTATCTTGAAAAGATATGAACGGGATGTATGCCCCCCTACGTTAAAGCGATCGCACACGCCTCACCGGGGGTGATTGTTTTAACGTAGTGATACACATAAGAATGAGAAAGGAAAGGAGCACGTTATCACAAGGATTTAGCCCCCAAGTGTGAGATAGGCCCAAGGATAATAGACACAAAACACAAAGCACGAGGTGACTTCGCTTTCCTTGGGGTCAGTATGTTGTATGATAAGTCATGTATATATCATATGTATGCATGCATAATTGTTCTTCATTCCCCAATCAAGGAAGGTCACCTAGAAGAAGGGAACACATGTGTCTTTTGAGTCAACATGAGAGAGATCGAGAGATCTCAATGCTTTGCATCGTCCTCAAGTAGACAACACTAAGGACAACAAATAGAAGAATGAGAATAACATATAGAAGAAGTAACACAAGAGAGGAGGAGAGAATCTGCTATGCTAATGTAACTAGTCTAGCACGTCATCTACCCCCCGATCTTGCTGATCAATGTTTCGGGAAGGCAGGGAACACGCTAGAGGAGGAACATTCAACACAGCAGATGGAGCTATCACAAGATCCAAACAAGGACTATGTTCATGTTCCGAGCCACATTGTTCTTGTCTAGGAGCTAGGATAAGTGCTTTAGAAAATTCATTATATAAATGGTTATCAATATCAACAAGTTCATATTCACTATCAGAATGAACAGGAGAAACATTTGCATCATGAATAACATTTTCATCTATATCATCATCAAGATTTATAAAAATAGGATCTTTAACTCGCACAGGATCAAGACCATCATGCATCTTATGTTTAGGAGATTTAGGCTCAATGTCCGGTTGAGGAGAAAATGGAATAATGCTCGTTGAAGGTGTTTTTGGAGATGGCAAAGTTTGAGAAGCAGCTGCTTGAGCTCTAAGATGACGCTTTCATCGGCGTTCACGTGCAAAATGATTTCGTCCAGTCTTAGTAGGAAGTGAAGAAGATTGAGGAGGAGGAATATTCTCATCCCTATCACTTGGGTGTTTAGGTTGTGGTCTCTTAGGCTGAATAATAGGAGAAGAAGAAGGTCTCTTCTCTCTATAAAAGGAAGGAGGAGGAACTACTCCATATAAAGGAGGAATTTTTGGTTTAGGAAGGAGACCAAGTCCATCATGACGAGGAGGTATAGGTCTACTTGTAGGAAGTTTATTAGACATAGACATAGTCACATCCATAGGGATGGGTTGGGAATCTTCTTGAGTAAAGACATTAGTTTTATCTTTCAAAGGAAGAACTTCCTTCTCAAGAATGATAGGAATGTCAAGTTTAGGTGTTCTAGGTTCACTTAAAGATAGGATCATATCTGTTTTCCACTTTTGATAAGATTTGAAAAGATGATCACTTCGCGGAGGAAGGGATTGGAATTGTTTAGGCCAAAAGTAATCAAGAGGAACACTAGAGGTTCTTTCAGTTGGTTTAAAGAGGCTATGATTGACAGTAACAACTTCACCATTATGGGGAAATTTCAAACACTTATGAATAGGAGAAGCAATAGCTTTCATGGAAGATAGCCAAGGATAGCCAAGCTTCACACGAAATTGTTTGGAAGATGGAATAATAGCAAAGTTCACATCAAGGGATTTGTTATAGACCTCAATAGGCAATGTAATAGAACCAATTGCAGGAGAAGAAAATGCATCAAATAGTTTTACAATCACATCTGTTTTGTCATAAATCACTTGATTCAATTGCAAAGTAAAAAGAAATTCTTCAGTAATAACATTAACCATGCACGAAGGATCAATAAGCACTCCACGGCAAGGTGTATTCTTGACTTTTGCAACTATGTATAAAGGACCATTAGGTGCCCTAATGGTTTCATTGGAATCAAATGTGATGGAAGGTTCTTTAGGGTTTTCTTGCTGCTCTACAAAGTTAATCACATTTGGAGTCATAGACACAAGACCATCAGATGAAAGAGAGGAATCATTAGTCTCAATCGCATTAGAGGTATGAGAAGGTAATGGATCAGTGAAAATCTGAAGATTTTGATTAGGAGGAGCTACAGATGTATTGCCTTTATCATTCACTCCAGAAACAGAGATAGTATTATTATCAATCAAATCTTGAATTTTACCCTTTAAAGAAAAACATTTTTCAGTATCATGCCCAGGCTGACGATGAAATTGACAAAAGGGTTTGTTATCAAAATAAGGTGAAGTAATCTTTGCAGGATCAATTTGTCTTATAGGAGGAAGAGTAAGCACATTTTGTTCCAATAATTTATTCATAATACTATGCAATGATTCATTCAAAGGAGTATACTTTCTTTCTTTCTTGAAAAATTTAGAAATAGGAGGCACACCTGATGCTGCATTCACATTGTTGTTGATGATGTTTTCATTGAATTTGATGGAGTCTTTGTTCGGTTTAAACTTCCCAAATGGTTGTTGACTGCTATCACGGTTATCACTCGGAGCCATAGGATGTGATTGTTCCATTTGACTCACAGTCAGTTGATAATTGTGAAGAGTTGCACACAACTGTTGGAAAGAAGTAAACTCAGAAAACAGAAGTTTGTCTCGAATATCTTTTTGTAAATTAGAAATAAAGATTCTTTGAATATCATTGTCAGGCACTGGAAAAGAAATTTGAGCATACAAATGCTTATATCTACCAATGAAATCAGTCACTTTTTCTTTAACACCTTGTTTACAATGCATTAAATCAATCAAAGTAACTTTAGGACTTATATTGTTTTGAAATTGTTGAATGAAAGCATTTGCAAGTTGTTCGAAAGAAGTAATAGAATAGGAAGGCAACGAGCAATACCATTGTAGGGCTTTGTCTCTTAATGTTCTCGTGAATAGTTTTGCAAGCAACCTTTGGTCATAAGCAAAATCAGTACATATTGTTTGAAAAGTCTTAACATGTGTTAGAGGATCTCCTTTACCATTATAAAGCTCCAAATGCGGGATTTCAACATGTTTAGGAGGGATAGCTCGAACAATGTCAAGAGAAAGTGGGCTCGCAACATCAAATGTGGGCACACTAAACTTAGATTGATTCATAGAGGCAATTTGTTGCTGTAAAGAAGAGACAGTTTGTGCAAGATTGTTAATGGTCGCTTCAGTCGAAGGGTTCATATTAGATTTGTTAGATTGAGATGGAGGTGTTATGTTATTGAAAGAAGGTAAAGAGTAAGGTGGTGGGACCCTATGATAATTAGTCATAGGAGATGATTGGATAGGAGGAACACTACAAGGAGGAATGGAATGATTAAATGAATTGCCCCCTTGCGTCATGTTCATTTGCGGAGATGTAATAGGAACACTCATTGAAGGAATGAATGAAGAAGTCGGATTGAATGAAGGAAGAGGGTTAATTGAAAAGGAAGGATTGCCCCCATGACTAGTGATCATAGGAGGAATGTCTTGTGTAGAAGTAGCCATTATGTTTGATGTAAAGGTAGGTATGCTAGCAATAGAAGTCATCAAAGGAATAGAATGATTGACTTGCGTAGGAGGTTGTGTATAACCTAAAGTTTCGGCACAACTCTTCATAGGCATCACGTTCGAATCCACAATGTGTGAAATACCACGCAAAATATCAATTCCATTCTTATCACTTTGAAGCATACGTTTTAGACCCTCAATTAAAGGAAGAGGTTGACTATCAGGGTATTCTTGAGACATCCATTGTCGAAAATCGTCAAATTGGTTATCCAATTTTGAAAGTTGTTCTTCAGAAACCTCATGGAGAGCTTCTTCATCATTAGGAGGATTAGAGGAATTACCCATGTCCTCGTTAAAAAGGCTATTCAAATTAGGTTCCATCTCCTCAGTAGTTAAACCTCGGAAAGACTTAATTCTACGGCTTCGTCTAACGGGAATAGTGTAAGTAGGGCTTATTGTTGTAAAACTCATGCACTAGAGAAGGAGAGAAAATTTTGATTTTAGAGGTAGCAATTTTCAGTAAAATCAGCCAATCTTCTGGATTTAAGCTGTTAAATGCAATCACGATAGTCTCCCGAAATTTCGAAAAAAATGTCCGGGACCGTGGCGCTCGGAGTGCAACATGGTCCTTGCAACTTTTTTCGAAATTTGCAGGGATGAAAGGTATGATGATTTTAAAGCCAATCTGAAAAAATTGAGTGATTTTTCGATCTGTAGATAGGCCAAATTAAAGTTGCAATCTCAAAATTGAACCCTACCCAGATTGTCGAAAAATGCAAAATTTGAAAAAAAAGAGGGAAACTGAAATTTTGAATTTTATGATTTTAGAGGGAATGTCAAAAGCAATGCAAGCTTTGAAATTCAAAAATTGACTCAATTTCACGCAAAATTCAATTTTGAAAGCGGAAATCAAAGTTGTTGTAATTAAGCACTTAATTTCAAAAGTCACAAAATGCAAGAATTTGAATAAAGCACTGAAATTTTTAATGAATGTTAACGCACTTTTCAGATTTAGGACAGTAAGAACACAATTTTGACACAAAATTTCAGTTTCAATGATTTTTGAATGTTTAAAAGCCTTAATCCAAGCAATCACAAGACCAACTTTGACTGTAATTTTGAAGGTGTTATAATTGATAAAATCAGCCAAAATTCTAGATTTTAGCAGAAAAATACAGTAAGATCT
This sequence comes from Cryptomeria japonica, assembly GCF_030272615.1. Lineage (NCBI taxonomy): Eukaryota > Viridiplantae > Streptophyta > Pinopsida > Cupressales > Cupressaceae > Cryptomeria > Cryptomeria japonica. The sequence goes on along the minus strand of NC_081405.1, from coordinate 152,388,353 downwards.
CGCTCCCGAAATTTTGAAAAAAATGTCGGGGACGATGGCGCTCGGCGCCACGGTCCTCGCAACTTTTTTCCAAATTTTCAGGGATGAAAGATATTGTGATTTTATTGCGGAATCCAAAATTACAGCTGATTTGGAGATGTTTTGATCAGTGAAATTGTCGGACAAAGGTTGAATCAAGAGGGTTTCAAAAATTAGGGTTTTGACACTTAACCACTTAATTTTCAAAATTAAAACATAGATATGAATTGATAATTTGTAATAGAAGGACAGATCTGAAACAAGCATTAACAATTAAATATTTCACAAGCTTAATTACTAAAAAGAAATTTTAGGGTTTTTATGCAATCACCTCTAAAATTTTGCAAAAGATCAAACATGGAAATGTAATCAATTTTTTCAGATCTAAGCATGAAAAATCAGAAAGGATGTTCACGTCGGGTTCACCAAAATGTAAAGCGAAAAAATCGCGATCGAACCCTAGTTGCTCTCCCCTCTTCCAACTCCAAGGAGAGAGAAGGGAGGTTCGCTAGGATTCGATGGTTTTCACTTAGGGGGGAGACTTTACATTCAAAAGAGGGGTTGAAACCCACAAGATCCAATCCCACGCAATGCAAGATTGGATGCTAAATGAGTTTCAAGGGTTAAGACAACAAGGCTACCCTCTTTTGTAAAGAATGTGCATAGGAGAATTAAGCTAGGAATGCATAGAAAGTGACAAAGATTCACTTATAAACTGAGATAGGAATACAGTATGAAGCTGCGGACCTGGAATTAGCAGTAAAATGTCGATACGGCGCTGTCCTGCAAATTTGAGCAAAAGTTGTCGGGACGATGGCGCCCGGCGCCACGGTCCTCCGAAAAATCCGCGAAACGAAGGGGGATCTGTTCGTCTCTGCACAAGGATTCCAGATCTTCAATCTCAGCCGCGTACCTGCAACCTACACACAGAAAAGCGAAGACGATTGGGGGGTTAGGGATTAGGGGTTTGCCTTTAGGTCAAACCCCGGTTTTGGAATTAACCAAGAAATGAGCAAGAGCTGTAAATGTAAATGACTGTAAAACAAGTACTAATACCTTGTTCTAAGGATGTTTGTATCCTTATGTGCGAAGGTTTAGATATTGTATGTTGTATGTTGTAGTAGTATGTGATCTCCTCTTCAATGGTTGAATCCTTGTCTTGAATGCAACACTTAGCCTTGAATGGAGACTTGAAATGATCAATTGCTTGAAGGAATGCTTGAATGCTTGAATGCTTGAGTATAGTTTCCACGCTTGTACACATATGACCTTCTTCTTTTTTTCTTTTTTTTTCAAATGGGAGAGGCAAATGTAGTTTATATACTTGTCAATTAGGGCTGATAGACTGATTTTCCCGACCTTAGGCCAACCAGGAAAGTTAATTTCCAAATTGCAAACAAAAAGACCCGAGACCCCTTAGGAGACCGGGCCCAAAATAGGACCCAGGGACCAGGGCGCTGGGCGCCATGGTCCTGAGGGACCAGGGCGCTGGGCGCCATGGTCCTGAGGGACCAGGGCGCTGGGCGCTCTGGTCCCACCTCCCGGGACAGCAGGGTGCAAGGAGGTTCAGGCCAGGGTACTTGAAAAATGCAGTTTTCAGTGTCGTAATCAGGTTTCGGGGTCTCCATTCAGGTTGCGTTGCCATCGTGAAGACCGAAATGCAGTCAAAATTGCAAGTGTCGCAATTTTAGGACGCTACAAGTACAAAGGTACTCCTATTGGCCAAAGTTGCCAAGAGATGTGAAGAAGTATGTGGAGCAATGTGGTGTGTGTGAAAGAGCAAAATTAGGATCGAGCAATGCTAGTCTCTGTCGACCATTACTGATCCCTAATAGGCCTTGGGAATGCATAAGCATGGACTTTGTAGTAGGGCTTCCCAAGACAAAGACAGGTATGGACAACATCTATGTGGTAGTGGATAGATTTTCCAAGATGAGCCATTTCATTCCATGTAGGACTACACATGATGCTAGCTATGTTGCACATCTCTTCTTTAAGGAGATTGTTACGATTCATGGACTCCCTTTAAGCATTGTTTCAGATAGGGACAACAAGTTCATGGCCCATTTTTGGAAAATAGTGTGGAAGAGACTTGGAACTAACCTCTCATTTAGCTCAACTTACCATCCACAAACTAATGCTCAAATTGAAGTCATCAATAGGGTGTTAGGCAATTTGTTGAGGTGCTTAACTAAGGAGTATGGATAGACATGGGACCTAGTCATTCCTCAAGCAGAGTATGCAGATAATGACAGTGTAAATAGGACCACTGGAAGAAGTCCTTTTGAGGTGGTCTATGGTAGACATCCAAGAGGAGTGTGTGAACTCAGGGAACTTGGTTCCATGGAGATGCAGAGTGGGCAAGTAGAGGACTTCACTCAAACCATCAAGGAAGTTCAAGAGCAAGTCAAGAAAGCCATCCTTGAATCCACTCAAAAACTGAAGGCCAAAATGGATGAGAAAAGGAGAGAGGTTTAGTTCAAGGTGGGTGACTATGTGATGGTCCATTTGAGCAAAGCTAGGATGCAAAGTGGTAAGCCTACCAAACTGCAAATGAAGAGGGTAGGACCTTGTAGAATTCTAGAAAAATATGGTGAGAATGCCTATAAGGTTGAACTTCCTTCAGACTTAGTCATTTCACCAGTCTTCAATGTTGTTGATCTAATCATGTACAAGGGTGAGATAGAAGGGTAGACTGAGAACAAAGCCAAGGTTCTACAAGACTTGGATGTGAATGCTTTACCTTGAGTGAAGTAGCCTATAGCAAAAGAGATCTTGGAGTCAAGGGTGAAGAAGTCTACTAGACACCAGGTCTACATGGAGCGCTTAGTGAAATGGGCAGGCCAACCTGTATCTGAAGCTACTTGGGTGGAGGAGAGCAAGTTCAAGAAGCTTGCCATTGATCTGGCTCTTCTCACTCCCCTAATTTCTTAGTTTGTTGCAGAGGGCGAGTATAGTGCAGGAGCACCCTTCAAAGGGCTCCCACCATTTGTTTTTTATTGTTCTTTTGCTTCTCAATGAAGCCATTGTATATAGAATAAGAGCCATATGCTCATTGGTCCTAGTTAGGGTCCTAGTTGAGGTCCTAGGGTCATGAGTCAAAAGTTGAGTTTTTTTGGAAATAGAGGGTATGTGTGCCTTTGAGGTGTTTAGGGGTCCTTCTTAGAATGTTGGTGTCCTTAGGTTTTCCCAATATGGGTCTAGGAGTCAAGAAAAGCAACATTGAGAAAGTTGCTCAAAAGTTGCAAAAGTTGCATGACAACTTTTAAAAGTTGTCAAGCAACTTTTCCACCATGAGGCCAAAATATTTAATGTGGCATGGACAACCCTAATATGGCCACATAGACCAAGGCAAAGGTGCTATAAGTAATTGCAAACCCTAAATTAAGGGGTTGGATGTCAAATTTTGTACGGCCCAAGCAAAGGGATTTGACTGAGACTGCAATTTGTTGCCAATCGACACAAATGGAGTAAAAGAAGAATGTTTAAGGATTGATTTTCGTGCAAAACTGTGTGGAGTGTCTTCTATGGTGTAAATACTTTCATTTTGAGCAATTAGATTAGATTTTGGTTTATAAGTGTGGTGTGTTGTAAATAATGGAATCACCATGAAACCATGGGGAATGAGATTAAAGACCTTGTAATATACCTCATAGCAAGCAGGGCCCTTGAAAATGCAAGGAGGCCATCTAAAGACCCATTCCTAGGTGAGACTGGATAGTGCCCGGCTAGGAAGGGTTAAGTTGCAGAGGTCTTGGAGAGCAAGGAAGGTTAGAGGAGGAGACACCCTTTGGAGGGGTTGTAGAGGGGTGAGTGGAGTATCATTGGTGTGAAGGAGGAGCTTCCACCAATCCAAACAAGGTGGCAAGAGCACCAAACCTACACTGTGACCCTGGCAGGCCTAAAAACCCTCCTAAAAACCCTTAAAAACCTTAAAATCCACCTAGGGCAATGTACGGACACTTGGAGGCCTAAAACCTAAAAAATCCTTGAGTCCTTGCCAAATGAATAGCAGATGTTTTGGGAAGTTTCACAAGCAAGTACATCATTTTTGAGAGGGAGCCCTAAAGGACTGGGTAGGAGGCTTAATTGGTCATAATCCTTGTAGCCCTATTTTGTAGGCAAAACACAAAATAGTGAAATCGGTAAGGGGTTGGAAGATTGAAACCTCTTGGGGGCACATGAATGGGTGGAAAAACCATGAATTAGACCTGACCTAACCTTTCTAAGACCTAGGAAGGTGTGGAACAAGCCTAACCCTTATTGGCCTAAGTAAGGGTTTCTTGAATCTCATGAGTAGGTGAGACCTTAGGAGTAGTTTTTCAACTTGTTGGTGGGTGGATTGGGCAAGGTCAGGGGATTCAACAAGCAGGGGAAGTCCTAGAGACCCTAGGGTGTGGTTAGAACACCTGGTGATCCAAGGAAAGGATCCAAGAGCATAGACTAGGGTAGTCTATCCCAAACCCCATCCCATCAGCGTGGCAAGAAACAACGAAGGATTTGTTTTGGCTAAATATAGTCAAGGTTTAGGGTTAGGTACCAACAATATTGTAGAATCAAATGCAACACTTATGGCAATCCAATTGGCAAAAATACTAGGAGTGAGGAACTTGTAGCTGGAGGGAGATTAAAAAATTATAGTCGTCTTGAAGGGGAGTGTATTACACTAGAAAATTGAAAAAATTATCTAGATCATCAATAGACAACTAAGTCAATTCTCAAAATTTAGGGTATCCCACACTTGAAGAGAAGGTAATCAGGAGGTGGATATTCAAGCCAAAGAAGTTGTTGATATCCCACTGAGAGAAATCAAATGGAGTTTTGAGAAAGTGATCGATCTAGAATAGAGCTAGGATGAAGGAGGGGATTGTTTTATGCTTCATAGATATTCAATATCAATTTAAAGGGGGTGTTAAGTTTATTAATTCCAATTGAAATGTTGTGATTCAAAGCTCGAGAGTGAGGTGAGATGCAATAGTGCTTGTGTGGAGTTGGCGTAAGGCAGGAGAAGGACATATGATTGAAGTATATTGATTGCAAATCATATCGGCAACACAATTGGCAATGAATATCGGTGGTTACTTATGTCAAGAAAAAAATGACAGGGAAAGCCAATACACAACATGCCATTTACTTTAGGCCATTAGCTACAACTTGGAGCTCGAAGATCAAAAAATCTCCTAAGTTGGCTCAACAAGAATCTAGCTGGAGGAGTTGTCAAATCTATTAGGGATGTGATGGTAAATTGGAAGTGGCATTTGGCATTTTTGAAATTCTTAAATGCGACAGTATTTTGGGTGTCTCAGAGAAGTTTGGTGTGCAGAGACTACTAGAACTAAAGGAAATAGAGGCCAATTTTTCGTTATAGACCGCAAAACAGATGTTGGCATTTTGGGGCCATATCATAGATGAAAGACTATCAAATATTTTCATCTTTGAGGACCAAGCTTTTCTTACTTGGTTCAAAATTATGTTAGGAGATGAATACCTTAAAGTAGAGCTTTGATACCGCACAAATGAGGATATCGTCTCCATATTGTTCCTTGCGTGGTGTCTCAAGTTGGAGCCAAGGATCAGTGTAGTTTGGATTGTGAATAGTTGTATGAGAAAATAGTGGTTGTAGGGGTTGGATAGATTTTTGGGAATGGATTGTGATAGGGAAGGGTTTGTATGTTCGGTCGGCAAGTGGATTCATGTTACAAGTGAATTCACTCCACCCTTGAGGGCCATTCTTGCTTTGGAGTGTAAATTGTAACAAGGAGGTTAGAAGGGCATTGACATAAATTGGGAAGCCTAGGGTGAAGGCTTACATCAGATCGATGGAAGCACTAGAGATTTAGAAGGAACTTTCTAAATGGGGACCGCATAGTGATTTCTTGGCTATTAAGGAGAAAGAAGCTCCTCAAAAATGCAAGAGGGGCCGCTCAGTGGGATCGAGGAAGACAAAAAGAGTATGACTTCTGTCGCGAGGTGAATCATCCAAGAGTAGGATCAAACTAGAGATTGTAAGTCAGAATGTTGCACGAGATGAGGTGATGGAGGGCAAGGGGAAGGTAATTCTGGAGGCAAGTTAAGAGGGATGTCGTCACGGTGCTCTATTTTGAATTTTGTTTGTTTAGATCAAAGTGATTTGTTAAGGGATGATAGTATATGGTTAGGAATCATGTTGATAGCTAGCATTCGATGGATTGGTATTTTTTGAACACTGTTATACATAGCTAGTGAACTATGAATATAATCATCTTTAAAATTAATATAAAATACTATTTACTAATAATAAAAAACTCTCTTGGATCTCCCACTTTGTCCTTTCAATCCTCTCCCACTTTCTTTCTATCCTAGCCCTTCATCTCAATTCAATATTGGCCCTCCATTTTGAGCCTCTCCATTCTATACATTGGAGTTTTCACCCTTCATAATTATAACCATATTTCATGCAATATTATGATGTCCATTTGAGCTTCAAAATCCATTCCCATACCCCCATAATGCCAAAATATTGCCTCATCAAAAGCAAGTCCATTTCTCATTTTCAATCCATATCATCCCATCTTGTTGTGAAGTGGAGAGAAATCCACACATCCCTCATCAAAAGAGGAAATCAAGTGGAGCAATTGGGTGCATCCACTTCATCAAGCTCAATCAGAGGAAGGAGTGAGAAAGCTAAGGTATAATAGTTGAATTGTTTGTTTAAAGGCTTTTATTAGTGTTTCATTTGGTTCATGTATTTGACCATTGACTTAGATTTTCACCTTTTCAATTTCCTTTAATTCATACTTGACCTTTTCCTTTCCTTTATCTTATTTGCTACGAGTCTTATAACTATCACCTTTCTCAAAGCCAAGTTTGCCTTTATCTTTGTTTTGCTCCTAAGCACTCGACATCATATCAAGTAATTCACTACCACCTTTAAGATTCAAGCCATCATCAATTTGTTTTGTTGAATCTTTTAGTTATTTCTTTAGCATAAGCACTTCCTCTTCAAGTCTTGTACATTATTTGGTTTTGTAACGTAACTTTGTTTCAAAATCTTCAATGGCCTTTTTTCCTTCATGAAGTAGCTTTCTCACATATAAAATATTTTCTTTTGCTTTCTTTCATTATTCCCTGTGTTAATCTAGATCAACAAGAGCATATTTCAATTCTCCTTCCACATCCACCACAACATCAATATTCCACTCGTGTTGTTCCATAGCATCCAAATCCTTTTTTGATCCAAACATAGTGTCTAATAATTGGATCTACCTTAGTTGTTAGATTGTTTCTTTAGGAACCTTTCTCTAATACCAATTGTTGAACACTACCAAATGTTGAGAGGAGGGGGCGGGGGGTTAATCAACGTATGTTGGAATCATTTTGCATTGCGCCAAAAGCTCAAACTATCAATGTCTGATACATACACCATATTTAACCTGATCCACTGGAGACGGTTAAGCCATGTCATGAGTCCCCAAGGAGGTGCTGACCACCAAGTCAACAATATATACTAAAACTTAATCAGATATAACCTTTTACTTAATATTCATTCTATCTACCATATGCATGAAAGTAAATAGCTGGAAATAGAAAAGAAGCCACATGTGAACACCAAGATTTTTATGTGGAAAACCCAAACTAGGAAAAACCATAGTGAGAACTATCTCACTATATGATAAACAAGTTGTAATATTTAGGTGAGAGGCCAAGAAGCTCACTGCTCCTAAGATGACTTGCAAGACTAGGGTGTACAACCTTAGGGCAAGATACAATAAGGACTTGCAAACATTGAAGATCACTTCTTCAGGACAAGATACAAAACTTCTAATACTGAAACATCAATAGGATTGAATTGCAAGGAACTGCATCCCTTGAAATGTCGATCATAGTTCACTATTCAAAACACATTCAAAATTGCCTTCATTATTGCTCTGCTATTCTTGTGAACCTTTGTACAAGTCTTCACATTCACTTCACAAAACATACACATCATCCCATGACATCTACACAATGATTCCATTTTTTATATACCATTCACAACCCTAATAACTTCATTTAGGTTGATCTAATTAGATGTAACTTTCAAATACACAACAATTAGCCCCAAAATAGTGTGTAATGCAATGCAAATGACAAATAAAATGTGTGAGGCATCACACTATGTTGGCACACCTTCCAAACACTTTCAAAATAAATCTTGTGCAACTGCATGATATCGCATGAACCAAAACACCATAGATCAATCCCAAATGATTAACTTTGTTAACGTACACCAATGCATCTTACTCAAACTTGAATGCAGACTACCAAACACACTTGTAGATGACCAACATATCACTACTTAACATCAAGGAATCCCAATCAACAAACCATATCACTCCAACAAACTGAAGACTGTCATGCCCAAACTTTTGGGCAAAAACGGAACAACAATTTTTTTTAAACAACATAAATACATTAAATAATCTACATTTAAAATGGAATTAAATAAGTTTTGTCTTAACTAAGGGTTAACTCTAGGTTAAATAGAATAGTTTACTAAGTTGATTTAATTCAACTCTGTCATTTTCGCATTAATCTAGAGAGTAGACTAATTATTCCCTAAAAAGGGTCGTCACAACTGAATTAATTAATCTAATTAAACTAATTAATTTCCTCTAATTAAAATTCTCCAACAAGAATCGAGAGATATTAATTATCTCAATAGTATTTAAAATACTCAAGGCTAAATAAAAATAATGTTAACTCATATTAAAAATAATTAATTGAACATACACGATTGCACTTTTAAATATAACTAATAAAGTTGACCAAATCAATTATTATATTTGCCATATAATTTCATTTTATATTAAAGTCAAATTTTAAGTCCCCTTTGACATTTAAATTTCAACTATTAAATATTCGGCCAATAATGACCTCATAGGCTAAAATTTTACATTATACAATTAATAAATTTCACTAATAAAATTTCCCAAAGGAATTTTAACCCAAACATTCATATTTATTTAAATATGAAAACTAATTATATAAAATTTCTCATTAATAACCCTAGTTAATAAAATTAAATCAATTGTGAATATTATTACTATAAAAATTAATTTCCCAAAAACTAATGTAGGAATAACTTTCCTATTTAATTAATTAAAATGTAAAAGGGTTTTAAATTAACTTTCCTATTTAATTAATTCAATTGTAAATGGGTTTTACCCATCACAAATTGAAAAGAGTTCCGCCACCCTCCCCTCTTTTCAATTTAGTCATTTTAAAATTTCGAACCTTAATTAGGGTTGGGTTATTTCTTATAACCTAACTTATTATTTTCTTTCTTTCCAAATGCTAACCCTAACCCGAAAATGGGTTAGGGTTGCATATCTTAACACATCTTTTTTTTTAAAATTCTAACCCTAACCTGAAAATGGGTTAGGGTTGCTTATTTTAACATATCTTATTTTATTTTATTTTGTTGCCTTTGGTGTGTGTGTGTGTGTGTGTGTGTGTTGTAGGTTTCATGGTGGCAAGGAGGGAGAAGGGAGGCCAAAGAGTCTTCAAAGGGGGCGGCAGGGTCAAACAGGTTCACCATAGTGGCGGCCGCAACCGACCACTGCGGTTTAACTACAGTGGCGGTCGAACCATCCACTACAGTTAACCCGTAGTTGCGGCTGAGCCGACCACTGCTGCTTAACCCACAGTGGCAGTCGAGCCGTCCACTGCGACTTAATCCGCAGTGGCGGCCACACCGCACTGCGACAAGCCGTGAGGGGGTGGGGTGGGGTAGAGCCCTCAGCTCCCCCATCCCGATCTAAGGTTAAATTTTTTTATTTTATTTTATATATATATATATATATATATTTACAAATAAACTATATATATATATATATATATATATATATATATATATATATATATATATATATATATATATATATATATATATATATATATATATATATATATATTTGATGTGCCTACACTCATGCACAACGTATTTTATTCTAATTTATTTAATCCTAAATGTATAATTGTTACAGATTATTTATACAAACTAGATAAACTATTTCTCTCTTCTTCTTTTCTAACAAAATAGTAAATGACAAAATAGTAAATAACATAATAGTAAATTACATAATTAAATTTTCTTTTGATTTAATAACTCTATAACTAGATTTATATTCTTTTCACTAACATGCTATTTATTTACAGCTGCAACTATTATTTTAAAAAAGAACATTTAATACAATAAGTTGCAAGATCTAATGCATTTTTTTTTTAACATTTAAAGACAAAATATAATATCATTCTAAATCTTTCTTTTCCAGCAACTATATCAACACAAAAATATTCAACAAATGTAATTCCCTTTTTTTTTTTTAAAATATAATAATACTTCAAATTTAAAATACATCTTTTTTTTTTTTACATGGAAGAATCTATTCCAATAGTTCATTTACTTTTTTGCAACTACATACAATGAGAAAATTCTTTTTCTTTTATTTGCTGCTACTAAAATACAATAAGAAATTCTTTTACAAATAGGTAGATACAAAACCTAGCCTCTCATTTCTACTAAATGAGGGCTTCCCAAATACATATATTTTCTTAATACAAATAATGATAGGATCCACTCAAAGCTTTTCCTTCCAATCTTTTCCCAAGTAAAACCTGCAATAAAATTCGAAGGTTGTGACCATGGAGGCTCACCTCCCAACCTAGGCTTACTAGAAGCCACCCCCGAGTTAGGAGAATCAAGACTAGACGAGAAACACACATTCAAACACATATAACCAGAAAACTCATAAAAACAAAAGACACTCGCAACCCAAGGCTAAACAACATCACATATGTGACTTTTCAAGTGGCGTGAAGGTGGACTAAGTATCTCGAGGAGAATTTTGCAAGTAGAGAACATAATGCCATAACAAGGCTGCAAATAAACACATCCACAAGTTCCAAACTTGTCCCTATAATCCCTTATGTTCCTCAAGACATACAAGCCAACAAAACGCCTCTTATGACCCCCATTGCATAAACAAATTACTATGCAGCAAGGGTCACAAAATCCCTTGTGATTCACTCTCCTCCAAAGAGAACCTCTCACTCATAGGCTGTCAAACAACCCTTCACCCCAAGGCCACTCTACCCTCCCAAGGATGAGTTTGGCCTTGAAAACTCCCAAAACAATAACATAAAAACTCAACCAAAAACACATAAGTAAGAACTCAACATCTTCCTACGCATATAAAAAACAACAACAATGGAAAAACAATTACAACAACAATCTTTTCAAAATCAACAACATACATGAGATAGGAGTTCAACCAACCTTAAATCTGTCAAAAGGGTGAAATGAAGTTGTAGGAGAGTTACCCAAATCCACAACCTTTTTCCTCTCAAGACTTAGCCAAATTCCTCCAAAAAAACTTACAAAACTTGCTCAAGAATCCAAGTCTCCAAAATGGAGAGTGGGTGATCAAACTTCTCCCTCCCAAACTCTTCCATATGAAGACACTCCTCACTCTTTCTAGCTCACTTGGGAAGGGTGAAGGATGTTCATTGGTTAGTCTTCCCAGTACCTTATAGACTCTTTAGCCAAGACACCTCGAAAAAGGTAAAAGGAATGGGGAAGAGTAATGCCACTCATGAGGAGGGTTATCTAACCTAGGAAGACTCTTTTAAAGATAAAATTTGGCCAACTTGGGAAACTCAATTTTTGGGGAGGCTAAACAGGCCCTAGCGAGTGGATACATGGCTAAATTTGGCCTTCATCCATAGGTACATCATATGGACCACTAAAAATGCTCTTAACTTGACCCCAAGAGTTAGTTTAACCCCCTAGAAGTCCACCCAAAGTTTACCTACGGGTCAACTTTGAGTTGACCTTTCTAATGGCTCCCTATCCAAGGTTTTCTTGGGACCATTTTAAGATAATAGAAAATATATGCATTGGTAAAATAAATTTCCTCAAAAGAGACATGTCAATGCCAACTCATCCTACAATACATGTGTTAAGTGACACTACAAAAAGAATTACACATCACTAAATTAAACATGGCAAATGTCCCTTTTTTTTGGAATTTGAAAATTAAACAATTTTCCAAATTAAACACACATCCAAACATAACATTTACAAATTAAAACACATTTACAAACAAGGTGTTGTCTCTCCAAATAGACAACCCCTGGCTTCACAATCACACATAGGCCTAGGCTTGATTCTCCGAATAGTTTCCATGGGTTACATGGAATAATTTTCCTGCACATCTCATTTGCACATTAGTAATTCCAAAAATCAAATATAATATTATAAAAAAAAATACAATTCAGACATCGCATAAAATTTCAATTATAAAAATCAAGTATCCAATTATCTGATAACACCCACATACAACAATCTACTAAATGACATCATCATCATAAACATGGAATTAAATCATTTATGGAGAATGCATCCATAATTTCAAGCACCAAAATAAAGTACTGCAAATCAAAGTAAATGACATAATCGTATCAATGTTATCCAAACACTGGATCATATAGAATCTATGTCCATAATGCATCAAAATATAGTATCAATAATAGGTCCAACATGAAAATAACTGAAATGCTATGACGACTCAGGGTAGGGCCTCACAAAGACAGAGGAATGCAATGCATTCTTGCACACCACTACATTGTTATTGCACTAATAACAACTCAAACATAATTATCTCCAATTATAAAACACTCGATCATCTGAAGGTTGAAATATAATGAGATTTTACATCCACCAACATCATACTATAACTGCATGAACAAATGATGCATATTTGCCATAATCTAGACCAAAACCTGATTGTTAGGCTATTCATCGGAACAGTCACACTTAGCTGGCAACCATTGCAAACCACATAAATCATCACCAGAGCTCTCTAAAAACTCCACAAAACATCATGATATGCCATCACAAGTATCTACATACAAGCTACACACATCTGCACATCTTCTATACCAACCCACCATTACTACAATATACTAGACTACGTCCAGACCAACAATATTACTAAGTTATACATCCAAACCCATAAGTTTGACATCAATGACAACATAAACTCGTATTTGCAATAAGAGTTTCATCATTATAATTTTTGAGATATTTTAATAGTTAGAGATGACTTGATATCATATAATAGTGCTAATACATCTCATAAGACCTAATGCAAAATCTTATACCACCATAGCAAAAAGATGAGATTGAAGAGATATTGGATAACCACACTAGGAAAGCCACTAAACATAAACAATATGAATAATGTTTGGTGAAAAGAGAGGTAGGCAAGATGAAGACTCAATTTGGATTTCTAGGGTTGGACGAAATTATCTTGATTTCTTATAGTCACTAGAAAGTGAGAAACTCACTTTTAAAATAACCTTAAGTGTCTAATGTAGGTTCATCCTTGGGAGTAAGGGCAATCTTACATCAACCAAAACTTTTGATTTATTTGTTTGTAGGATTTCTTTTATTAATATTGGTCAAAGCAACCACCACCTTTTACCATATTTTATATTTTGGGTTCACTATTTTGAGTATAGTTTTAGATACTACTAATAGATGCCATGTTAATGTTTGAGATGATTTGGATAGTAAAAGATTATAAATTTCCTTGAGAGTGTCCTTATGTGAGCAATTGTGTAGAGCCCTAAATTTACACACTAAACCAAGCACAGTCATTTAAAAAACTAGTGTTCATTGAAAATATAAAACCAATGCCAATTGAAAAGTGTATAAACACAAGTAAATATTTAGCAATTTCATCAAAACCCTATCTTAGAAAGTTGCAAACCAAACACCTCCCATTGCTCAAAACTAAGCACACCTTCCACTATTGCTAATTAAAAAAATGTAGGCACTGAAATTGGTCTTCACCCACAAAACAAAGAAAAAGAAACATGAAGAAATTTAAATTTTTATCTTCTAAAGTTTTCTATAGTTTTGAAAATTGACAATCGCTAGCCTTTCGTGCTTTTTACATGCTGCTACATTGCACATTCATTTTGACTAGCATAGTGGTAACTGTAACATTTGATGAAATTCATTTACCCTTCATGCTTTGATGAATATTTATATCTTATTTGAAAAGCCCCATTTGGCATAGGTTGGGAGTATGTAAAGAAATTTGAAGGGCTATTTCATAAGCTTTTGTACAATTTCAAAAATTTAGCAATCAATACACTTTCATGCCTTTTGCATGCTTCTACATTTTGCATTCATATCAACCAATGCAATGCCAACTAAAGCATTTAACAAATTCTCTTACATTCATGCTTTGATGAATACCTGTACTTCGTTTCAAAGATTCCATTTTGACACAAAGTGGAATAAACATTTCATTACACCTTATTTGTTCTCTATTTTTGTGAACAATTATTTTTTTACTACCACCCAAATTTGAATGAGCTAACAAAAACATAAGAATACAACTACTTTTGAAAAAAGAAACATAAAAACGACATTAACACAATAATACATGTAATCCAACTATATTAAAAACTCTCTTTTATAATATTTTTTTACAATATAAAATACATCTAACTCTTCATTTATCTTCTATATAAATACATATTATAATAATATTATACATCTTTTATTAAAAAAAATAAATAATATTTTTTGTCCTCACTTAAGACACCATATAATATTTGAAAACAATTTTAATCCTTGTAGAGAATCCTTAGTCTCTCAAGGTTGTTTTCTACTTTAAAAGGAATCATGTATGACCCTAAGGAAGGTCACACTCCAACACATGACCAAGAGCTTTCAAAGCATGATCTAAGCTGCCCTTAAACTATTATACTTAATTGTTATTGAACAATAAATAATTTAATTAATTATTTGCATTTTTTTTTTTTTGTTTCTTTTGGAGCCGCAATTTCTTCACGGCAGAACCAGATGGGAGCCAAATCTCTCGCGGGCGCTCACAGAGGCCCTCCACGCTGTATGATCGCCTATAAATAGCCCTTAGGGCGTTCCTTCCATTTCAGCACGTAAGGGAAGGCTTTCCTTGAGCTGAAACCCTAGAGCGAAAGGAGAAAAAGGGGAGAAAATCACCGAACGCTGAATTTTTTTTTACCACAGGTATTGCCTTCGTCTTTTCTTCATAGTTTAAAAGTGTTTTCGATGTTTTCGACCGATTGGATGAGTTTAGATTGCTGGGGGCTGAAATCAGTTTGCTTGCCAAAAAAATGGAAAAAATTAGGAAACCCATGAGTTACAAAGTGTGGTAGATGGAATTCGATTTCCATATTTTTATGTTCTTCGCATTTTTTTAGTGTATTCGAGAGATGGAGTAGAGTTAGATTGTTTGGAGCCGAAACAGTTTCTGTAGAAAAACGGAAGAGAAATATCACAAAACCCTAGGAAAGCCTTTAGTTTGAGATAAGTTTGTTTGCATTTTCGTCATTTTTTTAGAGTTTTTCGTTGTATTTCCTTGTAGATTGAGTAGACTTAGATTGACAAAGCCGAATTCAAATTTCTCTTGAAATTCGTGTGTTAGGGTTTTGAAAACTTACGCTTTCGGGTTGTAGGAACCCCGCTTCCTCCGAGAGCAACATAACTTTACAATATCTATGTCGACGAGTTGTGTCTGGTGTAATTTTTTTTGCGTTTTTTTGATTTTTCGATGTTTGTTTCGTTTTGTAGAAACATAGAGTAGAAATTTAGAAAGATTTACGATTTTTGCAACAAATATACATTTTTTACTTTTGTTTATATTCTCTTAAGTTTCTCCAATGTTTTCCTGACAGAATACGTGAGCTACATTATGCTATTCTGAAAAGCTTACTGCGCTTGAATTTTGCAGTCGCTGGTTTTAAATCTCCAGTGTTCAACATCTGTTGGAAGCTACTACAAACCTCGTAAAATAACACAAGACTTGCAATTATTTTTCACTGCAGGTATAAGTTAGAACAAGTATACTTATCTACTTGATATTGTGTCTCTTTGGTATTTTCCTTTCCGAGAAAATCAGTGGTATTTGATCTTGTGACCTTATGCGGAACAGAGTTTTGAAACTTTTGTAGTCTATCATTTTAATTTTTAGGTCTTTATAACTTAAGCCAAAATGGCCCGACATTTTGAGGATGAGGAGGAGGAGGAAGAGCCAGAAGAAGAAGAAGAAATGGACGAAGAAGAGGAAGAAGATGAAGATTATGAGGACGTGGGTTCAAGTCGCAAGCGCAAGTACAAGCGCTCTCAGTTCATTGATGATGTTGCTGAAGAAGATGAAGATGAGGAAGAAGATGAGACACCCAGAAAGAGGAAGCACAGACGGGCATCAGCTTTCATTGATGACACGGCTGTCGTTGCCAGTGATGAAGATGAGGATGAGGAAGAGGGTGAAGAAGGTATTTTTCTTTCATGTTTCTTTTTATCAAATTCAAATGAATTGGATCTGAGATGACTTTCAACTTCCTTTAGTTCAAACTTCAAATTGATATGCTGGACCAATCAGACTGCATTCATTTGTCGAGAAGATTGATTTTATGGGTGTTCAATTCATGAATTTGAATGAATGAGGAAAATATGAAATATACTTTAGCAGTATGTATGATGATGCAGGATACACTGCCGTTCTTTTTAATTCTTACTATGAAAATTAGCCTTTTAGGTGTTCATGAATAATGGTTTAAACTGCCATGAATCGTTCTCACATTCAATTGTATACAACAGATAACTTTTTTATGTGCATTTTCTTGATTTATGTTTTTTAAAGGGAGTTTCTTTATATTCTTTTTTGGAATGAACATTTCCTCCTCAGCCAAAAGACATATATCAGATGGCCATAATTTTCCCTTTTTTAATAACATGGTAAGATGAATATTTGTATTCAACTGTGTATTAGATTTCTCATTTTTAGGAGGATGTTTTGGGATGCAGGATATACTTTTTGGGTGAATTTTCTTGATTTATGCTTTTAAAACTAGGAGTTGCTTTGTTTTTAAATTTGAAATGATCCGTTCTTCTTTTAGCAAAAAAACATATTCAAGATGCCTATAAATTTCAGAGTTCTATGGCAAATTTGGTAGGATGAATTTCTGGATCCAAATACATGATGTATTTCATTTCCAACATTTCAAGACTCACTAATGGGCTCATCATTGGGGAAGAAGCTAGTTTATCATAACAACTATACCGTTGGATCTAGAAGTTCTTCCTACAAAGTTGCACTGCAAAAATAACCTCTACAGTGCAATAGAGTTGATTTGTATGGGGAAGTATATTTTATGTTTGAGATGGGAAAATATGGTTATATTGCATTATTTGGATGGTTTGCTAAGTTGATTGTGTCATTTCTGATTCATTAAGTTATAAGTTAACCTCTGTTTCCAATTAGATGATGTCTTAGTGGTGAAATTGTACAACAGAACTCCTTGAAACTCAGGGCCTTTTTTATTCAAGTATTTTCTTGCCTTTGAGATGATCGGCTGGTGCCTAAATTACATGTTTAATATGAACATGTACCTAAAACTTCCAATTTTTTTTCATGATTAGAAAGAGTAATTTGTTTCTTGCACTAGAAATACTATGGATTTGGTGTTTTGGCTTGGTTTAGTCAAAGAAAATGAAAAGAAATGGTTGTGAATCTCTGTCGTAGTGTGGCTATCTCAGCAAAATTGTGATTTTGGAGTGATTTGAAAAATATATACCCAATGTCTTTGAATCAAAAGTGGGCCCCTTTTCCATATACTTGCCCAGTGTTACGAGCAAAGGGATGACTTTACAAATGAACACAAGCAAAGTAGCTCCATACAATTTAACTGAAAATGACTAAAGTGAGAAATCTGGAGTTCAATTTGTGGCATGAAAAATGGTTCTAGACAGATTAAATGGAGTTTAAACGCTTTTTGGCGTGTTGAAGTTTTTTCTTTTTGCCTGTGTAGTTCCACATCCTCTTCTCTGTTTAATGAAGATTTCTCAGCTTTTTGCACAGCATAATTTTGTGATTTTGATACATCTAAGTTCATTTTATATGTCTTTTTTCATCGAACTTTATATTTTATTTATTTCTTTTTCTAAATTCTGGTTTACAGAGTAGATTTGACCTCATTGGAACACATTTTTGTATGTGTAGGTTTTTTCTTTTTGCTTTTGTAGCTCCATTCCCTCTTCTCTGTTTAGCAAGATCTCTGAGCTCTTATACAGTATTTTTTATTATTTTGATGCTTCTAAGCTCATGTATATGTTAGTTTTTTTGTTGGGAGTCATATTTTATGAATTTATTTTTTTATATTTTGGTTTTCAGAGTAGATTTGACATCATTTATAGTTGTATTACTTGAAATAGAAAGAAATATCCTGCAAAATATCTAGGATGTTTTGGGTCTGTTAATGATGTTAACCAAATATTCGCCTTTGTTGTACTTTGATTGTATTGCAACAGCAAGAATAAGAAATAGATAGAAGAGGTCTATACAAATGATCTCTGGTTTCCACTAAAACTAGTTAGAAAATTCCTTTAGTGGTTAAAAACCTAGTTGGTAGAGGTAATTGCTCTTGTACTCGAGTGTGTTCCTCAGATAGACAAGTAGATATGTTTGTCAAGCCTATATTACAAATTTCTACTTCTAAGAGATGTGATCTTTTAATTTGCCTACTCTTCTATTTTTTAAAACCATAATATTTCCTCCTTTATATGGCTGCTACTGCTAGAACATCCTTGTGTATTTGAGGGATCTCCTAATGGAATTGGAAATGGACAAGTCAACTGTTTGCTTCATAATGCAGCTGGGTTAAAACCACAGCTTGGGTTTAACCCCACAAGTGTTGTTTTGATTGCAAATTCTGTACCCAAACTTTTCCTGCATTTCTTTTTCTGGAGTGTTTCCCTTTGTGGATGAGATTTACTCCGGGATATGATATGGATCACACCTTTCTTCTTTGTGAGCTTTTGGTCCCACAAAAGCTTTTCTTTGGGATATAGGAATTTTCTTCTCCCATGTGAAATTTTTGTGTGTAGTTGCTTAAGCTATTTATGTTGAAAATCCATTGGCTGCAATCATATGTATTGGTCAAGACATCCTACAATGGGTGCCACGAGTCAGAAGGCATGTTACACAGAAGTGGTTTAAATTTCATGTTGTAATGAAAACATTGCAATAAAAGATAACACAGTATACAGTCATACTGTTGTACGTGGCACGTGCTCCTCCAAATCTCAAAGATTGATAACCTTTGCAAAAGAAACCATGCCTTCTGCTAAATTTCTTCAAATTTTGTATGATGCGCATATTTTTCTACATGGGTTACCATGGCCTAGGAACCGTGTGACAACATTGCTCTTTTCATACAACCTGCTGTCAAGAATGATCTTTTTAGTATTTGGAGCTCATTTTATGATTACATGAAAGACATTGCAAATGGGTCCTTACTACATCTACATATAATGAAGTCCATTCATTTATAGTGTTTACAGTTATGGAAAGATTTTGTGCACACTACAATAATGAAAAACATCATTGCTATGCTCTTAGCTGTCCTCATGCTCAACTATGATACACAAGGCACCTTCCTTACTTTCCCATACAAGTGGAAAAAATTTCCTCTTCTTGTGATAACAAATAAGTGAGACATGCCACATGATACAATGTTCTCATTGCCGTGGAATGGAATTATGTATGTTTATAACACCCTAAATCATGTCATAGTGCTGCCCATGATCATATTGCTATGCTTTGCTCCCATTTTTGTAATGTCCCCTACTAGGTTTAGACATGTTTTAGCCATAATTAATCTATTTCAATATGCTTATGACTTAAACTAGATTGATAAAGTAACAATTCCATCTCGACTTGAATCAAATCAGTGATATTCCATAGTTCAATTGATTTATCAATTATTAAATTGTTCATTCACTATACTAAGTAATTAGTTTTATCATTCATAATTCTAAATGCGAATGCCAACTTTTATTACTGCTTCAGCTTTAAAGACGAAGAGGATGGTCTTTGTTACTAAAGCGCTTGGATACCACAATCAAATAGGATTTCTTAAGGTTTACAGGTTGCTGATTCCCACCCTATCTTGGGACTTAATTTCTTAAACACTGACAGTAATAACAAGAATTATTTAAATATAAACGTATTCTTCTTACTGTTTATTATCTTATGAACTCTTTTGATTTTACAATCTAATATTGTTATTTGTCTGTTTAAAACATTATATATATATATAGTAAGATTATATATGATTCTTATTCTGATTTGAGCATATAAATCAATAAATAAATAAGTTAAATAATATTATCAATTATTTATATATTTGCTAATAACCTATTATTAATACTACCAGTGCTTAAAACATTATTAGTTATGATATATTTAGTGGCTGTAATGGCAGACAGATCTGACGCATGTCAGATCTGGTCTGCCACTGTCATGAAATTATGCATTGCTATAATACATATTTCAGACTATGTTAATACTATTATTAAAATTCTGCATGAAGACATTATCGGACTTCATATACTAAGCATACATAATAAGCACATCACCATGCATACCACCAGGACCAAGGATGTTCTGCCTGTAATTTAATAACAGTTCTGATCTGATCCAATCCTCTCTCCTATTCTCTGCCATACATCTCCTTATCTGAGCTTTTTTCCCTATTTCCATTTCTTTGTCTAACGAATAAGGATATTCCCTTTCCGTTCGGTTTTCAAATGTCATTTATATTTCCCAAGAGAACCGGTACCAAAGAGACATCTTCCTTCAGTAATTAACCATTCAAATAGGACACATCTCACAAATCGCACCCTTTGTTATCTTAATTTTCTGTGTTTTATATTAATCTGTGCCTGGCTTGAATCGAATGATTGCTGCCCATCATGGATCGCTATAATAAACATATCTCACCTCTAACAAGATCGCTTGTTTTCATCATTAACTCACACCTTTTTAGATAACTATTTTAATTGCTTTAAATTTAACTACTTTTAAACATGACTCTTGGCTGGTTCAACCGCCACTATCCTTGTGCCCTTAAGGCTAAATGTTTCGTCATTCATGCTTTGGGTTTTTAGAGTAAATTAATATTTAATCATTACATCAATTTATTAAATATTTAGACATTAATTTAGTGGATTAATATTTAGATGTAGGGCTATTACAGTTATTATTGTTTCATTAATGATTGTTTTAATAATAATATTATTAATTTATTAATATGTAATATTCTTTTATAATATTTCCAATGATTATAATATAATATTAATTTATTTGATTTGAATATTTCAAGAATATTATTAGTAATAAAGATAAATGAATATTAATTAAATAATAATATTTAATGAATAAATTTGAAATAATCATTTGTTGGTAAGTAATATATTAATTAATAATAATAGTTGTTTCATTTGAGATTGTAGCGTCATAAAATTGCGACACTTGCAATTTCGACTGCATCTGGGTCTTCACGATGGCGGCGCAACACTGAACCTGAATGAAGACCCCGAAACCTGTTTACGACATCAAAAACTGCATCTTTCTGCACCTTGGCCTGATCCTCCTTGCACCCTGCTGCCCCGGGAGGTGGGACCATGGCTCCCAGCGCCCTGGTCCCTGGCCCTATTTTGGGCCTGGTCTCTTGTTGGGCATCGGGTCTTCAAGCTTGCAATTTGGAAAATAATGCTCCTAGGTTGGCCTAAGGTCGGAAAATCAGTCTCCTAACCCTAATTGACAAGTATATAAACTACATTTCCCCTCACGAAAAGAGGAAGAAAAAACATATGTGTGCAAGAGGCGGAAGCGATAGGCAAACATTCAAACATTCAAACATTCAAGCATTCCTTCAAGCAATTGAGCATTCTAGGTCTCCATTCAAGGCTAGGTGTTGCATTCACGACAAGGATTCAACCATTGAAGAGGAGATCACCTACAACATACAACATACAACATACAACATACAACATACAACATACAACATACAATATCATTACACCTTCGCATGTAACAATACAAACATTCTTACAACAAGGTATCAGTACTTGATTACATTACAAACATTTACATTTACATTTACAGCATTCTCATTTCTTGGTTAATTCCAAAACCGGGGTTTGACCTGAAGGCAAACCCCTAATCCCTAACCCCCCAATCGTCCTCTCTTTTCTGTGTGTAGGTTGTAGGTACGCGGCTGTAATTGAAGATCTGGAATCCTTGTGCAGAGACGAACAGATCCCCCTTCGTTTCGCGGATTTTTTGGAGGACTGTGTGCACTCCGGGCGCCATCATCCCGTCAACTTTCGTTCAAACTTGCAGGACAGCATCGTCTCGACATTTTACTGCTAATTTCAGGTCCGTAGCTACATCCCGTGTCTCTATCTCCGTCTACAAGCGAATCTTTCCTACTTTTACATACACTCCTAGTTCAATCCTTCTATCTACATTCTTTACAAAAGAGGGTATCCTTGCTGTCTCAACCCTTGAAACTCATTTAGAATTCAATCTTGCATTGTGTGGGATTGGATCTTGTGAGTTTCAACCCCTCTTTTGAATGTAAAGTCTCTCCTAAGTGAAAACCGTCAATCCTAGTGACCTCCTTTCTCTCTCCTTGGAGTGGGGGAACACCTAGGGTTTGATTTTCCGCTTTACAGAGATATATATATAGATCAAGGAGGGGACATGACAATTTTCCATACAATTGGATTATTTTACACTTTTGAAACACTTTCTTGCCCAGCATACTAAGTTACCGAATCATCTGGTTTACTTGCTGACTTCGGGTATATGTCTTGGAATTGGGTATGACTTGAAATTATTGTGGAATCAAACAAGGTTCGATTTTTTAGGGTTTGGAATGTTTCCAATTTTTTTGGTTGAATTCATCCCAACAATTTCGAATGTTGGTGCAAATATCAATTTTTTTCACTTCACAAGTCATCAAATTTTGTGGAAAAAATAGTAAAAACCCTACAGGAACAACACCCTAAAACTATTTTTGAGGAAAAAATTGAACAAACTCTAAAACGTCACGTGGCAAAACACCAGACATCATGCGACCCTCAAAAATCAAGCAAAACCCTTCCATGATTTTTTGTGGCAAAAATAAAAAAACCCAAAAATATTTTTTTGAGGAGAAAAAATTATAAATCCCATGAAAATAATTTCTTGGGGTAAAAAAATAATTAAAACTATCCCTATTTTTTTAAGGTATAAAAATTAAAAAACCCAACAAATATTATATTTTTTTAATGGGCAAAAATTATAAAAGACCTAACAGCCAGATCGCTTGAACCTCCTTGTAGAAAAAAACCAGATCTGATCCATTATGAGGAGATTTTGTGGGAAAAAAAAACTCAGACCCGCAGCAGAAAACACGAATCCTGTACCAGCAGAAACCCTCACAAAATCCTCATACAAGATCGTGAAATAAATTGCAGAGCTGCCAAGAAAAAATCGTGGTTAAAAAGAACTTTCGGGAGCAAAGACCTTTGCGTGCACATAGAAAAGAACAGATCGTGTGGAAAAATCCTGTCAAAAATCCGTTGTTGTAGGGAAAAACATAGTCAAAGAAACACGTGTAGAATTAAACACAACCTCCAAAAAAAATGCGCTGTCAAAAAACGTGCTGCCTGTTAAAACATACGTAACCTGGGGACGCGTCCCCGGGCTAAAACCCCCCGTCCCCGTACCGGGGACGTTTTGGGGACAGCTAGGGGACGTCCCCCTGTTGTCCCCAAAATTGCAAAATTTGTGGGAAACATCCCAGAAACTTGGGGACGGAAGTGATTCTCAAAGGGGATGTCCCCCCGTCCCCTAACTGTCCCGGGGACGGCCAGCTGTCCCCCTTTTCCCAGCACATTTAAAAAAAAAGAAGACTCAAATGCTAAAAAAAAGTTTTTTAATTTTATTATATGTCTGTAAAACTGGTTTTTCACTAATATGATGGGTAAACATGTCTAAATCACTTCCAAAAGCACGTAGAAATAATGAGCAGCAGCCTGGTAATATTTTGAACTTGGTAGTGTGTAAAAAAGTGGTTGCAGGTCTGCAATATTGGACTTTTCACAATTATGAAAGGTAAACAGGTCTAAATCATAGCCAAAAGCACTCAAAAATATGAATAACAGCTTGGTACAAAATTTCACAAACAGCCAAAACTTTGTAGTGCATAAAGAAGCGGTTGTAGGTCATCATAGAAATGGAAGACTATCAAAACATCCTCCAACCAGAGAGAAACAGTGAACTCTATGCAAACAAGTGTTGGCATATTGATAATGTTTTTTCAATTATGAATGCATGTTGAGTATTGACAATGATTTTTGAATACAAATGTGGTACGTTAAGGTTCTATAATGTACATATACCTGCTTTATCCATGTTTTCATATGAATATAATGTATATATACATGCTTTATCTATTTTTCATATGAACATTTAAAATTTCCCTATAGATTTTAAATTTTTCCTATATTTTATATAGCCTTCCCCTTTGCTGTCCCCAAAATTGGCAAAAAAATTTACCGTCTCGGAAACTTGTCCTGCCGTTCCCTGTTGTCCCCGTCCCGGAAACTCGGGGTAACATAGGTTAAAACCCTATCGGGAAAAACTCGCCGCTCAAGCTGTGAGGAAAAATGAAGACGCCTAGGAAAAAAAGAACTACGATGCCCAGGAAAAAAACCAGCACGATTCAGTCGCAAAATAACCCTTGAAAATCAACCTCGAAAATTGCAGATCCATGAAAAACCTGCAAAACAAAAATTGCGGTTTTCCTTGATACGAACCCTTGAAAATTCTAACACAAAAACCTTTGAAAATCCTTTGCAACCCAAAAATAACAATCAGATTTTTTCATAAAAAAATCATTTAAAACATTTCTGGAAATTATTTCTAGGTAGGGAGGCTCAAATTTTTATTAAATCGCCAAATCTTAAAAATTTCCATTGACTTGCTTTGATATCATAAAAAATTAATTGCTCAAATAATTGATGTAGTTAACGAAGGAGAAGAAGGCTACTTAAATAGAGATTACAAGATGGTGCTCTAAAAAGAACAAATCGTTTAACTGAAGCTAAAAATCTAAAAAACAAAAACGTTAAAAAACTAACTATGCCTTCTAATAAAAGAAGCAATAGTTAAGCTAAATATTAAACGAATTAAATGAACTTAAATGACCATTAATAAAACAGCTAAACATAGTTGACTAAATATAATTAAATATTCTAGTAGTAAAAAAACCCTAACATGTAAAACATATTGTTTTGTTTCTGTTTATCTCAGTTTTTGTGTGTCGCGACTGATTGTAAAAAACACGATTTCTTGATGACACTTACAGAAAAGAGGACCCAAGTAGAAGGACATAGATAGCAAGAGGAAGCATGCATTGCTGGTTTCGAGGTTGCAATTTTTTTTCCCAATTTCAAAGCAAGTTTAAAAATTAAAAATAAAATCCTCAAAGTTTAGAACATAAACGAGTCATGAATCTATTTTTTTCAGTTTAAATATAAAAAATAAAAAATAAAAAATAAAATGTTTTTTCTTTTGTTTTTGATGTTCTTTGTTTCACATTTATATTGTAATATATAAATTTATAATTGATTTAATTTTTTAATAGTTTTAATTTTAACTTTTTAATATAAATAATGATATTGTAGAATTTGTTAATAATAGATTTATGGTTTATGATATAATTAATATATTATTAAATATAAATTTATAATTTTGGTTAAGGCATACCTTTATTTGAAGTGAGTGACCTGATTTTGGCAATCAATGGTCAAAACTGTATTATTTCAACGCAAGACAATTTAAACAATCGCGTCCATTTGTTGTACTCGCTGAATTTTTGTTTGACTGCGGTTATGTCTGCTCTAGTGTATGTGTCCTTTGAATTAAATTAACCATTGCTTCATTAGATTGCCAAGGATTTTTCCGTTTCTAACGAAACATATACAAATAATTTGCTAATTTTATTGGCTTTTCCCCTTGAGGAATGAACAATTTTTTGGACGATATCATTGGTTTTTTCCATTGTTCAAGGGACTTAGATAGTATTGGGAAGTTATTTGATTTATAAGAACTGAAAACTTCTCCAAATTGCATTTACAGGTATTTTTAAAAAAGATCTTTGAAAAGATTCTCCTCTAATTTTTAATCAATTTAGTTTCCCTTTTAAAAATTCTTTTATCATGTACTATTTATTTATATTTATTTTTAATAATATATTGTTTTGTAATTTTTTTATTTTTATTTTAATTATACATTATTGTAATCAAAGTCTAAATATATAATTATATTTTTGAAAATGAATTTAAAAAGTTATTTTTATATTTTTTATAAGATAGATTTAAGTAAAATTTTAATTTGAACACATCTTTATTTTTTTTTGAAAAAAGAGGGGTAAAAATTTATTAATTCAAACTGAACAGTACAAAGAACAAGGTCTCAAGCCTAGAAAAGAATACAGAAATAGAGAACTCGACAGAAAGCCCCCAAATGGGCAACAACCCCTCAAGAATATGAATATACTCAGAGGCAGATGAACCCAGTCTTTGATTCTCCACCCATCCAAGTGGTTAGAAGCCCACTTCGCCAAACAGTCAGCAACTCTATTCCACTCATGGGGAACATAGCAAAAGGAAACTGCCTCCAAGGAGGCACTCAAAGAAAGAATCCGTCTTCCCACCATAGCCAAATGCCACTCCACATCCTCCATCCTCCGCCGGTTCAACATATCAACCACAACTTGGGAATCAGACTCACAGATAACCTTACTCCACCCAAGGGCACAACCTCTCTCAAGGGCCAAAAGAATAGCAAGAGCCTCCATATAGTAGGGCCAAAAGAATAGCAAGGGCCTCCATATAGTTATTAGTCTGTAAACCCTTATAGTTAGAAAAGAGAAAAACAACATTACCAGAACTATCTGTGCCAACTCCTCCAACCCCAGCATGCCCGGGATTACCTTTAGAGGACCCATCAATATTAATCTTAAGATATCCCAAAGGAGGGGGCGTCCACTTACCATCCCAACAAGCCTTCCTTTTAGCATTTCTGCTCCTGTCGTGTACTTTCTTACATAAAGCATCATGAAATCCTGCCCCCAAAATAGTCAAACTTTGAATCACTTGCATGTCACCAGGATCAACATCCCCAGAAAGGTCATGCTTTGCCACTAGAGTCTCCTGAATCATATTTAAAACTCTCAACCACACTTGTTGCACCATTTTCATCATATCCTGAAAAATCTTGTGGTTTCCTTACAACCACACTTGCCAAATAATAAAATTGGAACCAATGTCCCAAGCTACCTCCAGGAAGGGGGTCTTAGTAGGAGGTCTACCAAGACAGTTCCAAAACTCCACCAGAGTGTTAGCATGAACACAAGCATGTTTCCAAGCCCCCCACCACCGATGCCAAATATCTTTGGTGAAGGAGCAATGGAGGAAAAGGTGAGAGCTATTGTCTTCACTCATATTACATAAAACATAGATAGAGGGTCCATGAAAGCCCTTCTTCTGAAGATTCTCCCAGGTAAGACACTTACTTTGAACCACAAGCCACAAGAAAAAATTGCACTTGGGCCAGGCCAGCTTGTTCCAGACTTGCTTCCACCAGGGAACATCCACCCTGGCAAAAGTCATTCGTTCCAGCTCTTGATAACCAGAAGCCACTGAAAAACGTACCCTTCGGATTAAGACCCCAAGCAAGGATGTCAACACCTCTAAGAGAAGTACAAAATCTCCCAGCTAATAATCCAGCAAGAGCTTCCTTCTCTTCCATAGAACCCCCAGGAGGCCATTCCTGAGGTTCCTTCCATCTAGCAATCCTCAACTTTACTCCAGCTTGCTGCCATAAGGATGTCACCAAGAGGTTGGAGATCAGGAAACTGAGACAAAATAGGGGGATATCCATTTTAAAGAATCCTTCCAAAACAAAGCTTCAGAGCCTTTGTCGCAAATCCAAAAGAGACCCTTCTTGACAAGATGAGCTCCTCTCTTCAGGGTAGCCCAGATCATTGACCCATTTCTTGTCAAGGTGCACTGGGGAATATCCTTGCCTTCCACATCACCAAGATACTTAACCCTGAGGATATTAGCCCATCCTTGATCTTGATTTGTGCATCATCTCCAAAACAGCTTAGCAGCAAGAGCGCAACCATTTGAACTTGTTTTCCGCAAACCAAGGCCACCCTCCTGTTTTGGTTTGTAGACACTATCCCATTTAACCAAACTCCACTTGGAGGATAGCAAATTACCAGTCCATAAGAACTTTCTAGAGAGAGCATCAAATTCCTTAATAAAGCTTGCATGGGTTGTCTACACAAAACACCTGAAAATGGGAAGCGCTTGGATTACTGACTTTAAAAGGGTAACTCTCCAGCAGTTGAGAGCCACCTATTAGTCCAGTGACACACCTTGCTCCGAAACTTATACAAAATTTCTTGCCAGATAGTACCAGGCAATCTACGAACTAAAAGAGGAATTCCAAGATAAACAAAAGGAAGGGTACCTATTTGAAACCTCAAAATCCGTGTAATCCTTGCCTGAATGAGAGGAGGAGTATTGAAGAAATAGATATATGAGATTTTTCTTCATTAATCATCTGTCCAGAGGCCTTAACATAAATATCCAGGGCTCTTCTCAAATTAGCCGCTTCATTGATTTTAGCCACCCCCATTAACGTGGTGTCATCCACAAATTGAAGATGGGAGGAGGGAGGAATGCCATGGCCACATTTCCAGCCCTGAATCAAACCTTGCTTGACTTGAGATTTGAGAAATCTTCCCAAACCTTCCGCCATCAGAATAAATAAATAGGGGGAGAGAGGATCTCTTTGCCCGAGGCCTCTAGTTGCACCAAATAGGTCCGTTGGCTCACCAATAATAAGAACAACAAAGGAGGATGAGGTTAAGCAACTCATAACCCAATTAACCCATTCACTTCCAAATTCAAAAGCCAAGAGAACCTTTTGCAGAAAACTCCATCTTACCCTATCATAGGCTTTGGCCATATCAAGCTTCATAAACATAGCCTTCTCCTTAGAGACAACCATGGAATGCACAACTTCAGTGGCTATGATAACTCCATACAAAATCTGTCTTCTAGAAACAAATCCCCCTTGCTCCTCAGAAATTAATCTACTAAGCCAAGGCTTTAACCTTTCAACAATCAGTTTAGTGATAATTTTGTAGATCACATGACACAGAGCAATGAGCCTAAATGAGTTAAGGGAGTTGGCACCTTCCTTCTTAGGAATGAGAGCAAGAAATGTGGCATTCAGGGCCTTTAAGCATTTGCTTGTTCCTAAAAGATTCCTGCACAACTTCAAAAAGATCTATCTTGACAATACCCCAAAAAGCTTGAAAGAACTCTATAGGGAAACCATCAGGCCCGAGAGCTTTTCCTTTCTTCATACCAAAGACCACTGCCTCAATCTCAAAAAGAGAAATGGGTTTAATGAGAGCCTTATTCATTTTCGGAGTAACTATGGAAGGGATACAATCAAGCATCAATCCCTCCTCAGCACAAACAGGCACAAAATCTTCTTTGAACAAATTCCTAAAGAATCTAATGGCTTCCTGAGCAATCTCCCTATAAGAGGAAACCTGAGTCCCTTCCATCGTAATAAGAGAATTGAGATTACTACTATGTCTTCTGTCCTTTACTGAGCTTTGAAAAAAACTTGTGTTTCTATCCCCTTCTTGTAGCCAATCAATTCGAGACTTCTGCTTCCAATAAAAGATTACCAAAACTCATCCTATTCCACTTTTTCAGCCTATACTTAACATGTTGCAACTGCCTGTCAAAGGAAAACATAGCCGTACCTTAAGTAGGCTTCCCTTCCCTCCACCATTCAAACATATGATCCTGAAGAGACGCCTCCCTCAGCCACATAAGCTGAAACTTAAACGATGGATTCTTAGTTCTCCTAAACTTAGTGGCCGACAAAAGGATAGGCCAGTGCTTTGAGCCTCTCCAATCCAAAATCTCCGAACGAGTAGTCCAACTATCCTCCAACCAGTAGCAACAAACCAAGAACTTGTCTAATCTTTCTGATATAGCATCAACCCCAAATCTCCTATTATTCCAGGTAAATAGACCATTTGAAGGTTGGACATCCACAAGCCTCAACATTCACTGTTACTCCTCAAGAGCCCCATAGAAGGGTCAAGCCTGGGAA
This sequence comes from Cryptomeria japonica, assembly GCF_030272615.1. Taxonomy (NCBI): domain Eukaryota; kingdom Viridiplantae; phylum Streptophyta; class Pinopsida; order Cupressales; family Cupressaceae; genus Cryptomeria; species Cryptomeria japonica. The sequence goes on along the minus strand of NC_081405.1, from coordinate 152,358,204 downwards.
TGAAACCTTCCTGTCATAAGGGTCCTCTTTAGACCCCGACCTTTATTTCGAGCTTTAACCGGGATGAAACCTTCCTTATCCTCCCTCATAGGAGCTTTCCCTTTATCTTGTTTAGGGGGTGGATTGGCTGTCCCATATTTAAAGCCCCCTACTGATTTAGATTTGGGACACATCTTCTGTAGATGCTTGTATTCATGACAAATTTGACAACGAAACGACAACGTTTCATAATCAAGCTGTTGAATCCATGAACTAATCCCAATCGAAGTTCAATGGAATCAGGCAGGGGTTTGTTCAAATCAATTTCCGTACAGACACGAGCATAGGTAATTACCTTCTTTTCCATAGTCTAACGTGAGGGGCCTATTGGCTTCCCCAATTGAGCTGCAACCAAATCGAAGATGTCCTCTCCAGAACTCCAAAGGAAACCAAGGAAGCCTCACCCAAACAAGAACCCTCGAAGGAAGCTCTTCCGTGGGGTTAAATCCTACATGCCAAGGTTTGATAAAAAGACCAACCTGATTATAGAAATAAGGGCCCCCTTTGAACGCCTTATTTCTCTCAGTCAAGCATGAGAATACTACCAAAAAATCGCCATTTGCAGCTAACATCATGCCCATTCCCCCCTCTGGATTCCAAGTCCTTCGAGCCCAAGATTCCAAGAAAGGCAAGGACATCCGAATCCCCATAAATTTACTGATCAAAGCATGCCTAGACAAATATTCAATGTTCTCCTCAACCGAAGCTGGAGAAATCACAACAACCGGCCTGCTGTCACTTTTCGCCAGGCACCCATTAACCTTCGTTGGTCTGAAACCTACAGCTTGGGCAGAATGTTCATCCATGTCCGAACTAGCGAAGCCAAACATCGGATTCTCCCTCATGCAAGGAGAAGAAATATTGCTTGTCAAAGAATTACGAAATGTTATGCTCGAAGAACCCATGGTTCCTTTTTGGGCAGCCATGTAAGGCCCTCCCACGAAAAAATAGCAACCACAAACCCCCAAAATTGAGGGCACAAACTAATCAACCACAAAGATCGCAAAAAACACAAACCCTTAACTTAGAATTTCACCCAAAAAGACAACACCGAAGAACAAACCCCAGCAGGCACCACACAAAACCACAGTCCTCTCCAAACACCGAAACCCCCGAACAAAGAGCAAGCAAAACCATGAACCAAGGCACGAATTAGACAGGCCCCCCCGTCTCCACGCTCCCCCCTGCCAACACCTGATCTCCCCCACCCTGGGCGCCTGCAGCATCCGAGAAAGAGTACGGCTAGGGCATAGTTGCCCTAGCCCGAGCAAAAAACCACCTCCCGCTCGACGCCATCATCCTTTGGACAGCAATTCAAACACATATCTTATTAATGGAGGATGAAATTTTATGATAATTTTTTTTTTTGGAAAATATTTATATAAAACTGTTTTTTATATGCAACTTCTAAATATTATATTTCTTGTCACATTGTCATTGCCATTGTGGTTTTCGTTTTTGGTAGCATAGCTGTCCACGAGTTGGCACTAGGATTAGAGGTGTTGAAATGGCCCAACCTCAATGTTTTTACGTTAAGATTTCTGCTACATTACTATGTGTTGACTATCTAGAAGATGTCAGGGATTTATTATTTTGTGTTGATTTTGGATAGAACATGATTTATTTGATATGATGCCATTTCTTTTGTGTGTTTGTATTCAAATGTTACCATAGGACTTGAGGATTTCTTTTCTTCAGTTTTGATTTCATATAGGCTATGACCCAATGTGAAAGGTGGCTTGTGGAGGCCATGAGCTCTACAACATTTGCCATTTTTTTCCTTAAATTTTGTTTGTATCTAGAATGATCAAATACTAGGTTTCTTTAATCTTCTAAGATATTGTAAATTTGGACAGTGTCTAGTCAGTTCCAGGCGCTTGAGAGAACAGAGGTCGGTTATAAGAAAGCCCACTACTACAAGATTATAAATCCTAGTGTCAAATAGATAGGAGATAATTCAAATTTTATATTAAGAAAATGAATTTTTCAAATGCCTCAGATTTAAGAAATATGGAGTTATATCATCTATTAAGTTTTAGTAGAACAAGCTCCAAATCAGGAGAATACCCTGTGGCAAGGATGTAAAATAGATCCTTCTTGGTTCTGTTCGCTAGAAATCTTCTTACAGTTATTTACAATCATGCTATATTTTACCCTTAAACCAAATAGAATAAAACTATGAATCTATTTAACTATTGCTTTGTTCTATAGTTGCAAGTTTCATGTTTATATATCGTGAAATTTTTGCTTCTTCTTAATAGCCAGCCAGAAATATGAGAAAAATGAACAAAATTTAGGGATCATTTTCAACACTAGGGCAATAAAACTAGCCAGATAGTTAACCTTAGGTCCCTTCACATACATAAAATTTCGAACTTGGTGCACTATATCATTCATCTGATGCAAGCTGATTGTTTTAATCGTGTTTGTTCATCTATTCTCGTCGTTAAAATATGACGTATCATTGGACTTCTCCTTTGTAAATCATAAATAGTTGCTTTGAGGATGTTAACTATTTGAGGTATAAATTTATCTCACCAATTTAGTAGCTTGATTTCTTTATCATCAAGTGTTTGATATTTCTGTCAAATTCAAAAAGTTTTCACAAGGTAAATTTGTCTTACTAATCTATGCCCATTCCCTAAAAGTTTAACGCCAAAGTTACCATTTCCCTTAAATTTCTTAAATAACATTTATGAATTGATTTGTTTTTAAGGAAATGGTGAGATGCACGTCATACACAATTTAGAAAAAAATAGCCAGCTAAAATCATGTGTTTATTCGAAGTATGTTTTTCTCTATTGTGTGGCTTTATTCCCCCCACACTTCACTCTACACCCTAACATTTGCTTAACCAAAGGAAAATTATATTATTAAAATATATAAAAAATGTCATGCATACAATAGGGAAGGTGATATATTAAGGTTGTGTCAACATTTTAAGGATAGCACGTTGTTGGCGAATTATGTTTGGGGTACCATGCCATTTGATTAAGGATATGATATTTCACCTTTGAGACCTCTTCAGTGTACCCATTGCATATTTAAGGAAGGATAGCGTGTCCTTGGGGAATCATGTTTCGGGTAGCATGCCATTTCATTAAGGATATAATAATTCACCTTTGAGTCCTCTTCAGTTTACCCATTGTATGTTTACGAAAGAAAATATATCCATCTATATATCATTATCTCTACCTCTCTCTTATTCACTCCATCTATCTTGTTGTATGTCTCTATCTCCCTCTTGATCCTCTCTATCTCTGTCCCTAGCCCTTACTATTTCCCTATACCTTACTCTATCTTTAATTTGTTGATTTTTTTCAGATATAAATAATTGCTTTGTTTTGAGTTAACCTTACACTAATAGCTTAAACTAAGAATTGATAGCAACAATTTGATACTTGACATTACAATTTAAATTTTGACAAGTAGGTTTTATCTTTTGGTGTTTCTCTTAGTGGAAAGAAACCCCCCAAAACAATGGTTGAAAATGATCCAATCCCTAAGTTCTTCCAATAAGTGTGTATCTTTAAGATAGGTGTTGTTCGTGAAGTTGTGTTATCTAAATCCACTTAAGTGTTAGCTTTAAAATTCCTTGATTCATCTGTAGATAAAATTGTGTCTCAAATAGAAAATTCTTTTGTGGATAATTTTTTCATCTTTCTATCCCCATCTCTCCCTCACTCTCTCTCCCTTTTGCAAACATAACATTAGCCTATTGGTAATGGAACTTGATTATCTCCCTGGGTTAGATACATTGTTTCAGTCTTGTTTGGATCCGTAGTTGATTTGAAGCTATCAATTATTTATTAAGACCTTTTATATCTCTCTATATGCCCCTCTACCTATATCACTCCCTTTCTCCCTCTCTCTCTCTCTCCCCTTCCTTCCCTCTCCCTCTCTATATGTTGAGGTATCTCTCCTCTTCCCCCCCATCTCTCTCTCTCTCCCCTCTTATCTCTCCCACCCTCCTCTACCCATACCTCCCTCCCTCCCTTCGTATCCCTTTCACTTCCCATACCTCTCTCTATCTTTTTTATCCCATATATCTCCATCTCTTTCTATTTCCCTCTCCCTCTCTATACTACCTCTCTGTCTCTTTCTGTATATCTCTACTTCTCTCTATTTGTTCCTCTCTATCTCTCCCTTTGTATCTCCCTATCTCAATTTACCTTATCTCTCTATCTCTCTATTTATTTTAAGGTAAATACAATAGTTCCAATTGATATCTTTCGACATTTCTTTAGATAGATGTATTTAAGATATCTATACTAGTTTATAATATGATGATTATATTGTTTCATAATAAATATTAATTTGTTATATATTATATTGTTTTGTTATTTTAATATTTATAGTTTAATTTATACCTAATAAATTTAAATGTTTAATAATAAATGATATATTAATTAATAATTTATATTAATAATTTAATATTGTATTTAGGTTTATGTATGTATTTTTGATTTTTATATGTTTTTTGTACAGACATACCCAAACATAAAATTTGCTGCACTGATGTACTCTCACCCGATTCGGCAACTCAGCCCAACATATATGTCTACAGCTCTAAAGTATATTTTGTACAAGCTGGCCGTGTCCATTTTGCAGAAGATCCAAACATTCTTACAAGATGCATTACACTACTGTTTGTTGCTTTCAAACAACAAATGGGGACAATACAGATTTTTTAACTAGTCTTCAAGAAATGCAAAGGCTGCAATCTACACGTTACCTCATGTTAAATTTCTTTTTGTTTGTCCATGCTTGCTCTAGAGTGAAGTTAGCGACTTGAAAGATACTCAATCCATAGGAAAAGTTTGGATTAGTAATTAAATGTCCATACGAATGAAAGCTACTCACCTTCATCTCCTTTGCAAATTAAGTAAATGCTCTATCCAAGTATCAGAAGACGCATGCATTGATGATTTGACATCCTGTCTTAACAGTTCTATCTTTGAACTAGGTATTTTGGTGTGGTTCTTTTCCCTTTTCCCTGTTACCATGCTCACTCTTGCTTTTGCCATTCTTTGGGTGAAGTTGAGGATGGATCATCTAACACCTTCCATGCTAATATTCTCCAATCCTGCAATGAGAGCAATAGTTGTTATTTTTACATATGGTAAAATCAACTGTTTGTTACATTCTTTGTGTATGTCTCAAACTTTCTAAAGTGTCCTCTTTTGATCTCTCCTTCTTTGTTTTCTTGGGGTGGAATCTTGGTCCCCTCTTCTTGTTCAGATTGCTGCTCTTATTTTGGAGTCAACTTTCAATTGTTTAGAAGCTTTACACAAACAACAATGAATAATAGAGAAATTTTCATCTACCTTGAGCGATCATTTGATTTGTGTATGGTGTAGACCTTTTTTTTAGGCATTTATTGATTTCCATGCTTCCATAAACGAAACTCTGAAATGGTAGTCTTTCCTTCATTATGATGTGTTAGAATATTTGTTGGCTTTCTTTGCATAGTCCTCTTCTATCATATCCTTGGTAAACTTACTAGTAGAATAATCTGTCATGCCCTGCCTAGGGTTAATCCAATTTGCAGCCTTAAAAAACAAAAAAACCTGGGCATTAGCAACTAGGGCCGACTAAGCCCAGGAAAACAAATAATTATTGGCGGATTATTCTAAAATGCCGACCCAGCTAGTAAGGAAAAAAAAATGTCAACAGTTCTAAGTGGCCAACCAGGTTAGGGAAATTAGCAACATCTAAATAATAAGGGTTTCTTTAGGGCCGACTGAAAATTGATAAAGGCAGTGCTCAGCCTTGAAAAGGTGTAACCCTTGCCAAGTGTAAGGGATGTTATTGAAGAGGTATGATGGGGTTTAAAAGGAAGGAGAAAGCATTCAGATTCGGAGAGGGAAAAAAGGATAAGGAGCAGAAAATAATATAAGAAGGCAACAAGTAATGAGTATAAGGCAGTGATCTAATTTGAAGATGCAGAAGTATATATATGTACCAAGTCACAGAGTTCGCTGAATTTCAACCATGAAGTTCGAAATTCAGCGAACTTTAAAGCATGACTTAAAATTCGTTAAAATTCGTGTCATATTCAAACAGGTATAGGGCATATTTTTTTTTTCAATAAACTGTATTCAGAAAACGTTTTTTTACCACTTCTATTTATTGTTTTCCTCATTTGGGCAGTTCAAGGCACGGACATAGAAATCTCTCTGGCGGGGATTGGGGGGAGGTTAAGCTTAACAAATTATTGCCAAACCTGCGCATAGGTGGAGCCGCGCAACATAAGCGAATGAAAGTTTTGTGCGTTGAAGTGATTTGGCATTTTTAATATTTCTTAAATGTCTGATTTAAATTAAAATCGTATTAGAGTTTTCCTATTTAAAGAAAGTCGTATGTAGATTAATATACATGTTACAAATATGTAAAGTTATGTCTACCTACTATGCACATCTAATATAGTTACTCGAATAATATATATTAAAGTTGTATATTTGATATATTTATGATTTATATAGTAATAATATTAAAATTAAAATTTTAAACTTATTTATATTTTAATATTTTAAAATTTATTATAATATATAATATATTCAAATTTAATATAATATTATTTTATTTTTTAATTTATTATTTAAATATTTATAATTTATATTTAAAAAATTAAATTTATATAAGACAAATTTAATCCGATTTTTTCTTTCAAATTTTTTCTTTGTCGAATTTCATTAGAATTTTATTGTTGCCGAATTTGAATTCAAACTCGAACCTTGTGACTTAGTATATGTATATATGTATGCACTTAATAACTAGTAGTATGACTCCCAAATTGCAGCAATCAATTATGGCAGGGTAAGGAAGGGAATGCAAGGAGGGGGAATGGCTCTAGACTCCTCATTAGGTACACCACCTCATATGAGATGGCGAAAGGTCACATGAGCCATGGGGTACCTTGTTGCAGCTTCTTCAACCTCTATACTGTTCGATTGTTGGGATGAACTCAAGAGAGTCTCAATCATAAGAGGGTGAAGAAGGATAACATGATGAGGGAGAATGGCTGTGGATGCCTCATTGGGTACACCACCTCATATGAGATGGCGAAAGGCCACATGAGGCCGAGAGGGATGGGATTTCCGCTCTTGGGCCTAGGGTAGGGGATCCGTTAGGGAACCCCACCATGTCTCCTTATCACATGCCCCGTTATGGTTGAACTCCACACAGTAGATTAGATTTGTTATATGTTTATGAATATATGTTTTTAACCCTAGTAATGGATTTATCTTATGGATTATATCTTCAATATTTGTTAACATGATTGCAGGTTTCCAACACAAATTTATCTTATCTTATCCTTGGGTGAAAATTATATCTCTAACTATGTAATGTTCCTTGTTTTATTGGATTTGTGAATTTAGGGCAAAATATAAGGTGATCCAGAAAAGGGACATTACATAATCATATTTTAAATCACTGTAGAAAATATAAGTTTGGGATGGTTCACATTCTTCTTCGTAGACTCCTCTTTCTCTTTTTGGATTTTTAATAGTAGCTCATTTTTTGCCATCAATTCTTGTTGCAATTGCTCAATGATTCAAATAAAAAAATCAGATTGTTCGTTCTCTTGGTGCTCCTGCAACTTCATGAGTGTTTCTTGCTGTGACATATTCTTGGATTCTGTCCTTATTAATCATTTTGGAACAGATTTTATTAATGATGCTGGTGCTGAACTACAAGATGAAGATGACGCACGGATTCATCGCCGACCTTTCCTCCCTCGAGATGATCAAGAGGAACAAGATGTGGAAGATCTTGAAAGGTTGATACAGCAAAGATATGCAGCACGCTCAGATCATGTTGAATATGATGAAGAAACCACAGATGTTGAACAACAAGCATTATTACCATCTGTGAAGGATCCAAAGTTATGGATGGTCAGATGTGCGGTATGCTGCATAGATTTAAGTTAGGCAACCATGTCATTATTCACATTTATGCTCACAAAGGATTTGAATTGAGATACTTACCTGATCAAATTTATTGTTTGCTTTAGATCGGTCATGAACGTGAGGCAGCTGTTTGTCTTATGCAAAAGTACCTTGACCTGAAGTCCCAGGGGACAGATTTACATATTTCATCAGCTATAGCTCTTGATCATCTGAAGAGCTACCTTTATATTGAGGCAGACAAAGAGGCACATGTTCTTGAGGTAACACAATTTGATTATGCCTGCTCCTTGTTAGCCGGTTTTCATAGTATTTTGTAGGAATCTGAATGTATGATCTCTGCAGGCATGTAAGGGGCTACGTAATATTTATTCTCAGAAAATTAAGCTTGTCCCCATCAAGGAAATGACAGATGTACTCTCAGTAGAAAGTAAATCTGTTGATCTTTCCAAGGATACATGGGTGCGTGTGAAAATTGGAACATACAAAGGTGATCTTGCAAAGGTGAGTACGTGTTTTGAATACTTCTTTATTTGATACTGTTCATTTTATAGTCTTTGATATGTCAGCTTAATGTTCATTATTGCTCAGGTCATGGATGTGGACAATGTGAGGCAAAGAGTAACAGTGAAGCTGGTTCCTAGGATAGATTTGCAAGCCATGGCAAATAAATTGGTAAAGTGTGGCTATCCTATTGCTTAAGGCATAACAGAAATATTTTATAGCTTAAAAGATGAAGTTGCTCTTTTAAACATTTGCTTACACCTCACAAGTCTGCACCTTATATGCAGGAGGGAAAGGATGTAGGGAAGAAGAAGGCTTTTGTCCCTCCACCTCGCTTCATCAATATGCGTGAAGTCAAGTAATTTACTTTACCAATGCTGTTATTGAAAAAATATTTTTTCCTGGAGAATTGTAAGTTCTAGAGGATTGATAAGTATTATTCAATGGACCATATATATTTTGCTCAGAGACATGCGCATCCCCGTTGAACGAAAACGGGATTCAGTTACTGGAGAGGTATTTGAGACAATTGAGGGTATGATGTTCAAAGACGGATATGTCTATAAAACTGTATCCATGAAATCTATAAGTTCCCAAAATATTCAACCATCATTTGACGAGCTTCAAAAATTCCAAAAGCCTGGAGATGATGCAAGTGGTGATGTAGCTGGCTTGTCAACATTATTGGCCAATCGAAAGAAGGGTCATTTCATGAAGGGTGATGCAGTTGTTGTTGTTCGAGGAGACCTAAAAAATTTAATGGGATGGGTGGAGAAAGTAGAGGAGGATAATATCCACATCAAACCTAAAGAGAAGGGCATACAGGTATTATTAATTCAACTAGATGCTTTTCTCTCATGCTATTAAATTTTTTTTTTCAGCTCACAGGGTTGAAACTATGCAATGGTTAATACTGTTTTTCTGTTCAGGGAACTTTGACGTTCAAGGAGAATGAGCTCTGCAAATTTTTCAAAGCTGGTGATCATGTGAAGGTTGTGAGTGGCAACCATCAGGGTGCTACTGGCATGGTTGTTAAAGTGGAAAATCATGTTCTTGTGCTTGTATCTGATACAACCAAAGAAGATGTGAGTTGCTTTTATGTTTGATATGAATCACAGTGATGCAAATGTGTTTTCTTGTCATTGTTCAGTAGTTGGAAGTTATCTAGTGTATCAGTTTTTGACTGGGTTTAAAGATCTAAGTTATAGGCAACACTCTTGCCTTGCTATTTTTATTACTTCATATATGGCAGATCCTTTAGAGTTACCTCTGTATGATAAAATTTTATCTGATTGATGTTATTTGTTTCTGTTATGTTTAAATATAAACACTTTTGTGCTTTGCCTACAGATTCGTGTATTTGCTGACAATGTTGTTGAAAGCTCTGAAATAACTTCGGGGGTTACCAAACTTGGAGACTATGAACTTCATGATCTTGTGCAACTTGAGTGAGTTGAAGTAGAAAAATATACGAGATCCGTTTTGGTTTTTTTTCATCGCTTCATTTACTGCATTCAAATTTTAATTAATTTATTGGTGCCTTGCAGTCACACAAGTTTTGGTGTAATTGTACGTGTGGAGAGTGATGGGTTTCAGGTACTATGACATTGGCTGAATTTATGAATGATATAATTTCATTATACATGTTCCTTCACGATGTTGAAAGGCTTTTATGCTCAACATTTGTCATCTGGTAGGTTTTGAAGGGTGTTCCGGAGAGAGCAGAAACTGTCACTGTTAAGTTGAGAGATATTCGAAAGAAACTTTTTGACAGAAATTTCAAAGCACAAGATCAATACATGAATACTGTCTCTCTGAAAGATGTCATTAGAATTCTTGAAGGTCCATTCAAGGTGAGATATTTGTGTTCTATACTGATTTGTTATTTAAGGTTCATTTGGAGCTTCACTGCATGACACTAAGAGGTATGTTGGTTATATTATCATCAAGAATATTTTCTTTATCATTTTTGTATCAGGGCAAACAGGGATCGATTGAGCACATGAATAGAGGTGTTGTTTTCATTCATGACCGTCATCACCTTGAGAATGGTGGATACATCTGTGCACGGGCTCAGTCATGTGTTGCTGTTGGTGGATCACGGGGAGGAAATGAACGAGATGTGAGTATACCTCTTTTTGAATGCATCATTTTTTTTATGTTACTGTTTCTTGAGTTGATTCGTTCATATGATATAAATGATAAATCATCTGATATATCTGCCTTTGCAGAACAATGGCTCACTAACTTCAAGATTTGGATCACTAAGGCCACCATCAGGATTAATGCCATCTCCAAGGAGGCCACCTCGTGGGGGCAATCCCCAATATGAGGGTAGGTACCTCATATATTCAACATTAGTTTGGTGGATGCATTAGTGTCACATTGATGATTTACTTTAATGTATACTGTCAATTTGCCAAATCTGCAGGTGGAGGACGAAACAGGGGTGGAAGGAGGCATGAGGATATCCTGATTGGAAGAACTATTAAAATCCGCTTGGGCCCTTTTAAGGGGTATCGTGGACGTGTTGTAGATGTACATGGTCAATCTGTGCGGATTGAGCTAGAATCTCAAATGAAAATTGTTACTGGTATGTGCTGATAACATCAATTTTGAGGAGTTGTCATGCTAAAATTTTCTGTTGTTTCTCAATCAGTGACATACCAACTGTTTTGCAGTCAATCGTGATCATCTATCTGATACAGCCACAACAGCAACTCCTGCGAGGTATGTCTGGTTGCATTTTATTTTCAAGCACCTCTTTCGCAAGTGTAATATTTGCATTTTGTTGGAGCATCTAAATTCATTTTTTTTGTTTACTTTTAACAGAGATTCACCTCGATATGGAGCTGGAAGTGAGACACCAATGCATCCTTCAAGAACACCAATGCATCCTTACATGACTCCCATTAGGGGTGATCCATCAGGTAATCATCCTATTTTAATGTACAGTTGAGAAAAACCATTGGCTTTGATGTGTAGTACATCTACCACTGCAAAACAAATGAAATAATGCATATGAAATTGTGTTGTTTTATAAGTTCTGATAACTAGGCAGATAAGAACTGGCACTGGCTTTTGGCATGTGAGGTTGTTGGTAATTTTTATTACACTGCAGTTCTTATCCCCTGCAGATATGAAATATTATGACTTTTGGTGACAAACTCTTCCCTTGTTTTTTGCAGCAACCCCTATTCATGATGGTATGAGAACTCCTATGCGGGATCGTGCGTGGAATCCTCTTGCAACAATGACTCCTATGAGGTATGTATTTCAATGATCTGTTGCTTGTCTCATACCATCTGTCATTTCACTTGTTTTTCGGTTTGATATCATGTCTTTCATTTATATAGTCCCATTGACATCATATTTTAAATCCCTTGCTGTCTTAGTTGCATGTGTGTGATTACATTAGTCTGGAAGTGCCATAAACATTTTATACCAGTAACAATTACTGTTGATGTGCCAATATGGCCAGATGTTCCCCAAATCATGTTTTTTCCCACAAATGTTGGATCAATTGGAGGGACTTATATATAAAAAATGATGAAATTATTGAAATCAATTAAGTTTTACTTCTTATTTCTCAACATAGATCAGTCATAACAAATTTATATTGAATGCTTATATTAAATCTATTAATTAAAAGTCTAGTTACAGGAGCATGTACTCACTGAGCTCAGAGATTGAAATAAAAAACACAAAAATAGCAAGTTTTACAATAGTGATTCCACTTCACTACTTTCAAGATGTCTATTGACTAAACAGAGTTCAGGCCAGAATACCATTTTTAAACTGAAAGATGTGACAGTCAAACACTGAAGGGAGCAGACTCTTAACACACTTTATAAGCAACAAGCAAGACCTCAAAAAAGGTTCTTCAGCAATTGTAGAATTAAACTTTTTGCCCATATGTTTTCATTATTACAACTGTAAAATATTTTTGGCAACTTGAAACCAACATGCCAAGAGTGAATATAAAATATTGTGATCATTGACGTCTCAATGTTCGAGCTCGTATTTGTGTGCGTTCGTGAACAATAAAATTTGGATGAAGTTCGACAAGGACAAAAAAAAAAAAAATCATAATTAAATTTGCCTTAGTTAAATTTGATTTTTTAAAATATAAATAATAAATCGATAAAAATAAAATACTAGTTGAATACAGTATAATAAATTTAAGGACACGATAATGTAAAATATTTAAATATGTTTTAAATTTTAATTTAAATATTATTAATATATAATAATAAATATATTATAAGTACAATTTTAATTCAAATATTAAATTGAGGCATTGGATCAGAGAGAAGCTGATCAATGCAAGTTATTATTCTCGAAAGATTAATAAAAATTGTGCCTATCCCTCGCTAAATCTATCTGCTCCCATGGAGATGGTCAGGATAGTACAGTGGATGATTTCCCACACGAAAGGTAGGGCAATAGAATTTTGTTGGCAATAGTGAAATTTTGTTGTTTGATAGTACGCTCACTTTTGACTTTTTTGTTGTTTGATAGTACCAATATTTTGTAAGAATTACTATATCATTTTATTTCTCATCTTTTCTACTCACCAAAACAAATTATGAATAATTATATAAAATATGAAAAGTAACAATTTATATTCAATATTTTTTTTCCTATGACATATTCAGTATGCTATTTAAATCTATCAAACTTTATTGCTTGATTTTAATTATACTATATAGGCATTTGATATTATTATTTATTTGTTAAAGTCAAACAAGTTGAATTTATATAAATCTATTACTGAAATAAAATATGTCATTGAATAATTAACAAATTAGAGTTCATCCAAGAATAAGAAATCTTCTTCAATTATTTTGATACATAGAAAACAATTCAAAGTAATTGTTTTAGTTTATAATTTAGTTCTACTTTGGGCGGTGACAAACAGGTTTATATTAAAAGTTTAAAAATAACCAGAGTATGTAACGTAATGCAGGGAAAAGTGAAAAAACAAACAACTAATTTTCAAAAAGCTTTTGGAACATTCTAAACTTGGAAGAAAACAAGAGTGGGCTTGTGGTAGTTGTCTCTACTATTGAAAAGGAAATGTTGAGAATATCTGATATACTCTAAATCATATCAGATCAGCATTCAAACATTCTAGATTATTACATGCTAACAGACGATGTCATAACGGAGTAGTTACATTTATTAATGCCGAAAGGCATTCTACAATGGCAGCAAGGGATGGAGTGTAATGTGTTGTGTTAAGTTAACAAAAACTCTTACATTTTACCTTACACAACCATTTGCATGTAAAAATATTTACAAAAATAAATTACAAAGATATTTAAAAAAAATAATTTACAATTTTATAATTACAATGTATAGCAAATTTAAAGTAAAATAAAATAATAGTTGACATATTATGCATCATTAATTAATTAAAAAATATATATTATAAATTTTTTATTTCTAATAATTTTTTAAAATTATGATAAGATGTTTAAATTTCAAACATATGTTTTTTTTTAAGTTATTAGTAGACATTAAGAATCATTAACTTGATTAAAAAATATATTTAATAAATTTACAGTTTTAATAAATTTTAAAAATAATGATAAGAAGTTAAAAAATTTTAAATAAAAAAAATTAGATGTAAATAATCAAATTTGAAATATGAGATTGAAAAATTGTAGATACAGTAAAATTTAAGTATAATTGAAAATTGTGGTATTTCTATCAGGATTCAACTGTGTAGTTTTCGATTCAAACTTGTTGACCCATGATTCATAAGTAGTGGTTCACAAGAACCCCTCTCTCATGAGAATGAATAAAGTAAAATAATTTTAAGATAAATAAAATAGTTCCAATTGATATCTATTAGCATTTCTTTAGATAGATGTATTTAAGATATCTATACTAGTTAATACAGTAAAATTTCTGTGTAGTTTTCGATTCAAACTCGTTGACCCATGATTCATAAGTAGTGGTTCACAAGAACCCATCTCTCATGAGAATGAATAAAGTAAAATAATTTTAAGATAAATAAAATAGTTACAATTGATATCTATTAGCATTTCTTTAGATAGATGTATTTAAGATATCTATACTAGTTAATACTCTGAAGAAGTTAGAATTGAGAGAAATGCTTGGTTGCTTTCCTGATGTTTTTAGGGTTATACTGGTTTTTTTGAATGATTTTTGGCTGATTATCTGCATGATTTAATTGCAATAAAAGACCATGGCTGACTCCCGATTAATCAAGATTAGTAGTAAATTTTTGGCGACTAGTGCTTCTTTGAACAAACTGTTTCAGATGGAGATGTGCTATTAATTGATGTTGTGAATTGGCATTAGAGTGCAAGCAAGCAAATAAATGTTGGAAAGGAAATAATGTCAATGGTGCAAATGTTTTCAAGCAATTTTAACACAATGCCACACAGGCATTGGTAGGAGAGGAGCTTTCATGTTATAAAATCTCAGACAAGACAGTAGGATAGTCTTATTTTAGCCAACCACCAGCAGACTTGTGAGCAGCCATGAGAGGAGGATGGTGTAGCATTTGGGAAAAAATAAGGAATATATTAAATATAATGGTGCTGTAAATGATATTGGCACAATATCATATTTACATAACACAGTGTGTAAATCCATACAGCTATAAAGGAAGCAGCTTTTATTTGCCTGCACAAGCATTATATGGTGCACTAAAAGCTGCAACTTTGGCAAGCCATATCAATTTCTAAAGGAGATTTATGGGTTGCTTGTCTGGCACGAAAGAACAGAAGGCTTGAGTGGCATATCAAAAGAGCTCTACGAATGCATGGCACAGCCCTCCATTTTGTGCAGAAATAATCAACATATTGGGCAAATGTCATTTTGATCCTTGCGGCCATAACTATATTCAAGCATCCATCTTCCAGATTGGCACAAGAGAATAAAAAAACTGCACATGGACAAAGGAAAGCCAGCTTATAATGTCAATGCTTGTTTGAGGTTTGAGGTGGCATATCATAAATAAAGAGGCATATTTCAGCGTGGATTCATCTTGTGACCCATATTTTCGCAAATCCAATGCATCAGCCAGGGAATTGGAATAGCCTGCATGATCATTTGCAAAAGTGAACCAGCAAATATATTCAATTTCCAAGCTAAGTGATATATGTTGCAGCTAGTGTTGATTATGTGGGATCTTGCAAGAAGGGTGCAGACCAATCTGAGATTCCTCTGCAGTCAAAATAATGGAAAACATTCACAACCAGAGACTTATATTACAAAAGTTTGTGCAGTGTACACATAAGCTTGCACGGCCATGGAGAAAATAAAACAAAACATCTCAATAGCTATACTGAGCTAAAGACTCATGCTTAGGAAGGGGGTCCTTCTAGTAGCCCATTAGTAAAGTCCCTTTATGTCCAATAGCACCATCCAATCTTCAGCCATCCAACAGTTCCGCATCCCGGTTATGTTGGAGTATGGTGGTAGGTAGTAAGTGTGATATTTGCCTGAATTCTCTAGATAGGATTTCCATCAGATGTATGGTGCACCATTTTAAAACTGTGAAGGATGTTAGTAAATTTTTTTACACCATTAGTGGGCCTCAAGCAATATCAAAATGATTTTACGTTAAAATCATTTTTCCTTGATTGTAAAAATGGATATTTAAATTAATTAAATAAAATCTGGACGTGGTGCCGACCAAAAGTTAGATGGTTTTATGAATTATCCAAAACCATTAATACTTTCATGAGTGCAAATGTTTAAATCAGTGAAGCAATAGTCGTGAAAAAATCGCGACTGATCGCGATTAATCGGCAATCGTGAGTGGTGTCGATTATTTCCCCCCTCATGAGTGCAAATGTTTAAATCAGTGAAGCAATAGTCGTGAAAAAATCGCGACTGATCGCGATTAATCGGCAATCGTGAGTGGTGTCGATTAATCGCGACTGATCGCGATTAATCGGCAATCATGAGTGGTGCCGATTTTTTAGCGGTTGAATCGATTTTCCACGATTTTTTGGGGGAAATAATCGGCACCACTCACGATTGCCGATTAATCGCGATTGAGTGGTGCCGATTATTTCCCCCAAAAAATCGTGGAAAAATCAGTCAACGATTTTCCACGATTTTTTAGCAGTTGAATCATGATTAAATCGCATGGTTAATCATCCAAAAACACACCAAAAAATAAATACTCAAAAAACTATGGTGAAAACCCTAAAACCTCCAAAATCCGGAAAAAAAAAGCTGCGAATACATTGTAGATCAGGTCGCGTGAGAGTTATAACTCATTTTCATGGTTGAGAGGTATGAGGGTCGCTGCTTAGTAAAAATTTCAATGGTGTCTGAGCTGTGAGCCAGCACAATTCTGCAATGGTCGTGGCACGAAAAAGTAGGGTTTGTGGGCGTCCATGGCAAAATACGATGCTGTGTTTTTTTCTGCTTTTCAAAAATCCTATGAAGTATGAAATTAATATTTAATACAATATAATTTTATTGTTTTACTTTGCACGATATTCAATACTATAATTTTATAATACATGTATTATTTTACTTTACTATATACGTTACCTTATTTGCACCATATTTTATAAAATATAACTTTATTTATTTATTTATTTTTTTAAAATTAACATTCCATAAATCAAAATTTTAATATTTTAGAATATTTAATTTAAAATTTTAATTATTAATATTAATAAATTTAAATATTTAAATTAAATTAAACAAAATTAATATTATTTATTTTAATAAATTTTTGGATATATTATTTATAATATAAATAATATATCCAAAAATTTATAATCGATACATAATAACTATATAGGTATTTAACATAATAACTAATCGATACATAATAAATATATTTATTATTATTTATTAATGTTACTATCGATTAGTTATCATTTCATTATATTTATTATGTATTAATTTATTCAGGAAAAAGTATTTGTGGTCAACTAAATTTTAAAAAAATGTAAATTTAATTGTTTATTGTATTTTTATGAAATTGTTTTTTATTGTTAAAATGATATTTTATTAGAATAAAATATTATATCATTAAATTTTAAAACTGCATATATATATATATATATATATATATATATATATATATATATATATATATATATATATATATTTTAGAATATTAAAATTAAATAATATAATAATACAATATGTTATATGAAAATATATTTAATCAATATTCAGCCTTGTAAATAAAATGTAAAATTTATTTAATATTTCTTATTACAGTAATTTTTGGTAAATATTTTTTTCTTATTATAATAATTTAGTTATAATAATATAACATTTACAGTTAATAATATTAAATTCAATATTTTTATAAAATATTTTTTAGTCTATTTTATTTGCCTATAATATTTCTATGCTATGGAAATGCCTAAAAAATAAAAACAATTAGTTTTTTATTGTTTTTCTACAATTTTTTTACGTTTTTTATAAATCCAATTTTTTCAAAAAATCTTATACTTTTGTTTTGCCGATTAAGTACCCAAACTATTAATGCTTTTATGGTTTAAATTAAGATTTTTATTTACATCATTCACCAAGAAGATGGTGGGGCACAACAAAAATTTCAGAAGACATTAAAAATCTTTTCCCATGAAGAGAGTAATTCATGTTTTTAATTGTATAAAAAGTTAAAAAGCCATTTTTATAAGAGATCAAGGTGGGCATGTGACGTAGTAAAGAAAGTATGAGCTTATATGATTAAATCCTATGTTACCTAGTGTTTTGGGCACGGGTTAGAGCAGGGACGTGGAGATGTGTTTTGGCAAACGAGAGGGAGCCATTTTTCTAGAGGACAGCAGGGGAAATCTATTAAAAAATAGAGAAATTTAAAAAATATAGAAATTTCAGATTTTCATATGATAGTATTCATAAGGCAATTATCATATACATCATAGAACATTAACACATAATATTGTAGTTCAATTGATGTTTTCATTTCATAGAGAAAGTGACAAACAATTGAAGTTTTAACAATGTTGCAAGTTTCAAATACAAAATGACAAATATATAGAAATATTAATATGCAACTATCCCTAATCAGCCTCCCCTATCACTGCCTCAAAATTGGATTCTGAGTTATTGTCACTATAAGAGGCTATCTCATTCATTAGAACCCCAAGCAATGCATCATGCACCTCCTCATCAACTTGTGTAGTATCTTCGGGATCAACATCCCATCATGTAGTTGACGATACTCAAGTGTGCTGATTCTGAAGCCGCAAGGCATTGTGCACAACCACTACCTTCTACAATCATCTAGAGGTTGTTGGTGTTTACCATGATCAACTAGCAAAAACCAAGCTTCCACAAACCATTAGCACACAAAGCCAAATCAATAATATCAAGTGTTGGTTTTAACATACAAAATTAGCTTGCATATATAGGCAAGCAAGTGGAGGTACGCAAGTTGGACACAATGACTGACTATCCTTTTAAGGATCAGACACTTGTTAACTTACTTGACAAGTGTTCTAGTAAGTGACATATGTGTGTGAAGAGGTGTCTCACAAAGTGAGTACACATGCTTCAACTATATGAAGTGAGACAAATGTCTAAAATACCTAAGTAAACTTAAGCTTATGTGGGGATAGGTCAATCTAGAAAGCGTTAACAACTAACTAGTTAGTTAATGACACTATTTACACTAATAGAGGTAAGTCTATCTCTCTCATAGGAACGGGGCTCGGACTCGGCAAGGCCGACTCGGACTCGAGACTCGGAGTCAGACTCGGCTGGACTCGGGAAACTGAAAAACTCAAGAAATTTGAAGATTTTTAAAGATTTAAAACTTGTTTCATGCACCCTTTATTGAATACACCTTAAAGACACAATAACATCATCAAACTCGGCTCATTTTATTACATACACAAGTATACATCAATCACATAAGCATAAACGCAAATTGTAGCTGAAGGATTTAACAAACATAGATATATAAATATTGTCAGATGTATACAATATTACAAAACTCATGGAATAAAAAATCCATGTCATCATATGATCATCATCAAATGTTCCACACAAATACCAAAGGTAAATACAACTACAAGCCTATGGCTCAGAGGAGCGTGTACCCTCTCGCCCCGGCCCCTTGCAAAGGCGTTTAAGGTAGCTCCTGGATGATTCAGCAGCTATAGTCCCTCCCTGTGACACCGTGCCATGCTCACCAACATCAGGAACATCTGTGTCACTATCAGTATCTGCCTCTGAATCTCCTGTCTCTGCTCATGCTCTCTGCTCCTCCTTTGCCATGGCTACAACCTCAACATCTATATCTACCTGGTCAATCCAATTAGTGTCATCATCACTAAAGACAACTGCAGGATTTGTCTCAGTGGCTCACTCTACTTCAGGATCAACCTCATCTAGAATGATAGGAGAGATGTCAACTAATGCATTCTTTCTCATTCTCAGGGGGAGGTTTTAGTGAACAAAGACAAGATCATTCATCTTCTCCATAGATAATCTATTGCGCCTCTTGGAGTGTATGTTCTCAAACATACTCCAATTGTGCTCACAAGCAGATGCGCTGCATGGTTGGCTCAAGATGCGAATGGCCAACTTTTGAATATTTGGTGTCATTGGGCCAAAAAAGCTCCACCAATTATCTGAGTTTGAAATGAGAAAAATAAATAAAATCAGTCTCACTCATGAACTCATTTAACAATATACAATAAAACTAAAATTAAGCCTTACAATTTATTTTTACCTGGCATCAAGTTGTCCTACCGTCTTTGGCGATAGGACGAGGGAAGGTCTCCCCTTGTGCATTTGAGAACAACTGTAGCTCTCGAATAAGCTCTATCTAAGTAGTACCAACACGTCCCATCTTCTCCATGATCGAGTATAGCCCATTAAGTACCTCCACATCAGCCTTGAAAGAAGGGATAAAATGGAATGTCGGATTCAAATAATAAGCTGTTGCATGGATGGGCCTATGAAGCCGATGATGCCATCTTCTATTAATGATCTCCCAAATGGGACCATACTTGCTCTCATCTCCTCCATAGACGGATTTGATGCCCTCCTTCGCCCTATCCATGCCCTCATATATGTAGCCCATTGCGAGCTTTTCTCCATCCGCAACTCGCAACAAAACCACCAAGGGCTTAACTAACTGCAAAATTGAAAATATTGTGTAATTTAGAAAAATGAGCAAATAAGAGAATATATATAATAAATTATAAAACAAAAAGTTAAATTGTAGAATTTATAAAAAGTTTACCTTCACTATCTCATCACAAGGGACCCAAAAGTCTCACTCATAAAAAATGCAGTCTGCCATATCTTTCCCCGCAGGGGTGGCAGCATAGGATGAGGAAGACCACTCCTCACCAACAATCATACGTCTCAAGGCCGACTTAGAGCGAAGCATGGACTGCAATGTGATGAAGTTTGTGGCAAATCTTGTGATTCCTGAACGAGCCAACTCCTGCTCCGTGTATTGTCTCATAAGAGCCAACACCCATGAATGATTATATACAAATTTACACACATTTCTCACCCTTTCTACACATCTCTGGACCCATGGGAGTTTTCCAATATCCTCCAACATGAGGTCAATGCAATGGGCAGCACATGGAGTCCAAACTATAGATGGGTGCCTCTCCATCAATAGTCTACCTGCAGCAACATAATTTGTTGCATTGTAATAAATGGAGTTACAAAATATAAATTAATTTGCAAACAAAATTAGTTTGTAATCAAAAGTTTACCTGTAGCAACATAATTTGCTGCATTGTCGGTCACCACCTGTACCACGTTCTCCTCACCCATCTCATCAATCACCTCCTCTATTTGCTCACATAGGTAGGTGGCATTCTTGCAATGGGGCGGAGGCATCAATGGACTTGATGAAAACGGAGCCCCCTGAAATAAAAAAATAAAACTAGATCAATGATCATTCAATAAACCATTCAATAAAAAATAAAAAATTAAAGACTAAATGAAACTAAAATTGATCAATCACCTGCGGAAGAAACAAGAAAATTAAGGAGAGTTCTATTTCTCTTATCCGTCCAACCATTAGTCATGATGGTGTAACCTTTAGTGCTCCATATTTGGCGTTGTTCACCTAATTCCTTCTTCACATCATTCACCAATTAAGACAAAATGGGTCCCCTGAAATCACACTCAGTAGGGGCTTTGAACCCCGCCTCGCATATGGTAAGGGCATCAACCATTTCTTGCCAATAAGGAGGCCTGTCACAAATAAATTCAATGAGATAAGTTAAGTATGTTCTATGTACTATGTAGTATGTACAAGAAAAAACAAAATGAAGAGAATCAAAGTAAAAAATTAAAACAATCAAACATAAAAGTTATAAAACATTCATCTGGCTGTAAAAAATGGAACACTGCCGTAGACCCAAAACTTGCCAACTGCCATTTTAGCGGCATCATGGACCTTGTTCCAATCCATGCCCTCAAGTGATTATTGGGACCCAGGAGTAGTGCGAGGCACAAAGAAGGTATCCAACCTAGATTTACGAATCCTAGGTCCCATTGCTAACATTCCCACTACAACTACTAGTGCTAGGATCATGAGAAGTGGCAGTGGCACTGCCACTTACAGAAGTAGAAGCGGAAGCACCAACACCAGCAGTAGCAAACTGAGTGGGACGATATGGAGGCAAGGAAGAAGGGCCTCCAACACAACCTAACTGTGTCCCTCTTCCTAAAGTTGCCTCTCTCCCCAATGGCCACTCGATCCTCCTTTTGTTTCTTTTTCCTTTCAATTTCCTCAACCATTACATAACAATTACGTACGGCCTCAAGGAGTGCTTTTAGGCATGGTTCAGCATCATGTCCACGCACACCAGAAATATGGTATTTCAGTCTATATATACCTCCATAGAATATTGTTTTGCAAAATGTACATTTTGTTTGCCCCTTTCCTTGCCCTGGAAAATCCTTGTGATATTTCCAAGCAGGGTCCTTTCTAATGCATGGTCTAGAAGCTGAAGTAGACATTGTAGGATAGTTTTGTGAAACTTGAAGTTGAGGCAAATAATAAAGTGAAGTTTGCTGCAATAAAACATAATAAATTTACAAACATACAAAAGATTTTGGAAGAAAATGTAAAACTTTCAAAATAAATGAATAGAAAATGGAATTTTTGCATACAAGAAACAAAAAAGTCTTAAAAAAAACAATCTTACCTTTTACAAAAAGTTTGAAATGAGTTGCAAACTCTTCCTATCCAACTCTTGATGCACCAAATCCAAACACAATGCAGCCCCAATGTGATAAATGGAAGAAATCTTGAACTTCCTCCTTGCTGGTTTTTCTTCAATGCACCCTTGTTTTTCTTCACAACTCACTTTTTTCCTCCTATTTTTCCAATTGAATGAAATGAAGTTCACTTTTAGGGTTGGAGGATAAATAACATAAAAAAAGAAATTAAATAACTTTTAAAAATGCATTTTTTTCTGCTTTTTTAAAGCCTTGCCGCCAGCCGAGTCCCAGGCATGGGACTCGCCGAGTAACTCGCCAACTCGGTGAGTCTGGCAAGTTTGCCCCCTGGACTTGGACTCGCCAGACTCGGGGGCATGAATCGTATACTCGGACTCAACGAGTTTGGCGAGTCCTAGGCGATTTTCCGATCTCTGGTATCTGCTAATGAATTAGCAACCTGTGGAAGAAGACGAGTGGCAAGCATCTTCAACTCTGGTGCATCCTTGCTATGCAATGTCCACCATCCAATTTGGTTGGATTAAGTTAATGTAGCTCTATCCTTCCACTCCTTTGGTCTACTAAATGTTGGGCCACAAAGATTCACAAAGTCTAGCCACCGTTCTCTAAGTTGGCTAGACTCTTCCTCAATATACCTTTTTGCAAGGGCCCTCATCAATCCTTCTTTAATCTCTTCACCATAACATGGAGGCACTCTCCTAAGTCTTGCTGCATACCATTTGGGATTTAGGGCGTAGGCAGTCATATGAAGTGGGGTGTTCACAGTGTCCTACCTCTGTGTCACAATGAGCTTAATGAGCTTGCTTCATCTGTCCAAGCATGTTGCCAAATATCTCATAAATCTCTCCAAGGCCAGGAGAGTCTGTATTGGCATATCTTATGATCTGCACAACAGGGGAGAACATGGAGGAAATATATCTGTAAAGAATGAAAATAATTTAGTAAATTTACAAGCTGGAAAATTAAAAAAAAATTTATAAATTTAATCCTAAAGTCAGCAATGTACTATTTAACAATAAATCAGAAATTTAAAACTAAAAATGAACTAAAATAATAAAAAATAAGTCTCTTACCTCACTTTGGACCACCAATTACCTCACTTTGGACCACCAATCATTGTTGAGGTTTTTTAGTTTGACACTTTTTCCTTCAGCTGTGTTTGCTTCTGCCACCTACCCCACTTTAAATTAATCACCATTGATTGTAGTGGCGCCTACACCTCAATTATCCTTTTTAACAAAATAAAATAACTCGCATATTTGGTATCCACATGCTTGAGGAATTCCTTCTTCAAAATGTCCTAAATAAAGCAATTGATGTGTGATGATTGCAAATGAACATCTCGGTGCCTCTAGTTTCTGACACCGCTTTCTTCACCCAATCTATTTTCCCAATGTCTCAATGCATTATTCAACGGATGAAATCAACACGGGTTCCAAAAAATGTGCTTGTAGCCACCCTCTACCATTAAGCCAACTAACTTGCATACACAGGCTGAATCAGTCACTACTTGTACAAAATTAGAGGATCCAACCTTTTCTATGGCACCCTTCAAAAGCTGAAATTGGAAGCTTGCATTCTTCCTCTTCCCCAAACAATCAATAGCTCTAAGAATGTAAGAGCTTGTTGAGCATGTGAAAGTAACATTGATGAGTGGCCGATGTCTAATAACGGTCCAACCATCCATAATGATAGAGCAACTATCCCTTATCCAAACTTTTCTCATCTTCTCCATCATTATACTCACCTTAGAATAATCCTTATCAAGGAGGGAGGTGTGTAGCTTATGATCTCCAGGGGGAATTTATGAAGGACCAACTGCAAGTGCATCTTTGAACATTTGTTTAAAATATGGAGAATGTGCCACATGAAATGGTATGGCATTAGCATAGAAAAATCTGGCAATAGAACTATCAGCTACTTCTCATAATTGCATATTAAACATGCCTGCAATACTAGTGGACCTTTTCTTTCCTCTTTGACTCTCAGGCTCAATATTTGTAGATTCAGTAGCAGTAGCACTAGCAGTAGGCAATGGCTGCAAAGACTTATTGGCATTCTTGTTCGATTGGCTTCACCCTCCATGTGCAACCTAATCACGTATGCTTTCTCAACAAATGTGATGGTTTTGGATATTTTTACCCCTTGATGAGTTTTGCCTATGAGATGGGAGTAAACTCTTGTGTGGCTGCCCCAAAATTCCTCCTTGCAATTATGCCATAGCCATGCTCTACTCCCCCTTGAATTTTTTATTTGGTGTCTATGGTCGTTGCTTATTGTAAAAGTGGTTTTTTTTGTGTTAAATGAGCCTTTAGCATAGTTTCTTAAAGTTTCAGAGGGCATTTAAATGGATTTTCTGAATCATGTGCTTTCACTCTTCTCCTTGCAAATAGATTTCAAGAGCTCATTGCAAATTGTCAAAGAGTCAACTTCTCAATCCTGGCAGTCGTGCTGCAAATCACATCCCACATTTGAGGTTTTCCCATGCTTGATGTTCACACAAGTGCATGTTTATATGAAAGTGTTAATTTGAACACCAACAAGAATGGCAGGGAATCTGGACAGATACTTCCTGTTAATAGTAGTTCTAGACATATACCACAACTGACAAAAATGAATTTCAATGCAGTAACGTTTGCCCAGATAGGCATGAATAAATTCGGTTCTCTAATTAAATAGGAGCAAACTAATACCATTGTTATAACAGATCTGAAGCTGGATTCAAAATTAAGCTTCAAACAAAATGGCTACAATAATCAGTATGCTACAGGTGACATTGCTGTATCTACAGTTGCCAATCTGGCATCAAGGAATGGAGCTTCCATAAAGACACTCTTGACGACATTGGAAGAACGTGTATAGGCATTTTCAAAGGTATCTGGTCAATTCTATCTGAATTCAATATGCCATCTTGCTGGGTGGTAGGGCACGTGATGGTGAACCATTCACTGTCAATTTCCCACATTTCTATAAGTTACCCTATAATTCGGAGGTAGCCATAGCAATGTTTCCTAACCGCATCCATATTGTCGAAATATCCCAGGGATGGGCATGACTGGAAATCCACAGGGGGATGTCTTTGTGCGACATCGATCAAAATAATCATGAAGAGGGGTAGTGAAAAATAATTATAAATACAATTGTATGAAATCTCAATGCATTAAATGTAAAAGATACCAAGGGAGATGGGTGACAACCTTGCAGTTTGTACTGAAGTGTTCTGCTTTTGATTCAAAGGATTATACAGTCAACTACTCATTTTCAGCAATGTATTACTGAAGAGTTGGAAAGAAAAATACTAAGAACACAGAAGACCTGTGGCATTGGGTAGAAATAGGATTAAAAACACAGTTGTACCCAGATACATGTAAAAAAGTGTTAACCTTGGGAAATCTCAAAGCATTAAATCTCATGTTAATGGAGATGCCAAACAAGCACTATAAAATTTGGGCCACGACAAAATTTTTAACCTTGGGGAATCTCATTGCATTATGAAGTAAGTCACACAAGAATTTGGAATTGGCGAAAATCTAGTTATAAATTGTAGCAGAAATAGTTTCTTATCATTTTTTAAGTTACATATCTTATTGAGGACTTTGTATTATAAACATGTGTATTTGACATGTTATATATGTATACACCTGCATATATCTACTTCTATATATAGGGATTATTTTTCCATTTACCTTATATTGGTTGAAGCGCACAACCCTTCCTTTAAAACATGTGATCTGCAGAATGAAATATGGATTTCTTCATTACTGTTATGCTCTTTTGTTCTCTTTAACAGCTTGTCCTGCCCAAGCTTATGGGCAGCCACCATTTGCAACATTACTGGTATTATTTTTCACAACATTGTTTTTCCTGCTCTGCTACAACTGCTTCCAAGAACTTGAGTGTTTGAGATTTTTTATTTGATCAGATAGATACAAGGATTAAAAACAGAAAGCCAAAAAAAATTAGGAAAACTCTGTACAAGAATTGAAATTTTACCCATCTCTACTTTGCATTTGTTAAATGAAGATGGAATTGTGAACTATGTTGCTGACCAGATCATCACTTTACCATTGTTGCACATTTGTTTGTTTGTTTTATGGTTTGTTACCAGACAAATGTGAGAAAATTCCATTTAATAGCCTCTTTTATGGAATTCTTGTTTAGAGACAATGAAAGTCTTTTCATGACATTGTGCATTCAGATGTAGACTGGAAAGTCTAGGAAAACTTTGTTCATTTTAACTGAAATTCAGGGATTTGAGAATCCAATGTTTACTGGCCCATCTTTACTAGCACTTCTTAAATGATGTTGAAATTGTACATTGCACCTGGCCACATGAGCACTTTGCTATTGTATTCTCACACTTGTTTTTAGTTTCTTATTGCTTTGTTGCAGGACTAAAGCTAGATAAGATCACTTAATAGTATTCTGTGGAATGCTTGTTTTGAGAGATTTTAACACTTTTTACAGAGTTTAGTTAAAGTGTTTTAATGCTTTGTTTGTGGGTGACAGATAAAGACCATTCAATAACCTTTATTTGGAAATGCTTGTTTTGAATGATTTTCATGTTTGTACAACAATCAATATTGGATAAGACAGTCTTATAATTGTTCTCTGCGTATGGTTGTCCAGGGATAATTGGGAGGAGGGAAATCCGGCATCATGGGGAGCTGGGACCCCTCAATATCAGGTTTTATTCTCCATCCACGGTTGATTTGTTTTCTTGACAAGCACATCTTGTGGCCAGGATTTGCTTATGAGTTTTATAATGGATGGTTGTTTTGACTTGCAGCCTGGAACTCCTTCATCAAGGCCTTATGAAGCTCCTACACCTGGCTCTGGGTGGGCCAATACTCCTGGTGGTAATTATAGTGAAGCAGGCACGCCTCGTGATAGCAGCCCCAGCTATGGTGAGTTGATTTTAGGAATTTTTTTTTCGTGTTGTTTAATGTTAAACATTGCCATGCCTAATATTTTCTTTACTTTGTAACAGGAAACACACCAAGTCCATACTTACCTTCTACTCCGAGTACTCCTAGTGGTCCGTCATATTTGCCTGGTACCCCTGGTGGACAACCAATGACTCCAGGAAATGTTGGATTGGATGTTATGTCTCCAACTATAGGTTATATTCTAGTCTTTCTTAATCTCCTTTTTCTGTTGGTACTGTTTCTTTGCACTTGGTCCATCCATGTACCTAATGTGCTTTGTTTTCCTCTTTGTTGTCTTTTTCAGGAGGTGGACAAGAGGGTGGCTTAATTCCAGATATAGTGGTTACCTTAAGAAGATCTGGAGAAGATTCGCAAATTGCAGTTGTCAAAGACGTTCTATTGGTAACAATCCTAATATCATTTTCTTGAATGTAGATACTGTTATGTGTATGAATCTAATGTTTTGAATGACCAAGAAGATTCTTCATGGAAAGGTGAAATATAATGTTAGCTGTCTTGTCTTCTGTAGGATGGAACGTGCAAAGTGTCATTAGGACCCTCAGGCAATGGTGAAATTATCACTGCCTCATTTTCTGAAATTGAGATTATCTTGCCCAAGAAGTCAGATAAGATAAAGATTGTCAATGGAGAATATCGCGGTGGAACTGGCAAACTTATAGGCATAGATGGGGCAGACGGAATTGTTAAAATTGATGACACACTTGACATTAAAATCTTAGACATGAGCAATCTTGCTAAATTAGCTTCATAGTCCCAGAGCCTAGTGTATTGTAGTAAAATTTTAAGGGTTCAAAGCTATTTTGCTTTCGGGTTTTTCAGTGGCTGTAAATGTTTCATGGCCTGTGTACTCCAGGTTGTCAAGAGTTGATAGTGCCACTGCCCATATTGCAAAGCTATTTGTAGCATATTCATTTACACAAATTTTATTGTATGTCAAAAGATGTTTTTGTTATTGTAATTTGTTTTGAAAAGCTTGTGCAATAATTGCACCAATGAACATTTTTCCAACAAACAAAAGTACGTGCTAACGAGTTGCATGTAAGTTTAAAAATTCTCACATGCGTATTACTGGTACACGGAAAATATCATGGCAGTTATGTAAAAGAGACAATATTATAAGATGGGCACAAGCTATTCCATAAAGAAAATGTAATCAAAGAACGATTTCTTTCGATGATATAAACTCACGATCAAATAGATTTAGACGAATATGACTGGCTGATATTTTGCAAGTATTTTGCTCAGAAGCAATGCACTTCAATGGTGCAACTGTTATGAACAGTCATATATTTTGACCCTATCATATGAGAAAGTGGTGCTGATGATACACTAACAATGATCAGAAATTAAAAAAAGGCTTGATACAGAGGCATGCCTAATGATATTTTAAATAAAACGATAGCAGAGTTTGAAATTATTTGGATTTGACTGCATAAAAATTTGAAATAAAAAAGAGAGTTTAGCTAGATACAAAGTATTCCAAGAGTAATTTTGTATGGCTACTGTTTCAGTTCCATTTAGATTTTGGTTTGTGATTTTCAGTTTCTTAGTTGAATTTGAAAGTATCTGCTCAGAAGCAAAGCACTTGAATGGTGTAACTGTGATAAATAGTCATATTTTGACCTTATCATATGAAAAAGAGGTGATGATACACTGACAAAAAAATTTAAAGGCCTGATACAGTGGCAAGCCTATGAAATTTCAAATAAATGGTAGTTGACTTTGAAAGTTTTTGGATTTGACTGTACAAACATATTAAAAAGTGAATTTAACTGAATATGAAGTATTCCAATCATAATTTTGCGCGCTTGCTGTTTCAGTTTCATTTAGATTTGGTTTGTAATTTTCTGTTTCTTAGTTGAATTTGACTGCATAAACATTTTAAATTAAAAAGAGAGTTTAGCCGACTTGAATCCAAAGTATCCCAAGTATGATTTAATATGGCTACTGGTTTAATTTGGTTTGTAATTTTACGTTTCTTAAAAATCTTGAAAAATTGAAAATTAAATTTCATCACATTAAATGGTTTCCTATTCTGTTACATTGTTATGTTCTTTTTATCTGTAAAGTGTTTTTTCGGTTCTAGCATTTATTTGATTTTTTATGGGAATGCTTATTTCAAGTGATAAGTATTGGGTTGTTCAGACAATCATATTTTTTTCTTATTACGTTGAGAGCTATTCTACAGTGGTATCAATTGAGTGTGTAAACAAATTTCAAGTTTTGTGACTAGTTGGTTGCTTTATATCACGAGCTTTGAGACATTACCTTGTTGAATATATTTGGAAGGTTACTAAGGGATTTCCTAAGAGACAATCACCGCATTAGTTATCACATGGACCTGCATTATTAGTTGTCACATGGACCTGCTTGAAGAATGATTCCTCGCTATTTTTGAGTTCAAGTACTCCATCAGATTCACAGTGCATTATGTCGTACCATTATTCATGTGACAATTAAACTTCAGACTATTTTTGATGATAGTGATAATGGAGAGTCATTACCAATGCATAAATGGTGTTGTGAAAGTATTTTTAAAACAAATGTTTGCAAGCTATTTTATTATTAATTATTGATTTTTAATTGAATGCGCTTTTTTATGCATTGTATATTCTTTCTTCCATCAAACAAAATTAATGACTCCATTATCACCATCGTCCAAAAATAATTTTTTATATTTATTATAACAATAACATTAACTGGATCTGCTTCTATGGCCTCGTCTCCGAAGGTCCTCACTTCCGCTTCTCCTGTCCTGCAACCCTCCTGATGCAGAGTCTTGGAGCTTTGCTTGTTACACCTCTTGAGTGACTTGTCCTACTCAACCCTTCAACTACTCAAATCTTTCCTATGGCACTTGGCAGGGGTTATGATAATGAGACCTCCAAGGTCTGAACCTTCTTGACTTGCCTCCTAGGTATAGCCAATAGTTTTTGGACAATCAACTCCACCACTTGAGGTTGCCACTTCAGTTACTCACACACTCCTCTCTTGGGCTCCAACCACTCCTACAAGGATCTTAACACACAATCACTTCCTATGGTTTCCCAATGCTTCTACCAGGTGTCTTTAATGTATTTTGAGGTTTAAGGCTCAACAAATCCATCGCCTTGGCTTCTTAACCCTTCTAGGTCTCTACCGACACCAAAATAGGCCTAATTGCATTAGCCCTCCCTAGGCGGTTTTAGGGTCTTAGTTTGCAAAAGTCCCAAACAAACCTAGAAATAAATCATGGATTTGGGTACCCTTTTGGAAGTTACAGACAATATTGGAAAAGTACATCTGGGTTATCCATACAAGTGGGGCTTCCAATGCTGCACTATTTTGAAGGGTTTAGACTTCATTGGTGACTTGGCAAGATGGGCTAAAACTTTTCACCAGTCAAATCTCCGACTTCAAAGAATTTGGGAATCTTCAAGGGCACTCTGAGGGCTTTCCATTCATGTGTCACTTGGACCTGCACCAATCCCCATGTGCTCATAAATCACACTTTTCTTGTTGTCCTAACTCACCTACTCCCAATGGTGAGCCTAGGGCTTCATTGTTTCTCCTCCTCCGGGACTTGCAACACCACACACCCTATTCTAAAACTATGTACAGACCCTAACCTAGCATTCTTAGTGATTTCAATAGGTGCCATCAAAGAATGCCTAGGTTAGAGCCATTTTCTTGCTCTTAAACCCTACTTGCAAAGAATGGAAGAAATCTGTACAACTTAGGACAATCAAACTTGCAAATCAACCTTAAAGAAGACAAATACAATGAATACTCAAAATTGCAATGAATTTACACCATCTAGTCCGTATTGGACCATACAAACAATGAAAATAAGAGTAAAACTGTCTAAAACTGGTGGAAACAAGGTTGCTTCACAAACCAAAAACTTGCTCTTCAATTTCCAATCCTCCAACCCATACAATGAAGTGAATTTTGGCTTATATGCTCTTGTTTCAGTTGGTTCAACCAACTTTTAACGCCTATAACAAAAGATGCAACTTTTGCAAGAAATTGCAAAATGTTGCTCAACTACTTTTTACAACTTTTTGCTCCAGGATGCAATTTTACATTCTAATGCATTTTAAGACTCCTGAAGGTCCTCAAACACCCTAGGAGACCTAAACACAACTCAATTGACCCCTAATACATGAAAGCATTCATTTGGAGTATTTTATCTGTGAACTACCTAAGCATCTCACTTCTCAGGCTGTTAGCATCCTGAACACAATTGACTCAAACCAAAACTTGGACAACTCAACCATGGCTCTACTGAGTCCTCAATGGTTGGTCCATTATTACATCACAAAGATAACGCACAAACTTAAGAGAAAACAAAGATTTCATACTTGGAGTGTTAGGTGCCCTACACCACCTCCCCTGTTGCTGGATCTGCTTTTGCTTTTGCTATTCTGTCACAACCTGCCGCTGTTGCTGTTCTGCAACCCCCTATGACCCCCTTCCAGCCTTCTGCTATCACCGGTGTTGTTGACCTTGCGAGGGCCCTTTTGGTGGATCTTAGCATTGCTTGGTTTGTGGTTGCTCGCAGACGTCCCCCGCCCCATACTCCCCCTCGTGGGGGTTTGGGTGGCCCGTCCCCCCCTTGAGTGGGGTTTGTTCCCTGGTTGGTTAGGTTCTTGTGTTTGTTCCTTTCCGCCTTTGGGCTGTGGTTCTCTTCCAACTTCATCTCTCTTGATGTTGCTTTTTGTTAAGGGTTAGTGCCCTAGTTAACACTGCTTTTTTGATAAAAAACAAAAACATTAACTATAAAGAAATGTCCTTATTTCAATGACTAAATACAAAGAATTGTCCTTATTTCAATGTAGTATAAAAAATTGACTAACTGTTATGAAAAATCTTATTATTTCACATACATTGTAACAATGTTGATTAATTAATTAAGCACATTCATAATTTCAACCCTTTATAACATAATTAACTAACTATTAATAAGACATTATTTTTACTGACAAATGATAGCTCTACACAACCTTTATTGATTATCTTTTGTTAAATTCTTAAAGAGTTATCTTTAGATTAGTTTGAAAAAGTTTTAATTGTATGAATTATTCTTTAATGTTTGTTTTGTTTGTTACTTTTTCCTTAGATTGAATTTTATTTGGGTGCTGAAAATAAGCAAAAAATGTAACAAAATATATATTAACGAAAAAATTGTTACTTTCAATGATAATAGCAATGCCATTTTCTTATTTCAACCCTATTCTAAACATAACACTACTTATAATTATCTCTTATTGTAACACTAACTTTAACCCCAATTGTAGTTCTATCACCAATTGTAACCTTGACCATAATCCCGAACCCAACCTTAACCCTATCTATAATGCTAGGCCCAATTATATTTCTAATCATAACCCAAAACCTTACCATAACCCTAACTCTAATCCTAAATGTAACCCTCATCCTCACCTTAATCCTAATTCATCCAATGTCTTAATTGTAATTCTATCTCTAATTGTAACCTTAACCATAGTTTTATCTCCAACTATAAACCTAAGCCTAATTTTGAAGCTAGCCTTAAGCATAACCATTACACGAATCTTATTTCTATCTCCAACCATAATTCTACCCCTAACCTTAATTGTAACTGTATCCAAAAGCCTAACTCTAATTCTAAGCCAATTGCTAATCATAACCCTAATACTTACTCTTATGATAACCTAACCCTATTTGTAATCCTAACCTTTACTCTAATTCTACTTGTAGTCCTAATCCTAACATTAAACCTAATTATGTCTAACACTAACCCAAACCTTAACCTTAACTCTAATTCATCTAATGTCTTATTGTAATTCTATCTCTAAGCCTAACCATAACTGTAACCCTATCTAGAACGATTACTCCAATTCTTCCCCCAACTCTAATCCCAACCCTAAAACTTAATCTAATTATATCTCTAACCGCATATCTAACACTTTTCATAATTCTATTTCTATATGTAACCCGATTCATTAATGCCATAATCATAATTCTATCTCTATATGGAACCTTAAACCTAACCTTAACTTCATCTTAATTCTATTTCTAACCCTTATCTTAATGCTAACCTTAACTATAACCCTATCCAAAGCCTAACTTAATTCTAACCCTTACAATTACCTAAATCCTAACATTGAAGCTAACCCTTACCCGTACAACAACCCAACCCTAATCATAATCCAAACCCCAACCCTAATTCTATCTCTAATCCTAACATTGAAGCTAACCCTTACTCGTAAAATAACCCAACCCTAATCGTAATCCAAACCCCAACCCTAATTTTATCTCTAATCCTAACATTGAAGCTAATTATATCTCTAAAACTAACCCTTAACCCAATCCTAACCCTAATTCATCTAATGTTTGTACCATAATTCTATCTCTAATCCTAATCATACAAACCACTTCAATTTTGACCATAACACTAACCCTAATGCTAAACCTAATTATATCTCTAATTCTAAATTCAACCATAACCCTAATTCATCTAATGCCTTAATCGTAATTCTATCTCTAATTGTAACCATGACTATAACCCTTGTTGTTATTCTATCTCCATCCATAACTCTAACCCTAATAATAAAGCTAAACCTAACCCTACATGTAACCCCCACCCTAACCCTGATTCATTAATGTCATAATACTTCTATCTCTAAATGTAACCCTAACTATAACCATAATCACTATTCTCTCCAACCTTAACCCTAACCCTAATGCTAAACCTAATTATATTTCAAACTGTAATCCAAACCCTTACCATAACCCTAATCCCAGTTCATCTAATATTTTAATTGTACTTCTATCTTTAACTGTAATCCTAACAGAAACCCTAGTTATAATTCTATCTCAAAGAATAATGCTAATCCTAATAGAACACATGACTTAATCCTAATACTAACTTGAATCTTTTTTCTATATCTAACGCTAATCCTAGTCCTAACCTTAATTCAAATTGTATTCAAAACTCTAACTCTAATTCTAACCCTAATGCTAATTGTAACCCTTATTATAACCCTTACCCTTACACTAACCCTAACCCTAATCATAATGCTCACCCTAATTTTTGAAAATTATATTACTATAATGTTAAAAACAATATTACTTTAAATTAATTAGTAATATATTATTAAATATATATTTAATAATATTTAAATAATAATATAATATTTTAAATCCTTAATAAAAATATAATATTATAATAATATTTAAATAAAACTATAATAATTTATATTATTTTAATAATATTTAAATTAATATTTTTAAATATAATATTATAATATTATTAAACATTCTATTATAATAATATCATTTTTTGATCAGTAAAAGTTATGGTTATATTAATAAGATAAAAAGGATTACATATTAGATACAAAATATGTTGCAATACTACCAACATGAACAACACAATCACCTCCTTACAAGAAATTACATTCGA
This sequence comes from Cryptomeria japonica, assembly GCF_030272615.1. Lineage (NCBI taxonomy): Eukaryota > Viridiplantae > Streptophyta > Pinopsida > Cupressales > Cupressaceae > Cryptomeria > Cryptomeria japonica. The sequence goes on along the minus strand of NC_081405.1, from coordinate 152,323,168 downwards.
ATTCTATTCCTAAGATCTTCTTCATATCCTTATACTACCTACTTAAATATCTTTTCGAGCAAAATTACAAAGCCAGTTTTGAACTGATCAAAACCTTACCAAAACACCCTCCATTTACTGATTTGAAGACTCCCCTTTGGCCATGCCTTTGCTAACCCAATAATCCTCTTTCCTAAAATAAGGTTTATTCTTCTTTTGCTTCTTGTCCCTTTCCTGCTCTTGAATCACACCTTCCCTCTCTCTCAAGTATTCTTTAATTCTTCTCCATCCATCCAGAGCCTTTGCTCAGCTAGCATCTCTATCATTTTCAACACCCCAAACCAAAAATGGGTGAAGAGAGGGTGTAACCTCTGCAACATATATTCATTCTCCTCCAATGTTTATAAACCCCTCTCCCGGTCTTGCCTTAGCCAAGAAAGATTTCAATCCCTCCTTGCATTCCTTTCTCACACATTCTCTCATCACCCATTCGACATCCTCCTTGGACCCCAACTCCAAACACCAAGCGAAAAAGATTGAGGCAATATTAGCATTGGTTCTAAACCTGAAAGAGGAAGTCATATATGCCTCCCCCAACATCACATCCACCATTCTCAGAAACCTTGGATCCTATATTTTAAGCACATGCCTCATTCTCCCTTCAGTTACCACACCTTTGAAGGCGCCTGTTGTTTTGCAGTCCCCAAGGAGAAGTTGGCTTCCATGATAAGCACACACCACAAATGAAGCTTCTTCTATTGCTTTCATTCACCCCTAAACCTAAACCACACGACTAGATGAAGAAGAAGCCGATATGTCTCTGCTCGACTTCACCATTGGTAGTATAAAGTCCTTGAAGCACCTTTGAGAAGCTCAGTCAAGGCACATGTGAATGCCTCCTCACACATTTTCTACACCCTTCGTTTTGTAGAATAATGATGAGGAGCGACAAACTTTAACAGTGGTAGCATCCTCGACCTGTCTTCCCCTACCAAATCAATTTATCCATCACCTCCAACTTTCAGTCTCATACTCCTACTTGACTTCAAAGGGGATGAGATTAATATCATGCCACCAAAATATTTGCTCCTTGGAGAGAGAGCAACCCCAATTTGAAGCTCTATTGGCCAACATGTTCCCCTCTCTTTTTGTATGAGATAATTTAAAATTTGTGAACTTCATCAACTGACTTGATATTAGTTTGATCCATTTGTTCAACTTCTAGTTTTGAGCTTCTCCTCTCATAATGGCTTGCACAATGATTCGAGAATCACCTTCTAAGTGCAATTTCGACACAGATAGACAAGCTGCAAGTTTGATAGCTAACATGGTAGCTTGAGCTTCAAAATCATTGATGGTTCCATCCTTCAACCTTTGAGCTCCAATTGCCATTATTACTCCATACTCATTGCAAGCCACACAACCAATACATGAAACCCCCAAATTCCCTTTCGATGCCCCATCGAAACTAATTTTAATCCTAACTTCATCTGGTCTCTTCCACACCACCCTTCTAGACTCTGAAGGGAAATGATCAACTGTCCCAGGCCCATTTACATGCCTCTATTATAATAATATTACTGTTTACGATGAAAATGGATACAACAATGACAATATTGAAAGACTACATGGATTCAACCACAAAACCCTAGCCTAACAACAACAAAGATCCACCATAACATATGAAGATTACCTAAGACAATGTAAATCAAATGAAATCACAAAGATTATACCATCACATGTCCAATAGGGTTTGGATCTCCATTCTTCCTATCTCCATTGATCTTGCTTGATATATTTGCTCTCAGATTTTATGTGCACAAGAGCTCAACAAAGAACGAAAATGTGGTTGTAAGTAGGATCGCATATCAAAAGCGTAGTGTAGTCAAATGCATAATTGAATTAGCCAGGTAGGGTTTGATAGTGAAGGAAGCATCTCCTTATATAGAAGACACAATATGAAATGGAGGGCTAAGATTGAGAGTTGTAAAAGAGGTCGGCTATGATTAGAGGGTAGGTAAAGAAAATAATAAAATAATGAGAGGGTAGGTAGTGTAGGAATTAAGAGATGAATGACATGTGTCATGGGTAGAAAAGGCTAATGAATTAATTAAATAAATAAAGATTTATTTAATTAATAGAAGAAGTGGGATCAATTAAATAAATAAGATATTTATTTAATTTAAGAAAAGGATAATTTAAATAAATAAATGTATTTATTTAAATGAGAAATAAGGCTAGAAGAGGATAAATGAATTAATTAAATAAATAAAGATTTATTTAATTAATAGAAGAATTAGGCTAAATAAATAAAATATTTATTTAATTAGACTGGACAATTTTAGGTGTCTACATTTTGCCCCTCTTCGAGACAATGCAACTTGTTGCGTTGTTTCAAAGAAGATAAGATGAACTGATTCAAAGTTGCTCCAAGATGGGAATGATATGCCCCCTCGAGAGATTGGATGAAAATGTTTGGAAAGATCGCAGACAATCTCTCGATAAGAAAGAAAGGCTAGAAAGGACTGATCGGATAGGATAGAGTGACAAAGTCATGAGATAAAGAAGACTGACTCGGGAGACGAGGGCTAGGGCTAGGGCTAGGACAGTCTATAAGATAGACCACGAGGGAAATACATCCTCATTGTCATCTACACCTCCAAGAGATTAGAGTGCAGAGAGAGAAAAGAGCAATAGCAGTCAGCAGCGATGGCTTTGGTTCATAGATTCGATCGCGTTCGTCGATTCCAGAGGCCAGCAGAGGCAGGAGAGCCAGTAAGTACCACAAAACCTCCTTGTACTTTGTTGCATTTATTGTTGTCATTAATGCATGCTAGATAGTGCAATAAATGCGCTCTAGGATAGGGTCCAAAAAATGTCAAAAACATCCAGGCGCGTCTACGTTGGTACTAGGCGCGTCTATGCTCGCTAGGTGCGTCTGCGTTGGTGCTAGGCGTGTCTATGTTAGGAAAAACATTTGTGCAGAATGCAGTCACGTCTGTGTCATGCAGGCGCGTCTGTGAAATTCAAGCACGTCTGTGGAAGGTAGGCGCGTCTATGCAGATCATAGGCACGTCTATGTTTTTCAGGCACGTCTGTGCAGAGTAGGCACATCTATGCAGTCTATAAGCGCGTTTATGTCATGAAGGCACATTTACGTCTTCTAGGTCAATACGGCAGTTCTGTGATGAACATACGCTATCGATTAGATAAGTTGTTGAGAGGATACACTTAAGCAGGTCCTCTGGGAAGACTAGGATTGGTCAAGGCACTTTGTGATGAACAATGAGTACCAAGACATAGAGAGTACTTTATGATGAACAGGGAGTACAAATATGAACATCACTTTGTGATGAACATTGAGTGCAAATGTGGGCAACACTTTGTGATGAACAGGGAGTGCAAAACACGTAGTACTTTGTGATGAACAGGGAGTACCACTAGGATAGAAGCAACACTTTGTGATGAATAGTGAGTGTCACAAGGATAGAGGCAACACTTTGTGATGAACAGTGAGTGTCACTAGGATAGAAGCAACACTTTGTGATGAACAGTGAGTGTTACTAGGACTAACATGATTGATTTGATTGACTGCAGGAGTATTTGCCTATGCTGGAGTCACGGAAGAGATTCCCATCGACTCAGAGGTTGCGACCTGAGTTGATAGCTGAGGACCGAGCTGCGATTGAGTCTATGAGATTGAGACATATTCTGTATGTGCCTAAGTTTCGGGCGAACATGGGGTTACTGACTGCGCTAGCTGAGAGGTGGCACTCTGAGACTTGCACATTCCACTTGCTGATGGGGGAGATGATAGTCACCTTGGAGGATGTATACAGGATTCTACGGATACCGATCAATGAGGAGCTGATTCCTTATGATCAAGATGGAGACAGGGATGCTCTGAGACGAGTGTTCCAGGATCCGGGATTGGAGATGAGGGCAAGACACGTGGCATGGGACACCATGACGGCGACAGGGTTGACACTACCAACAATGGTAGGAGGAGTGATCAGTGGGTTCTTGTGTCCGAATAGAGCAACACGAGGGTTGGCTGTGGGCTGGGGGAGCACATTGGAGACACTGGTGACACAACACACCAGATATGCCTGGGGACTGTGTGTCCTGACACACTTATACTATGAGCTTCATCAGTTTGTGTACCACGGATCAATGGGATTAGGTTGCAGAGTCACATTACTGCAGGTGTGGGCATATGAGCATCTGCTGGTGACACGACTGATACAATTTAGGGGTAGAGGTCATGGACGCAGTTTCATGCATTTGTATGATATGATTACCTCGCAGCCACGGATTGGCAGGTTGGAGTACTGGCGGCAGACTATAGATGAGATTGATATGGTTATATGGAGGCCGTACCTGAGATGTGAGTAGTGAGAGGATGATGCAGTAGAGCTACCCTACACCTTCTGAAGCAGGTATCCGATTGGGCGGACGCCCTATGTACTGGAGAGGCAGCTGGTTGACAGGGTGGGTAGGCAGTTTGGCAGGATCCAGTAGATGCCACAGGGTTCAAGCAAGTACGCGCAAACAGTCAGGGATCAGGCACATTTTGGGCCATTATTGTCATATGATCAGTTAGTTACGCAGCTAGTGGAGATGATGCCCTTACCCTGGGATATGTGGCTAGAGATCGAGGATTCCGACATGGATGCAGAGTACACAGCGTATTGGGCCAAGCATCCATTCCCACGCCTGACAGATCCAGGAGAGCCGCTAGATGGAGATGGTGGTGGGGATGGTGATGATGATGGAGATGATGGGGGTAAAAGCTGACGGAGGAGGTGGGGTGTAGTTGGAGAGAGGAGGGTGGCGCTGCAGAGGGAGGGTGGAGAGGACAGATAGGCTCAGATTGTGAGGGGTCACGGTGGATTACCACTATAGGTGCCAGCAGCACAGGGTCCCAGACAGGTGCAAGGATAGGGACAGAGGCAGGTACAGGTACAGGAACATGGATAGGCACCTGTACAGGGGGCCAAGGTGGAGGAGGATGAGTTGGTTGAGCTGAGGGAGATCTGCTAGGGTCAGGTAGATGAGATTCAGGAGCTGGAGAGGGAGAGGGATAGACTGAGGAGACAACTCAGAGATACTGAGTGGGAGTGGGACCAGGCCATTCAACGCTACACAGAGGCTGAGACAACACTAAGGGCTAGGAGGTAGGCGACAAAGGATACAGGGGCTGGATATGCCTATGTGCTACGGGCAGGAGAGGAGATAGGCTACTGGTAGGATCTACATTATGGTGCAGTGCCACCAGATCAGCGGGCGAGGAGCTTCCATAGACCATCGCGGACAGCGACAACTACAAGAGGAAGCCAGAGGAGACAGACATCTAGCAGTGGGGTTATGGGTCCTCCACCACCACCAGATAGAGGGGACATGAGGGATGATCCTGGAGCGGGTCCTTCTAGGGCTCAAACTCCATCGAGGCCAGGCGGCTCCGAGGGAGGGAGTTCATCATAGCCGTAGAGGGTTCCCTATGTATCAGTATTGTACCATTTTTGTATGATGATGTAGACACCTGTGGGTGATTGTAGCCATATGATTTTGACATCATTGTATCATGACACTTTTTATATATATATATGAGATGATTCATCTTTGCGGTAGCTATATGCATGTGTACCTATGTGATGAGATGTTTCATGGTGCCTTTTCTTATGTGATGAATGCTTATGATATGGATGCAAATATATACATGATGAAATGCAATATTTTTGTTCTTTTATGTTTTGAATGTGTTATGCATGCACTTATGAATGTATGAAATGTAGATGAATATGATAATGCAAATGACTATATACATGATAAAAATGGAAGATGTGCTAACATGTGTTGTGTGCAGGATGTGATGCAATTGTGATATCTATATGTATGTATGAAATTCTTATATGTGGTAATGTAGCTGCAACTACATGAAATGCAAATATTTTTGGTGTGTCATTATACTTAGTCATGTGATAGTAGGCTACTCGGACTTGAGAAGGACGATGGAGGTCAATCAAGAAATGGGGATGGAAGATAGAAGATATGAAAGTGAAAGAGCTTCTTGTGCGTTATCATCATTGAGCTTTATTATGGCAAGTAGGTTATGACAATCAAGGCATATGTTTGACCCAGAAAGTCATTATACCCGTTTGCGTGGAGATAAGATAGTCACAAACAAGGAATGCCCCAGTTCATACTAGACTCACAGTGTCCTCATATCCTTGGACAAGTCATAGCATTACTAAGAGACAATCTAAATACAACAAAAGAAAAATAGGTGATGATACCCCATCCTCGCCTTTCTAGTCAAAGACATCGTGGAGATAGAATCTCTAGTCAAAGACATCCTGGAAAAGCTAAAAGACATGTCACCAAAAGATACAAATCAAAAGAAAACCAAGACTGAACACCAACATCCACCGTAGTCCTCAAGTTTAGTGTCTCTTGTCACTTGATAAGTCTTATTTGATTGTGGTCACAATGTTTACTTTCACAAAAAGGATAGATAGCACTGAACCATATGTTGTCTGAATCTGCTGAAAGATTTGATTTGTTGAAGCCCATTGTTACTGCTGTGTCTCATCTGAAACTAACTGAATCCATGAAACTGATACTTTATTGTGGAGAAGATGGAACTTTATTGCAGATTTGGCGATGCAAGTCCTGCTTTATTGTGGATTGTGTGCGGATAGACTGAAGAAAACTGTACTCCTCAGAATGTATGATGCTCTTAGATCCACACCCATACTAGACGTAGGATTTTCCTTAGCCACAGATAGGAGCTGATTTATTATGGATGGAAAGGGATGAAAATGAATGTTATTATGAATGGCAAACCAATCTTGGGTAGATCAATGACAAGCCATGATAGGAATGGGTAAGTTTATTATGGATGAATAGGTTGTGAGTGTGTGCAAAGTGAAAGGATGAAATGGAATCCTGAAGGACGGAGGAGCAATGTCTCTACACATGGTGCTGGTGACCCAGTTTTCACCATGGTACTTGCCCAGGGCACCACCGAAGTGATTTTCATCGTCGGATGAAATGTTTTTTTTTTTGTGTCACAAGGCGTCTGTTTGCCAGGTTTTCACCAAGTAACGATTTTTTTTGTATTTTTGAATTAGGATATTCCGAAGAGTTATGTGTAAAACCGACGAAGGTGCATGCTATTGATAGGATCCTCCAAAGGTTCACCCTCTGTGGTTGAGAGCTGATATGCACCTGATCCATAGGCTATTATGATGATGTAAGGACCAAGCCAGTTTGGTTCGAACTTGCCCTTCTTCTCTCTGTCTTGCTGATTTTTAAGATTTTCTCTGAGAACTAAGTCACCTACCTCAAATGTATGAGGTTTTACCTTATGATTGTAAATACATTGTTCCTTGAGCGAATGATGTGTAGCTTGAGTGAATGTCTTCCTTGATAGAGGAACTAAGATAGAATTGCTAGGGTGTGGACTACACAAGCCCATATGCATGTCACCTAAAGAAGTTTGGGCATCCTTGATAACAAAGTCCCTCAAGGAAGCTCCATTAAAGGTCCATGATGTATTGCCAGAAGGGAAAGGATGTGCAGAACAAGTGGATGAGTGATGAAGGCTTATGATTGCGAAAAGAAGTGAAAGTAGGATGGCATGATGGAGACTTATGATCAACAAGTATGATTTTTGACTTAAAATTGTAGAACTTTTGCCCCTAGTTATTTTGATATTAGGGGAGATCATCTCTTGTTCTTTTTTCTTCATGGGATTTTTATCCTTGACTTTGATTTTTGCGAAGTCCAGTAGCTTTTGATTTTGATTTGGACTGAAGTACTTTTCCTTAGTTTTCACTTTTAGTTTTTTATGTTCATAGCTTGATTTTTCATCCCCAATTAGTAAGGGCTTTTGTAATTCTTGTTGATCCAAGTCCGGGAAAGGAATGGAAATGGAAGGAGTGGATGATATGGTAAAGCTATGTGAGTTATCAAGAGGGCTAGCGATATGCTCAATAGATTCTTTGTTGGAACCACTCTTAGGACTATTGATATCAAGAGTTGCTTGCACCACTAGAGGAGATTTGCATTCGGACTTAGCAGCCACAACACTAGGTGGTTCACACCTAATTCCTTGCAAATTGTTTATAGATTGTTCCTATCGACTTAATACCTTAGGAGACAGTGGGAGTTTCTCAACATGAAAGATATACTCACCACATCCCAGGTCTTTAACCTTGAATTTTTCTTTGAGCTCTGTTTGTTTTGATGTAGAAGCTTTCAATGATTCTGGATCCACACATGCTGAAGATGGAACAACTTCTTGATTGATTGGAATTTTTATTTCTGATCTTGACTGTAGATTGTTGTAATATATGAATGGCTTAGGATCAGCTTTGACAGTCACTTCAACTCCATTGTGTGGAAACTTGATACATCGATGATATGTAGAAGGGATTGCGCTCATTTCATGAATCCAAGGACGTCCCAGTAAGATATTGTATGTGAGATCCAGGTCTAGGACTTGACAAACCACATCCTTGCTAACCAGCCCAACTCTGAGAGGTAAGGTGATTGTGCCTTTGGATGAACGCTCTTCATCATCATATGCTTTGATGGTAATTTTGTTTGCAGCATTCACAACTTTGTCTGAATATCCCAATTGTTTAATAGTGCTCAATGTACAAATGTTTAGACTTGCTCCTCCATCTATCAGGACTCGTTTTATTCGATGTTTGTGTATGAAGGCTTCAATGTGTAATGGTGCATTATGTGGCTGACTTATGGAGGCGTCATCGGCTTCTGTGAATGTAAGGGAGTGTGGAATGGAAAGGTATCCCACCATGGCTTGAAACCAGTCCACGTTCAGATTGGTAGGGACGGAAGTGTCTCTCAAAGTTTTGTCAAGAATAGCTTTATGTGCAGGGGATATGCTTAGGAGCTGAAGGATGGAGATGAGCGCATGTGTCTTCCTTAAATGTTCTACAAGGTCGTACTCAGGCTTGGTCGATGAGGAAGCAGTGTTTTTGGCTGAAGCACCTTGCAAAGTGAATTTACCTCGACGGGTTGTAACATGACATTCAGAGGTAGGTTCGGAAGAAGATCCAATTCCTTTCAAAACGATCTTGGGTCTCTGGGTAGAATTCTCAGGGGTTTTGTCCTTGATGATAATTGTAGAGACATAATTGTCCATTGAGACGTGATTGATAGTTGAATCATAGTTATAGGATGCTCTGGTATAGTTGGTCTGATCATCTATGGTTGTAGCTTTTCCCTTGTCATGCTTTGGGAATGGTTCCTTAAACATCTCATGTTCTTGATTGGATGAGTGTCCTTCAATCTCAATGTCACCTCTATCAATGAGATCTTGTATGATGTTCTTCAGTCGATGACAATTTCCTGTTTTATGACCCTTGCTCTTATGGAATTCACAATACTCATCATCATTCCACCAATTTGGTTTTACCTTTGGCTCATATGGAGGAAAATCTAGAATTGTGATTACCTTGTTTGCCACTAGCTTTTTGAAAACTGACTCAAGTGGTTCTCCCAATGGAGTGTACCTCCTCCGTGATTTGGAAGTTGTTTGAGTATGCACTTGATTGTTTGTAGAACTTGATTCGGAAAAAATGAATTTGGGTCACACTGTATTGGCATCTACAACACCATCATTGACTGTGTTCTTGTTTTTATTCCAAAATCTTGGCTTATCTTTTCCTTTAAAGTCATTTTTGTTTTCATTGAATATCTTAATGACTCCTTGTTCAATTAGGACCTTCTCTGTTGCTAAGCCTTTTTCAATGACGTCCTTGAAGGTGGAAAAACAAGCTTTCCTTAGATCATAGCCAATGTCTTTGTTAACATTTTGGGTGAACATCTCTACCATTTGTTTTTGTGGAATTTCACAAGACCATCTGCTGGCTAGATTCCTCCATCTTTGTAAAAATGATGCAAAAGACTCTCCCTCTTTTTGCTTGGTGTTCCACAAAGTAGCGACTGATATGTCTTTCTCTATGTTGTAGGAGAAATGTTGGATAAATGCCTTTGCTAAGTCACCCCATGACTTAATACCAGGTGGAAGTTGGGAGAACCATTCCATAGCTTGATCACCTAAGCTTTGTGGGAATAATCTCATCAAATATATCTCTTCTGCTGCTACCTCAATGCAAGCTGTGAAAAACTGTCTTATGTGTGCCTTAGGATCTCCTTTTCCTCTATACTTATCAAACTTAGGTGTCACAAAGTGTGTAGGAAATGGAGGCACTGGAATGCTTTTGTCAAATGGATAAGGACATATATCTCTCATTGTGTATGTTGGCTTCAGTGTATTTATGTCCTCCATTTTCTTTTGTAAGTCCCTGATTTGTTGCTCCAAATTGCTCTTAGGTGGAGATCGACTTCTTGGACCATACCCCATGCTTGAGGCACCAATTGGAGGAGCATGTTGCATATATGGATGACATTGATCATACACATGTTCATATGGAGGAGGTCTATAATGATGCTGCGTATATGGACCACTTGGTATAGATTCATGTTGAGGAACGAAATATCTGCTTTGTCCATGTATACCATACTCTACAGGCATGTCATGAATTTGTTCTAGTGTGTTGTCCCCAAATTTGACATGGGGTTTCCTTGTGTCCAAATTTTGAGCATGCCTTTGAATATCCAATTACTTTGGTGGTTGATCCTTAGCATTGATATGTGATTGAACATATTTTTCTGTATAAGACTTCCATAATGGTCTGCGAAGGTGAGTATCATATGCTTGACCCTGTGTGTATGGGACCTCTGGTTTTTGAAACAAAGATGATGGTGATTCAGGCACCATATGTGGTCCTCTATTGCCTCCACTATTAGGCCTCCTTTGATCCATGTTGGAGTGAGTTTGTGGCAAAGGTCGATTTTCCATTATTTGAGACATGTCAAAATCATGAGGTATCTTGGCTCCAATTTGTGCCATCACTTGTAAGAAATATTGTCTATCCCTCTTCATTATTTCCTCAACCAATCGATTGAAATGGGGATTCATAATGGTGTCTTCCACTTCTGCTGAATGTACGAAAAAGTTGTCTATATTGTCATTGTGTGTATCATTGTTGTTTGTAGTGTCCATGTTCTCAACATTTGGAATGTTTCTATAGGCACCCATGTCAGGTAATGTAGTTTGATCAGAATTTAAAAAGATATCATTGTCATACTCATAGGAGCTCATGTTTGCGGACTTTTGAGCCTCTTTAGCTTCTCTCCTAGATTTTTGGGAACGGGTTTCAACCATGAACTAGGTATTGACCAAGATGTGTGAGACTAGATGAAAATGGAAAGAGTATGGAAGACCAAGAGTTGGATGGAATGTAAATGAATCTAAGGTGTACTTGCAATGTCCAAAGTGTAAGACCAAGTATGTATGTAGTAGAGTAGGTGTGGCTTCCAAAGAGAGGATAGTTTCTCTTGATGAGGTAAGTTGACCTTGAATCTAAGTAAGACCAAATGAGACCCAAAGGTGATAGACCTTGATGAGGGACCACTTAGCAAAATGTTGTTGTATGTAGTATGTTGACAAAGTATGATGAGGACAAGCAAGTGACCTTTTGACTCAAGTTTAGACAACTGTGTATGTAATGCAAGGTGTAAAGAAATGATGGACTTTGTGAGACCCAAAGACAGGTTGATTGCTAGATGAAAACCTAGAGAGATACCTAGGAAGCTCAATAATTCTGAAACTGACTGTGTTTGTTTGCTGGACTGTAAAATTTTTTCAATTCTGGACACAGACGTGCCTATATACTACACAGATGCGATTTCCTGACATAGACGTGGTTCTGCTTAACCCAAACGCGATTCTGAGACTTTGTAAATGCAATGTTTATACTGAGAACACAGATGCGTTGCTGCCTTTCACAGACGTGGCTATACAACACAGACGCGGTTATATCAGACACAGATGCTTTTCTGCAAAATTTGTGCAATTTTTTCCAATCTGTGAAGTTATTTTGTGACCAAATCTGAATGTTTGACTTTTTTTCGTGACAAAAGGACATAGTGTTGATGAGGACTCAATGTTTGCAAGTGTCTAGACAAAATGACTTAAAGAAAAGTGTGTTGTTTGATGTAAAATTGTTTTGCATACACTTGAAGACACAAAAGACACAAGGTTTTGCTATTTGGTCTTGAATGTTTTGAATGTTTAAAATAAGTCAAGCACAATTCTTATGGCTAGCCAAGACAATAGTTGTTGATCCCACATGGGGTTTTACCCCCGAGGCTACACTATTCAGAGCAGATACTTAGATACTTGACCTCACTGGCTCCACCCTCGGCACTCACTTCTCGGGTCAGCCAAGCATTAGTCCCCATGAAAACTCTCCGTGGCAAACTTTGTATCTCTACTAAGAACCGTATGTGTGTGGGCCGCTACCAAAGGTCCGACCTCCTACCCCAACAACTAGAAGGATTTGGGCTTCTAAAAAAAAAAAGTGCTAGTAAGGGCATCCGCTCGTGTGGCCATACATGCGGCACTTTCAGCTCTGTAAATACAGAAGGCTCCCAGCCGGTAGGGGTTGCACCCTACAACTGATCAAATAAATTTGATCAAACGGGTTTATGGGGAGACATAGTGTCGGTATGAACTAATCAGCACACGTTATCCATAGTTTTCACCATGAATACAGTTATTTATAGTGGTTTGGAAGAAGCTGGCTTTTCTTTTGCTACCACTTGGGTCGTTCTCTTCTCACTAGTAGTCCTAATGACCACACGGGAAGACAGGCCCTCTAAAGATTTAAACAAAAAAAGCCTATTGCTCAAGACACAAAAGACAATGGTTCAATTTTAGCGCACCAATTGAAGTGTTTGCTAATCTATGAAAAACAAGGCACACAATAAAAATCCAAAAACCCTTGCCAAGGACCTACAACAAAGATTTATTAGTAGTTTGGATTGTTTCAAATGATCACCCCTTCCTGCAAGCACACAAGTTAGGTAAATTTTAGATCCAAAAGACTTTGTGAAAATAGGGGCCTTCAACAAAACGATTTTGCTTTCAAGACAAGCTGCACCAATTTCGTTAGCTAGATTTGCAAATGTTAGCTCAAAGTAATCCAGATCAAAAAAATAAAATTGAATGACTAAAAACCGAATCAATAAAACTCCAAAAATGAAATCAATGCACACAGATGCGGATACCCCAAACATAGACGTGACTCTCTGATGCAGACGCGCTTCTATGAAACACAGACGCGATTTTAGAACGCAGACATAGCTTCTGGACACAGACACGCCTAAAAACACCACAAACGCGACTAAGGAACACAGACGCGGTTTTTGGAATCTGCAAAAAAATAAAATACTGTCGAGGATGTAGACGCAATACAAGATGTCGCAAACGTGGCAGAAAACCAAAAACTCGATCCGAAAGTACGCGGACGTGAAAATACCAAAATACCATCAAAAATGTCAGATCTGCAACTTCAAAATACAATATCTGCAACAAGGATGTTAAATGCAAAAGGGACAAGAGTCCCACCGGGCGTGCCAAAATGTTTACAGTGAAATGGATACAACAATAATAATGTTGGAAGACTAAATGAATTCAACCACAAAAACCCTAGCCTAACAACAACAAAGATCCACCATAACATATGAAGATTACCTAAGACAATGCAAATCAAATGAAATCACAAAGATTATACCATCACATGTCCAATAGGGTTTGAATCTCCATTCTTCCTATCTCCATTGATCTTGCTTGATATATTTGCTCTCAGATTTTATGTGTGCACAAGAGCTCAACAAAGAACGGAAATATGGTTGTAAGTAGGATCACATATCAAAAGCGTAGTGTAGTCAAATGCATAATTGAATTAGCCAGGTAGGGTTTGATAATGAAGGAAGCATCTCCTTATATAGAAGACACTATATGAAATGGAGGGATAAGATTGAGAGGTGTAAAAGATAAATGGCCGGCTATGATTAGAGGGTAGGTAGAGGAAATAATAAAATAATGAAAGGGGTAGGTAGTGTATGAATTAAGAGATGAATGACATGTGTCATGGGTAGAAAAGGTTAATGAATTAATAAAATAAATAAAGATTTATTTAATTAATAGAAGAAGTGGGATCAATTAAATAAATAAAAGTATTTATTTAATTTAGGAAAAGGATAATTTAAATAAATAAATATATTTATTTAAATGAGAAATAAGGCTAGAAGAGGATAAATGAATTAATTAAATAAATAAAGATTTATTTAATTAATAGAAGAATTAGGCTAAAATAATTAAATAAATAAAATATTTATTTAATTAGACTGGACAATTTTAGGTGTCTACAATTACTATAGTATTATATTAAATATATTTTTTTATTAAAGATTAAAGATTACAAATTATCATATTGTTATATTAAATGTCTTTGATGTTGCGTCGTGATTGCTACTAGCATACATATATTAAATAGTATATAAAATATATCAAGAGATATCCTTCCCGAGGTGCCCATTTTGATTAAATTGTAAGGTGGAATAGGTGCATTGAGAAGGATATCTCTTGACATATTTTATATATATTATTATTTAATATATGTATGTTAGTTTGCATGATAATATTATACATACATGTTACATTTTATATGTAAAATATATAATTAGATAATATAATATAAATTATTTTATGTAAAAGTAATTTTATTCATACTACATTACTCACAATTTACTTAATATATTACTCATGAAATTACTTACAAACACATGTAAAAGTAAATTATTCATGCAATATTACTGACAAATATATGAGTGAAATCACACACACACACACACATACACATTGTTGGGCATTGCTGTTGCTAGGATATGTTGTTTCCATTGATGTCAACATATTCCTGTGATTTATTGCTTCGGTGATTATAGATTGATTTATTGGGATCATGGTTTGGTGTATGGAGTATTTCTAGTATCATTATATCTTTCTGTATTGGTTTTGGTGATCTGGAAAGCTTAATTGATCATATCATATGATCCGATTGGTAGTTTGTTTTTCTAATCAGTGCTTTGCAAAGTTTAGTATTTCCTCCGGTATATTCCGGTGTGATTAGATCTTGACCCAAGTTTTTGGGAGATTGTTTGGGATGGTCTTGTGTATCTTCATTTCAGATGGATTGTGATTTGATGGTCCACAATTTATCTTTCTTCATGTTAGTTACTGCTGTTTGAGAGGTTTAGATGTTGATCGATGAAGATTTGATAAGTGGTGTTGGTGCAGTTGTTACTGATGATTCTAACGTGTTTTCTGGTGTTTCCTAATTGTGTCCTATTTGTTTTGATGACCCACATTGATCGTTGTGCGAGTTCTTGATGATTTTGCTAAACCGGTGATGTTCTTCGTGTTATGCATTATACCTGGTGGTGTAGCATGTTGTGGTTGATCTTGGTGTGATATCCAATGGTGATGAGCATTTGGAGATTTTATTTAGGTCCATGTTATGTCATGCATATCATTATATTGGTTCCATGGTCGATCTTTGTATCGTGTGATGTAATTTTGTAATTGTGAGTTGAGGGTTTAGCCAACCTGGTTGTTAAGGTTGATGAATTGTATAAATAGGTGGTATATTCATGTAATTTAGGCATCAAGGTTGTGTTTGCATTATCAAAGAGTGATGTATGTGCAAACAAGGGATTCATCCTTCGATGTGGTGTATTGAGTTGAGATTGGTGTTGTAGAGCAAGCATATGAGCTTAATCAGAACTATCATCAGGGATTAGTAGATGCTATTATTGCAGTTCATTTGATTTTGGATTGTTGTTGAACATTTTGTAAGTTAGTGAGACTTCCTTGTAAGGTAGTGAACCTTCCTTGAGGGTTGTAGCCTTCTAGGTTATTGTATCTTGAGCTGTAAGCTCTAGGCAGTGTGCCTGAATGCAAATGCATTCCCCATTGTAATATTTACACATACTACTGTAGAGTATCATCTTATTGTGGGTAGGTTCCCACTGTGGTTTTCCCTTAACTAGGTTTTCCACATCAAAATCTTGGTGTTGTGGGTTGTGCTATCAATTTTCTTATCTTTGTTGTTGTTGCAGTTTATCAGATTTGTGATTGTGGTTAAGTTTGTCAATCTGGTGAAAACTGATTCACCCCCCCTCTCAGTTTTCCTTCGTTGTTGTTGCCAAAAATTGGTATAAGAGATAGATACTCTCAAAAGAAGCTTAACCGCTTGAAGAGATTTGAGATGGCAACTAGAAGTGGAAGTGTTATCTTTAAGAAGGAGAGTCCGAAATTTGATGGAAGTAACTATGCTATATGAAAGAACCGAATGGAGGTGCACTTGAGATGTCTTGGAGAAGATTATTGGAAGATTACAAATAATGCCTATTAAGTTCCTATGAATGGACTCGTTATTGCTGATGAGATCAAGGAAGCTGAAAATAACATTAGAGCAAAGGAAGCATTGTTGAGTGCCTTGACAGATTCTGAAATGACTGATGTGATGGGACTTCAGACTGCACATGAGATCTGGGAGAAACTTGAGACCTTGTATGAAGGAGATAAACAAGTCAAAGTTGCTAAGTTGCAGAGTTTGAAAGGGAAGTATGAGATGTTGAGGATGGGAGAAGATGAGAACATAAACTCCTTTATGGCTAAGGTGAATGAACTTGTCTTAGGTATCAGATGTGCTGGTGGAACCCTTGAAGAAGATGAAATTTTTGGTAAGGTGCTGAGATCATTGCCTCTTGCTTACAAGCATAAGGTAGCTGCTATTGAAGAGATCCAGAGTGTGACTACTGTGACAAGAGATATGTTGGTTGGAAAGATCGCTGCATTTGAACTGAGCAAATTTGGTGAATCACATGGAAAGTTTGAAACAACATTTAGAGCATCTGTATCCGAAAAGCAGAATTATGTTCCCAATGAATGCATAATATATAGGAATATGAAAGAGAGAGAAGAGAAATGAAAGAGCAAGAAAGAGAATCAGAGGAGCTTGAAGCATTGATTGCTCAGAGATTGCCTAAGGGAGCTGGTAAGTATGATGGAAAATTGCCTTTGAAATGTTTCTCTTGCAATAATATAGGACATTTTTCTTCTATATGCCCAGAGAGAATGTATAAATATGATAGGCATGATAAATTTGATAAGCATGATAGAAATGATAGATATGAGAAGCACACAAAGTATGATAAACCTTACAAGCCTAACTGGAAGTATAAGCATCTAAAGAACTGTTATTATGCTACTGATAAAGGTGTTATAGATGAAGAATTAGAAGGAGATGAAGTTGTGTTTATTTCTATCAAAGAAGATGGACCAGTACTTGTTGATTCTACAAGCAGCACTATTGAGGAGAAAGATCTAGCTACTAAAGTTGAAGGGAAAGATGAATGGGTGATTGACAACAGTTGTTCACATAATATGACCGGTGATAAAATAAAATTTGTGAATATGAAAAGATATGATGGTGGAATAGTAAGATTTGGAGATGGCAAAGCCCGTGTAATTCATGGTAGAGTTTCTATTTCCTTTGATGGTAAGCATAACACTAATGATGTCTTGTATGTTGAAGGTTTGAAGCATAATTTTTTAAGTGTTGGACAGATGGTAGACAAAGGTTATGATTTGCAATTCAAGAATGAAAAATGCAAGATCCTTAATGCCTCTGGTATAGAGATTGTATCAGGAACTAAGACTGAAGATAATATCTTTTATTTGAATGCTGGTGAGTAAAGTTGTTTGATTGCTCAGATTGATGAAAGTTGGTTGTGGCATAGGAGAATGTGTCATGTTAATTTTGATTCAATGATTAAGATCAATTCTACTCAAGCTGTTAGAGATTTGCCTAAAATTGTTAAGCCTGCTAATCAGGTATGTAAGGAATATCAAATGGGAAAGCAAACAAGAATCTATTTCAAGAGTAAGCAGTATACATCTGATGGATTGTTAGGTCTTGTGCATACAGATGTATGTGGACCTACAAACATTAGAAGTGTGCGCAATGACATATATTTTATGTTGCTGATTGATGATTATTCTAGAATGATGTGGGTTGTCTTTTTGAAGGAGAAATCAGAAGCATTAGATAAATTCAAGATATTCAAAGCAAAGGTTGAAACTAAGACAAGATTGAAGGTGAAATGTCTAAGATATGACAGAGGAGGATAATTTTGTTTCGGTGAGTTTGATTCATTCTGTGAGAAGCATGGGATTAGAAGATAAATATCTACTCCTAGAACCCCATAACAGAATGGAGTTGTTAAAAGGAAGAACAAGACTGTCTTGGATGCTGCAAGGACTATGTTGATTGAAGGGAATGTTCTGAAGATCTATTGGAGAGAAGCTGTTAGCACTGCTGTTTACACATTCAACCATGTTCATATAAAAGGTGAGACCAATAAGACTTCTTATGAGCTATGGTTTGGTCATGTTCCTACTGTGAGATATTTCAAAATTTTTGGTAGCAAGTGTTATATCAAGAGAGATGAGGATATAGGAAAGTTTGATGCAAGAAGTGATGAAAGATTTTTCTTGGGATATTCAAAAAGAGCAAAGCCTACTGGTGCTACAATAAGAGATCGAGGAAGATAGTGGAAAGTGCAAATGTGAAGGTTGATTTGAACTATGGAAAAGAGATCAGAGCATGCAAATATGATGATGGCCAACATATTATTCTAACACCTATTCAGATTGAAGAATTGAAGCGAAATGATCCAATAGAGACAATTAAACTAGATATTGTTGTTTGCTGGTGGAGAGGTGCAGGAACCTGAAAATCAGAGTAATTAGAAGACCCCGAGGTATGTAAGATTGAATCATTTTGAAAACCAAATTATTGGTGATAAAAATAAAGGTGTGATGACTAGAAGGTGGCTAGTAGCTGAAGATGTATGTTTGATTTCTAAAATTGAACCTAAAGATGTTATTGAAGTTTGCAAAGATGAAAATTGGATAAAGGCTATGGAAGAAGAATTAGATCAGACTGAAAAGAACAACACATGGGAGATTGTGCCTAGACCTAAAGATAAGAATGTGATTGGTACTAAATGGGTATTCAGGAACAAATTGAATGAAGCTGGTGAAGTTGTCAGAAATAAAGCAAGACTGGTATGCAAAGGATATTCACAGAAAGAAGGAATTGATTATGAGGAGACTTTTGCTCCGGTAGCTAGCCTTGAAGTTGTTAGACTGTTGCTTGCATATGCTCCCTATAGGGATTTCAAGGTGTATCAGATGGATGTCAAGTCAACCTTTTTGAATGGTGATCTTGAGGAAGAAGTCTACATTGAGCAACCTGATTGATTTTCATTATTAGATGATGGTGACATGGTATGCAAATTGAAGAAATCTTTTTATGGATTGAAACAAGCCTCTAGAGCATGGTATGCTAGATTGGATAAGTATTTGCTGAAATTGGGATTTAATAAAGGTACTGCTAATAGTAATCTATATTTCAAGATTGAGAATGATAACATCTTAATTGTTGAAGTCTTTGTTGATGATATTATCTTTGGAGGAGATGATAACTTGAGTATGAAGTTTTCTAGTGATATGCATAAAGAATTTGAGATGTCTCTGATAGGAGAGATGAAATTTTTCTTAGGTTTGCAGATTTCATAGACTCGAAAAGGTATTTTTATATCTCAAACTAAATATGTGAAGGAATTGCTGAAGAAATTTTGGCTAGAAGACTCCAAACCGGTTGGAACTCCTATGATGACTGGTTGCAAATTATCTAAAAATGATGAATCTCCGAAAGATAATCAATCTTTATACATATCTATGGTTTGTGGATTGTTATATCTTACTTAGACTAGACCAGACATTATGCATGCTATGTGCATGACTGCTAGATATCAAGCTAATTTGAAGGAGAGTCATGTCACTGCTATAAAAAGGATATTCATATACTTGAAAGGAATTGTGGATTATGGTTTGTGGTATCCAAGGAATGATGATTTATGCTGCGTGCTTACACTGATGTTGATTGGGCTGGTGATGTTGATGACCGGAAGAGTACCTCCAGTGGTTCTTTCTTTTTGGGTAAGAAATTGGTTTCATGGGTGAGTAAGAAACAAGATTCAATGTCCTTATCTACTGTTGAAGCTGAGTACATTGCTGCTGCTAGTAACTGCACTCAGGTAGTTTGAATGAAGCAAATGTTGAAGGATATCAGAGTTATCTATGATAAACCTGTCATATATTTTGATAATTCTAGTGCTATTAATATGTCAAATAACCTGCTGCAACATTCAAAGACTAAACCTCTGTCAATCAAATATCATTTCGTGCTCGGGAAAAAGTCAGTGAAGAAGAAGTGAAGCTAGAATATGTATTTACAAAGGAACAAATTGCTGATATTTACCAAGCCTTTGCTTGTAGATAAATTTGTCTATTTGAGAGACAAGTTAGGGGTATCTACCCCTCTTGATGAGAACTCAATGCAATGAGTTGCATAAATCTGGTGGACTTCACAAGCTTATCTTTTTTTCGGATTGATTAATTTATGCTGCTCCTCTGGTGGAGTATTTTGTTTGAGGTTGGATTGGTTATGTGTATTTGGGGGAGAGAATCATGATTTTTTTATCAATGGGGGAGAGTAAGTTTGGTTTTATGTTTTGAGCATATTTGACATTCCTGTCAAAGGGGGAGAGAAGCATGTGAAAAACTATTTTATTTGCTTGATCTTAGGGGGAGTTTGTTGGAGATGTTTTCTTTCTTTGCATTGATTATTTTTCACACTAATATGTTGACATCAATACCAAAGGGGGAGATTGTTGGGCATTGCTACTGCTAGGATATGTTGTTGTCATTGATGTCAACACATTCCTATGATTTATTGCTTCGGTGATTGTAGATTGGTTTATTGGGATCATGGTTTGGTGTATGGAGTATTTCTAGTATCATTATATCTTTCTATATTGGTTTTGGTGATGCAAAAAACTTATTTGATCATATCATATGATTCGGTTGACAATTTTTTTTTTGATTAGTGCTTTGAAGAGTTCAGTATTCCCTTCGGTATATTTCAGTGTGATCAGATCTTGAGCTGAGTTTTTGGGAAATTGTTTGGGATGGTCTTGTGTATATTCATTTTAGATAGTTCATGATTTGGTGCTCCACAAGTTATCTTTCTTCATGTCAGTTACCGATGTTTGAGAGGTTTAGATGTTGATTGATGAAGATTTGATAAGTGGTGTTGGTGCAACTGTTACTGATGATTCTAATGTGTTTTTTGGTGTTTCCTAATCATTTCCTATTTGTTTTGATGATTAGCATTGATTACTGGGTGAGATCTTGGCGATTTTGTTGAACCGGTGATGTTCTTTGTGTTATGCAGTATTCTTGGTGGTGTAGCATGTTGTGGTTGATCTTGGCATGATATGCAGTGGTGATGAGAATTTGGAGATTGGATTTAGGTCCATGTTATGTCATGTATATCATTATATTGGTCTGGTGGTCGATATTTGTATCGTGTGATGTAATTTTGTAATTGTGAGTTGAGGGTTTAGCAGACCTTGTTGTTAAGGTTGATGAATTGTATAAATAGGTGGTATAGTCATGATATTTAGGAATCAAGGTTGTGTATGCATTATCAAAGAGTGATGTATGTGTGAACAAGGGATTCATCCTTCGGTGTGGTGTATTGAGCTGAGATTGGTGTTGCAGAGCAGACATATGAGTTTAACCAGAACTGTCATCAAGCATTAACAGATGCTGTTATTGTAGTTCATTTGATTCCGGATTGTTGCCAAAATATTTTGTAAGTTAGTGAGACTTCCTTGTAAGGTAGTGAACCTTCCCTGAGGGTTGTAGCCTTCTAGGTTATTGTATCTTGAGCTGTAAGCTCTAGGCAGTGTACCTGAATGCAAGTGCATTCCCCGTTGTAATATTTACACATACTACTGCAGAGTATCATCTTATTGTGGGTATGTTCCCACCATGGTTTTTCCCTTAATCAGGTTTTCCACATCAAAATCTTGGTGTTGTGTGTTGTGCTATCAATTTGCTTATCTTTATTATTGTTGCAGTTTATCAGATTTGTGATTGTGGTTAAGTTTGTCAATTCGATGAAAATTGATTCACCCCTCTCTCAGTTTTCCTTCATTGTTGTTGCCAATACACATATATATAGTTAAGACGATTTTGACTACAACCACGGGAAACTTTCAAACAATAAAAAGTTTGCAAGGGAATAAAAATTACATAGGGGAAATAGATGCAAAATATAGGAGTAACAATTGGCTCTGACTGGGGACCAGGACCATGAGGGACTAAGGAATGAACCTAACATCTTTAGTTTCATAGACCAACTAACAAAACAAAGACAAAACTACAACAAACCACTACCAAACAAACAACACACCAAAATTCTATGTACAAAGCAGGAGGATGCCTGCTTACAACTAATAAATCTTTAAATCCTCCCCATTATAGGACAGGGGAAGGGTAGTTCCATCAGGATATTCAAGTTTAAATGAGTTAGGGCCCAATACCTGATTAATCATGAATTGTCCCTTCTAAAGATAATCAAACTTCCCATGCGCCCCCTTTGGTTCTTTGCATATGTTCGAGAGAAAAACCTGATCTCCTAGCATGAACTTTCATGGTCTAGCTCTGTGATCAAAAAATTTCTTTACCCTAACTTGATGTGCAGTGATATGGTCAACCAACTCCTGCCTCTCTTCCTCAATTTTTGGAAGGTACATAATTCACTTCTCTAGAGCACTTTGAAAAAATTCATCTTCAATTACCTTCTGCAATCTAGTTGTAGACAATTCGAGAGGCAAAGACAATTGAGCGTCAACCCCGTATACCAGTTCAAATGGCGTCATACCTATGGCCCTTTTTGGTGAGGTCCTATCTGTCCATAATGCTTCATATAGCCTTTTATGCCAATCCTTCGCATTTTTGGTCACCAATTTCCACATTATAGAGATCAAATTCTTATTGCTAGATTCAGCCTGACCATTTCCCTGTGAATAATAATCTGAAGAATGGGACAAAAGAATACCATGATCATAAAAAAACATGCTTAGTTCTTCCGAGGAAAAAATTGTGGCATTATTAGTTATAGTTTTTTGGGGAATACCAAACCTAGTCAGGATATTCTCTTTAAGGAAGTTACAAACAATTTCTGAAGTAGTCTTGTTAACAGGAACTGCTTCCATCCACATTGTAAAATAATTTGTAGCTATGAGAATATGAGTGTGACTGACACTTGATGGGGGGTTCAATGGGCCAATAAAATCTAAACCCCATTGCTTAAAGGGTTCATCTATGATCACCGGCCTTAATGACAACACATCTAATTAGGGCTTTCTTGAGAACAACTTACATTTTTCGCATCTTGCGACCCATCTGTATGCATCTTTAAACATGCCTGGCCAGTAGTAACAACTCCCGAGGATTTTAAAAGCTGTTGTTGTTGATGAATAGTGTCCTCCACATGCTTCACTGTGGAAATCTTTTAGAAGCTTTTCCTACTGCTCCTTGTCAACACACCTCAAGAATGCTCCATCCAAGCCTTTCTTATACAAAATATCATCAATGATCAAATATTTAGTTGCCTTCATTCCAAGATTTCTCTTTTCTTTAGGACCTAAATGCTCAAGGTATTCTCCATAAGTTAGGTAATAGGCCACATCAGTGAACCATTCATTTTGCAAGCTAAAAAATAGGGTTAGAGGCAGTTCTTCTTTTTCATCTTTATTTTTAGCTATCAAATGACATAATCCTTGCCCTCAAATTAATTTGGTTGGCTTAATATCCAAGTTAAATTCTTGAACCTTTGAAACCTAGGCTATTCTATTGTTTATCCCCACCTCCTGCTGGGTCAAAATACCTTTCACCATAGGATTTGACACAAAAATAATTGAATGAATATGCAAAATATAATACCTAAAGTGCTTGACAAATTTAAACACCGCAAAGGCCCACTTTTCAATTAATGAATAATTCAATTCATGCTTCTTGAGCAGGATGCTCATGAACGTGATATGGACTTCTTCATTTAACTCATTCTTTTGCAAAAGAATGCCAAACATTGTGTGTTCTAAGATATTGCGTGTTCTGAGGCATAGAAATACATGATGAAATCCTTTTTGAAATCAAGATTAATTAGAGTTTTAGCCCGAGAAATTGCCTCCTTTACCTCCTCAAAGGATTTATTTGCTTCTTCCTTCCATTTGAAAACTTTCTTTTCACTCATCATAGCTACAATGTGTTTGGTGACTTCGGTGAAATATGACACATATCTCCTAAGAAAAATCACCTGTCCAAAGAATGATTTGATATTGCTTCTGTTTGATGAAAAAATCAATCGTTGAATAGATTTTACTCGATCAAGATCAATTTTAATTCCATCTTGTGAGACTATATGCCCTAATAGCCTCCCCTCTGTAATGCAAAAAACTGATTTCTTTGGATTCAGAGAGATACCATGATCTCTAAACCTTTGCAACACAGTCTCCAAATCTTTTAGGTGATTTATCCTCCTCTTAGAAAATACTATCAAATCATCTAGATAGATAACTATAGTCTTACCAATGAGGTGACCAAATGAGAGGTTCATTGCCCTTTGGAAAGTTGCTCCAACGTTTATTAGACCGAATGGCATGCGGTTATAGGTGAAAGTTCCCCAAGGTGTCTTGAAGGTTGTTTTGTGTTGGTCTACTTCCGCCATGCTTATCTGGTTGTAGCCAAAAAATCGTCGAGCATTGACATCATTTTTGATCTAGCAACAATTTGAAGAATATGATCCATTGTTGGTAACATGTAATTGTCTTTTAAACTAGCCTGGTTCAAGTTCCATAAATCCACACAGATCCTTATCTTTCCATTTTTCTTGCGAATCTAGACAATGTTTTCCACCCAGGTTGAATGATGAATGGGATAGATAATCCTTGCCTGAAGCATCTTATCCATTTCTTTGAAAATTGCATCTGCAACCTTGGGATTATAATTTCTCAACTTCTATTTGAAAGGAGCCACCCAGGTTTGAGAGGAATATGATGTTGAAACTAGCCACTTCTAAAATATTTCAAATCCTCATAAGACCATGCAAAAACATCTAGGAGTTTCTATAACAATTTAATGAACAAACATCTTTCCTTGTCGGTACAACACTTGCCTAAATTAACCAACTTTGGGTTAGTTTCATCACCTATATTTACTTTTTCATAGTCTCCTGAGTTACAGGTACTTTGAGAACTAGATTTTTTAACATACCTGTCATTGCAATCAAAGAGGCTTTCTAAGGATACCAGACCTTTTGAAATTCGATTTGCCTTCGACTGCATAACTTCCTTTTTAGAACCTTCTCCTGAATCTGAGCAAAATTCATTACATTCATTCTCAGACCCTTCAAAGAAGGATGAGGCAAACATCTCAACATTTTGCAAGAAATTATTGATATGTTTATCACTCTCAAACATCGACCAGAAATTAGAATTAGCCGGAACATTGGGGCGATACCACTTCAATCCTATTAACATCTGCACCAAAGTCTGGGTGTGGGAGTAATAAAGAAGCTGAAACTGCCAAGGAGTTTGCATGAGAATTTTGGTTTTTGGGAATTGCCTCAATTGAGAAAGCATCAAAATATTCCATCTCATCCCATACCCTATTCCTATAATGTCTAAGCTTTTCATTCTTTACTGAGAAGAGATTTTGTACTTGCTTGACAATTAATTCTGCATCACCTTTGATGCTCAAAAAACTTGATTCCTCTTTTCTTAGCCTGTTTGAGTCCCAACAATAAGGCCTCGTATTCTATAGTATTATTAGTGTTTTTGAATTCCTACTTAAATGAAAAAGGAATCTTTTCACCTTTTGGAGAAATGAGCACCACTCCAACATCAGATCTAGCTGATGCACAACTTCCATCAAATTCCATCACCCGTACACCAACAATAGGGTCTAACACATCCTTCGATGTTTTCTTCATGTCATCGGAGATAAGCAAATAATTGCCAAAATCACATTCTTGATACAATATTTGAGATTTTGGCTCCGGTTGAAGGGCAAGTTTTTGTTTACCAATGGGAATTAATGCTTGAGACCAATCCATCTTGATTTCTCCTCCCAGATCCTTACAAAAAGTTCTACTTAGCAGCATGCCATAATTTGCAGGAATAACAACTACTAGAATAGTCAATTTCACTATTTTGCTAGAATGTACCACTAGAGCAACTTGAGCATCTTTGATTTGGCCAAGCAAAGGGACTTGCTTTGAGTCCATTGAATAACACATTCTAAAGGTTTTAGTGAGGGAAAAGCCTAATGATTTAGCAACTGAAGAAGGCATGATGTTATCTGATGCTCCTGAATCAATGATACAATTGTTGAGTTTATAACCTTTAATAAACAAAGATATATAGAAAGCTTCAAGCTTTTGATCTAATGCTAAAGGTGGTTCATCTAGTTCATTAGCTAATACCTCTGGAATCCTTTCAGATGATTCTGCAGGTTCAGTAGACTTCCTAACCTGTGAGGACTCAGGATTGGCTAACAATGACTGATTAGGTTGCAACTGAGAGGTTTCCACCTACACATATTTAACTAATTTATCTAGCTCTTTAGGCTTCCACCTAAGGTATTCAGCGGGGGGTATCTGAATTTTAGAAGTCTTAAAAAATTCAACAATATCAAAAGAAGTATCAGGATCAGGGTGCTTTAGTATCTGAACCTCTTGAACTCTTGAACCACTTTCAAAGTTTCGGTTCACTAGTTCTTTATCTTTGGCTAAGGTTTCAGGAAATGTTGAATTGCCTGCATTTTTAGGTTGACACTAATTTCTAGTAGGGATTGCACAAGAAGGATCTTCAAGGGTCACCAATATATCTCCTCCTCTTTTTGAATCTGACTTGTACTCCAAGAAGTTTATTTCAGAGTCGCTAGGTTGCCCGAAGATCTCCTCTTCCTGACCAATCTCACTTATTACTCCTCTTGTATTCATCATTTATGCATGTTGCACCATTTCTAGATAAGAATTACCATCATGATCATCGATTAGGTGGAAAACACACATGTTACCTTTAGGTTGTGGAGCTTCAATTACAAATCTCTACTGAGCTAGAGGCAATTGTAAGGCCTTGTTTTGATTAGTAATTATTCTTGGAATATCTTGATAAGGCCATGGTTAAGAAGTGCTAGCCTTTGGAAATTGTATTTTGGGAGCTATGAAATCATTCATTAATCTTTGTACTACAGGGTTTGAAGAAGTAGAGGGTTGTGTGCTAGCTACTTGAGCTTCTCTCTTCCATTTTCCAGTATTAATTAGGTCATCTTGTAACTCAACAACCAACATTTTGACATTGGATAGAGTTGCTAGTCTTTGTCTCCGAATTAAGAAGCTTATTTATGAAGGCATGGAATTTATGAAGAAACATTTCAGATTGTCATCTAAAGGCTTCTGATTTGTAGGAAATTTATGGACAATTTTATCAAACCAGCCACAAAATCTCTCATAGAATCAGGAGTTTCTTTCTTTAATTGGGCCAAATGGGATAAAAGAGAATGTTCATCTTCAACCACCTTAAAACTAGCCTCAAAAACCTAGTTTTCAAATCTTGCCAATTTGTGGTTGCAGCATTTGGCAAGTGGTAGAACCAATCCACCACTATCTTGGTTAATGTCTGCACAAATAGTCTCATTGCCACATCTTCATGATAAATGGATATCACACCACATGAAAAATTAAATGCATTTAAATTCTCATCAGTTGAGACCTTCCCACCACCACTAAACTTGGGCAAATGATCCCTTGTTGCTTTAGGTAAAACATTCAAATTAAGACCAAGATTTAGCGGTCCTACTGTAGGTCCCCAAGGATTGTTAACGACCATTGGAATAATGATATTAAGAGGTATGGGGCTAATTATTCCAGGTAAAGAAACACCATCTAATATTAGGGTTTGATAAATGGGAGATATAGGTGATGGAGAAGAAGGGAAAGGAGGTCTACTTCTGGTTCATCTTCTAGGTGTAAAGGAAGCTTGAAAGTTCAGATTTTGCAATTCTTGGAAAACTGGGTCAAATACTCCCTCACACCTCTGAGACCTAGTGTATCTTCTTGGCTCCAGTCAGTTCATAATTCACAATTTCTGTAAAGAAGAACAAAACATAGATAATTCACAAGACAACCTATAGATCTTGTAATCAGGTGACTATTCTTGATGTTTGACTCCGCAACAGAGTCACCAAAAATCTGTTGGTTAACATATTTTCCCTTCCTTAATTTAACAGTGAATGACTCATGTATGTCCATTTTGAAAGGTAAATGAAACCAACAGTTGGGTGAACTGATTATTGGTTTACCCTCTGCATAAGGGTGCGAGTTCCCGTATGATATTCAATGAATTTTTAAACATAAACTAACATTAACTTCACTTTTAACCAGAATGCAAGAAATGCTTTCCACATTCATTTGTCAACACCATATGAATGCTACAAAGATAAATACTATATATGCAAATCCCACAAACTTACAATCAAATCATTTCCACTTCACAAAACTACCCTTGTTAATAAAATCAAAATATCATGGACTCTGATCCAGTCTCCTCATGCCTCAAAGAACAAGGGGGATCAGAATATCCAAGCAAAGAGCTAATAATGGATTCTATTCATTAGACTCATTCACAAACATTCATTCATATTGATAAATGGATAATCAAGAAGGTAAAAAACATGAATCCCAATAGAGATTCACTTTCCAAATTTAAACACACAAATTTGAAAACAGTAGAAACCATATCATTTCATTCACAGATAAATTGTCTTCATTGAGAATCCATAACATGTCAAAAGAAACATAGTCTTCTAGTTTCAGACCCTTCCAAAGTCTTATGAAAATGCATATATAGCCACAACCTAGCCAACAATTAATGAGGGAAACACAAAATTTTTACTTTCCGCCCCATAGTTTCAAAGTAGTTTTTAAAATAGAAAAAACTAAACCCAGTATTCCCAATGGGAAAAAGCCAAGAATAAATATTAAGAAGACATCTGGCCAAGCTGAGAGGCACTTTTATTGGCTTCAAGAGACGTGGCAGTGGTGGCTTTCTTCCAATCTACATGAGTTGCAGAGAACTTCCAAATAAGCGTAGAGTGTGCGAGATCGATATGGGCGATCCTTTGTTTCCACACTTCTTTTTCTCTGCGGACTTGCTCCATCTGATTAGCGTGATTTACCAAGTGTTTGATGTAGAGGAATAACATGGATTCAATTTTGGTTGTGACTGATAGATCACTTGAAACCAATGCTTTCGCCTCCCTCATATAATTGATCTTATCCTCAAATGATTCTATTATTACTTCAATTATTTTGATGGTCTTTCCATCTTCTTTTAAGCACTTAATTCCGATGCATTTGAGGTCATTCTGCATTGATGTGATCAATTTAGCAAGGTGATTCATCAACTTAGCCAATTCACCATATGCCTGTTGTATTACGTAATTTCTCCATTCTATATTCTTTTTACAGACATAAAGAATATTATCATCAACACTTGGCACAAGTTTTTCATTCAATAATTTCATCACCCCATGTGTCTACACCTCTTGCATATGCACTGCTACTGCTGCCCATTTAGATTCCTTCTTTTTCCAACCTATGATTTCTATCTCCAATTCCTTCATAACCAACTAAGTGTTTTAATATACCTTTCTCTAGTTAATGAACTATTATGTTCCTGACTTACGAACTCCCTCAAGCCAATCCATGAAAACTTCAGTAATCATTCTGCATTTTTGAATCTGCTCAAGGGCGTTCTGATTTGTCGATGATTTAGGGTTGAAGGAATATGGTATTTGAGACAGGGGTTGTAGATATGAACCATTGATTGCTTCTATGTACTCTATCACATGTCTCAATGTCTCTTTCAGTTCCTGCTTAGCTTTCTCATCTTTCTAGGTCTGAGTGACAATTCTTTTGGTCGATGCCTCTGAATGATAGACATCTGCTACCCTTGTTCCCGCTCCAAGGTTTACTTTTTTGATGGAAAATTCTTTTGATGGACTTCCTGTAGCTGCATCTATGTTAGGACGAGCAATTTCTACTGTCCAATTCTTAGTATCTTCATCAAAGTCTATTTTTGACATGGTCTTTAATCTCTTAGTCTTTGGAGTTCTTCCCAGAATTTTGTTGACCATATCATCTATTGGTACCAAGACATGAACTATGTTCCTCTTCTTGCTAATCAAGGTAGCGTCTAACCAATGAGGGTGCTCACTACTAGTTTATTTTTTAGTCTGATCTTTCGCTGGACCAGAAGTGGGTACCATCATGTAGTTTGACATATCAATCTCCTCTGCTTCCAAGCCTTCTGTATTACTTGCTTCCAAATCGGTTATTTGGAGCTCCCTCTTTGCCATTGTTTTCTCAAATTCAAGGGACGAGGCTAAGTCTATAATCAGCTTAGGTTTCTTCTTGCCTTTCCCTCTAGTTTTGGATCTTGTAATCCTTGGGGTTGACCGCTCTTCCAATGAGACCTTGGCACTACTAGCTTCTATCTTAACCCTTGAATCGCCTGCAAGATAAAGCCCAGTACGTTGGTTAGATAAAAATTTTTGGACTAGAACAAGGTTTCTTCTGATGGTTAATTTTCCAAGTCTCTGCCACCTTAACCATTGTTCAGTCCCGCGTATGACTAGGAAGGATGTGACTCTTATTTGATCTTACTCATCTTGATTCTAATCAATTTTAGAAACGAAGTCCCCTATACAACCTGTGTATAGTGGGGGTCCACCAAGTCTTCCCTTGTATCTTCAACTTCCGAGATGTTTATCTGCAATCCAAAATAACTTATCTAATGCATAGTGAACTGAGAGAACATTCTCCTATGTACTTCAAATTCATCGGCACAAATTGCCCAAAAATCCTCTAGTTCAGGAATATGACTGAACCCATCTCTAAGAACCAAATTCTCTCGTGCATATCCCTTACTATCAAAGTTTTGTCAGGGAACATAGTATTTAAGATTTAACTTCTTGAGATCAACCTCTAGATTTAGTGCGTTCGACAATGTTTTGCAAATATAGTGGCCTAGCTCCACTAGAAATACAACTCCATAATCCTTCTTTTCTACATTCGTTTTGTCAATATGAGCTAATTGCTGACTGATTTCTGTTAACACAAATTGATCCATGCATACTTGGGAAGCCTCATGGGTTCACCCTCAAAACTGCCAACCCTAACATATGTGAACCAAGGAAATTGAATGAAATAACTCCCATAGGAGCTAACCAATTGTTTTGCTTCCTCAAACATACGCTGGTTCACATTCTCCTGCAACTCAACAATCAACCTGCCAATAAACACATCATGAACCCGCCTAAAATTTTCATGACACCTCTTCACTTGTAAATGCCAGTAATAATCATAAATTATCATATCATCAACAAAAGTTTCATGATATAACCCAAGCCATGGCCTAATGTGGGCTAAACAATAAAACAAGTATGAAGACATGTATAAATTCTTGCTTCCCAGAATATTACTCAAACCTTCATGAAGTCCATCTGCAATCATGCTTGCCTACTCAATGTACCTATTTTGGTCTAAAATTACTTGGATAAAGAAATACATCCAATCCTCCCAAAAGAAGGCCTGTTGGCTACCTTTAACCCTATGCAACAAAATCACAATGTCCCTAACCTCCTTTATCATATGTTCCTGAGTTAAAGGTTTTGGAAGCTTGGAACCTACCTTTTGAAATTTCAACAACCAATTCCTTCTATATTGGGGTTTCTTCTCGCTTTAATAGCCATAGGAAGAGGTGATGGTCCAATTTTCGTAGGCTTCTCGGGCATGAATTTTAAACACAACCATAATGGTTTCTCTATTCAAATTTAATAATAATCCACCATTGGCATCCCTAATGCACCTATCCACCGCATCATACCCATTCATACACTCCAAAACCAATTCTGGACACAGTAGAGTAGGCAGGAAGACAACAACTGCTATAAGATCACTATCCACAATCCTTTGTATCATGGGAGAATTGGCAGGGTTTCTATCTCTTTCCATAAACTCCTCAAGGTCAACACAAGCTAGAGATGTATCACCAAACTCTAGGAGAGAAGTAATGAGATTGGCTTTGATAACCATTTTGGGAGGTACCGACCTTATTTTGACATTTCAACCACTTCAAGACTAAACTACAGAAAACAAATAAACCCAGAACCATCACAACAGGAAACCTAAAAAAATATTCTT
Source organism: Cryptomeria japonica (assembly GCF_030272615.1). Lineage (NCBI taxonomy): Eukaryota > Viridiplantae > Streptophyta > Pinopsida > Cupressales > Cupressaceae > Cryptomeria > Cryptomeria japonica. Next base: position 152,290,994 of record NC_081405.1, on the reverse strand, counting down.
TTCTATATGTGAAATGAAATAGATGGCCAAGACTAAACTCACTTGTCATAAACTGAGCCGCTTTCGAGCTTGAGAAGCAAAGAATTACCTTTCCTTCACTGAATTGTTTGTTTTCTAATTTGGCTTTTCAAACAAGTTTTAAAGTACTTTGATATGATTAGCATGAAATTCGGTGACACGATCCCCATACTACTTATACGTGCAAGATAACTTTGAAAAGACAATTCCTGACACATGCATTAATTACGCATCACTTCGTGAAATTACCTATCAAAGTAATGATTACTTTCTTGCTTGTCATAAACTGAACTCACTTGTCATAAACTGAGCCACTTTCGAGCTTGAGAAGCAAAGAATTATCTTTCCTTCACTGAATTGTTTGTTTTCTAATTTGGCTTTTCAAACAGGTTTTAAAGTACTTTGATATGATTAGCATGAAATTCGGTGACACAATCCCCATACTACTTATGCATGCAAGATAACTTTGAAAAGATAATTTCTAACACATGCATTAATTACACATCACTTCATGAAATTACCTATTAAAGTAATGATTACTTTCTATTTTGAAAAGTTACGACCTGCTCAGAAAAGCACTTCAAGTGCTCGAAATATTCCTTTATGGAACAATGATGCCCATCTTCTTACATCATGTCTTGCTTGATCTTTGGGCCTAGCGGCTGAGAACATCAAACCATGGAATTGCTGAACTGTTGAACCATAAAGGTTCATTGGTTCAAGGCTTAATTGGACAATACAAAGGACTAAGAGATTCAGATCCCAAACAAACTTGACCAACTAATGACTTCATTGAACCAATGTACCTATGAACCTTTGAACTTAACAGATTGGTTCAATGAATAAAAAGTTCAACTTTAAATTGCATGACTTACGAAATGGGGCTGAAAGACAAAGATGATTTTGACTACAACTATAGGAAACTTTAAAACAATATAAAGTCTGCTAGGGAATAAAACTTACATAGGGGTAACAAATATAAAATACGGGAGTAATAGAATGTTAAATAACATTTGGTAACGTTTGACAAAATGGGAAAGTGACAAGTCATGCAACCAGGAAATTTGGGAGATGAAAGACAAGTGGAGGAAGAGTTACATTATTGGAAATGAAAATAATCTCCCCTCTTGGTTGTGGGTTTTGAATATGCTTATTATTTAGAGGGTTTTGGTACCATTTTATCATTCATTCACTTGTTATTTTGCTAATCTATTTTCTATTCTTCAAAGGTTGTCAAACTCGAGGAGGCTCAATAATGGGATGTTTGAGGGTTTCTAGGTGGACTAAGGATGAGAGTCAAAGGTTAACTATGTTGTAGTCTCATATAGAGATTGCCATTTTGTTGAAGGTTTAGATCTAATAGTTTTATTCATGCATTTTGTTGGGTTTTTGTAGAGATTGAATTTCCATATTTTTGGTAGCATTTGATAACATAATAGTGGTTTTTTATCACTATTATTTCTTGTCGAAGATTGATATACTATCATTTTATAAATATATTACGAACTGTGCGAAGTTTCATGTAAGTTGTGTTGTTCAACAGTGCTTGCCAAAGCTATGTTTTATTTTTCCAGTTTGTAATTAATATTGAAGAACCGGTTTGCTTTGCAAATAGTTATGAAATTCATATGAAACTCTGTTATTTATGCAAATATGGTTATTTGGAAATATATCGAGTTCTATGTGTTTTTACCTCTTTTCCTTATGTTTCGAAGCAAATTCCTTAATAGTTTTGGGTGTAGTTTTAGTTTTTAGCAAAGAATCAAAGGGTTTTAAAGAATGTTAAATATGGTTTAAAATATCTCTTAAGGGTTATTACAATATGTTGCATTTGAGATATGTGTATGGATATATGGAGACTTGATTGCAATTTTGGGTTGACATGTTGATGGCATGAAGTTCTATCTAAGATGGTTTACCCTTTTTTAAGGTATCGTGAGATTGGAGGTGTTAACAACTTGTTGTAGTTGCTATTCCATATTGGTATGAATACAACATCTACTCAAAGCACTTTATATCATTTATATTTTATGCTTTTGTTCATGTAAATATTGGTGTAGTTTTCAATAGCAGTTGATATGTTTCACCTTGACATGTTCCTTTTTCTTCCATAGGTGGCATGTTGAAGGTCGTGAGTAATTTTTCTTGATGGTGGTTATCATGTCTTCTTTTGTAGGTATCTTGTTGGAGCATGAGAGCATGCATGGTGAAGATTCAAGTGATACATGATTGGGTAAGCAATGTTCATCCCTTGTTTGTGATTCCAATGGATGTATTTATAATGTACAATGTCAAGTGGGAACATGTTAGGATTAGGGTTCCATCTACCTTGTAAATCTAAAACCATATTGTAAGGTTCCAAGATCCTTGGAAAGTGTACCTTGGTACTTAGGGTGTATTGGGAAAATAATTTTTACAAGAGATGATGGGTTCCAGTAGAAATGATAAAGGTGACTTGTGGATATAAATATTTAATTAATATCTCTTCCACATATAGATGCCTAGAATAGGATAGTAAAATAAAAGTGAAGAGGACAAATGAGTGACTATTGTGATTCTCCAAGTGGGTCATTCAAAAGAGGCAGCATGTGTATCTTGGTATTCCACCTTTCGTGACATTTAATATAATGTTTTATTTCCATGTTTGTGTGCCCAAGTTGGAGAGGAAGTACTAAAGCCAAAATCACCATCCTTTCACCTTCCGAAGAATAAAATATTTATGATGTTGGAAATGAGGAGTCATCTTTGGGTGCCATGTTTGGGGCTATTTGGATATGATGAATAATTGGATGTAGATTTACTATGTAGGATCAAGGATAGGTTGGAGAATAAGGAGGTTGTTCATAGGTACAGATGTTTTTCCATGTTGGAGAAAAAGAGGAGGGTGAAAGTGTGTGACAAATTTATATATTGTTTCAAAGATAATGTTTACTTGACCTTTTTTCTTGGTGGAGTTTTTCTCGACAAGTTTTCTCCATTTAAATATTGTGTTATGTGGTGCCTTGATGTTGCTAATTTGTGTCTCTTTGCTACTATCTCATGGTGATGTTATTCTTTATATACTGTTGTTATAAGTTCACATAAGATGGTTTTATTAAGCCTGTTATGTAAGTTGATTTTTAGCACCATAAAGAAGATGTATCTAATCATGACTATTTCACATTAAGGTAACTCAATTTTTAGATTTGCATACAAAATTTAGATTTTCATATTATATTAGTCCAAGTCTTGTATCTCATCCACTGATGTTATAATTTGAGACTAAGTCTTTGATGTTAATTTATTGGATAGAATTGAAAATTTTCTAATGATAAAATTGTTGCTCCATTTCCTAGAACCAAATTTCACTCATAAGGTCAAGATTATCATCATGCAAGTTAAATGAGCTCATTAATAGATCATGGAGCATTGTAGACCAAACCAACAAGAGTGGGTTATATCTCCGATGATTCAAGCTCAACTTTGACTTGGGAGGGTATTCATGGATTATACATTAACAAGCATTGAAATCACATCAAATGAATAAATTAAAATAATGACAACCAAACCTAGCTTGATGTTTTGTTCCCAAAGACTATCATTGAACTTGTAACAACTGGTTTCCTTAAAAACTATATATAGCTAATCTAAAAATATACAATCATAACCCATATGAAATGAATTCATTTGAGGCCTATTTAAGATATATCCTATGTTATATCACAAGGTTATGAATGTGCAAAAGTTACTCCTACTCATATATTATTGGTTTACATTTTGTTTATCTTGAATGATCAAAGATTGGTCACGTTGGCTAAAGACCAATACCTATACAATAGTTTATAGAGTTACAAATAGCAAGAAAGGAAACAATGAAATAAAATATACAAGAGTTGACCTAGGTACATATGCCATCAAACTACAATCATTACACAAAGAGCATGCTTACTAATCTAAATTGTATCACTTTTTGTAGTTGAAATTATAGTGCTTGTAATATTTTATAATGTTGTAGCATTATTAAACATTCATTACATTCATGTTAGCGAGCGTGACAAGAGAAAACAATTACATCAATATATATTTACTTGAAGAAACACAAACACGGAGAAAATCCTCTACACATTATTCTTTACATGCCTCATAGATCCATTTACCTTTTACAACTAGACATAACATTTTTAAAACCCTACACAAATCCTTGCACTTGTGTAGCCTATAGTCACCACAAAAAAGGTGACCTCCTTTCAAAATGAGACTAAGAAAAAAACATATACCTCATGACCAAAACTAATTCAAAACTAAAGGTTAAAGATGTTTCCATCACAAAATTGATGATCTAGATTGAAGGAGGAAGTTTGCACTTAATTTTGGTTGGTAGGCTAGGCTAATGTCAATATTGTGAGCTATAGTCAATTATAGGAATAAGTAGGAAGTTGATGGGTGTTAATGATGTCTTATAGGGCACGACTACAAAAAGTGATACAAAAAAGTGAAAGGGAAACACATAGGAACAAGTTGAAGGTTCCCCTAGTTTCAAGAACCACTAGAATCATTGACACTTTCTTTTGTACCATTTGTTTCTTCATGCCTTAATTTTGCATTTTTAGGGGTTCCTACCCCACTAAGAACCTTGTCGATGCCGAGGGTGGTTATAGGAACCTTTAAAAGGTTTCAACTCAAGTTCTTAACTTTTCTTCTTTTGTTGGTAGTTTCATCTCCATCAAGAACTTTCAAGACAACCAATTTTTGATATTTTTTGAGTTTGAGTAGCTAACTAATGACATGGGGGGAGGCGCACATCCAAGAACACACTTTGACATGAGGATTTTCTCAAATTAATTATTAACATAGGGTCATACTTCATAGGCATACAAAAGGATGAAACTCAAGCAAAATGATATGACAAAATAATATTCCAATAGGCTTCTCTTTATGTTAAAGGTTGTAAAAATATATTAAAAGCCTAAGTTTGGGTGATTTATTGTGTCCTCCCTTATGTTTTATGTGTTTGTTAGACTTTTATAAGTTTTGGTATAGAGCTCTCTATACCATACAATATTGGATGCAGATTATAGCCACCTAAGATGTTGGCACTTCATGAAAGCACATGAGAGATCTGTAATAAATGAATAATGCTATTCTTTCAAATGATGTAAATGATAGATTACAATGGGTTTCAAAGGGGACCTATTGGTTATATAGGGAAAGGTGAATATAGGATTGCATAAGATTATTACATGTGTCTTAATCTTATAAATTGAGATAACATGATGAATATTAAATGACCTAAGAAATAACAAGAAAATGTGACAACACACTCTCTTTATCAATAACTAATCAGCTTTGGGTTTGGGGAGATCACTCTCTCTATCAAACCCTCACTCTCTCTATCAAACCCTGGAATTATTCCTTTAACATTCTTGTAAAACCTATTTATATGAGGTCATTTTGGGTTAGAATTACAAATCTACTCCTCCAAATTTGGGAGGGTTTCTATTATGAGGCCATTGGTAACTCAATTGTTATCTTCTTATTGGTTCATGCTTCAACTTCTCACATTAGTCACTCCACCTTTTCTCGCATCTTGATGATATTGACATCTCTTTACCCCTTCATGGCAAGGTAGTTTTACTAGTTGGAGAGAGGCCTTGGTCGTAGTCACTAGATTATGAGGGCCTCCTCTTCATATGTTGCTGCTTTGCTACCGATTAATTGGCTTTAAACTACTCTCTTTCACATTGGAAAAGATTTACCATCTAGTGAAAGAATGCTAATGAATATCACTTGACTATTGAGGTTCCTACCTCTTTAGAGGATAGCTCCTCCTAAGATTATACTATGTGCTTTGCATCTAGCTCAACCTCATCATCTCGTCATGCTCATACTATGGATCCTCCTACTTTGTGTTTGATTTAACCCACTATGGATCCTCATAATTTGTGTTTGATTTCACCCACTATGGATCCTTTTGATAAGTGTTCGACTCATACTCTTCCACTTTCTTTCTCTTATACTTAGTCTTCTCCTGCGATTGATAGTTGTCTCTCAACTAGACTTGTTATTCCCCCTTTGGTTGATGCTGATTACCTAGAGAGGGATTCACCTATTATTTCCCATTGCAATAGGGTTTTGGATGATTGTATTGCTTGGACTATTTTCTATAGGAGGAGAGTCTCTTCTTATTCTCTTCTTCCTCTTTCATGTGATGCAAAAGAGAAGTAATTAGTGTAGGATCAAGACCCTTGTTTCCCACTAGTTCTTTGCTTTGGTCAAAAGATTTGTAGTCTCTAGTTAGTTGTTTATTTTCCTGATCTCATGTCTTTTGAGATTCACTTCATTTGTCTTAATAATTGAACTAAAATGGGTACAAAATCTTCTTATGCTTGTCTAATCAAAACAAGTAAATGCGATAAGGTAAGATCACATGTCAACTAAGACTTCTAAAAATATTCTTAATATATCTTATGTGTAACCTAAGTAAACTTAAGTAACACAAGTGAAGAGTGTTGGGGTTAGCCAATATTTGAAAGTTTGAATTGATATACTTCCACAAGTGAACAAAACTGAGCACACTAATATGCATATCATATAAAAATTGTTGGTGTAAATAATTATTCATCATGGATATTATTACACTTACTTAAGTTTACTTAGGATTATGCATTTCATAGTAGTTTGGATATGAGACACTTGGGTGTTTGTGCCACATTGGGATAGTGTGTAGGAGAAATTCCACCTCTTATGGTGTTGATCTTGTTATTACACTATCATATCCACTTATTGTGGAGTGATAATTTCACCTTCGGTGGGTGATCCACCTCATGTGGAATATTATATTATTTCTCTTACCTACCCACACCTATTTCCTACCTACCCTTGTTTCTCATTGAGCCACTTGTCATATTTGTGTGCTCATACATCCATATGGCCTTGCCTATATAAGCAGGCCTCTATTCATTGTATTGGTTAATCCAGTTGATCATTTTTATATTGATGAGAATACAATTTGTTCTTGTCATTCTATTGTCTCTTTTATGCTTTTCATTGTGCCCTTGATCTTGGCAAAATCCAACATGGTATCAGAGCTATTGGGGCTTCGTTGATCAGTTTTTGGAGACATCGTGGAAGGCTTCTATTTTTGGATTTGGGGATCTTCATTTTTTGGAGGCATCATACAACAATTTGGACATCACCGTTGAATCCGGGAGGCCATTTCCATAAATTTCGACTATAAAGTCGACCTATTTTGGTGAGGAAAATTTTTTTCCCCAATTTTACTACATAGTACGGATTTTCGGATTTATTATTTTTTTTTTTCTTTTTTTGCTGAAAAATATTTTTCAAAAAATTAGAAAAATCAAAATTTTTTTTTTTCGAAAAAATCCGAAATCGAAAAAAGGGGAGAAAAATAAAAAAAAATAAAAAAAAAAGGAAAATTTTTGTTTGGGGGTCTGCAGACCCCCCCGTATACAATACCCTCGGTGCAGGATTGTGCAGGTACCCGCAGACCCGTACTCTGTCCCCGCAGGCCCGTACTCTGTTCTGCAGCGCCCGTACCTGTTACGCCGCAGACTGTCCTCAGCGTCCTCTCCCACCCGAGCAGCATCGTCTCCCGCCCGAGCAGCGCCGTCTCCCGCCCGAGCCACGTCCTCTCCCGCGTCGAGAACTCCATCGTTTCCGGCAGCTCCCGGCCGCCACCGCCCCCCGGCTCCGGCATCCTCCCGCCCCGGCAACGCGTAGGAAACCGCCGGTATCCGCCTCCAACACCGGCGACAAACAACCAACCGGAATACGCCACGTGGACCGAAATAGATCTTCATACGCCACGTATTGTGCCACATTGACCATATGGTCTACCCAGCCACAGATCCACTCACGCATCCGTACAGTGCCATGTCATCCGTACGACCTGCACAGTCAGACATATAGTCCGTACAGTACGGACGCCCAGTCAGCAGAGAGGCGAAGTTTTCGTGATGGTCATACGGTCGTCAAATTTAACATAGTGTTTTGCTGATGTCAGCACCACATCAGCATTTTTTGAAATTTTTTTAACCCCTCTCCATTGGGCTTTTCAGTTTTGCAGTTCAACTTTGGAAGGCCATATCTTGCTCATTTTTGCTCCTTTTTTGGTGCAATTTTTTTTGAAATGGGCTAAAATTTCATGATCTTCGCAGTGGTGTGGTTATTTTCTGATTTTGATGCACAGGGTTTTTTGGAATTTTTGGATTCTCTCAGCTGTACCTGTCCAATCCTCAATTCTGCAACTTCAAAGGCCTCGTTTGAGCTCATACGACCTCCTTTTCAGGTGCCGTTTTTTTTGAAAGTGCTTATTTTTTCGTCTACTTTCAGAATCTATGATCAGATTTCAGAGATTTTGAGTGAAAATTTTACTTTCAGATATTGGTCTTATTTAGCCTATTAGGTACTTGTAAATTGCTTGGATCTCAGTTAGATCTCTTGCATTATCAATTTGAGTCTCTTTTGGCCTTCTTGAGGCAGTTGTAAAATTGTAAATCAGAAGTCCACTTTGCCATTTTTTGCAAGTGGCCCATTGTATACACACTACTTATAAAGTGCCAAAATCATCACATTTGGGGGGGGTTCTTTGATTGAGTGAATTTGGGGGGGTGTCTTGTGTGATTGTGCCTCTCTTTGTGCTCTTTCCATTCTTGTTGCAATGAGTCCTAATAAGTTTCCACCATTAACTCCACATAATTATGCATCATGGAAAATTAAAGTATGGAGTAAACTAATGGAAAAGGGTCTCACACACTACATAGATGGAACAATAACAGCACCACCTGATCCTAAGGCTGATCCAAATGCTCAATTAGAATGGCTCACAAAGAATTGCATGGCTCTTGGAACCTTACGCAAGTATGTATTAGATGACCTCATTTTCCACATTGAGAAGTGTAAAACAATTAAAGAGGCTTGGGATATGTTTTAGAAATTATATGGACAAGTTGATGAAATCAGAGGCCATCAGATTGATAATGAGCTCACCAACCTAGATCCCAAGAATTTTGATACAATCCAAGATTATGTAACCAAAGCAAATGAGCTAAGAGCAAAGCTAAAGGATTGTGGAATTGACAAAAAGGATGCTCAATTGATATTCAACTTGTTGGACAAGCTTGCACCAGAATATGCAACATTTGTATCTAGCTTCCAAACTCATCGTTTGACAGTGGGGAGTTCTTATGTTATGCCTTCTTTTGATGCTTTCACAGAAATGTTGATATTGGAACAATCTAAGTTGTTGAACATGGGGTTTCTCAAGTCTTCAAAGTCCAAGGCTTTGGTAGCAAATCAAGGAAATCAAGGAAGTCAAGGCAAAAATTCCAACAAGAAGAAGAAGCAATCTAAGTCTCAACCACAATAGGAAAAAGGACAATCATCCTCTCCATCACAAGGCAATCTTCAATCCTCTTCCAAGAAGGGGACACCACCTAAGAAGGATAAACCAACTTGTGCATATTGCAAAAAGTATGGTCATGATGAGCATCGATGCCACGCAGAGCAAGTTGATGAGTTAACCAATCTTCTCAAGAAAAACAACATCAACTTGCCATCCGCCTAAACAAATAAGGATTCATCTTCTTCTTCTTCCTCACAGTCTAAGGGAAAAGGGCAAGCATTTGTGGCTACAACAGGTTCTTCACAGCAAAGGATACTTGACTCGGGTGCCTCATATCACATGGGTTCTACAAAGGAGCAGTTTTCTTCATTAGAGCCATCTAAGGTACCTCACATTTACATAGGTGATGATACACAAGTAGAGGTTGAAGGGAAAGGTTCAGTTGACATGGATGATGGAACATTTGAGAATGTTCTCTATGTTCCTAACTTGTCTACCAACCTTCTCTCCATCTACCAAATCACTCACTATGGGAATGGGAAAAAGGTTGAGTTTACACCAGATTCAATTGTGGTAAAGGAACTTGATGATGATGCCTTGGTAGCAGTGGGACAAGTCAATGACAACTCAAGGCTTTATTCATTTTCCCACTTTGTGCCACGTTCACCTTCTAGGGCCTTGCTTACTCATTCAAATTCAGAAAGTAAGCTATGGCATGAGCGGTTTGGTCACCTCAACTACCGCTATCTTCAGCAGCTCAGCACTAAAGACATGGTCACAGGTCTTCCTCGAATCAGCTTTTCAGAGGGTGTATGTTCAGGTTGTTCCATGGGCAAGCATCCCGAAGAGAAATTTGATAAAGAGAAAACTTGGAGAGCTTTGGAAGTTCTTCAACTTGTTCACAGTGATGTAGCAGGTCCATTTCCAGCACCTTCATTTAGTAAGGCCCGCTATGTTCTTACCTTCATTGATGACTACTCCCGCTTCACTTGGGTCTACTTTCTCATTCATAAGAGTGAAGTATTTGACAGATTTCAGGACTTCAAGACTCGTGTGGAGAAGCAATCAGGGAAAGTGGTCAAGATTCTTCATACAGATAATGGTAGGGAATATGTGAACAAGAGACTTGAGGATTTTTGTACATTTGAGGGGATTGATCTTCAGAATTCTGTTGCATACACTCCATAGCAGAACGGGGTTGCAGAACGCAAGAATCGAACTCTCAAAGAAATGGCTAGCTGTATGATTCATGCACGTTCTCTTGATCCCGCCTTTTGGGCAGAGGCTATCAGTTGTGCCACACACATCCAAAATCGGGTTCCTCACAAAGCTTTACAAGGTATTACTCCTTTTGAAGCTTGGGCTGGTAGGAAACCGATTTTGAGACATTTCAGAGTCTTTGGGTGTCCAGCATGGGCTCGCATACCTTCACAGAAACGCAAGGCATTGGAACCACAGAGTCGGCCTTGCATATTTGTTGGATATCCTGAGGGTGTTAAAGCATACATATTGATGGATCCAGAGACACATGAGGTATTCATTGAGAGGAGTGTTCACTTTGAGGAAAGCTCTCCTAGCTTAGCCTCTCTACCTCCTCCACCTTCCTCCATTATGGATAGTGATGTTAGTGATTCAGATGATGAGACTCCCTCAACTCCGACTCGCAGGGTTACACCTCCGCAGGGTCCACTTGCAGTTGAGGTGCCTCATTCTCCACCTCCACCTAGACCTCGTTGGGCTCGACAGACACTTGAGTCCGCAGGTTCTCTTGTTGGGGATCCTTCGGATACACGGAGAACTCGATCACAACATCAGGATCTTCCACATGCATTTATTGCTATCGCTTCCGATCCACAGACATTTAGGGAAGCATCATGGGTTCCTGAGTGGGACCAAGCTATGGAGGAAGAGTATAGTTCCTTGATGAGGAACAACACATGGGATCTAGTCCATCTCCCTAAGGGGAGAAAGATGGTTCGATGTAAGTGGATCTATCGGACCAAGTTTGCAGCAGATGGTAGTGTGGATAAGTATAAGGCTCGGCTTGTTGCAAAAGGTTTCTCGCAGGTTGCAGGTGTTGACTATACTGAGACCTTTGCACCCATAGCTAAGATGAACTCCATTCATTTGACACTTGCTATTGCTGTAGCTCATGGTTGGGCTGTACATCAGATGGATGTGAAGAGTGCTTTTCTTCATAGTGACCTTGATGAGGAGATTTATATGGAGCAGCCACAGGGTTTCATCCAGGATACTTCCTTGGTTTGCCGACTAAGGAAATCTATCTATGGCCTTAAGCAGGCCCCCAGGGCTTGGTATGCCAAGATGGATTCCTTTCTTCTCTCCGCAGGTTTCACCAGGTGTCATTCCGATCCGAATGTCTACATTTTGCGACAGGATGACTCTCACTTGATACTTGTGCTCTATGTTGATGACTTGATCATTACAGGGAGTACTTCATCCATCATTAGCAGGGTCAAATCTGCTTTGCATGACAGATTTTCTATGACTGACTTGGGTCTTTTGCACTACTTTCTTGGGATAGAGATTTCACAGTCACCTTCCAGGATTACTCTATCGCAGCCCAAGTATGCTCTTGATCTACTTGCACGCTTTCATATGGCTGATTGTAAGCCTGCCCCGACTCCCTTTCTTTCAGGAGTCAAGCTTGAGGCTCAGTGTTCTTCTCCACTAGTTGATGCCACTTTGTATCGTCAACTTGTGGGTAGTCTCATCTACTTGACTCATACACGCCCTGATATTTCATTTGCAGTTGGCATGGTTTCCCGCTTCATGCAAGACCCACATGAGCTTCATTGGAAAGCTGCCAAACGCATTCTACATTACATCCAGGGTACACATCACTATGGGATTCACTATGCAGCAGGCACAGGACTTCGCTTGGTTGGTTACACAGACTCTGATTGGGCTGGCGTTCTAGTTGATCGTAAATCTACTTCTGGTTACAGTTTTCACCTTGGTTCGGGCCCCATTTGTTGGCAGAGCAAGAAGCAACATGCTATTGCTCTCTCTTCGACTGAGGCTGAGTATCGAGGCGCTGTTAACGCAGCGACTGAGACCATTTGGCTCCAGCAGATTCTCACAGAGTTTGGATTCCCTACTCCATGGCTGACAGTCCTACATTGTGACAATCAGAGTGCCATTGCCATCTCGAAGAACCCGGTCTAGCACCAGCGGACCAAACACATCGAGATTCATATGCACTATATCCGAGAGCTCATCCAGGAGCAGGTCATTGATTTGCAGTATTGTTCTACAACAGAGCAGGTTGCTGACATATTCACCAAACCTTTCACTGAGAGTAAGTTCCAGCAGTTGCGAGCTCTCTTGGGGGTGCGGGATGTGTCATTAGGGGGGGTCAGTTGACTTCTCCTTCCTCTCTTATGGGGGGGGACTTTTTCCTCCTTGAGGTTTTGTCCTTCTTCTTTGAGATTCTTTTGTACATTCATCTCTCTTTTGGGGGGGAGTTTTTTTCCCATTGGGTTTTCTCCCTTTCTCCATTTGTGAGAGATTGCATTGCATTGGTTTGCATGCATTTGCATTTGTGCATGGGTACCTAACATGGCCTCGTAGCCGGGACCCATCTTGCATTGCTTAGTTGCATTGTAGACTTAAGTGCCTTCCCCTAAGTTGCACTTAAGGGGGGGTGTTGGTGTAAATAATTATTCATCATGGATATTATTACACTTACTTAAGTTTACTTAGGATAATGCATTTCATAGTAGTTTGGATATGGGACACTTGGGTGTTTGTGCCACATTGGGATAGTGTGTAGGAGAAATTCCACCTCTTATGGTGTTGATCTTGTTATTACACTATCATATCCACTTATTGTGGAGTGATAATTCCACCTTCGGTGGGTGATCCACCTCATGTGGAATATTATATTATTTCTCCTACCTACCCACACCTATTTCCTACCTACCCTTGTTTCTCATTGAGCCACTTGTCATATTTGTGTGCTCATACATCCATATGGCCTTGCCTATATAAGCAGGCCTCTATTCATTGTATTGGTTAATCCAGTTGATCATTTTTATATTGATGAGAATACAGTTTGTTCTTGTCATTCTATTGTCTCTTTTATGCTTTTCATTGTGCCCTTGATCTTGGCAAAATCCAACAAAAATGAAGACAATATAATATGATGATCAAACTTGCATATGTAGGAAAGGATGAGGAGGTGAGAGTGAAACATTGACTACCAATCTAAAGGTTCAACACTTGTGAGCTCACTTGACAAGTGTGTAAGCAAGTGACAAGTATGCATGCAATGGGTATCTTAGGTGATGAGGACACATATCTGATTTCTATGAAGTGAGACAAAATCATGAAAAATATTAAGTAAAATTAAGCTAAGTGCGGTCAATCCTAGAAAGGTGATTAGTTGATTAGTTGTATAATGACTCTATTTAAACTAGCAACCGACTTAAGTGAAACTTAGGGAGTAATGTATGGAATATGATGAGCCTCTACTACTAGCCCATGTTAGGTACTCATGTACAAGTTTCTCATAAAGTGGAAAAAAAGAAACCCAATGATAACAAAAATTATCTCCAAAAGAGAAATGATGTAATGCAATGAAATCAATGTCTGAAGAAGATAATTGATATAAGGACTCACATTGATCCCCTAAGGACCACTTCTAGAATAATATACAATAATGTTTCCTCCATAGGAGAAAAATAAGAGAAGGTCATGTGAACTGACCACAAAGTGAGGAGTAAATTCCATGCAAATATATACTTCCACACAAAATTGAAATGGGAAGAGAAACCATAAAACCTTTCAAGATAATGCTTGTAGTGTTGGTTGATGCTTGACACTAGATGCTAAAGATGATCCACAAAAAATGAAAAATATTTCTCGCCATGTGAAGAAACAACACCACAAATTTATTAAAAATAAATTATCATTCTTAATAGGAGCATTTTGGAAGTAAGATGAATGTCTTTGAATTTTGCATACAATATAAAGACTGATATGATAGCCAATATGGATACTCAAAGATCTTCAAGCCAATGCTAGACTATGAAAAATACTGTTATGATCGGGTACCATAGAATATTCAAGAACAAGTACCATGGATGTATGGTGATAACTAGATTGACTTAAATCAAATACTATTGTTGATGATATCAATATAGATGATGTTCGAGCCAGATTGGTCAACTCATCAATATATACATAATTTGTCACTATACAAGCTGATGTAGGCAAGGCAAGAGTAAGATCCAAATATAAAAATGGTGAAACATAAAATAGAAGATGAATGTCCTCAATACTGTCATCGGAAATAGCAAAGTGAGAATCTACAAACAAAGATATAATTTTTGTTAGATACACATATTGATATGGAAAACCTAGAAAAATTATAACAATGTTCTAGTGCATATAATCATTGTAACTCATGAATGCTTTATCACTAGATTGAGATGTAGGAACAAGTGATATAGGAGATGATTCTTCAATGTAAACCATGCGACAACATTGTTCATCTCCAAAATTATGTTTCTCACAAGATGTCAAAGTGAGATTGGATGATGTTATGTAGGTGTTGGAACTAGAGGATCAAGTAAGGCAATATCATTATTGAGAAGAATTTTCTCAATTTCTTCAATTTTACATCAGATATAGTCTTCTATTGTATGCCTTTTCTTCCCACAATGTTCACACTTGAATTTTCTTTTATTATGAGTACTACAAATAATACTCAAGTGGATGGGATTTTGTGTAAGAGATATGATTACATTAACCAACAAACTTAAAAGCAGAAACATCGAGATTTCCTCGTTCATTAGAGATTCACACCAAAATTATTAGTGTTGATTGTAGCACCTTTAAAAAGATGTGCAAGATAAATTACAAGTTATTTAAAGATTGGATGTCAAATCAACCATTTATAATGAATACATGGTGATTTTTATGATTATTTGAAAACATACAGTCCAAATTTGAAAATCAAGAGAAAAAATGAATTCCTTGCGAAATTTCGATATTCATGAAAAAAAGTTTATAAAATTTTGATAAGAATAGGGTGAAATTTATGCCCCATCAAAATTCACTTATAAAAATGACTTTAGACGCCAAAAAGTACTTCAAAACAACACAATTTTCAAAATTTATCGATGCCAAAGTGTTGGACATGGAACCAAGTTCTTGTCAACTATTCACACTTGAAATTATAATTCTCTATTTGCAATTTATAGTATAAGAATGATGGGGATCACCTAGTTTGCTTAACATTTCACCTAGTTGGTATTGCTTAGTTCCACCAACTCACCAGGCCTAGTTGCTCTCTAGACCTCCAAGTCCTTCTCAGTCTCTTATAGGGTTTGACTCTTGACCATTCATAGGTGTTTTCTTCAAGTGTTTTGGCTAGGAACCCTACCAATTCACAGTGCTTCCCATGTGCTCAATTATGGCTTCTTGGCTTCATCTCGTCAAATTGACCTCCTACTATCATGAGTTGATGCAGAGGTGTGGAGGTGACTTCTAAATTTTTTTAATGCATTTAGGGTCTATTTGAGGTTAGCAATCATTAGGTTTCTTACCGATTTCAAAATCTTGCCTAGAAAAGGGCTACAAGGAATGAGCCCCAATTAGGCCTCCAAAATCTGATTTTTTAGGGCTTGAGTGAAAACGGTCCAAAAGACCCCCTAAAAATTTTGGATTTCCTTCAATGGTTCATCTAAAATCAAGTTATTTTTGTGGTTTTGGCTCCTTACTCCATCATACAATATGTTAACCCCAAAATGAGGGTTTTGAAGGGTTTTTAGGCCTTCTAGTCTGCAATGATTGGTCAAGTTGGGGTTTGGGAAATAAATGACTTATTCAAGGCTCCTAATTGCATTGTAAACTTTCTCCCAACTCCATGGACCCATCCAAAATCTTAGATGGCAGTTTGGCATACACCCCTGCACTTAGCACTTCAATTTCACCTTATTTCCTCTAGCCGGGTTGCTCCTAGACTCGCCTAGAACAAGGTGACAATCACATTACGTGTCATCTCCAGAACTTGTCCCTACATATGTACATTTTACAAGTAGTTTCACTTCATTTCCCTATAGGCCATGATGGTAACATTTGTGGAATTCATGGGGCAACCATTTTTACATAAAACTGCTATATACAAGCCAAAATTGGCTGTTTGCAAACAAAAACAAGAAAACACTAATACAAAATTTCTAAAAATCTTGAAATGGAACCAATAATAATATAACACACTATATAAACTCAATCCATTTCTGGATCACTGGATTCAATACATTTTCGATTACAAAATGAGTGAAATCAAACCAAAATGCTGCCAAGAAGTCTGAAAATGATTAGTTTCTGTTTGTCGAACTTACAAAAAACATTCTCCAACCTTGGTAACCATGAAAGAGAGGTTAATTATATCTTTTCCCATGTGTGGATTCATCCTAGGGTGTTGGAGAATCCCTAACTCCATCGCTAACCAATTCAGGACAAAAGTTGTCATGACAACTTTCAAAAGCTGTCATGCAGCTTTTTGCAACTTTGCACTTTTTCAATTTTTGGTCTTCCCAACCTATGAGACCTATTATAAGTCATCACATATGACTTTTAAAACATGTCAAAGACTAATTTAACCCTCCCTAATTCCTATACCAATTTTTGACACTTTTGACCATCAAGAAGGTCAACTACCTACTCAAACCACAATTTATGCACAAAATGCAAACCTAAGAAGAATGAACTCAACCTAGGCTTACATTGAATCAAAAAAATAACTCTTTGACCCTCCTAGAGTCCTTATTCACTACTGACTTGGCTAGGGTTAGTACAAGCCAAAATTGAGAAAACTAAATATTCTAAGTCCTAGGTGCTCCTGCACCATTCTCCCAAACAAAAGAAAATCATGTCACCTCCTTGGGAATCAGATTTTGATAAATTCCAAGCTTCTTAAACTCTGTCTCAAGAACCCATGTATCTTCAGAATCATCCATACCCTTCCATTTTATTAGGTGCTCCAAATAGGTTTGATGCCTTGTCTTCTTGGCCTTTGGATTTGGTTTGGCTGGTAACTGAAGGTTGTTCACATCTTCTGATACCTCTGAGTGACTACAATCCGAACCTTGAAATGGTCCCTTGTATGCAACTAAGTCTTCTATGTTCAAAACCGGTGACAATCCTATGTCACTAGGTAGATCCACCTTGTAAGCATTTTCTCCATAGTTGGCTAGAATGGCACATGGACCTATCCTTCTCATTTGCAACTTGTTGGGAACTCCTTGCTGTAGCCTTTCTTTGTTTAGGTGCACCATGATAAGATCTCCCACTTGAAATTGTAGGTTTTTTTCTCTTTTCATCAACTTTTTGCTTGATTTTGCTTGTGTTTTCTATTAATGCTTGCTTGATTGATTCATGGACCTCCTTCATTGATTGAGAACAGTCTTCTGCATATCCACTTCTTACTGCTACACTTCCTAAGTCTCTCAACTCCAAAATGCCTCTTGGGTGCACACCATAGACCACTTCAAAAGGGCTCTTACTGGTAGTCCAATTCATGGTGTCATTATATGCATATTCAGCTTGTGAGAGTACTCTGACCATATTCCTTAGTAAGACACCTTAATAAGTTTCCCAAGCTCTATTCACCACTTTGGTCTGCCCATCTGTTTGAGGATGGTAGGCTGATCCAAAAGAGAGGTTACTGCCAAGATTTTGCCAAAGTGTCTTCCAAAAATGACTCATGAACTTTGAGTCCCTATCTGAAACTATGCTCATGGGTAAAACATGTATCCTCACTACCTCTTTGAAGAACAATTGAGCTATTTGGCATGCATCATGAGTAGTCTTGCAAGGCACAAAATGAGCCATTTTGCTAAATCTGTCCACAATTGTTGTGCCCAAACTTTTGGGCAAAAAATGGAACAACAATTTTTTTTTGACAGCATAAACTCATAAAATAATCTACATTTAGAATGAAATCAATTAAGTTTTGTCTTAACTAAGATGTAAATAAAATTGTTTACTAAAGTTGGAAGAATTAACTCAATCAATAACACGACAATAATTAATGAAGACTAATTATTCACTAGGAGGGTCATCACAATTTAATTAGTTAATTTAATCAACCTAATTAATTTGTTGCTAATTAAAGTCGAGAGATATTTAAATGTCTCGATTGTATTAAAATTATTTTAGGCTAATTAAAATAATGATAATGTTATCTTAATTTAAAGTTAATTAATTGGGTGCATGCAATTTCACTTTCTTTAAATATAACCAATAAGGTTAACAATTCAATAACGATATTTGCCAAATAAACATATTTTATAATATGGTTAATTTTAAATTCCCAAAACCTTCAAATTTCGACTATTAATTAATTTGGCCAATATTGACCTCATAGGCTAGAATTTGCATAATTTTTTTAATAATTTTTATTAATAAAATTCCCCAAATTAAATTTAACCTAACATCCACATTTAATTTAATTATGAAAATTATCTAAAAAATATCCTCATTAATAATCCTTGATTAATAAAACTATGTCAATAATTGCAATAATAAATCTATATAAAATTAATCCCCCAATTTAATTATGCCTGGATAAAAGTCTATATTAAAATTAATTTTCTCCCTGGTCCAAAATTAGGAGTTTAAAATTAATTTCACATTTAGCAATATTAAATGGGGGGATTCTTTTTCAAATTTTAAAAAGAATTTCCCCCCTCTTCTTATTTTAATTAATAATTTAATCGTGAGTCCTAATTAGGTTTGAGTCACCCCTTTTTACTCTATTTTAAAAACAATGTTATTAATTCATTTCTTTTCTAATTGCTAACCCTAACCCGAATATTGGCTAGGGTTGCATAACTAATTTACTTCTATTACTTAAATGCTAACCCTAACCCGAAATTGGGTTAGGGTTGCATATTTTCATCAAACTTAATTCTTTCTTTCCTTTTTTTTGTTAGGGTTTTTTTTGTGAGTGTGTTTTGTGTGTGCAAGGTTTTGATGGAGGCGGTAGCGACCAATACCATGGCGGCGGCCAAAGGAAAGAGGGTGAAGAGAGAGACCGAATTCGTAGGGCGGGGAGGCTGCCCGGGCACCATTGTGGATACCCACAGTGGCGACACCCCCCGTGTCGTCCATTGTGTTTAAACATAGTGGCTCGGCCCCCGCCGTATCACGGTATACCCCTCCTTTAATAGTTTATTTATTTATTTTTATGAAATATATATATATATATATATAGAGAGAGAGAGAGAGAGAGAGAGAGAGAGAGAGAGAGAGAGAGAGAGATCTTATAATACATGCATTATTTTTTTGAAAAACAACCAGAATACAATGTAAGATTCTTTTTTTAAAAAGTTTTCCAGTTTACCCATATTCTATCAATGCATATGTATTGATTTTTTTTTAATGCATCAAATATATATATATATATATATATATATATATATATATATATATATATATATATATATATATATATATATAATGACTTTCTAAGGTAAAAAAAATATGGACTACAATAGTTTTAGCAAACTATTTTCTATTAACAGAAATAGGAGTAAATCTTTTATTTTGTTTTCACTTAGGGCATAATCTATTTCTATTTTCAGATTTATAACCTAAGCAAAATGACTGACAGAAAGCAAAAATAGAACAAAAACACAATAGTTATCTTTTTCTTTCATTTCTTATCTACCTGTATTTCTAGATTTCTCTACTAAGTCTGAACCTGAATATTTTTCTTTTATCGCATAACAACAAACTTTCTAAAACTAACATAATTAACTAATTGCATTTCTTTTCATTTTAAACTTCTAATAGTTAACTATACGAAAAGATCAATTTGTCTACCTTAACTTTGTACATTTTTTTTTGAAATAGATAAATGATAGAAATAAATAAAATTACAACAACATTTATATAGTCTAGAAAGCACTTAATTACATTATCATTTTGTACAATGTAGAACTATTATTCTTCTAAAGTCTATTTAACCATA
Source organism: Cryptomeria japonica (assembly GCF_030272615.1). Classification (NCBI taxonomy): domain Eukaryota; kingdom Viridiplantae; phylum Streptophyta; class Pinopsida; order Cupressales; family Cupressaceae; genus Cryptomeria; species Cryptomeria japonica. The sequence continues at coordinate 152,270,622 of NC_081405.1, read as the reverse complement.
TTTGCAATTGGAATAAATAAATAACTAGGAGCCAAATAATTATTTTCATTTTACTAACATTTTTGCTTTTCTACTTCATAATATTTCCATTATACTTTCTGCATTTTTTTTTTGAATAAATGACTGAGATAAATAAATGACAACAGTCTAATATAGTCCAGAAAAACACTTAGAAATATTTAAAAAAATGCAAAACTATTATTCCTCTAATATCCATTTAACCATCTTTTGCAATATCAACTTAAAAAGATGCATTTCTTATAAGAATAATTTGAATACAATTTGTCAACTTTTACAAATGGGTGAAATACCCAACTAGTCTCTCATTCCTAATAAATGAGGACTTTAATAAATAAATACATTTCTTTTTCAAAATAAATACAACATAAAACTCTTCTCTTTCATTTCTGCAACTGAAATACAATATTATTTTCCCTATTCTTTTTCTGCAACTAAAATAGAATCAGCAAGACCATATCCAATCTTTTCCTTCAATCCCTTCCTAAAGCAACTTGCAATACAAAATCTTAAGGCTCTGACCATGGAGAGCTCACCTCCCAGCCTAGGCTTACTAGAAGCCACCCCCGAGCTTGGAGAGCCAAGACCTAGATGGGTTACACTCAAACAATACACAAACAAGCAAGGAAAAACTCAAAACAAACACATTCCCAACCCAAGGCTGAACTTCATCACATAACGTAATTTTTACATGGGTGGAAGTGGACCAAGTACCTTGAGGAAAACTGCAAGATAGTAGATCACAAGCCATCTCATGGCAACCAAGAACACATCACAAAATCCATCTTGACCCAACATCCTTGTGACCCCCAAGGCATACATGCCATATATCTCCCCTTATGACCCCCAAATGCATAAATAGAACTATACAACAAGTGTCACATAAACAAACCCTTGAGACCACTCTCTTGAAGAGAGCCTCTCACTCTAAGGCTCTCAAACAACCTTCCACCTCCAAGACCATTCTACCCTCCCAAGGGTAAGATGGCCTTGGATACTCCCAAAACAGAAGAAAATGAATAACAAAAAATGGGAGAAGAATCTCATAAATATTTTCATAAAATAAAATACAAGGGAAGGAAGCATCTACATTCAAGCAATCTTTTAAAAACAAATTTTCAACATGCAAAGAAAGGAAATGAACCAACCTTGAATCTGCCAAGGGTTTACTAGGGATAGTTGGAGAAGAGTAGCTCAAATCCACACTTCTTTTCTTCAACACTTAGCCAAAATTTTATTCTAAACCGGTTTCAAAACTGCAAGATCTTATCTCCAAAGATGGAGAGTGGGCAATTCCCTTCTTAAGTCTTAATCTCTTGCCTAAGAAGGCTTCTCTCACTATTTCCAACTTCTTGGATAGAGTGAGAGGCTCCCATTGGTTGGTCTTCCTTAGGTTTTACACACTCCCTAACCAAGGCACCTCAAGAAGAGGAATGGAATGGGGAAGAGGAATGACACATACCAAGAAGGTTATCTAACCAAGGATGACACTCCTAAAGATGAAATTCGGCCATCATGGGAAATCCAATTTTTGGGGAGGTTAAACAAGTCCTAGGGGGTGGACACATGGCCAAATTTGGCCTTCACCCATAGGTACCCCATGAGGCCCATTTAAAATGCTCCAAAACTGACTCTAGGAGTTGGTTAACCCTTTGAAAGTCCACCTAAAGTTTACCTACGGGTCAACTCTGAGTTGACCCTCCTAATGGCTCACTATCCTAGATTTACTTGGGACCTTAAGGATAATTTGGAAATATATATCATTGGTAAAAAAAAAATTTCACAAAAGGTGACATGACAATGCTAACTTAACATACAACATATGTGTCAAGTGACACTACAAAAGGAATTCCACATCACAAATACACACAAGGCAATTGTCTCATGTATGATTTAAACAAATTAATAAATACAATTTAACACACATGCAAACATTTACGTTTATGAATAAAATATGATACATATGGGGTGTTGTCTCTCCAAATAGACAACCCCTGGTTTTACGAACGTACATAGGTCTAGGCTTGATTCTCCATAATGTTTCCATGGTCACATGGATAATTTTCCTGCGCATCTCAATTACACATTAGTAATTCCCAAATAGCCTCATATAATATTAAACACATAAATGAGAATACAAATCAATCACTTTGCATAGAATTTACATCATACACATCAATATACCATATATCAAAGCAATTCACATAAGCAATTTATCATAATCCTCATAAATTTAATCCATTCATAAGATATGCAATCATATTTCTACCATCATAATAAAGTCCTGCAATTCAAATAATTACATACGCCATCTCAATGTTATCCTATCCTAGAATCATATAAAATTATATATCCATAATTCATAGAAATGAAGCATCAATATATCAATGTTATCCCATCTTGGGATCATATAAAGTTCTATATCCATAATGCATAAAAATAAAGCATCCATAATAGTTCCAACATGGAAATCACTGAAATGCTATGATGGGTTGGGGTAGGGCCTCACAACAATGACATAAATGCTGTCACATCTTTGCTTTGTCCTTGGTAAACCTACTACAAAGTCCAAACTAATGCATTCCCAAGGTCTATTTGGTATGGGAAGAGGTTGGTATAAACTGACAAAGTACCCTTGGCCTTTTGGCAAACTATGCAAGTCTCCACATACTTTTTCACATCTTGATTCATCTTTGGCCAATAGTAATACCTTTGAACTGACTCTTGAGTCTTATTGACTCCAAAATGTCCACCAAGGCTGCTGTTATGCTTCTCTTGAATGAGGTTTTCTCTCATTGAGCCTCTAGGCACACAAAGCTGTCCACCTCTAAACAATAGTCCATTTTGCAAAGTAAAATCAGAATACTCACAATGAAAGTGATTTTGATACTCCTTACACACCTGGTAGGCATTTGAGAAGTCTTCATCCTCTGGGTACAAGACTTTAAAACTGTCAACACCTATGTTCCTCAATTGGATTTCTTAGACTGTCAAAAGTCTCCTACTTAATGCATCAACTACCCGGTTTAACTGCCCTTTCTTGTGTTTAATGGTGAATGTGTAGGCTTGCATGTACTTCGCCCATTTCATGTGTTTATGACTGAGTTTGTCTTGTGATTTTAAGAAACTTAATGCTTGGTTGTCTATATAGACTACAAATTTCCTAGGAAGGAGATAGTGTCTCCACTTCCTCAAAGCCTGCACTAAAGCATATAACTCAAGATCATAAGAGGAGTATTTCCTCTTGGCATCACTTAGCTTCTCACTATAGAAGGCTACTGGTATTTCTTCTTGGCTTAGGACAACACCTACTACAACATTGCTTGCATCACATTTCACTATGAAAAGTTTCTCAAAACTAGGCAACACTAGCACCGATTGAGTAGCTATCTTCTCCTTCAAAGTTTCAAAACCTTTGTTTGCTTGTTCATTCCACTAAAAATTTGCCTTTATTACACCTCTAATGATGTCTAACATTGGTGCACATATTTCACTAAATTGCCTAATGAACTTCCTATAGTACTGAGCTAGTTCATGGAAGCTTCTCACCTCGGTTGTTGACTTAGGATTAGGCCAATTTACAATGGCTTCAACTTTGCTGGGATCCATCTTGACGTTTCATTGAGATAACACAAACCCAAGGTAAACCAACTCCTACTTAAAAAATTCACACTTATCCAAGTTCATGGTTAGCTTTTCATCATACAATCTTTGTAATACATCTTGTAAATGATTAATATGGTCTGCCCTATCCTTACTAAAAATGAGAATCTCATCTAGATATGCCACCACAAATTTACCTATGAAGTCCTTCATCACCTCATTCATGAGTCTCATGAAGGTTCTTGGAGCATTGGATAAGCCAAATTGTTGTCTTAAAGACAGTTTTCCATTCATCACCCTCCTTAATCCTAATTTGGTGATATCCACTTTTAAGGTCAATCTCGGTAAACTACTTTGCTTCTCCTAAACAATCCATTAGGTCTTCTATTCTAGGAATAGGGAGCCTATATCTAATGGTGATCCTATTTATAGCTCTATAATTAGTACACAATCTCCAAGTACCACCTTTCTTTGGTGCTAGCACGACAGGGACAACACAAGGGCTAATTCTTTTCCTAATTAGGCCTTGGTCTAAGAGCTCTTGGATTTGCTTGGCAATCTCAACATTTTGTTGGGGAGTCATTTTATAAGCTTCCTTATTAGGTAAGGATGCTCCGAGAATGAAGTCTATTTGATGGCTTATGGTTCTTTTAGGAGGTAAGGTGGCCGGCTTTCCTTCACTTACTATGCCTTTGAATTTCTTCAAAAAATCTTGCACCTCTAATGGAAAATCATGCTGCTCTTTCTATCTAATGGCAAATTTGACACCTATATGCTAGATGACCAAGTTGGTTACAATGGTAACACTTCATTGTTGCAAAATATGAGGAAACTCTACCTTGGCCACTAGATCTTCCTCTGAAACTGCTGTTTGATCCTCTTCCTCTTTTGAATCCTCCTCTATTAATGCCACTCTCTTGCTGCTTAGTGAGTTTAGAATCTCCTTGTGTTCTTTGTTCAAAACTTCTTCCTCCAAAGCCTCCCCTATGGCCTCTATTGTCTTTTCCTCTACCCCCACCCCTATTACTGCTTGAGTAATGTCTTCTTTTCAATTTTTCCTCCACCTTAAGGGCAAGTTGATAGGTTTGATGGACTATTTTTGGGCTCATTAAAATGATTTCTTCTTGGAAGTTCCACCGTAGACCATTTAGGTACCTAGCAACCTTGAGACTCTCTTCTTCCACCACATGAGATCTAAGGCTAAGTTTATGAAACTCCTCTATATAGCTACTGACATCAAGGTCTTTTTGTCTTAAGTTTTGCCTATTCCTATGAATTTGCACTTCATAGTCATCAGGGAGATAGACTTCTTTGATTTTGACTAACATCCCTTTACAAGAAGAGATGGGTGCTTTGCCCATTTTCTTCCTCTCATCTTGCACAAATTTCCACCATGTGAGAGAAACTCCTCTCATCCTAGACTTGGCTACCTTGACTCTTTGGGCCTCAGTTATGCCTTCACATTCAAAATGTTTCTCCATTCCTTCTATCCATTCTAGGACCACTTCTGCCTCCATCTTACCAGTGAACAATGACAACCCTTCTAGTGATTTACCAGTCAATGCTTTCAATGCCTTTAGGAAAGGTTCTTTCTCTAGGACAGGATCAGGTTTAGGAAATTTTTCTATCGCTAACACTTCTTTACCCTTCCCTTCTTCTCCTTCAACCTTTACCAACACTTCATTTGCCTTGGTTTCAACTGCACCGAGCTTACTCTCCAATTCAACCAACTTTTCTTTTAGGAGTCTACTCTCTTCCTCCCGATCATGCACTTTCCTTGCCAATTCTGCATTGGTCACCATGCTATTCTCTCCTACAGATTCCACTAAGGACATCAACTCTTCTAGCTCAAATCTTATAGGCTCTGATACCAATTTGATGGGGATCACCTAGTTTGCTTAACACTTCACCTAGTTGGTGTTGCTCAATTCCACCAACTCACCAGCCTAGTTTCTCTCTAAACCTCCAAGTCCTTCTCAGTCTCTTCTAGGGCTTGACTCTTGACAATTCCAAGGTGTTTTATTCAAGTGTTTTGGCTAGGAACCCTACCAATTCACATTCCTTCCCATGTGCTCAATTATGGCTTCTTGGCTTCATCTTGTCAAATTGACCTCCTACTGTCATGAGTTGATGCAAAGGTGTGGAGGTGTCTTATAACATGTTTTTTATGCATTTAGGGTCCATTTGAGGTTAGCAATCATTAGATTTCTTACCGATTTCAAAAGCTTGCCTAGAAAAGGGCTATAAGGAATGAGCCCCAATTAGGCCTCCAAAATTCACTTTTTTAGGGCTTGAGTGAAAACGGTCCAAAATACCCCTTAAAAAGTTCTAATTTACTTCAATGGTTCATCTAACCTCAAGTGATTTTTGTGGTTTTGGCTCCTTACTCCACCGTACAATATGTTAACCCCAAAATGAGGGTTTTGAAGGGTTTTTAGGCCTTCTAGCCGACAATGACTGGTCAAGTTCGGGTTTGGGAAATAAATGACTTAGTCAAGGCTCCTCCTTGCATTGTAAAATTTTTTCTAACTCCATGGACCCCTCCAAAATCTTAGATGGCAGTTTGGCATACACCCCTGCACTTAGCACTTCAATTTCACCTTATTTCCTCTAGTTGGGTTGCTCCTAGATTCGCCTAGAACAAGGTGACGGTCACATTGAATGTCACCTCCAAAACTTGTCCCTGTGTATGTACACTAGAGAAGTGGTTTCACTTTATGTACCAATAGGCCGTGATGGTAGCACATGTGGAATTCATGGGGCAACCATTTTTACATAAAATTGTTATATACAAGCCAAAATTGGCTGTTTGCAAACGAAAACAAGAAAACACTAATACAAACTATCTACAAAGCTTGAAATTGAACCAAAAATACTATAACACACTAGAGAAACTCAATCCATTTATGGATCAATGGATTCAAACCACTTTCAATTACAAAATGAGTGAAATCAAACCAAAATGTTGCCAACAAGTCTGAAAATGAGTAGTTTCAGTTTGTTGAACTTACAAAGCACATTCTCCAACCTTGGTAACCATGAAAGAGAGGGTACTTATAGCTTTTACCATTTTTGGAGTCATCCTAGGGCATTGGACAATCCCTAACTCCATCGCTAACCAATTCAGGACAAAAGTTATCATGACAACTTTCAAAAGTTGTCATGCAACTTTTTGCAACTTTGCACTTTTTCACTTTTTGGTATTCCGAACCTATGAGACCTATTCTAAGTCATCACATATGAATTTTAAAACATGTCTAAGACTAATTTAACCCTCCCTAATTCCTATACCAAGTTTTGACACTTTTGACCATCAAGAAGGTCAACGACCTAAAACCACAATTTATGAACAAAATGCAAACCTAAGAAGAATGAACTCAACCTAGGCCTACAATGACTCAAAACACTAACTCTTGAACCCTCCTAGAGTCCTTATTCACTTATAACTTGGCTAGGGTTAGTACAAGCCAAAATTGAGAAAACTAAATATTCTAAGTCCTAGGTGCTCCTGTACCAAAGATGATGAATACTAAGAGGAGGGGGGGGGGGTGAATTCGTATGCCAAAAATCTCTTCACTTAAACACTTTGCAAGACTAATAGTAAACCGGTAAAACAGTTTAGCAGACAAACCAGTTAACACACATGCAAACCAAATAGCTAATAATGCATTCACCCACAGAAGCAAAAACACCATAACACAAGAGATTTTGACGTGGAAACCCAAATGGGAAAAACCATGATGAGATGGAACTCACAAGTAACTATCTACATAATAGGAACCGGACTGGTTAAGGTTAGACCAGTTAAGGTCTTATAATGTTGTTTACCAGAATAGATCCTATTAGGAATCTTAGTCTCTATTAGGAGATAAGTCCGATTAAAGACTACCTTGCTAGAGGATTTTAGATCCACAGATGTGAACCACCTTGTTAGAGGATTTACAAAAGGCTTTTGGGCCTACCCGGTTAAGGGCTACAAACTTGTCAAAGATGTGAGTAATCAACAAGTGTTTGATCTAGCTAGTAGCACAAACTACTCGGTTAGATCCTTGATAGCTCGTTCCTAATGCACTCCAACATTACTTCAGTCTTATACACATTCATATTCTCTCCAACTCCTCAACCACCTTAAACCCTAGCAACAACATAAACTTTTTCTACAACCACATCAACAACCTAAAAACCTAGATATGATGTCCTTATAAAGGAATCTAATTTCATGTCGGTCCAATAGGATTACATAACAATTTCCTAGGTTCAAAGAAACCTGGACATACTTGGTACCACGACACAAAAAGCATCGTTTAGGTGTCCGCACCGTCAAACAATCGGTGGATGGTAACTCATCACAAAATGCCGGTTGGTAACTCATCACAGAGTATTACCGGTTCATATAAAATGCCAGTTGCCGGTTTGACAAAAATGAAGACTGGTAAAAATATGTTATGCTGCTTTAATCCCTCGTACCGCTTGGGATCCACGAACCCCTTGGGGTCAACATGCTGCTTCAGATCAAGAAACACATTCTGAAAAACACTAATAGTCTAAAGACTATAATACAATATACTGGTTGGAACAAATAACGGTTGTGCTCTAACTCATACATATAAAGGAGATCTCAATGCAAGTGTTTTTCCATCAATGGCAATCACAACATAAACATAAAAAATGCCAACAATCTCCCCCTTTGGCATTGATGGAAACACTTAGGAAAATAAAATTTTGACATCTAAGTGTTTTACAACAAAATCATGCCATTAGCAAAATTGCTCCCCCTAAGCATATACACTATCCCTTCAACAATACAATGTATAACACTTTTGCATATAGAGCATAAACATTGAGATATTTAGAGCATATATCAAAATTTTGATTACCAGATACTTCTCCCAAATATAATTCTTCTCCCCCTTTGCCAACAATGACAAAGTATAGCTGACCAACCCTGTTTTCATTTGATATTAAAATAATAAAAGTTTATGACAATAAGGAATAATACTTGTCAAAAATAGATTTAAAGTCCCGCAAGAATTGTTTCATCGACAAAGACCAGGACTCAAGTAGGGAGGTGGCTACTTCTTTTTCTGTCTGCATCTGGGAGACCTGTTCTTCCATGGCATCAATTGTGCTCATCTCCTATGTAAATGTTAAGGCATCCAGGTTTAGATAGCACTTCTAAAGAATTTGCAATCATGGGAGTAGAACCAGTTGTAGCTCCTGCAAATCTCTAGACCGAGTGCTGATCTCTTGTTCCATTTTTGCTGACTGGATGTGAAACTAGTGAACGGTTTGCCCATAAGTTGTAAAGGAATCATAAGGTGGCTTGAATGTGCTCATGTAGGACTGCAAGTCTGTTTGAAGCTTTTGCTTCTGAGCTAGCACTGTTAGGTCCCAAATACAATTGAGAGGGGGGGGGGGTGAATCAGTTGTATAATAAATTCAAACCAAAAACTTATTAACCAACTTAATGCTTAATACCGGTAAACTAGTTAAGTATGCTGGTAGACAGTGTTAATAGTAAATTGCTATACCGGTAATATTTAATGCATGAAACATAAACATAAACTCATCCACAACTCATGACACCAATATTTGTACGTGGAAACCTTGTAAGGGGAAAAACCACGGTGGGAAACCTTACCCACAATCAGATGATACTACTGTAGATAGTAAGTGTACAAAGAGGGGTCTGCACATGCAGAAAGGCCAATAGCCTAGAGCTCACTACTCAATCACAAATGGGAGTCACACTGATTATAGTTGGATGGTTAAATCCAATAAGAATGTACTGCTCAAAATAGCATCTTCATATGCTGGATTCAGTACCGGTGTAATGCTGATATGCTTCTACAAAAACCTAACTTCACCTTCAAATGATGTCTTCGTGTATGCATCTGCTTGATCTCGCATATACCTTTACTCAAATCTTTTTCACATTCCACACTTGATCTTACAAATAAGATCTTACATTTATACCATACCCTAAGACCAATTTTAGTAGGTTGGCTCTACAAGATATTACAATAAAAACATTTTACAAATAATATAATATCCGATGCAATAATCGATTAAACATGTTGGCTTAATGCATTTACAACAATAATAAATCATCTCTATAGCGTGCCATGCTGATCTGGAAAAGATAAACCTACCGGTGTAATCGTAGATAATCCTGGACCTATTTGTCGGTAAAAGCAAATATACAAATATGAATATACCAATGATTATTTATTCAAAATAAAGTGTCCACATGATGTCTTCGATATTACCAAGTGTCTTCCATGTCATTCCAGGTATTGATGAACATTATATCCTGCTGGTTAACCATATACCAGTAACTGTTGCACAGATTACTGCTTGCTGGTGAATGTTGTTGGATCTCCAAAGTAGGTGTATTCAGTAGGTCTTGACATAAATGAAAAAACCATACCAAAATACCAACAATCTCCCCCTTTGGCATTGATGGCAACACAAGATGGAAAAACCATCAAAGTGCCAAAATAGAAATGCCAAATACAAAAACCAACAATCTTCATTTCTCCCCCTGGGAGTAACAATACCAATTTCTCATACCAATTTTTTTTAAATGTGTTTTTCAAAATCTCTCCCTTAAAATCTCTTTTTCTTACCAAAAAGATAATGTGTTTTTCCATATATCTCTCCCCCTTTGACATCAAATGCCAAAGTCACAAAAGGTCAAGTTCATACAAAATACCAACCAATTCAATATACCAACTACTCCCCCTGAGAAGTAGCTTCCTCATCAAATATCGGGATAAAAGATTTGTCCATTTAATTTTTTCGGTTGATGACAATTGTCTAAGTCTCTACCGGTGATGGTATGACTCCAAGCTGATCTCTGAGATACTCAAAAGTCTCCTTAGGCAAAGGTTTTGTGAAAATATCTGCAAGTTGTTCTTTAGTATTCACATAAGCCAATTTTATCTCTTTTTCTTCAACTTTTTCCCTTAGAAAATTTAGTTTGATAGAAACATGTTTTGTTTTAGAATGTAATACTGGATTTTTAGATATATCAATTGCTGCAGTGTTATCACAGTATATAGTAATAGGTTCCTTGCATTTTACCTTTATGTCTTTCAACATTTGCTTAAGCCAAAGTACCTGTGTATAGTTTGTTGCTGCTGCAACATATTCTGATTCTGCTGTTGATAAGGATGTACAACTCTGTTTCTTACTCAACCAAGAAACTAATCTCTTTCCAAGAAAAAATGCTCCTCCAGTGGTGCTTTTTCTATCATCCACATCTCCTACCCAATTTGCATCTGTGTATGCACATAGATCAAAATTTTCATCTTTAGGATACCATAATCCAAGATTTGTTGTGCCTTGTAAGTACCAAAAAATCCTTTTCACTGCTGATTCATGATTTTCCCTAGGATTACTCTGAAATCTAGAAACTATACATACTACATTCATAATATCAGGTCTGGTTTGTGTCAAATACAGTAAACCTCCTATCATAGATTTTTATCTAGTTGGATTAACAGGTGTAGATTCATCCCTTTGAGATAATTTGTCATTTGTAGTCATAGGTGTGCTTACCGGTTTAGAGTTCTCCATCCCAAATTTCTTTAGTAGTTCTTTCAAGTACTTAGATTGACTAAAAAATATACCTTTGTCAGTCTGTAAAATCTATAATCCTAAAAAGAATTTTATTTCTCCAATCATAGACATTTCAAATTCTTGCTGCATTTCAAGAGAAAATTCTTTACATAATCCATCTTCTCCTCCAAAGATTATATCATCAACAAATACTTCAATAATCAAGATGTCATCATTAGTTACTTTGTAATATAAATTGCTATCTGCATTTCTTTTAGTAAAACCAATCTTTAAAAGATACTTATCCAATCTTGCATACCAAGCTCTAGGGGCTTGTTTTAATCCATACAGTGCTTTTCTTAACCTGCAAACCATGTCATTGTCATCTGTCAAAGAAAATCCATCAGGTTGTTCAATATAAACTTCCTCTTCAAGATCTCCATTCAAAAATGCACATTTAATATCCATTTGATAAACTTTGTAATCCTTGTGAGCTGCAAAGGCCAAGAATAATCTAACTGCCTTAATTCTGGCTACTGGTGCAAAGGTTTCATTGTAATCAACTCCTTCTTTCTGAGAATATCCCTTACACACTAGTCTTGCTTTATTTCTGACAACCTTACCATCTTCATTAGGTTTGTTTCTAAATACCCATTTGGTTCCAATTACATTTTTATCTTTAGGCCGGGGAACTAATGTCCAAGTATTATTTTTCTCAATTTGTCCTAATTCTTCTTCCATAGCTTTAATCCAAAATTTATCTTCACATGCCTCATTGATAGATAATGGTTCAATTTGAGAAATAAGACATACCTCTTCATTTTCCAATCTTCCTCTTGTCATAACTCCTTTAAATTTGTTTCCAATTATTTGATCTTCAGAATGATTCAGTCTTACATATCGAGGTGTCTTAGTTTGCTATTGTTCTTCAATTACTGTGGAATCCTCTGATGATACTGGGGTAACTGGATCTTCATTTTGTACCAATGGGTTCAGTGTAGGTTCATTTGTCACAATTTTTGTTGCCAGTTTAGAGTCTATATACCTTGAAGTTCCTCTGAATTGTTCATCAATCTTTACATTTGTACTCTCAACAATTTTCTGCAATCTTTTATTAAAACATCTATATGCCTTGCTCTTAGATGAATAACCAAGAAATATTCCTTCATCACTTCTAGGATCAAATTTGCCAATATACTCATCTCTTTTGATATAACATTTACTTCCAAAAAATCTAAAATACTTAAGAGTAGGAATATTACCAAACCATAGTTCATGAGGGGTCTTACCGGTTTCACCTTTGATGTGAACTTTGTTGAATGTATAGACAGCAGTGCTTACTGCCTCTCTCCAATATACATGTGGTAGATTTGCTTCTGATAACATACTTCTTGCTGCATCCAAGATAGTTCTATTTTTCCTTTCAACAACTCCATTCTGCTGTGGTGTCCGAGGTGCTGATAATTGTCTTTTGATTCCATTCACTTCACAGAATGTATTAAAATCTTTAGATGTGAATTCTCTTCCTTGATCTGATCTTAAACATTTAATTTTCTTACCGGTTTCATTTTCAACCATTGCTTTGAATAGTTTGAACTTCCCAAGTGCTTCTGATTTTTCTCTGAGAAAAGTAACCCAACACATTCTACAATAATCATCAATAATTAGCATGAAATATCTATCACCTTGTAAGCTTTTAGTTCTAACTGGACCACATAAATCAGTGTGAATTAAATCAAGAGCATTATTGGATTTTTCTGGAATACTTTTGAAACTAGCTCCAACTTGTTTTCCAAATTGACATTCCTTGCAAATTGTATTTTGGGGTTTCACAATTTTAGGTAGATCTCTAACTGCCTTAGAAGTACTGATTTTTACCATGCAATCAAAATTTACATGACATAGTCTTTTATGCCATAACCAACTTTCATCTATATGTGCAATTAAGCATGCCTTTTCACTGTTATTCAAATGAAAGATATTACCTCTAGTCTGATTACCGTTTGCAATTTCCAAACTAGTTCTATTCATGATTTTGCATTTTCCATTTTTAAATTGTAACTGAAAACCCTTCTCAACTAATTGACCAACACTTAGAAGATTATGTTTTAATCCTTCAACATAGTAGACATTGTCAATGTTATGTTTACCATCAAGAGATATTGAACCCTTACCTTTGATTGAATAGGCTTTGTCATCTCCAAATCTTACTAAACCTCCATTGTATTCTTGAAAGTTCAAGAATTTACCTTTGTCTCCAGTCATGTGATGTGAACATCCTGAGTCAATAATCCATTCATCCTTTGATTCAACTTTAGCTGCTAGGGCTTGTTCTATCGATTGAGCAATAGGTGTCGGTTGATCTTCTGTTATAGCAACAATAATCCATCCATTGTCTACTGGATCCTCATCAGAATCATCAGTCACACCTTCGTCCACAATGTAACAAGATTTATCTTTGTTCTTCTTAAATCTGTATCTCTGATATTCAGGATTAGGCTTGTATGTTCTTCTAGCTTCTTCTCTTAGTCTAGCATGTCTATCAGGGCATCTTGAAGCCATATGACCAATCTTATTTCAGTTAAAACATTTAAAGGGTGCTTTACCTTCATACTTACTTCCAATTGGACCTTTTGGCATTTTCCTTGCAAATAGTGCTTTAAGTTCTTCAAGCTCTTCATTCTCCTTTCTGGTTTCTTCAAGTTCTTTTGCATAAAAGGCTCTCCAGTCTGATTTGTCAAATGATGGAGTAGATGATGTTGATGCTTTAAAGGCCAAATTAGTCTTTATAGTAGCAACAAGACCAAATTCCTCAATTTCAAAAGCTGAAAGTTTTCCAATCAATGTATCCCTAGTTACTAATGCATTAGGCATTGCTCTCAACTCATTTATAGCAGTAACCTTCATTTTATATGCCTGTGGCAAACCTCTTAAGATTTTTGAAACAATTTCATCCTCACTCAAGGTTCCTCCATAACATTTGATACCTAAAACAATTTCATTTACTCTTTCCATAAAAGCAGAAATCCTTTCATCTTCTTCCATTTTCATATGTTCATACCTGACTCGGAAGCTTTCAAGTTTTGCAATTTTGATTGTGGAATCTCCTTCATTTAGTGTTTCCAAATGATCCCAAATAGCTTTAGCAGTAGACCTATCAGATAATCCCATGATTTGTTGATCTGATAATGCGCTCAAGAGTGCTTCTCTTACTTTGCAATCATTTTCTTCATCTTTGGATAAGGTAGTTGGAGCAGTTTGACTAGCTACAACAACAGTATAACCATTCTTAGTAACTTCCCAGTTGTCTTTACCGATGCAATTCAGATGTGTCTCCATTTTGATCTTCCATATCCCATAGTTGGTTCCATCAAGTTTAGGATTGTCCTTCCTAAAATAATTAGTAGTCATTGGATCTCCTCAAGTTGTTAAACTTCTGCAAAAGAGGACTAAGCTCTGATACCAATTGTTAGGTCCTGGATACAACTGAGAGGGGGAGGGTGAATCAGTTGTATAATAAATTCAAACCAAAAACTTATTAACCAACTTAATGCTTAATACCGGTAAACTAGTTAAGTATGCCGGTAGACAATGTTTACAGTAAATTGCTATACCAGTAATATTTAATGCATGAAACATAAACATAAACTCATCCACAACTCATGACACCAATATTTGTACGTGGAAACCTTGTAAGGGGAAAAACCACGGCGGGAAACCTTACCCACAATCAGATGATACTACTGCAAATAGTAAGTGTATAAAGAGGGGTCTGCACATGCAGAAAGGCCAACAGCCTAGAGCTCACTGCTCAATCATAAATGGGAGTCACACTGACTACAGTTGAATGGTTAAATCCAATAAGAATGTACTACTCAAAATATCATCTTCATATGTTGGATTCAGTACCGGTGTAATGCTGATATGCTTCTACAAAAACCTAACTTCACCTTCAAATGATGTCTTCATGTATGCCTCTGCTTGATCTCACATATACCTTTACTCAAATCTTTTTCTCATTCCACACTTGATCTTACAAATAAGATCTTACATTTATACCATACCCTAAGACCAATTTTAGTAGGTCAGCTCTACAAGATATTACAATAAAAACATTTTACAAATAATATAATATCCGATGCAATAACTGATTAAACATGTCAACTTAATTCATTTACAACAATAATAAATCATCTCTATAGCATGCCATGCTGATCTGGAAAAGATAAACCTGCCGGTGTAACCCTAGATAATCTTGGACCTATTAGCCGGTAAAAGAAAATATACAAATATGAATATACCAATGATTATTTATTCAAAATAAAGTGTCCACATGATGTCTTCGATATTACCAAGTGTCTTCCATGTCATTCTAGGTACCAGTGAACATTATATTCTACCGGTTAACCATATACTAGTAACTGTTGCACAGATTATTGCTTGCCGATGAATGTTGCTGGATCTCCAAAGTAGGTGTATTAAGTAGGTTTTGACAACAATGACAAAACCATACCAAAATACCAACAAGCACATCATCATAAAATAAATGGGGTTGGCAAATCTTGCTGAGTAGTAGATTCCCCTCATCTAGAGCGTCCCTTATATCCTTTTGTTCTTTCTTCAGTTCAGATCGGAGCTCATTCAACTTCTTCACCAGAGCTATATTAAGAGCTTTTTGATGCTCCTTCTTGACATTTGCCTCTGCTACCTCTTCTAGGCTCTGCACTTGATCATCCACTACTGTGCATAGGAGCTTAAGTTTAGCTAGTGATGAATCGGTGTTTGGAAGATTTGTACCGGGTATCAAACCGGTAAGAGTGTCCATAGCTGCTTGAATTACGTCCTTCTCCTTCTTCCTTTGAATAATTTCAAGCTCTTGAGAAACCTTGATGCTCTGCATTAGCTCCATTTCACTTGCAGACTGGAGATCGATAGGACTGGTGAGATCAACTGGTTTGGCTTGACTCCCGGTTGCCTTTGGAGTCTCCATCTGGGTGCTCTTTTCTGCTTCTCCTACCTTGTCCTCTTTCGCTTTCTTCTTCTCTGCTTCTCTCCTCTTCTCCACTTCCTTATCCTCCTCTGATTTTTTCTTCTCTGCTTCTTTCCTTTTCTCCTCTTCTTTGTCCTCCTCTTCCTTCTTCCTTTTCTCTGCTTCTCTCCTCTTCTCCTCTTCTTTTTCTTCCTCTTCCATCTTCTTCTTCTTCTCTACTTCCTTCCTCTTCTCCTCTTCCTTGTCTTCCTCTTCTTTCCTTTTCTTTTCATCTTCTTGCTTCTTTTTCTCTTCTTCATCCTTCTTCTTCTCCTCTTCATCTTTCTTCTTCTTCTTCTCATCTTCATTCTTTTTCTTCTTCTCTTCTTCATCCTTTTTCTTCTTCTCTTCTTCATCCTTTTTCCTCTGCTCGGCCTGTTCCTTTGCTGCTTCCTGTCTGTCCTCGGCTTGTTTATCAACCTGTTCAGCCTGTTGCTCCTGTCCTGTTTCCTCAGATGGTGTTTCCTGAGTAACATCTTCTATGTCCAAGGCATCGACATCAATAGTGTCGACCAATTCATCAACCAGATTTCCTTCATCATCAAGTACTTCATTCAGTTTGGATATAACCGGTTCTTTTCCAGCTTGCTGGTTGGCTTTAGCCACTTGATGCATCTTCAGAGCTTCAAGAGCACAAGTGTGTGTTTCCTTGAGAACTTCCTTACCCTTCCCTTCCAGTAATAGGAGTCTTCTTCTTCTCATGAAGAAAAGACCTTTGTATTTGTTCATTACATCGAACAGTTCCGAATTTGATACATCAGGAAAATGTTCAGCAAATTTTTTTTTCTCTCATTTCCTATTCTTGCTCTATGGAAATGTGCCATTTATTGTCTAAGGATTTATACAAAGAATCCAGTATTTTAGATCTAATTTGTGAAGGCGACTGGTCATTAACACATAAATACTGAATTATTTCCTTTTTTACTGCTTCCTTTTCATCATCATTAAAGTCATCAAAATACTTAATTAAATAATGTAGCAATTTTCTCCTAATATTCTTTATTGTTCTTTGACAATGTGTCAAAGGTTTATAGGAGGAGATATCAATATTTGCCGGTGCAGATGATGCCGGTTCATTCTTTGTCTTCTTTCTTGTCTGTCTCGCCTTCTTGGGCTGCTCCTCAGACATAGTTTCCTCTAAGTCCAGTGTATTTCTTTTTGTCTTCCTTTTCCTCTCAAAGACCTTAGCCGGTGCTGCTTATGGTTTCTTCTTGGCCGGTGACCATTTGGTCTTTTTTGGACTTGCTGTTGTAACCGATGCTGATGCTGCAGGCACTGCCTTTGGCATCTTCACTGCATGTTCTTTTCCTTTCTTTGTAGAGGGTTCCTTGACCGGTGTAACCCTTTCCAAATAGGTTCCAGTCCTCTTTGCCTTAGGGTCAAGAGGTGAGACAATAAGGGTAGATGCATACCCTTCCAGCATATCATACATCACCTCATAGCCCATTGGCTCCACTTCTTCCTATCTGGGCTCAACAACCTCCATTATGCATTTATCCACTTGGATGGTGAAATAGATATCGTCTTCATGTTTCTTGATAATGTCACTTGATATCCTCATTATTTGGCTCATTTTTTGTCTAAACTCATCAAAATACTTGTTTAGAACATCAGGGTAACCGATTCTAATTGCTTGAATGCTTTTCTTGATTCGCTTGGTCACCGGCTGGTCAGAAGACCACTAGACATCTCCTACTTTTGGAAAGTAGCCTTGGAAATAGAAGAACAACCCAACCAGTAGTTGTCCAAACTTGAACCTTAGTGCATTATCTTGTTTGATCAACTTCAGATTCAACAAAAGTTGTCTCTGCATACCGGTGCATAGGTCAAATGATGCATCCTCCTTTATCATCTGGTAAGTGGCATTTACTGCTGTAGCAGATACAAAGTTAATTCTGCTGGCAGAGAATGCCCGGTAGCCTATCACCATGCAGGCATACTTAACTAGATCATCCTTGATAGAATTGATTATCATGCCTCGTGAGTCGCTCACTAAACTGATGAGCTTGGACATTTCAGTTTTGCTTACTGTCCTTAGGGTTGGCACTTCCCTTGTGTTGTAGAAACCGATGACTGCATGAATTGCCTGCGGCGTGATATCATGTGTTCTTTCCAGGTACATCTTGTTACCATGGACTCTGCTCAGAATGATCCTTATATGATCCTATGTGAAATCCTCTAGGAAGTAAACAACATTGTGGAGCTTCTTCTTCTCCAAAATATTATACTCCAGTTTGATCTTCTTATCCTTTCCACAAAATAAACCTAACTGGGAGTGGATAGCTAGAGACCCTAGGTCTTCAATCTTGCAATCTATGTAGTTAGAAATTCCCTCTTCTACTATCACACCATCTGGAACTTGTGATAGGGCATTACACGTAGACTTTCATTGAATAAAACTTGCAGACTCGATAGATGCACTAGAACTGGTATGAGATGCGGAAGCCATGATAGAAATTTTAAGAACTCAAGAAATACCTTTTGAAACACATGAATTTAGGGCTTGTAGATTCTCCTTCACTTCACACTCCATCAGTTGCTAAATCATTGCTTTGTGTTCTCTACTTGACCATTTGCAGTTTGAATTTGAATCTCCTTCATGGTTTCTCAATTTCTCAAAATCTCAGCTCAAATTGCCTTTTCGTCGCTCTTCTCTTTGAAAAATTTTCTTCACTCAAAAACTAATAGTGAGAAATGATTTGAAAAATGCTTTTAAGCATATTCCTCACCTACCATCATTAATGCTCCTCCATTAGGGCGTAAACCCTAATTTACTTTTTTACCGTTTCCAGTCTTCTGCCAAACGAAAGGTATCACATACTGGTTAAGGTCTTTTATCGATATAAACTGGGAATTTGAAACATTTCACCGTTTGCTCCCCTTAAGCTTTTTCTCAAGCTTAGTTTGCCGGTTCTATGATTTCCACACTAGGTGCAGAAACCGGTTCCTCTTGTAACACTGCTGGTTTCTTCTTCCAGGTTTTGTTCATGTTCGCTTGAACAGTGTCAACATCAATGTTTCATTCCGGAGTGACTGGTATATCATTAGATATGTTCTTTCTTGATCTACAAAATTTGGCAATGTGACCTGGTTTGTTGCAGTGATAGCAAACCAATCCAGGTGCTCTCCAAGATCCATTGTTCATGTTTCCATTCTTCCTTCTGCATGTTGCAGTAGTGTGACCATGACCATGATAGACCATATAGTTTGATCGCCATCCGGTTGCCGCTTGATAGCCACTGCTTCTTTGCTGATGATTGAAGGCATTAAACCAGTTGTGATTCCGATTCACAAAAGGTTCAGGACCAGATCCTTGGGTCCTCTGAGGATATCTATCAATGTTGTTCATAACTGACCTGCATTCAGATGCTCTATGCCCATACTTGTTGCATGCATAATAATTACCATTGAATCTATAGGATCTAGGCTTATCATTTAGGAAATAAGGAAAATTGTTGTAAGCCTTACTCCTACACACATTTGCAGTATGTCCTTCTTTAAGACAGTTGAAGCAAACAGGTTTAAACTTTTGCTTATCTTTATCCTTTGATGCCAGTTGTTTCTTTGACGTTCCAACATTTGTACTAGAGGTCTCACCTTCCTCATGACCGGAATAACCAAGTCCATTGGTATTCTTGACTGGTTTGGCAGATTCAAGCTTTTGCTCTAGCTTGATAGTACTCTTGTTAAACTTAGCAAGTATTTCCTTTGACTCAGAGAGTTCTTTGGAAATAGCAGCATTTGTTTCCAATAGGTTTTCATTCTAAGAGATGGTAATGTTCAGTTCTCCTTGCATATCTTCCTTTTCCACTTTGCTCGCATGGAGTTGAGCAGTTAGGGCACTGATCTCTTGTTTTAGCTTGGAGATCTCATGATCTCTTTCTTTCACCAGATCTTCAGCTTTCCTCCATTTCTCAAGCTCTTGACACATTTAGATAGTCAGTCCTTCCAGCTCCTTTCTCAGGTTGGAGTTTGATTCATTCAATTTATTTACTTCTGCAATTAGGGCTTCCATGTCTCCTTCATCTAAAGAACTATTTTCAGATAGCTCCATCAGCTTTTCAGCATATTCTCTCCTTTTTGCTTGAGATGCCTTGTATTTGACCATAAGATCATCATAGGCTTGCTCAGACTGAGTGAGCCGATGTGTAAGTTCCCTTATAGATTATTCCCCCATATCTCTTTTCAAGTGGTTAAACTTATAGAAAGGCAGGATTTGATAGTAATTGATGAATACTAAGAGGGGGAGGGGTGAATTAGTATGCCAAAAATCTCTGCACTTAAACACTTTGCAAGACTGATAGTAAACCGATAAAACAGTTTAGCAGACAAACCGGTTAACACACATGCAAACCAGATAGCTAATAATGCATTCACCCATAGAAGCAAAAACACCATAACACAAGAGATTTTGATGTTGAAACCCAAATGGGAAAAACCACGGTGAGATGGAACTCACAAGTAACATTCTGCAGAATAGGAACCAGATCAGTTAAGGTTAGACCGGTTAAGGTCTTACAATGTTCTTTACCAGAACAAACCCTGTTAGGAATCTCAATCTGTATTAGGAGATAAGTCCAATTAAAGACTACCTTACTAGAGGATTTTAGATCCACAGATGTGAACCACCTTGTTAGAGGATTTACAAAAGGCTTTTGGGCCTACTCTGTTAAGGGTTACAGACTTGTCAAAGATGTGAGTAATCAACAAGTGTTTGATCTAGCTAGTAGCACAGAGTGCTTGGTTAGATCCTTGATAGCTCATTCCTAATGCACTCCAACATTACTTCAGTCTTATACACATTCATATTCTCTCCAACTCCTCAACCACCTTAAACCCTAGCAAAAACATAAAATTTTTCTACAACCACATCAACAACCTAAAACCCTAGACATGATGTCCTTATAAAGGAATCTGATTTCATGTCGGTCGAATAGGATTATATAACAATTTCCTAGGTTCAATGAGCCCGAACATACTTGGTACCATGACACAAAAAGCACCGTTTAGGTGTCGGCATCGTCAAACAATCGGTGGATGGTAACTCATCACAAAATGCCGGTTGGTAACTCATCACAGAGTATTACCGGTTCATATAAAATGCCAGTTGCCGGTTTGACAAAAATGAAGACTAGTAAAAATGTGTTATGCTGCTTTAATCCTTTGTACCACTTGGGATCCATGAACCGCTTGGGGTCAACATGCCGCTTTAGATCGGGAAACACATTCTGCAAAACACCAATAGTCTAAAGACTATAATACAACATACCGGTTGGAACAAATATTGGTTGTGCTCTAACTCATACATATAAAGGAGATCTCAATGCAAGTGTGTGTCCATCAATAACAATCACAACATAAACATCAAAAATGCCAACAAAAGAACCCCACATCCCCCTTGCAAACACTTTTACAAAATTTAGATGGTTAGACTAAACTACTAGCTAGTTAACAAGTTACATAAATTTCTACATAAAAATGGTAGTTGATAATAATGGTACAAATTTTAAGATGCCTATTCAAAGTCCACTTGTAGATTTGTATTGACTTGGTCCAACAAGAGTTGGTGCCTATTTACCAAAATGGTGTTGTGGACTTAGGCACGGGAGTTGAGTGACAACATAGGGGAATTCACTATAGGATAAGGCCATGTGGAAATAAATGTGAAAAAATATAGACTAGTTCAATAGGGGGTATGGGGCATGCAAAATAACCAAGAAAGGTTTTGGAGAAAGAGGCCACCTTGTCAAATAGGTATGTGAAAAACTCAACACCAACAAATCTTATGATGGGATTAAACTAGTGCTTTAATTTTTCTGTAGGATGAAAAACCCAAGACCTTCTATGTGTTGGTTGCTACCCGTGAAACACATTCTATAGAGATTAATAAAAATTTCAAGCCACAAATGCAAATCCACCTTTGGTATTCATTTAAAAATAACCAACCATGAACTCATTGCACAAGGCCGAGAGGAGGAGGTGCATTGCTATTTCAATTGTCCTCTTGTGCTTTTCCTTGCCTTGACTATGTCGTTGGTGGAGTCAAGGTAGCATTTCTTCTTCTTCAACAACCATTCTTGCAAAAAATTCCAAAGGAGCCATTGTTGGTGGGAGTGACAATCAACTAGTTGTGAACCTTCCCTTCTGGTGAAATTATCATGGTGGGGAAGTGTTGACAACAACTAGATTAGGGCCAAAAGTTGAACAAATCAATATTGTTATACCTTGAAAATAGGCCAATGTAGGCCCAATATACATAGAAACAATTTGTCCACCAAAAATGAAAGATGGATAGAGGGTGATTCAAACCAATTTTCATAAATTATTCTTTTCCATACATAGGTGAGTGATAAAAAAATTGAAAAAAAAAAATTAAATTTAATAAAATAGAAGGTATTTTTTCGTTTCTTGAGCCTTATGGACACAATGACATAGTTCATTTGGTTCCTTGATGCTTAAATGCTAGAGTATGTGTAATAGTCACAATATGGGAAGGAATGTGTGTTCATGACTTTGATACCATGTTGGGATTAGCCAAGATCTTAAAGCATGAATTGATAACGTTTTGCAAATGAAGAAAAATAAGCACAATAATATGTATATCATTTAAAAATGAAGAGCATATGATACAATGATCAACAATGTATATATAGGCAATCATGCAGAGGTGATAAGGTAGGAGTGAAACTTTGACTACCCCTCCTATAATGCAACACTTGTGAGCTCACTTGACAAGTGTGTGAGAATGTGGAAAGTATGCATATAATAGGTGTCTCAAGTGATGAGGATACATGTCTCCATGATATGAAGTGACTAAAAATCATGAAAAATACTAAGTAAAATTAAACTAAGTATGGTTGATCCTAGAAATGTTATTAGCTAGTTAGTTATATAGCAACTCTGTTTACACTAACAAAGAGGACCTAACTGACGAACTAGCTAGGGAAAACACCCATTTAACATCGATACCCCCCACTTAAGTAAAACTTAGTAAGAACTTACACAAATGCAAATAATGCAGGATGGTTCCCGACTACTAGGCCATGTTAGGTACCCATGTACACATGCAATGCAATATAATCTCTCACAGATAGAGAAAAGGAGAAAACCCAATGTGACAAAATCATCCTCATAAGAGAGACAAAAACAAAATGCTCTCAATGAACTATGAGATGGAAAAAGTCCCATGTAAGAAAAAAAGTTCACCCATATAGAGTAGAAGAGGGATCATGCACTCTCCTCAATGTCAAGTCTCTTGAGATAATGTTAGATTTTTGAAACTAAATGTTGAAGATGATCCAATCTTATCAAACAATGTTCTCACCCTTAGGAAGAGACAAAACCAAGATGGTATGCAGGATGTATTCCCATTCTTGAAATGAATATAATGGGAGAAGGATGAAGTAAGGTGTCTCTAAACTCTACTCAAGTGATTCCATGTCGATGTCTAATGCTACCACCATCCAGTAAATCATTCTAGGTCTCATTGATGAATATGAAAGTCTAGAATATATTGGAAAATAATATAGAACATTTTCTGAAGAAAAATATACTTCCTCTGAAGATAAAGAGACCTTTAAATGATGCTCAAAATTATCTACACTCATATCAAACTATGAAGAATGATCCTGTAGATAATGAATAAGAGAGTTAGAGTGTTCCCTCACAACAACTAAAGGAATATTTTATCAATCAAAGAGAAGATGGATGTGATCAATGGTGTCTCCCAAATTTGAAGTGTGAGACTCTATAAACAAACCTAAAATGTCTATCAAGTGACCATCCCACATAGCCATCTATAGATGATGGTGTGATCTTGCTACTCTAAATCACAAAGCTTAAACTATGGCAACAAATGAATCAATACATGTAACAATAGATGAAGGAGATGCAATATTTACACATGTCTCTAGAACCTCATAAGGTGGAAGAAATCCAAGATTAAAATGTTAATATCCTCAAAAGTGTGCACACTAGACACCATAGTGTATGCATCAATTGAAGGAACAACAGGAGAAAAATGTGAGAAGGTTTACACTCACTATTGGTGATCAAACTCCCCAACTACAATAATATCTTTATTATTACAATATCAAATGATTATATAATTTGGTGTGAACTCAAAAACCCTTCCTATTCAACCATGTGTGATTTGATATATAGAAAGGATATTGGTTGAGAGTTAAGGCACACAAAGAACATCATTGAATGATCTATTATATCCATGTAAATAGATCACTTCCCACTCAAACATGCATATATGTGTTGTTAGATCATAGTGGAAAATCATCTACCACATAGTTTCTTTCATGCTCATTTTTAGGATACCTCATCCCTTCGACAAAGTTAACTCTTACCTCCAATATCCCAGAACTTATCACTTGTATCCTCACTCAACATATACTTTAAACAAAGACAAAGTGTATAGGACATGTAATTTGGATTACTCATATTTCGAGGAATCTACCATGATGTCCATGATGTCTTCTTTTCTATATCTATTAGAGGATAGCATATTTATTTAGATGAGATCTTAAATATATTAACCATTTGATGTCCACCTCATTATTCCTTTCTTACAATCATACATATTTTATCTATTTTATATCATATAGACCACCCTCTCACACCTTCTTCTATATTATACCACTTCCCTCCACATTTCATCATATGTGCATACCCTTAAAAGACAATTTCCTTTTGCTCTTTATTGACTAGCTCTCTAAACTCCATTACTATTACACACCTTATACTCTAGACATTTCCTAATTCATCCTATATTATATTATTCCCTCATAAAACCATTCCACTAACCTCTAATAGTTCACCATGTGTTTCATTATCCCATCCTAGCTCATTTTATTAATCTCTACTAGTCCATCGTGTGTTCTATTATCCACTTTTATTCCCATTCCATTACCCTCTCTAATTTTACCATATCTTCTGTTATCCCCTCTTGGTATTGTCCCATTATCTTCTCCTAATTTACTGTATGTTCCTTTATTCCCTCTTAATATTCCCATCCCACTAACCTCTAATAGTTTAGCCTATGCTTTATGATCCCCTTATAGCTCATCTAACTAATCTCTATTAGTCCATTCTATGTTCCATTCTCCCCTTCTATGCTCATCTCATTGTACCCTCTCTTATTCTAGCCTACGCTTTATTATCCCTCTTGGTCTTGTCCAATTATCCCTTCTAATTGATACCACCTCCCTCCACATTTCATCATATACCTATATCCTTATAAGAAACCTTTCCTTCTACTCATTATTGATTGAATCTCTTCTCCATCACTACCACACACCTAAAATGCCCACTTCATGTCCTATATTCAGACCCTAGACACCTCATAACTCACCCTAGGTTATATTATTCCATCCTAATCCCAACCATTAACCCCAAATATTTTACCCTATATTATATTATTCCATGTTGACCCATCACATTAATCTCTACTAGTCTATTGTGCGTTCCATTATCCCCTTTTATTCCTATTCCTAAATACCCTCTTTTATTTCACCTTATGTTTCATTATATCCTCTTGCTCTTGTTACATTATCCTATTTTAGTCTCATATCATTATCACCTCTTCATTCACTATATGCCCATGATACCCTCTTAATCTTGTCCTATTATAA
Organism: Cryptomeria japonica; assembly: GCF_030272615.1. Classification (NCBI taxonomy): domain Eukaryota; kingdom Viridiplantae; phylum Streptophyta; class Pinopsida; order Cupressales; family Cupressaceae; genus Cryptomeria; species Cryptomeria japonica. The sequence continues at coordinate 152,244,768 of NC_081405.1, read as the reverse complement.
TTTCCCTGTCACACTCTAACTCATTATTTCCTCCTAGCTAATCATATGATCCATTTTCCTCTCCTAATCCAATTTCATCACCCAATCATAATTGTCTTTATTTTCCATTATCTCTTCGGACACATATCCTATCACATCATCATAGTTCATCCTATTACCCTATTCCTATCTCTTCCTTATCTATCCTTCCCTTATACCCAGTCTACCATATTCACCAATAAAATCTTTCTTTATATCATATCTCAATTTTCAACCTAGCTAGCCCTATCCATCTAATGTATCAATCAAAACCTTTGCAAAATTAACCCTATCAACCATATTTCAGCCATTCCCTAATATGTTCTATGCATTCATAATTAATAATGAAAGTGAAGTTCATGAAAATGTAGAGATACCTAGTATGAATAAATTTTAGGTCTATTATGATAATAATGACAACCTTGGAGATCACTCTGTCAAATTCCTAAAGGAAATCACAAAATTATTTTTTATTTATGTTTTTATTCTCAAAATATTAAAATATTATGCTCAAAATTGGTTCAATACCTACAACAATAATTAGACCTTAGTTTGTTTGTTAGTAACATCCTTTATCAAATTCTATTTCCTAAACACCAATAACTTTGACAATATGATATGCAAATGTTCATAATATCTTGTTATCAAATAATTTCTCAAGCTATGTAATGGACAATAGAATGATTTTAAACCCCTTCCACCATTTTATCCCACCCATAACACAACCAATATTGATTGTAGTATCACTAGTACCATACCTCATCTCATCATCCAAGAATTTTTTTGGAATCTCACCCCAATTCTATCCAAGTATCTAGTTTTCCTAAAATGACTATTGCATGGTACCTAACATACTTATATCACAAATAAATTTTGTCTATAAAAGAGAATGTCTTTATATGATTCATATGCATCTTTATTTTTGTTCATTGTGATCTTATGGTGATGTGTTGGTGGTTTTCATTGTGCAATAAATCTCTTGAAAAATGGTTTTATTCTTTATTATAGCATGATTGTATTAATATCTATGTGTTATTTAGAGTTGAATATCCACGTCTTACTCATCATCGCAATTACACACAAATTTGTGACACATATAATTCAATATCATGCTAATGAAATGACCAAAGACTCCAAGACTGAAAGAGCATGAAGATGAGAATGTGAAAAAAGAGAATGAATGAGACAATAGCATGAAAATAATAATGTGATTTTAATAGATGAAGACATCAAGTTTTCCAATTCAATTAGATCATGATGCATCTATTTAAGGCATAAACGAGAAGAATTCAATGAAACAAAGGCAATGAAAGAAAAAACATAATGAATTTAAGAGATTGGATCTTGGAGTTGAAGGCATGTTCTCTTTGCCATCTTAATATAAAATTCATCAATTTCCTCAAACACCAATTGAATTAATATATGATGACGTTCCATCAACTAATCAACTAATCAAAAGCACAATAAATATGTCAAATATTAAATATGAACCAAATTTATGAAATTAAATAAATTTATGTAATGAAGTAAGTTTGTTATTGAGAAAACCTAGAATTTTCTATAAAAAACTTGTGTTTAACTGAAATTGATTTTGAAACATATTAAAATTAGTGGTTGATAAGGTTCCTAAATGTGCTTGTAGAAGAAATGTTAATAGAATATTAAAAATATTTTAAATTAAGATATAAATTAAACATAAAGATATAAATTGTTTGTTGAAATGAAAAGAAATATTAAGTTTAGACTCGTAATGAAGATACATGGCCTAAGAACATCAAATAACTAATAGTGAAAAATATATTGTAAAATAAAATCAATGCATATGAAAGAGTGGGTTCAACCTCACATACCAAATATTGTAATGTTACATAATATGTAATTACATAAATTATAGTAAGTAGTAAAATAAACAAATCTCATCTAATAAGGAAAATAAATTGTCAAACACTAAAAATAAGTAAAAAATACTAATGAAAGCCATTGGAAGGCATGAAAGAGTTGAGGACCTAAATCACAATGTAGTATGGGTATTTTATTGTAGACTCCCATGAAAAGATAAGTTATAGTTAAAGTGTTCAAATTCGTAATAAAAAATTCTATAACAATAACATGAGTAGCACCTAATCAAAGAGATGTGAAAAACAGATTGTTGTAAACAATTGTGAGTCACATCCAAAGGATCTTTTAGATATGACCTAAACACCTTTTTTTTCTAAATTTGTAGAAATGTGTCCTAAAAGAAAAATTAGTCAAAGGGATATTGAAGTGTAAAAGCTCTTTTATGTCAAAATAAATCACTCTCTCTCTCACACACACGCTTGTTATATCCACGTTGAATTATCTAATCACTATGATAATTTTTGACATATATGTATATATTTGCATACTAATGAGATTTTGAATTGTATGGTAGAAGCTCCACCTATATTGTTAAAATGTTTCGTTTCAATGATATTTTATATAAAAGAGTAGATGGACAATTATTTTACAAGAAAATATGTTTGAATGAAACATGTGATAGTTGTAGTGGTTTACAACATTTGAGAGATTGTGTACACAAGGAGAATGAAAATAAAATTAAAATTGAACGAGTAGGCTTTTGACAATATAAGTCATTAGCACACATTCTAAATTATGGTAAAGAAACAAAAAAAGTGTCAAGTGGTGAGTGAAAAAGTACTTGCATATCAATTTATGTCTATTTTTTAAAGAATATAGTGTATAGATATGCATGACATACACATAGAACTCGATGGTTTGAATTACGATTCACATTATGCAAATTTGTATTTCTTTATATACCATCATTTCAATTGTAGAATTTACAAAGTATTATGCATTACAACTACAAAATGAGGCTCAATCTCCACCTAGGTTGCTATATTTATACGTATAACATTAGTTTGTGCACTTGATAGTATAGATGTGTTGTAAAACAAGGTAAAAAAAGATTTCAATATGAACTTAAACCAAATGTAATTGCAAAATTGAATTAAAAAATTAACCCTTAATGTATGTGATTGCAAAATCAAGAATAGAAAGAGAAAACAATAACATATGCAACACCAAATATACGTGGAGAAACCCTTTTAGGAAAAAAATCCACCATAGAAAGAGAGGAGATTATATTACTAATCTAATGAGAGATTACAATAACAATACAGTTCTTTCTAAACCTCTGTAAAATCCAACAACACCTTGTTACTTACACACCGAACAAAACTTGATGAAGAACACTAGCTCAAGGCCCAAACTTATAGAAACTCTTGGAAGTGAATACCACCATGGTATCAAAAAACAACATGCAAAAAAACATCTAGAAAAATCCCCTGCCAACCTCCTAATAGAGCCACTTACAAATGCTTATTACAATTGTCTCTAGGAATCTAGCCAATATGGTTGCCTATAGACCAAGATAGCAGTCTTTTGTCATAAATATTGTCATAGGGACTCATGATGACTCTCATAATTGTCATACATGTACTTAAAAATCCTGACAAGTGTCCAAGCACCTCAAAATAGGATATTCGAAAGGAGACACCTAGCTATTTTGTCCTTTTCCTAGAGGACAAACGATAACTATAACTTTGCCTTCACATGAGTTATTTCACTACCATTGTTTAAATGGTTTCACCTCTTATGGGTAAATTACAAATAACAACAGGGGACGAAATAATTAAAGGAGGTTGATTGTACCTAAACCCTAACAAGAGGAAGATATAAATACTTTGAGGGAGATTTTTATGGTAGCTGATGATCACACATATTCTATAGAGTTCATACAAGGTTGGTTTTAGATATTCTATGGAAATTTTAGTAGTAGGAACATCACCTTTGGTTAGCATATCATACGGTCTAGATAATTGTGAATCATAATTTAATAACTCATGGATGTTATATTTTTTGAGTAGAATAAATAAGGAGTTATGTTCAACATATATTAAATTTATCTAAGGTTGAGCATATACAAAGAGATCATGATGGTGCAACATGTATTAAAAGAATCACAACACAAGAAGAGTTGACGTACAAAGATAGTGAAAAGTTGAAAGATGCAGTTTCCATCATCGATTGGTGTGATTCTACAATGGATCCAAGTAATGAAGGAAACTCTATAGTTTGTAGCTTTTTTTGGTTGATATGTAAAACTAACATTGTAAAATATTAAGATTATTGTACGTTGATAAGATCAAGTGAGTTCCACTATTTTAGAAGCTCAAATGTAGGTCCAAGGATTAATCTTATGAGGCAGATGATGTGATTTTGTATCAATTTAAAATTTTTACTTTTAATGAGTGATTCAAAATAATAGGTTAATGAATGGTGTGCTATAACTTCAAACCCACTTTAGATGTATCAACTTGTACAAGAAGTACAACTCATGGAGTTGGAATCATCAATTGAATACACCTATATTTTAGACTTAGTTCAACTAGATATTATTGATAAATTATTTAATAAAATCAATAGTTTATATTTTTATATAGTGTTTTTGTATTATTTATCGAATTAATATTATTAAGGCACAATCCAATATAGGGCATGTTTATGCAATTATTATGGATGAAACCAATGAATAAGGAAAAGATTATTATTTGTGTCATTGTGTTGAGACAAAAAAATACACATTTGGGGTTGTACACCCACTTGCACCAATTTTTTTTTATTTCTTTGGAAAGAGGTACAAAATCTCATGTGTGATTCTTTAAAAAAAGGAATACTCCTTGTCTATTGGGTCATCCCATTTTGGAATACCCACAATAGCTAAAGAAATTTGAGGATCATTTAAAAGTGCATGAATCAAAGACTAAAACTATTGTCTATGATAGTCAACTAAAGGTCTAATATCCTCAATAGAAATGTGGGCCCAAAAGAAAAATACTATGCACAAATGTGTGAATCAAATCCATTGTGATCATTATACTCAAAAAGAAAAAAGTTGTCAAGTGATGAAGAAAGTGGAGTAGTTAGTGATGAATAATTAGGGGATGGTCTATGCATCTATCTGACTCATCAAAATGGATGTAAGAATTTTTTTAGTTATTATTTTGATTATGCTCGCCCCATCACCAAAAGGTTGGTTTTAGATGTTCTATGGTTATTTTAGTAGTAGAGGAGTTATGTTCAAATATATAGAATTTATCTAAGGTTGAGCATAGAAAATGGGAGCATGATGGTGCAACATCTATTAAGAGAATCATATCACATGAAGAGTTAAAGTAAAAAATAGAGTGCAAACTGGAAATATACAACATCCATCATCGATTAGTGTAAATCTACAATATATCCACGCAATGAAGGAAACTCTATAGCTTGTAGATTTTTTTGGTTGATACATAAAGATAACATAGTAAAATATAAATATTGTTGTATGCCGACAAGATTGAGTGAGTTCCACTATTTTAGAAGTGTTGGCATTAGATTGTTATTGATGTGAACAGTTGAGAAGATGCACTAGACAAAGATGCAACAATGATGAGTATCCTAGAATGAAGATTAGCTTGGTCGAGATGGTGTTGTCTCATGTTGATAGAGTTGAGCAGATTTTTGTATGTGTACAAGTTGAACTAGCATAGAGTCAGCAAAGGCATTTAGTCAAAGGCCATAGAGAATATAGAGAAGACAAGCATGGAGTTTGTTACTGGGACTTGCAATTCAAAAAGAAGACACATGCCATAGAGTGGTGAAGGCATTGGGAAAACAGTGAAGAGTTCAAAAAAGTGTTGCTATATCATAACATAGTGCATTAATCACACACTGTTACAGGGATAGTATAACACTCAGTGTTAGTTCGATTGCTGAAAATGCCAGCTCCGCACTCCGCCTGAGAATCCAACGTGGATTACTTCTACACGCAGACCTTTTGTATGCATAGGGGTATACTGATGGGTCCCACCATCCATTATGCCACCGAGTGAGATATGAGGGTTAGGTGGACAATAAAAAACCTTTGATGACTAGTCTTTGAATTTGAAAGAAGCATATGTATCAAAGAAGATTTCCAGTCTGACCAAAAGATAAAAAATGGAGTAAATGTAAATAGAGTTGTAGCTGATCGATCATTCCTAGTATGGGGATTGTGTACCAGGTCAAACCAAATAGCAGAATTGGCTAAGTAAAGAAGGAAGCTCTTATTTAATATGTACTTCTGTTAGTCTGAAGAAGAGGCAAGATTGATCATTTAGGGTCTCAAGAAGATTATTTTTTAATCTTTTTGGAGGGAAGATTGTTTTGAGTACGTAGATGACCTCTAAGTGATGTGAGTGAAGTAGAAGTTGGAGATTGGAGTTAATGAGGTGTGGTAGGCATGCAAAGTGGTGAAGGAAAGGTGAGAAACAAAAGCAGAGAACAATGAAGAAAAAACATGTGCAGAGAATTAGCTTTAGCACGTGCACATAACATGGAGCATAGTAGGCATAACACTACAGGAGACTGCATGCTGAATAATTAAGGGGGAAAAGAGGAGATGAGAAACAAATGAGAATCAAAGAAAATAGTATAATAATAGAGGCCCAAGAAGGATTACCAAAAGCACTCCCATTAAAGATTAGGTAAAAGGTGTTGCAAATAGTTAGCATAGAAAACGAGAGGCTAAGAAATTGGTTTGGTGCGAGTAGCAGAAACACAAAACAAGTCATAAAGCATAAGATTGAAGAGATCAATGTAGAAGTGTGAACTCAGATTTTTGAGCATAATATTGGTAGAGAAAAGAAAGTAAAGAAGGTATGGTGAAGACGTGAAGAAGGCAGAAACAAAGAAGTGAAGAAGGTATCCAAAAGAAGATCATAGAGTGCTAATGAGTGCATGCGAGGTTGCAAAGAAAGAAGGTGAAGAAAATATATAGATAAAAGTGTTAACAAAGTTGAGAGTTGAAGAGGTGTTGAAAAGGAATAAACTCATGTGTTAGCATAACACAATTCTAAAGAAGACATAACACCAGAGGAGATTGCATGCAGAATGATTAGATGTGAAGAGGAGATAAGAGGTAGCTGAAAGCCAAAGTAGAGAGTAGAAAAATAGAGGACTAAAAAGGCATAGAAAAGAAGGTGAGAAAGGTACAACAAAGAGGTGAAAAAGATAGAACAAGGAAGCGAAGAAGGTATCCAAAAGAAGATAATAGAGTGCATCAGAGAGCATGAGGGATAGCTAAGCAAATAAGTGAAGAAAAGATACAACTCAAGGCATCAACAAGCTAGAGAGTTGAAGACGGCTGTAGAGGAAAGAAATTAGAGCGTCAACATAACACAACAACAAAGCAGGCATAACATAATGTGAGCAAGCAACTAAATATTAATGAGATGAAATTTCATTTGTAACAAGGTGCTTAATTGTAATTGAATATTTACACATTGTATTTCATCTGAGTGGGTGCTCAGAATAGGGATAGGTGCTCCTTTGAGTAGGTGCTCATAAAGCTAGGGGTTGGTGCTCCTTTGGGTTGGTGCACATAAATTTTTAATCAAACTTTTACTTGTGAGGCTGCATTAGAGTAGTAGCCTCTATCAACTTTTCTCATTGAGGTTTTCCCCACCGTGGGTTTTCCTCGTACACATTGTGTTATGTGTACATTTAGTGCGCATATGTATTTAGTGTTTCATTTTTATATTCATTCTCTTTGAATTTAGTGCGTTCATAGTTTAAATTCAAATTTTAAAGTTCCATTGATTGACACGCCCTCTCAATGGTCCATCCATGTTCCTTCAAAAATCTCAAATGTAGGTTCATGGATTATTATTAAGGCAAATGATGTGATTTTTTTCTCCATTTATAAATTTTAATTATATTGAGTGTGATTATTATTGAGACAAATGATGTGATTTTAATATGGCATGCTAGAAATTAAAGCCCACTTGAGACCAATTAACTTCTAGGAGCACTACAACTCATGGAGTCAGATAATCAATTAACATATCTTTTAACTTGGCTATTATTAGTTCACTAATTCCAACTCCAGTCTTCTTGATGACATCCTTGACCCTAACTTCTTTCCCATTAAACATTCTTCTATGTACTCTTACCAAATGTTCCATATTACCATGAATAGTATGGCTAGCCACAAAATAGTCCAAAAGGATTGTCACTTCATTCTTAGTTAGCATTAAAACAAAATGAGATAATTATGGAGTAGATTAAAATTATTGTGGCATTCATAGAGCCAACACCAACACTCATCTACAATTTTCTAGTTTAAAAGTAAATAATCCATAGATTTCTTAGTTCGTTTGCATAAGATGCACTATGAAGGACCTTTCATTCCATATTTCCATAGTTTGTCATGCATGATAATTCTTTGTGGAGAAATACATAGGAAGTCCATACCCAAGTAGACAAAATAAACTTCAACAAGGATGTGTTAGCCATTTTTTTCATTCTTAATCAAGTTGAGGAGTTCATAACCTAACTCCACTAAGTAGATACCTAATTTATTACTAGTGGATATTAATCAATCCTCATTAGTGGAGATGAGGAATATTCACTCGTTAGGTTCCTCAAGTAGGTTATACTTTTGTGTGCTCGTGATATTTATATCATTAAATTTTTTCCAATCCCCCTCATAGCCAAAAGGCTTCATTACTATCTCCATATAGTCAATCACTTTGACCCCCCATGCACTTACAAAAATCTCCTTACAACTAATCTAATCCATAGTGTTCATCAAAGGAGGGTATTCATTCAAAAAAGTCATCTTGAAATTGTTAATCCTTCCATTATTGATTACCCTAGATAAGTGCTAGACGTAATGAGCTCTTCATATTTTATCATAAAATTCTAAATATGCAATCCACTTGCTCTGTTTATAGAGGACAAAACCAAAGAAGGTTTTCAAAAATCAAAGTATTTTATCTATAGAATCTAACTCCACCTAGCTTCTAGATTCTCATACATATACCAAATCAACTTGGCCTACAAAGTAGTGTCATTTTTCTAATAGATTGATTATCGACAACATCACTTAACTTTCCTTTACATGTCATGTGCCAACCAACTAGTGGAATTATTTTGATGTTATTTGAACCATTCCACAAAAAATCTTCACCATCCCCTATATTTTACTACTTGCATTCTTGGTTAATTGAGTGCATGATACAATGTATATACGAATGCATTAAATAATCAATTTTATCATTAGCATCTTCCTAGTGAAAGATAACCCCTTGCGTTTCGAAGAATTAGACTTGGATTTGCAAAAATTGATTATCTCTTCCCAAAGGTTTGTTTTGATGGTCCCTTTAAATAAGAAACCCTAAGGTACTTGCTAGGGATCATTCCAATATTGGAGCATAATGGAGTTACTATCTATCTTTACAATACTTTTCCAATGTTTAAGAAAAAGATGTTTTATTTATGATCTAACTAGAGTTCGCAACATAGGTAGCTTGCTTAATTCATAACTCACTATAATAAATCATATCATCCACAAATTATTGGTGTGTCAAAGTTGCTATTCCATGTGCAAACTAATCATTTATACCAAGTACTACGGTCCATAGAAATGTTGATAGCTTTGTTCCAAGTCTTTGACAAAAAAAGAGGAAATGTGAAACTGGATTACCTTGTCACAAACCCTAGTAGCATCAAATACACCACATGGAGTCCACTTAATAAGGAAATAAAATATTGGGCATAGAGATGCATCTAAATACCTACTCTATTTGGTTCTTATTGAATCCAAACTTACCCAAATTTTTTAGAAGTGTCAACTCACTATGTTATAAGATTTTCTAATGTCTTAACTCTATAGCCACACACTCTTAGTGGAAATAATAAAGTAGATCGTTTCATGTGAGATCATGGTTTCATATATGGTCATCCTTCTACAAGTAAATTCACTTTTTTTAATTTGATATTATCCTAGGGATGATGGATTTGAGCACGCTAACAATCACTTTAGAAGTCATTTGGTAGAAAGTATATCAAAGGGATACTTTGGTAAAAATAAGAAAAGAGTGTACACATAACTTCTAGGGGATCAAAACAATGTGGTGGTATTAATGTATTTCACTATCTTCTTAGAAGCTTTGGAATCCTCGACCACTTTCTATGAATACTAACCCACAATACCCTACCATGTTTGGTAAAATCATGTAGGAAAACCATTTGAGTTGAAACCATGCCAATTCCACCTCTTCCTTAGAAATGTGAGTCATTATAGTCTTATTATGATGCTCGATGAAAAATCTTGGAATGCTATCTAACTAACTTTTCTCGATTCCATAGATTCAAAGCATCAAGGCTAGAAAGCAAGTGAACTTGAAAAAGAAATGACCTCCATCCTATTTTTTTCTAATTTGGTAAGGATAGTTCCTTCAATTGAGTGGACAAAATCAATTCTGCTATGGGATATTCAAACTTTGTGACGACATTATGAAAGTACTTCGTGTTGTTATTACTTACCTCAAGCTAAATCTCCCTCAATTTTTATTTCCAATGGATATCCTTCCAAAATAGATATTTTTCCTTTTGAAACTATCTTCATACTATTTTGGTAAATCACTTTCCTTTAAAAATACTAATCTTAAAACATAATTTTTGCCAATACTTTTGATTCAAAATCTAAATAATTTTCAATCCTTGCTTTTTCTTAAAAAATATAGGAAGAGGAAATATCCTCTCTTTTAAACAATACATTTATGAAGTCCAATTTCTTTGCAATACTAAACATCTTACAACCTTTTTGAATGTTTGTTGGGGATCACCAATTTTTATTAAAATGGGAAGAAAATTGCATTTATAGGAAATTGTTTCAAGCTTGAGCAAGTATTTAAGTGGGGAATGCTCTTCCATAATGATTAATATAATTAAAAAATGATTCAAGCTAGATACTAGAATGATTAAGGAGAGGTATATGTTGAGAGTGGATCCAATTGACATTATGTATGGATCTATCTAGTTTTTCAATGATATTGGTGGATCTAATTATTCTATTAGTCCAAGAGTACTCTTTATTCTTCAAGATAATGTCCAAAAGTTCAACATCTATTATGAAATTATAGAATTCAATTTGGGATTCATTAACTCTTGACAACCCATTTTTTTATTATTCTTGAAAGGATTGCATTGATAACAAATAAAAGAGTTATTTGGTTCCAAATCCAAATTTTTTCATCTATTTTTAAGCCCTTATACATTCAACAAAGTAAAACCCAATTTAATGCGAATATTGTGGATATTAACATCCATTCAATTTTAAGTCTAGAAAAGAACACCCACCTTCATCCATTGTGAGGACCACTTGATCCTAATTCATCCAACTACAACAATAGAATTAACAAAGGAACCTTCCCAACCCTTGTAGTAAATGACAAAAGACTTTGCATCTTCCAAACATAGTCTTGTTTCTTGCAACATCTTGATATCAACTTGTAGAGTCTCAATTCGACACTTGATCAAGCACCACTTTTTAGGGGCATTTAAACCCCTAACATTCTATATGGTAATCTTGATTGTTCTCAAAGGGGTCTTTCATCTCTTAGATCTTAGAAAATATTGATTAATGGATGATCAGCCTCTTAACATAGCATTCCCTTCTCTTTTCTTCTTCTTAGTTTTTTTTGCCTTCTTCTTCCTTGAGGTAAATTTTATCTTCAAGCTCTTAGACACCAATTGCCTTAGACATCTTTCATCTATTATGCCAAATGTGTCTTCATCTTCATGCTTTGATTCCTACAGGAATCAAAATATTTCATATACCTTAGCGCTTCAAGATCAAAGTAAATAAATTTTCTTACATATGACATTAAGGTTAGAACTTTAAGACCCATGAGTTATGACACAACACTTATGACTAGATTTGATCAGAGTTCATGACAAAGGAGATGGTAATACATCTATGGAGGGACTAGTGGCATAACCTTCTCTACCCATTTTCAAATCCATCTTTTCTCATTGTTTTCTTTACAATCCAAATTGGTGTGGGAGGGATTTTTGTAGAGTGAGCAAAGCTTTCCTTCAACCTCCTCCACTTCCATGAGCCATCTTGGGTTTCAAAATTATATTCTTTGGGTTTGTTTTATAGGAGAATGTAAATGTAGAAATATATCCCAGAGTCACCACCAAGTACCTCTTCATCTCCTAATAGGAAAAACCAATCCAATTACCTATTTGTGAGAGCCCTTCCAATGACCGATGTTCCTTTAGTAGGTTGTACAACTTGAACTAGGTATGGGAATCAAAGATGCAACATGACAAATGTCAAAATTTGGGCATCATTTCTACATATACAAGCAATCACTATCTATCACACAAGGGTCATGATCGAGGAAAAAAGTCTCTATCTTCTTTCCAAGCAAAACCAACAACAGATTAAGATAGCTTTAATTCGATATTGAATTCCTCTATATTTTAAAACTTCTCTTTGAACAAATCTTGTAAGAAAGCTCTGTTGCTAAACAACTATTTTAGAAACTTCTTTATCCTCATATATATATGTATGGTATATACTTACTTTTCTTCCATTCTGTGGACTATGATGTGCTACTTTTGATCTCCTTTGAAAGGTGATAATTTAAACATGCATAGAAATTGGATGAATCCACACACTTGAAAATGATAATTATTATTAATTTTAAAAGTGGTAGTTATCTATGACGTTCTTTGAAGTTCAAAGAATGAATTATACAAGTACTTTAACAGCAATTTCTTCTCTAAGATTTGGTTAAAGAGGAGAATGATGCTGGTACTTCAACAACATAGCTCACAAAAGGAGAAGATTAAAAAAATAAAAGACTTCATCATTAAGTTGAAGTATCTCTGAAATTATACATTTTTTTTTATTCTTTAAATTATGAAAGTGAAGGAGAAACATGATAAGGGGTTATAAATTATATGAGATTTTTTTTATTTAAATATCTAAGATACCAAAAATAGCTTTTGTAACTTGTGATCAACTCATCTATTTTGTCAATTTCTTCACCTGCATAATTCTCAAACTTAACAGAACGGAAAAAGATAAAAATGTCGCGGTTGCCGGGGATCGAACCCGGGTCACCCGCGTGACAGGCGGGAATACTCACCACTATACTACAACGACTCCATGATAATATGGGGGAGATTCTGTTATATTAGTTTCTAACATTCTTTTGGAAGGGAAAGCTTGAAAATCAGTGTAATGTAAGTAAAAAGATATTATAATTTGTTTAAGACTATCGAAATCATTGGCACCAGTGGTCTAGTGGTAGAATAGTACCCTGCCACGGTACAGACCCGGGTTCGATTCCCGGCTGGTGCACCTTTTTGTTTACAAGGTAATTCTCTTATCTAATGTCCCAGTTCTTTGCAATAAAAAAAATAAAAAAATATGTATGCAAATAAAAGTGTTTAAATACATAATGAAGTATACAGTCCGCAAAAGAGAGATTATTAAATTGCAGCATGACAATACTATTAAGAAGACGGTTTTATTATATATATATCTTTATCTTCTTATATATCTATATATCTTTGTCTTCTTATATATCTTTGTATATACCTATATATACACATAAATATATATATATAGAGAGAGATATATATATATATTTATATACATATGGAATACATATATTGATATATACTTGCATATCCATATATATGCATTTATATATATACGGTCTTATACCCTTATAACCTAGCTCACTCTCTTGTAGAATTTATTAATTCTGAAGCATTGATCTTATTATTTACAATTTCCATTAAAGGAGAAAATGGCATCAAGTGACTTTTTAAAATATGAATTAGATCTTAATAATTAACAAAAAGTTAACTTGGATTATCAATAATTAAAATGACATGAGATACATGTTGTCATTTCGAATAATCATTGTGACCAGAGATTTAGCCTATCTCGAGTTCATATTAAAACACAGACTGGAAATAAATCTCCAGAGGCTTATATGTCCTTAAAGCTTAAAACAGTGGCCAATCACTAACTTCGTGGGCGGTGGTGCTCATATCTAAAACAAAGCAATTAATAAACCTACAGATAGAAGCACTTCATCATAGCTGGCATGATCCCCACGATATCCTGATAATTATGATATGTCAGGGCTTTGGTGTGAGGCGTACTCCCTTAATCATCCGCCAAAATCAATTAGGGCTCCTCAACACGATTTTAACACTGATGATGCATCATTCAAGGACATGTGCCATTTCGTATCCAATAAGACCCATCCAAAGTGGGTTAAGACAGGCATGTTTTTTAGAAAGAATAAACAAATTTAGCTCTTTCACATCATTAACTCACTGGGATATTAATTAAGCTCCAGAATTAATAGAAGAAGTTCTGTAATAATTCATTGCTCTGGAATTGAGGATAAACAGAGGATGGATACCCCGATTAAACTTTGCAACACTAAAAGGCAAATGGCCTTTGAAGGGACCATTACTAGAGAACGCCTCAAGCGCAACATGTGACTTCCCCACACCTTAGTGATTGATGCGGTTGAGAATATCCTGGGTCCGGATTTTCTCTCAAACTCAGATAGAACTAGGGCTAACATGGATGTGGCCGCCATGTTTCTCACTGTGGCTGTTAGCTCTACCAAAAATCGTGAAGATACAAGTGCTCTGTGTAGAGAGGTCTTCATGGCGTCTATCTTGGGTGATCTGAAGCGGGTCTTAGTCAATATTGACAATGAATGGACTATCCCTCGACCACGGAATTGTGATATTCTCATTCGAAATAACAGACCGGTTCCTCGTTTCCCTATCATATCCACAGATGGTGTGCCTTTCTCTGAAGATAGGCTTGAGGTAATAAACATAAATGTCAACTTTCTGCTCTACTTATTTCATGTGTGACACCCTCCAAAACCCACTTGGTTTGAGGACTTTCTCAAAGCAGAGGGCCTGGTTCTAGAAGATGAGAATGCTTCTTCCTCGTCCTCTACGTCGGAATGATTTGGCTCAGTTTTTAGGGTGTGCTTGTGAGCTTTTTTGAAAAGTAAATTAGAAAGAATTTTTGCATTTGATAATGTTGTAACTAAAAACTTGGTAAAAATTGAGACATAGTAGATAATATCTCTAAGTAGAACTGGGTTAATCTTTAGTTTACAGAAACTAGAGTATAGAGAGCCAAGTACTATGAATCTGAAAAGACATACAAGACACTAAATTAGTTGGATATTAATTGTAAAAAGCACTGCGACTTAATGAGTATGAAGGAATATCTATTTATATAGAAATATACTAGCATTTTGGTTTGAATACCTAGCAATCTGAATAGATACTCTAGATATTTGTAGACATCTGGATGCATGCATTTATTGGTATTCATTCATACTGGTGGTGATCATTTCAGAATGGGTAATTTTGATTTATTAAGAATAATAGATAATGGCTGTAGCACTTTTGTGCCATTTGTTGAAATTTTTCTATATTGGGACATCCCCCTGTCATGTCTTGAGACGGAGGACTTTATGTGGTTAACATGCAAATTTGAATAATCATTCATTCAACCATCCTCTCTGCTATAAATTTACAGGAAATGGGGAGGCCAGTATGACTGGATCTCATCTACTTACTCTTGTTATTGCAGCCTGGATCTTATCTGTTATTAAGGACAACATCCAAGAGCATAAACAAGAGTTGGTAAACTGGAGATGCTTTGGTCATTAGACAATCATGCTCGGGCCTAAACATAATTGGACATTAGATACTCAATTCTGTTGCTTAAATGATAAGTTTCACAGGAAATGGTATTGTGATAATTGTCTAGCATTATAGATAAATTTTTACTTGGTATAATAGATTCGATGATACTAACAAATCTGCCAAGTGTTTGAGAAATTAACAATGCAGGCCAAACGGACACATCTCGGGCAATTTAGGGGACACTATTGACAACCAAAGATCATCTTCAGCACCAAACCACTAGAAGTTGTGGAAAGTAATTATCTGATTATTAAAATCTGTACTTTTTGGGCTTGTAAGGGTAGGGAAAATAAAAACGCCCTTGGCCCGGGGTGATGAAGTATTAAATCTGAAATTGTTATTTGTTGGACTATGGTCCCGGGCAAGGCTAGAGGTTTTCTTGCCTCCACTCTTTCCTACCGGCGCCCGCACGAGTGGAGAATTGTAAAATTTCAAATTGATTAATAAAATTTCTTGGCCTCGGCCTTTTATCGAAAAAAAAGAAGAAGAAGACGGTTTTATTTAAAAATAGTAACTTAATAATGTGCCAAAGCTCACATAGATAATTAGATAATATCTCTATAAGCTGATTGCTTGGCTTGTCAAATAAGTTTTCTTAAATTATAACCTTATTTTTATTAATTATAATTTAATCTCCTCCTCAAAAATATCCTTCTTTTTCATATCCACTTCCACCTCCATCTTCTTTCACTTCTCATTCTCTTTCACTATTCTCTTCTCCCTCTCTCTCCTTCCCTATTGTAAACATAACATGTGCCTATATTTGGTAATGGAACTTGATTATGTTCCTATTTCAAAGTTTTTGTTTCAGTCATATTTAAATTCCTATAAGTGGATTCATAGTTGATTTGAAGATATCACTTATCCCTACATACCTTTGAAGATCTCTCTCTCTCTCTCTCTCTCTCTCTCTCTCTATATATATATATATATATCTCGCCATCTATATCTCTAACTATCTTCTCCTCTCCCTCGTCATGTCTACCTATATATTTATCTCTTCCATGTCTATCTATTCTCTCTTTTCTCTCTCCCTCTAAAACTCTCCATATCTCCATCTTTCTCCATCTACAATTCTATCCACAAACTCTTTAAAAAGACTTGCAAGACGATGAATACAATCTCCAACATTCGTCATCATCAATGATGCTTGAGGGTGTTCAATATTCAAATGTGCATTTTCTATGCCAGAAAGACATCACTTACAAATTCTAGGGAAAGCAAATTAAATTTGTTGCTTTAAATATGTCTGCCTTCTAGAAGATCTATTCCAATAGCTAAAAATATAAATTATATTATTTTTGTAACTTTATTTTATATCTCATTATCTCTATCTCTTTCTTACTCCATCTTTCATGCTCTATATCTTTGTCTCTCTATTACTCTATCTCCCTCTCACTCCTCTTTCTATCTCTTTCTATTCATATCTCTATACTTCTATCTCCATATCTCTCTCCCTATCCCTCTCTATATCTCCTTATCTACCTCCATCTATATCACTCCCTCTATCCATGTCTATCTAATAATCATTCTCTTATTTACTTCATCTTTCACCATCTCTCCTATATATCTTTATCTATTTTTCTCTCTCTTGATCTCCTCCCACACCTGTCCATATCTCCTTTCTATTAGTATCTTTCTCTATCTATATATATCTATCTTTCTCCCTATCTCTCCATCTCTTTCCTTGCTTCTCTTTATCTCTCTCTATTGCCCTCTATCTATATCTCTCCTTCCCTACCTCTTCCTCTCCCTTAATATATTTTAAGCTCTCTCTCTCTCTCTAGATCTTTATGCCTATATTTCTTTGTCTCTCTATCTCTCCATGTTTATTCTTCTATCTAACACTCTATCTCTATCACACTATCTCTAGATATATCTCTCCCTATCTCTACCTCTCCATATGCCACTCCCTATCTCTACATCTATATCATTTTATCACTCTCTCATTCTCTACCTCTCTCCCCATCTTTATATATTTTTCTCTTTCATATCTATTTGTCAATCTCTCCTCTCTCTTTATCTCTCCCTCTCCTCAATCTCCATCTCCATTTATATCTCCTTCTCTCACTCTTTTCCTTCTATTTATCCCTTTCTATCCCTATCTCTCCCAATCACAAACACAACATGAAGCTATTGGTAATGAAACTTTATTATCTTCTTAATTTCAACCATCTTTGGATCTTGATAAATGGATGCATAGTTGATTTGAAGCTATCACTTCTCCATTGAGACCTTTTTTGCACAAATAAAATTATTTACTAAATTACCTATCAACTAACCTCATGTACTACGAAGATGTATGCAAAAAATATACCAATTTGCCTCTAATTAACCTTCCACACTTGGTCGACGTACCCATTGCACACCAAGGTGCAATTGCTAGTTAAGTTATTTCACTCACAATCTAGTAAGTTTCGGTGGTTGATTTTTTTATAAATAGTTTGTTATATATATATCAAAAAGTGTGGGAGATAGTGGGTCACTTATTCTTAGACACTGGGAAACCAAACTAATTTACACTACTTATGATAGAAGCCCTACAGTGGGTGGTGTTGGGACTTCCAAAACTTTGTCTAATTTTGAAGACCTAGGCTCAAAATTTTGTAGATTGCATTCAGAATCGCCTTTTAGAACAGGCTTGAGTAGCTCAGTTGGTGAGCTCATATTTTTGCATCGAAGAATTGTCATGCAAAATCCCTTTGGGGGATGGTTATATACCTTATAGAGATGCCATGTGTCCATTTGAAGCTTCCCCAGATCACTTTTTATGCGCTTTTGAAGTCTCCTTTGGAGGTCTTGAGGTTAGGGTTGCTATTTGCACATGTTTTTATTTTTCTGAGTAGCCCTGTTTGAGCAGTTATATCTTTGTGCCAGTCGATTGTCATGGCAAATAGAGAGTTGTTTGTGTTTCTCTGATATTTTTTGAAGCCCCATGCCAAGTGGAAAAGCCCCATCAATCCATTTGACATGTTTTCAAAGCCAAATTTGTTTGCAAAAGGTTCAATTTTGCAAATCGAACTGTGTCAGATAGTAGTCAAGAGCCCACTTTGAAAATTTGTACTTCTCACCTAGTTGACCTACGTTTCAAAGTGACTATACCCCGTTATTCTCTGTAAGATTATCTACTAGATTTCCAATTTTGTAGCCCCTCATCTCATCATTAGATCATTTTTTGAAGCCCATTCCAAACACACTTTTGTAGTTTCATGAGCAAAATGTTCATATTTTTCAGAGAAGCCAACTTTGAGGGTTAATAATTTTCACATGTGACCTAATCTTGTCAAACCCTCTTGCATGCATGTTCAGGGTATATTGATGTACTAGTGTGCTAAGTAGCGGCTCTTGAGGTGGTGATTTGATATTTTTTCAAATCAGGTTTTGAATGCTACTCAGGTTGGTTCAACAAGGTCGGTTGCAAATGAGCTTGAGTAGGCAAATTTGATAGTTAATAAATTTTGCCTCAGATGTCACAATGACGATCCATTAGATGCCCTAGATTCTATGAATAACAATCTTTCAGTATGCCATCTTGCGAGGTCTGATGATGTGTTTTGGTCAGCTTTCAAAGCCTGTTTTGGAGGCTACTCATGCGTTTTTAGAAAAAGTTCAAAGTTGCAAAATCTAAAATTTAATGATTGTTCAGTCAGTTCCTCAAGTTCATAGCGCCTCCAGTCAATGTTTCAGAAACAATTTTTTTTTTAGCCAGGCCAACCCGGGCCCAACTAATGACAACACCTAGTGAGGTCAGATGAATCCGCCAAAACAAATAAATATTATTTACATTAAAGTAATTTAAATAATATTATATATGAGTATATTAAAAAGGGGTCAAATGATTTTGTTTTGGAAAAGAAAAATCAGAATATATTAAAACATTTCTTAATGATTTAATCAGTAATGTGTTGAAATCAAAAGATATGGAGGTAATTGAAATAGATTGATTTTTAAAATAATTTCAATAATGATTTAAGTTTTCAAGAGGCTATTGAAAGCCATGTCTTTTTTCCCCTAGGGAGGGCAGTACCTTTACCAATTAATAGTTTGGTTCCAACAGTTCACCCAGAGCTATATGCGCTTAGGAGAGATCCAACAGTCCGTGGACATGACTCTGAAAGTGATCCAACTCAATTCCCCTTGGTACCCATTTGTAATTTGTGGTGGGCCCATACCATGAAAATATTTGCAATTTGACTGGAGGGATAATTTTTTTAATATTTTTGCTCAAAATTGATGGTTTTTCCTGCGCGAAGGCTGAGGGAATAAAGTCCCTTACGAGACAGTGGGGGAAAACTTCCCTCCTTTACCCCACACTTTGTCTAAAGGCACCGCTTGAAGGCTGCAGGCTGGTGGGAGGGTGACCGCCTCACCCTACCACCCTACGTGAGTGTTTGAGTGCATAGGGAGATGATGCGGGGAAGAAGTGTAAGAAGGGAAGGGGCGTGGAGGAGATCCCCCGCCACCCCGCTAGGTGAGAGGGGATGACAGAATGAGGTTGCGGGGCCAATATAAGTTAGGTTGTTCTAAGAGAATAATATAAGGATGAAAGGGGGAAAACCCTAATTTATTGATGAAGGGAGTGTTTCCGGCCTCAGGGGCTCTATAGAGGTGGTCTTGTATCCTGCTCTCCGTGCATTGGCGACAAGGAATCCCTCAAAGGGAAGAATCATAAGCTATTAAGGGACACCATGATGAGTAGCTAGTACAATATGGATCAGTGGAGTTTCTTTTGCCCACAACTCCCGGATAAAAGGACAAAATGTGGAAAGGAATATCATATGAGGATGTTATGTCTAATATTTGTACAATAAGGAAGAAATTCTCATGCATGGCTAAGACGCAACCACATAAGTAACACTTAGGATTTTGAAGGTAAACTTGATGGCAACTACATGTTATCCTCAGTGATAAAGAGAATGTGAAGATGTTAAGGGTGTTGGTTGCGATGGAAAGTATACCATTGAGAAGGGGGGTGTTTTTCATTGCAAATGGAATCAACATTTTGTTTTGCAGCCTTAAGTACTTTTTTCTTTGCCTGGGCAGTGTACACACTTTTCATAAAAGTTAAATTTCTATATCTTCGCAGTGGGTCTATGATATGTGGCCTGTCATCATATAATACATGTTTGATATCTTTGAAATATGGAGTGCATTGCAAAGAAATATGGGTATCATTTATGTTGTGCCTGCAAATTTAAATGGATACTCATCATGGTATCTTAAAGATGTCGATAAGGGGAGATCTAATGCAAATTCAACAAGTGAAGTGGAGATTCATTAGAATTGTCTGCATATTTTCTTTTCATCGATTGGGAACATTATGCCTGGGACTAAAACTCAGTCTGATAAGTTCTTGGTCTAAAAATCCCAGGGCCATCAAGGCATACTGCATTCCAGACATGCCCTGAATACCATAGTATTAAAATGTTGCTTTTTACCCCAAGGAAGAGAAGCATTAATGTGCTAAATTAAAATTGGGTGAAGTTGTTGGCCATTTGGAGGAAATGATTATGTGTTGCATTGATGTTTTGCCATTGATGTCAACACTAGCTATTTTGGTTGTTTACCTGTATCCTTCTGGTCCCAGTAGGTTGTTTGGTTTATGGTTGGATTAGATCATGATGATCTGGTATGCTCTGGTATGTTTGGCTAATGGAATTGGCTTATTCATGCTACTTAGATTCATGCTCAGTTAGTTGGTTTTGATCTGGTGATTGGATGCTATCCTGTATGCTGGCAAGCTTGGTTTGTTTTTCCTACGAGGGTTTCACCGATAGAGCATTGTTGAAGATCTTTGATGTTATGCATAAGTGGTGTTGGTGTGGCTTCTAGTGGAGATTCAGGATGCTAATGGTGATCATGTTCGAGACTTAGTTGACTGGGATCATTGCTTTAGTGTGTGGACCTAAATTGGGTCTTGGTTTATCTAGGTTATGGATTGACTTAATGTAACGTGTGGATTGGACTTCTCGATGTGTTTCCAGGATGTCTTATGGGTTGGATATTATTTATTTGGTTTTTGGCCGACATGTTTTGTAATTATGTAATTGATTTATTGTGTGGTGGCCGACCTTATTGTTTGTGATCGAGGATTTGTATATATATGATGTAAGATCTCATTGTAGATCATGTGTGTAAGGGATATGGATATGTAATAGGATCGAATAATGTAATTATCATTCAAGCAGAGTATTTGGTTGATCATTGGTGGTCGAGTTGGGTTTATGTAAGAGGATTTAGTTCTCCAGTATTGAGCTTAACCGGAACTGTACTTAAGCATAAGAGATGTTATCTTTGCAGTTCATTCATTCCTCTAGATTGTAGTCTAGATTTTTATGTAGTCAGTGAGACTCCTTTTTGTGATGAGCAGTGTTCTCTAGGCCGTTGGCCTTCTTGCAAGTGCAGCCCCTCATTTGTAGTCACATACTTACTACATAAGTATTATCTGAGTGTGGGTAGGCTTCCCACCATGGTTTTTCCCTTTATTGGGTTTTCCACGTACAAATCTTGGTGTCATGTGGATGGTATTTATTCTTTGATTATTGCTTGTGCTTAATTGGTATATCTGCTATTTCAGTATTTGGTTTATGTAGTTCGATATTGATCTTTTGGGTTCCGGTATTAAAGTTTAAATTTCTTAAGGTTCTGGTAATCTGGTGACAATTGATTCGCCCCCCCTCTTAGTTGTCTTTTGGTTATTTGAACTGTCTAACATAAGTTTACCTATATATTCAGTTGATTGCAAACATGAATTAGTGGTAAAAGGGATAAAAGATGCTACATTGACCAAGGAGAAAAATATTATTGCACAGGAGGACATGAAAAAATAAAATTGGAGTGGCAAATCCATTTTGCTCAGTGAGATATTTTCTTTGAAGATGGAGAAGTTATTGTGAAAATGGTTGAATTTGCAAGGTAATCTCCTTCACATAAGCTACAAATGGTTGAAATTTACACTCAGGGGTGAAAATGGATTTTGAAAAGAAAAGGTATTTTCTTTGCAAAGTGTCTCAGTAGGGTAAGGTGCGACAAAATAGGGTAATTGTGACATTTTCATGGTATAGCAAAATATGATTATTTGAAAATGTTCAAAATCTGCCTAGAGATGTGTTTTCACCAAAATGATATGTGCAAAAAATAAAGGTGAAATGACTGAGCTTTTTAGTCAAAGAGGTTTTTACTATTTTTGATCAGAGAGGAGGATGCAGAGGTAAAGGGTAGATATGACTTTTACCAAAGTGGCATATTTTTTAGTTTTTAGGCATAGAGGGAAAAAGGTGAGCTTTTTTAGTCAGAGATGGACAGTGACCAAAAGAGGAAATCTTGGCAAGGGTGCAAACTCAGACTTGAGAAGTGCAACCAAAGTGGTAATTTTTAGATTTTTGACAATTTTCAGCAGGTGTGACAGGGTGCAATTTTTGGCAAATTTTGAAGGAGAAGAGATGCAGATCTCAAAGCAAAGACAAGCCATTTTCTCAGGATTCCTTTAGGGTTTTTCTAGGGTTTTCTTCTGAGATTACTTAGGTTTCTCTTCTTCTCATTTTTAAGGACTGTGAATGTAATTTTCTCATCATTTTGAAATCT
The DNA here is from genome assembly GCF_030272615.1 of Cryptomeria japonica. Classification (NCBI taxonomy): domain Eukaryota; kingdom Viridiplantae; phylum Streptophyta; class Pinopsida; order Cupressales; family Cupressaceae; genus Cryptomeria; species Cryptomeria japonica. Next base: position 152,221,536 of record NC_081405.1, on the reverse strand, counting down.
TAGCTTCTATGTACAGTGCAGGGTTAAATGGTAGTTAGAGTTTTGTTTTCAATTGATGTATGCTTTGTATTATGAATAGTTGTAACCATGTATGTAAGCAATGAACAAAGGTTTCTCTTGCTATTGTCTCCACATGTAATGGTGTTACTTATAAATTAGATAATCATGGATTATATGTTTTGTCCTAGAAAGTCTGGTGTTTGTCTTATTCTTGCTTCTCTTCAAGGAAGAGATTAAATAGCTTTAATGAGATGAAGAGTAATGTATTTTACATGCAGGATCAATAAGAACGATTGTAGGAAGACCAAGCTGATGGGTGTTGATGCAATGCATTGATGCTTAGATTTCTTTGGTTACTATGCAAAGTAGTTGGGTATAAAGCTATATTTTGCAAATAGACTCTGTTGCCCAGTAAATGAAGGCACTGGTTGATGTGTTATTCTCATTTTCAAAATCATTCTTTTGTCAAAATCCTTTTCATTTCTGCTTTCCTTTCTGTATTAGGAGTAATATTAGTGTAAAAACCCCTCCTCAATGAAGTTCATAGATGCTTAGAAACTAAGGTTAAAGCCAAAACCAGGAGTTAAACCATCTTCCTTAGTACATTTTCATTCGGATGATTTGCTGTAAATTGTAGTGTCTTGATTATTTTGAAGTTGAAATTTATTAGACATTACATAGGTTCACCCATCTTGGTCTCACATAGCCAAAAGTGCAGGAGATCTCAGTCTTATGACTGAATCTCATTCGTTGGCCAAATCCTTCTCCGAGTTTGTTGATGAGTTAGTGGCAATTCCTCTACAAATCGGAGACTGTTGGTTTGGGAACCAACAAGTGGGCCATTTGCACTTTCTCTCTTTATGTACTTACTTTCTGTAGTAGAATGTCAATTAAAGAATTTGGCCTCCCCCCATCCCCTTTTATCTAGTAGAAAGCTGCAAACGAAACTCTCATAGATAGTAGGGGCTCCCTACATGCTAAAGATAATTTTAAACTTGCAATTTTTTGTATTAATGTTTTGGATCACATTTCATGATTCATCATGGTAAACTTGCAAGTGCACAATATTTTCTAAAAGTTTTGCACACTAATCTTATGAACAATGAAAGCCTCATATTCATTATTATACCCACGTGTAAGATAGTTGTAGACAATATCATCTTATCTATACTAATTTTGGTTGCACTAAAATGCATATTTCTAAATGTTTGTTTGGAGCACCTTTTTTTTTGAAAATTTAATTTTGACACCATCCTTTAGATCTTTCAAACATAATTCTATGTAATTATTTTAGGTTTCTTAGAAAACACTAAACCCATGTATAAGGTATTTGTTAATGATATCACTTTATATATGATAGCTTTCCCATAATCACATGTCAATCAATAATAATAATTATCAGTTGTAGACATTATCGCCTTTTGTATGGTGGCCTTATCGCAATCACAATTCAATTTATAAGGGTCATTTTTCTAAATTTGTGGGTAATGTTAAACCCATGTATAAGGTAATCGTACACAATATCACTTTGTTTATGGTAGCTTAACCATAATCACATATCAATCTACAAGGTTCACTCTTTTAGATTAATGAGTAACTTTAAATCCATTTGCAATTTACTTGTAGATAATATCACCTTGTTTATGGTAGGTTAACCACATTCATAGTTCAATATAAAGAGATCATTATTTAAATTTTTTGGGTATATATATATATATATATATATATATATATATATATATATATATATATATATATATATATATATATATATATATATATATATATATATATATATATATATATATATATATATATATATATATATATATATATATATATATATACATAGATATACATTTGTATATGTATACATAAATATACATATAGATATATATGCATGTATATGTATATGTATACATATATGTACATATATATACATATACATATACATATACATATACATGCATACATATATGCATATACATATGTATACATATAGATATATCTATATGTATATATATGTATACATATATGTATATATATACACACATATATACATACATACACACACACACACACACACACACATTGTTGGCATTATAACGGACAAAGGGAGATTGTTGGCATTTCAATAAGGATATTGAGAAGGTTGTTGATGATTATGGATATAACTGCTAAAGGATGTTTACTGTCTTAATATTATTATTTTATCATTGATCTCAAAGAAATTGATTTTCTAATTCAGTATGATGTTGCCATATCTTAAGAAGTATGACTTGGTGACTATAAATATGTCGGTAAAAGACATAGAAAGAATGTGATGAATAAGGGGAGGAATAAGTTATTCAATGGGCAACTATTACCGAGTTAGACAATGATGAGATCATGATGTTTAGATTGTTTTGATATCCAACATATGTTGTTGATTATAAGGTTAATACTATACTTTGTTACCGACCAAAGAACCTAGTTGGTACACCCTAAGGAACCTAGTTGGTAAACCCTAAGGTTATCACTATCGGTTAATGAAGGCGGAATGTCTACCGAGTGAAGTTTAGTATTTACCGAGTTGCAACTAAGCTATAACAGAATGCATTGAATGAATAAAAAGCATTATTTAATGAAGGAAGCTAATGAGCTGGTTATGATTAGATGATTGGTATGCCGTGCATGAAGTTTGTTAATGAATCTATGGCAAAGGAAAATCAGCAGGAAGATCTACAGCTCAGATTGAACCGCAATACCCTAGCACAAGTTCCAAGAAATGTATGCAAGTTCCAAGGTGGGGTAAAACATTTTCAGATCGAAGGATACATTGAACCTGGTCAAGTTTGAAGATCTAATGGCTATGATTGATCATGGGATATGTGATCAAGGAGATTAAGCGGTTGGCAAATTGTTTATAAATAAGGAACTATTGATAAACAATGTATGTGGGCAAGTGTATGCACAAGGATGCTACATAGTGATTACTGAGCACAAAAGCTTGAAGACCTATTTGAATAACAGAGTATAGAGCCCAACAAATGGACAAGATAAGTCCTATGACTAGATTGTATTGAGCAAATAAGAATCTACTTTAGCATTTTAGATGTGAAGTTGTAGATAGATTTTTATTACCGTTATTTTGTAAAGTGAAAGAAAATCTCTTAACCGAGCGGACTTAACAGTCTTATTTGTAAAACCCTCTAGCAAGGTTACATTTTGACTGAGTGTTTGAAATACTTTAACAAGGTCACTTCTAACAAGGTGAAGATCCTAACAGATCTGAGGGAAATCCCTTAACCAGGTCACATCTAGAAATGTGTTTGTAATCTTTAACAAGACTTGCTTTTAACCGAGCATACTCTAGAAGAGTATATTTCTTAGTGGGTCCAAAATCCCACAATGGTTTTTCCCTTTTTGGGTTTCCACGTTAAATCTGGTGTTATGAGTGTTATGATGTTTATATGCTTATGAGTTTGCATGTTTAGCAGTTTTGGTTATATTATTGAAGTATATGTTACCGAGGTTGAATCTGTTGTTTTTATGGAAGATTAAGTTTGTATGATTCACCCCCCCTCTCATCTTATTATCTTAGCATCTGTACTAAACATTTAATATCAGAACTATCAATTGGTATCAGAGCTTTGGACTCCAAAAGAAAAGTTTAAAGGTACTTGAGGCAAAGATCCAAAGATGTATAAGAGAGATGCACCGAAGCTGAACAAGTCAAGTTTCTCTACATGGCAGAAAAGGATGAAGTTGCACCTATTAGGAGTTGGAGAATATGCTATATATTATCTGGAGAATGATTTCATTACACCGAGCACCTATCCATTGACAATGGAAGAGATAAAGGCAAAGCAAGAACATATTCAAGCAATGATTGAAATGACATCTGCATTGACCGACTCAGATTTTAATGATCTAGAAGGCTGCAATGATGCAAAGGCAATGTGGGACAAGCTCATATATGTGTATGGCGGTGATGAACATGTTCAAAGAGCAAAAGTGGATAGTCTAAGAGACAACTTGAATCTATGAGGATGAATGAAGGTGAGAACATAACTCAGTATAGTACAAGACTAAAGGAGATTGTCAGTCAAATCAAAGGAGCACTATTAGCCAGAAGGTTATTGAGAGGCAAAGGTAAGTATAAAGGAAAACTACCTTTGAAATGTTTCAATTGTGATAAGATAGGACATATGGCTTCTAATTGTCTTGACAAAGATTTTACTGAAAAGAGAGATTACCGAGATGACAGACAAAAAGATAATCATTATAGAGGACACCGAGACTTCAGAAGAAGAGATAGAAAGTCATGCTTAATAGCCGATGAAGAATCCAATGATGATAAATTAGATGAAACTGATACAAAGGAAGTAGTTTATGTGGCTATCAAAGATGGATCAGATAAAGAAAGGTATGAAGAAAAAGCCCTAATATCTCACATAAATACTAATGATTCTTGGATCATAGATAGTGGATGCTCACACCACATGACAGGTGATAAACACAAGTTTGTTACATTAGAAGATTATGGTGGAGGCTATGTAAGATTTGGTAATGATGCACCATGTCCGATAAAAGGTAAAGGATCTATAACACTTCTTGACAATGCAAAATGCAATGATGTTTATTGGGTTGAAGGATTGAAATACAATTTATTGAGTGTAGCACAAGTAAACAATACAGGTTACCGAATAGAATTTCAGAAAGGAATTGTCAAAGTTCATGACAAGCATGGAAAGTTAGCTGCTACCGGGACACAAACAAAAGGTAACACATTTCACCTCAACTCAACTTAGAATAAGTGTCTATATACAAAGATAGATGATACCTGGTTATGGCATAAAAGGTTTTGTCATGTAAATTTTGATAATCTGATCAAAATAAACAAAAAGCACCAAGTAAGAGGTCTACCAAGTCTTGAAAAACCTGAGAATTCTATGTGTCGAGGATGCCAGATGGGTAAAATGACAAGATCAAGCTTTACAAGTAAGTCCTACACTTCTAAGGAAATTTTAGATCTTGTGCACATTGATCTATGTGGTCCTATGAAAGTTCAAAGATATTATGGCGATAAATATTTCATATTATTTGTGGATGATTATTCAAGGATGATGTCAGTAATGTTTTTAAAAGAAAAATCAGAAGTTTTTCAAATGTTTAAATGGTACAAGGCAAGAGTTGAAAATGAAACAGGAAGACAACTGAAATGTCTTAGATTAGACAGAGGAGGAGAGTTCACATCTGATGAGTTTAACTTATACTGCAATGATCATGGTATAAAAAGACAAGTCTCTGCACTGAGAACTCCACAACAAAATGGGATAGCTGAGAGAAGAAATAGATCTATTATGGATTGTGCCAGAACCCTGATGATTGAAAAGAAAGTGCCACAAACATTTTGGAGAGAAGCAATAAGCACAACAATTTACACCCTGAACCGAGTACAATTGAAGAAAGGAACTTTGAAGACACCATATGAGATCTGGTATGACAAGAAACCTAATGTAAGTTATTTTAAAATCTTTGGAAGTAGATGCTATGTACACAAGGATGATAGAAATGGCAAGTTTGATCAGAAAAGTGAAGAAGGAACATTTCTTGGTTATTCTTCTAGAAGTAAAGCATTTAAATGTCTGATCAAATCATCTAACAAAATAGTAGAAAGTGCAAATGTGAAAATTGATGAATTTGCAGAAAGAAATGATGAAGGAAACTCCAAAGAACCAGAAGATTATGAAGGATTTGTCTATGTTCAACTGAGAAGTCCTACCGAGAAAGCTGCTGAAGGAAATGAAGATAGTGTCCAGTTACCGAGTGATGAAGAAGATCATACAGAACCTACCGAGCCTATATTAGCCAAGTATGTCAGAAGACATCATGCATCAAGTCAGATTATAGGAGATAAGGATGATCCAATGATGACAAGGAACAAACTGAGACAAAACACATCTTTGATATCTGAATTTGAACCGAGGATAGTGAAAGAGACATTTAACAATGAAGATTGGATAAATGCTATGACTAAAGAGATTGATCAAATCAAGAAGAATGACACATGGATACTGCTCCCAAGACCGAAGGACAAAAATGTCATCGGTATAAAGTGGAATTTCAAAAACAAGTTGAATGAAAAAGATGAGGTCATTCGAAATAAAGCAAGATTAGTTTGCAAAGGTTATGCCCAAGAAGAAGGAATTGATTATGGTGAGACTTTTGCACCTGTGGCAAGACTTGAAGGATTAAGAACATTGTTGGCATATGCTGCTTACAAGAATTTCAAGGTATATCAAATGGATGTCAAATCTGCATTTCTGAATGGTATATTAGAAGAAGAAGTTTTTATTGAACAACATGAAGGATTTGTTGAAGACAAGAATAAAGATCAGGTATGTAAATTGAACAAAGCTTTATATGGTCTGAAACAAGCACCTAGAGCATGGTATGAGAGATTGCACTCTTATTTAATCAAGATTGGTTTTATAAGAACAAGTGAAAATAGTAACATGTACATGAAGAATGATGAAAATGGAATACTGATCTCAACCATATTTGTTGATGATATTATCTTTTATGGAAATGACTCTCTATGCAAGGACTTTGGAAATGAAATGAGCAAACAATTTGAGATGTCATTAATCGGTGAGATAAAGTATTTTATAGGTTTACAAATACTACAAATGAAAGATGAGATTTTCATTACTCAATCCAAGTACATAAAGGAAATCTTGAAGAAATTTGGAATGGAGGATTCAAAACCAGTAAGTACTCCTATGACTACCAACTGTAAACTATCAAAGACTGATGAATCTGCATCTGTTGATGAGACACTTTACCGATCCATGATTGGAAAGCTACAATATGTTGTTCATAGCAGGCCAGATATAGCACATGCAGTAGGTATAGTTGCAAGATTCTTTGCAGATTCCAAGGAAACACACATGACAACAATCAAGAGAATTTTCTGATACTTGAAAGGCACTGAGGATTATGGCTTAGTATATCATAAAGGAAATGACTTTGATTTAAAAGTTTATACTGATGTTGATTGGGCAGGAAACATTGATGAGAGGAAAAACACAAGTGGAGGAGCTTTCTTTTTAGGAGAAAGACTAGTGAGTTGGCTTAGCAAGAAACAATGATGTGTTTCACAGTCAACAGCAGAAGCTGAATACGTTGCTGCAACATTGAATTGTACCAATATAGCATGGATCAAATAATTGTTGGAAGGTATAAATGAGAAAGTTACCTAGCCAATAACTATATTCTGTGACAATACTAGTGCCATAAACATTTCAAAGAATCCTATTATGCACTCTGAGACAAAACACTTCTCTATCAAATATCATTATCTTAGAGAAGAAGTTCAAGAGAAGAAAGTGGTATTGGAGTATGTTAGCACAAAGGAACAAATAGCAGATATCTTTACCAAGTCACTGCCAAGGGAGATTTTTGAGTATCTCAGAAGTAAGTTAGGGGTCCTACCCCTATCTTCCATTCATTGACCGAGTTCGGTGAAAGCATCAATTCGATGACTCTACAAAATATCTTTTAGGAGTTGATGTTGATTTACACACTTTAGGATGTTTTCTAAAGGTGTGCAGGAAACAATAACATGGAATAGTAATTGAAGTCAAAATGCTCTGACCGAGACTAAGTTGACACATAACAACAGGAAATCACTTCATACAGGAAGAAATTATGTTTTAGTTCTTTATTTTTGGCATTGTTGTCAAAGGGGGAGAAAACTGAAGAAAAGGGGAGAAGACTAATGTATGGGGGAGAAGACTGATGACACGGGGGAGAGCATTTCAGAATCTCACAACAATCCAAATCAATTAGGTCATATCAATTGGTTTTGCCATCAATGCCAAAGCGGGAGATTGTTGGCATTATAACAAACAAAGGGAGATTGTTGACATTTCAATAAGGATATTGAGAAGGTTGTTGATGATTATGGATATAACTGCTAAAGGATGTTTACTGTCTTAATATTATTATTTTGTCAATGATGTCAAAGAAATTGATTTTCTAATTCAGTATGATGTTAATATATCTTAAGAAGTATGATTTGGTGAGTATAAAGATGTTGGTAAAAGACACAGAAAGAATGTGATGAATAAGGGGAGGAATAAGTTATTCAATGGGCAACTTTTACCGAGTTAGACAATGATGAGATCATGATGTTTAGATTGTTTTGATATCCTACATATGTTGTTGATTATAAGGTTAATTCTATACTATGTTACCGAGTAAAGAACCTAGTCGGTAAACCCTAAGGAACCTAGTTGGTAAACCCTAAGATTATCGCTATCGGTTAATGAAGGTAGAATGTCTACCGAGTGAAGTTTAGTATTTACCAAGTTGCAACCGAGCTGTAACAGAATGCATTGAATGAATAAAAAATATTATTTAATGAAGGAAGTTGATGAGCTAGTTATGATTAAATGATTGGTATGTTGTGCATGAAGTTTGTTAAAGAATCTATGGCAAAGGAAAATCGACATGAAGATCTACAGCTCAGATTGAACCGCAATACCCTACAACAAGTTCCAAGGTGAGGTAAAACGTTTTCAGATTGAAGGATACATTGAACCTGGTCAAGTTTGAAGATCTGATGGCTATGCTTGATCATGAGATATGTGATCAAGGAGATTAAGCGGTTGGCAAATTGTTTGTAAATAAGGAACTGTTGATAAACAATGTATGCGGGAAAGTGTATGCACAGGGATGCTACATAGTGATTACCGAGCATAGAAGCTTGAAGACCTGTTTGAATAACAAAGTATAGAGCCCAACAGATGGACAAGATAAGTCCTATGACTAGATTGTATTGAGCAAATAAGAATCTGCTTTAGCATTTTAGATGTGAAGTTGCAGATAGATTTTTATTACTGTTATTTTGTAAAGTGATAGAAAATCTCTTAACCGAGTGGACTTAACAGTCTTATTTGTAAAACCCTCTAGCAAGGTGACATTTTGATTGAGTTTTTGAAATCCTTTAACAAGGTCACTTCTAACAAGGTGAAGATCCTAACAGATCTGAGGGAAATCCCTTAACCGGGTCACATCTAGCAATGTGTTTGTAATCTTTAACAGGATTTGCTTTTAACCGAGCATACTCTAGAAGAGTATATTTCTTAGTGGGTCCAAAATCCCACAGTGGTTTTTCCCTATTTGGGTTTCCACGTTAAATCTGGTGTTATGAGTGTTATGATGTTTATATGCTTATGAGTTTGCATGTTTAACAGTTTTGGTTATATTACTGAAGTATATGTTACCGAGGTTGAATCTGTTGTTTTTATGGAAGATTAAGTTTGTATGATTCACCCCCCCCCTCTCATCTTATTAGCTTGGCATTTGTACTAAACATTTAGTATTAGAACTATCATATATATATATATATATATATATATATATATATATATATATATATATATATATATATATATGTATGTATATATACATATATACATACACATACATCCATACATACATATATGTATGCATATATATACATATGTATGTATATATATGTATATGTATATGTATATTCATATATATATATATATACATATATATATATATGTATGTATGTATGTATATGTATATATGTGTATGTATATATGTATATATACATACATACACACACACAGATATATATATATATATATATATATATGCTCTCAGATCGTTGAGGTACCCCACCCAGAACACTCGACATAAGCAATTGTTGATACGAAAATGAATAGACCCTCCCCTCCTTCTCCTTCCTCTATCCCTCGTTTATCTTTCGCCCCAGTGTAGTTCCGGTTGCAGAGTCACCACTTGATCCAGTCGACCGCGTGGAAGAAGCGACAAAGACATATTGAGTGCTTGCGAAAGTCTACCTACTGTCTCGGTCCCTGGTCCAAGTCACCCAGTGGATTCACAACTGACTCATCGGTACGGGGTGAGGGGAAGGATGATACCGAATAGATGCAATGAAGGTTTGTCGCTAATTTTGATCAGCTGGTGGATATGTATTCCTATCCATTCGAGCGAGGTGATGGCATCTCGTAATTAATTAGCCCTCGGCTGCCCATAGAATGTCGAGGGAGAACTAGTCGAACCATAATCACATATCAATCTACAAGGTTCACTCTATTAGATTAATGAGTAACTTTAAACCCATTTTCTACTTGTAGATAATATCACCTTGTTTATGGTAGGTTAACCATATTCATAGTTCAATTTAAAGAGGTCATTATTTTACACACACACACACACATGTGTGTGTATAAATGTACACACACACACACACAAATGTGTGTGTGTGTGTGTGTGTGCGCGCATATACATATACATATACATATACACACACACACACACATGCACATACACACACACACACACATTCTAAGATATTTATTATTATTATTATTTTAATCTTATAAATTGAATTGTGATTATAATCCATTGATCTTAGAGTACATAGTATTGTTTATGATTAGTTCAAATATTGACTTACTACTTCCAAGAGATTTAAAAGGATAATGGTAGAGTTAAATTCTTAGCAATCTTAGATGTTTTTTTATAGTAGATTTTTTTGGGATGCATATGATTTTCAAGTCTTATTTTAAGTTGTGATCATTAGTTTTTAATCTTTATCTATTGAATTGTTATTACAGTCAAGTTATTATAGAAAAGATAATATTGTCTACAATTTATATAAATAAATAAATAAATAAATATATATATATATATATATATATATATATATATATATATATATATATATATATATATATATATATATATATATAAAAGAGAAAGATTCATACCAACAACCAAAAAGAATCAAAGATTCATAATAATGGTGTTGACAAATTTCCATAAATTGATAATAATTAATCAAATCATTGATGTTTGCTTCTATCTTTGAAACCACCAATTTTTAGAAACCTTGGTTATAATTAGTTTTGCTCTTTTTAGAGATGAACGTTATACAACCTAACTTTCTTAGGTGGTCCTCCCTCAAATTGGAAGGGAATTCAACTTTTCACATATACCATTTTCATAAATGAAAGCTTTAATTTGTTGAATGAATAAAGGGAATTTAATTCATGAATACAAAGGTTGGTGAGTTTAGAATGTCAGAATGTTATGTTATATATATATATATATATATATATATATATTTCAACAAATTTAGTGGTTGTAATATAATTGAAGAAGAAATAAATTTTTTGTACACATTATTATTATACAACTCCAATCTAAGTCTAATTAAGTGATTAAATGTAATCAATATTGAAGATCTAGATAAAAGATAACTATAACTAGAGTAATTGAAAATGGATTATATGCTTATATATTTTGGTTCAATAGATTATTGACTCACTAAAATTTTCTATAAAGGTTCAAAATATAATATCATGATGCAATCCAGTGATAAGGAATATGTGATAAGGAATATGTGATGGATATGTGTAGGCAGTTTTATTATTGTAGATTGGGTTTTTCTATGTAGATTAGCCTAGGTGGAGCAAGCTTGTCTTTTATTGATGTAATTTTAAGCAACTTCCTCACCCATCTATTAACCATGATTTTGAAGTTAGTTGTTCTTATAATCAATGTGAGACTTCTTTCAAGATTAAGGGAAGTCCTCTAGATTTTCTTAAGAGAAATCAATCTCTCAGAGAAGAATTAGTTATAAAAAAGATGATAAACAACCAAATGGAATACAAAATTTGATGTAATGGTAAGTTAGTGGATTGCTTATTGAATCAAAATTTTCTTTTTTGTGTTTTAGTTAATTTTCAATTATATTATTAATGATTTAGAAATTCCCTTAGAATACTTGTCCATAGTTTCTACTTTTAAGTTTTATGCACATAAATTAACACGATAATAATTTTTTTTTGATAAGGTGTAACTTGAATGAGATTGAAGAAGTCACACTATGCATCTGGTCTATAGATTGGGTAAAACCACATGGCTTAACCTTAGGTGGTAAATGGCCTTAGAATGTAAACTAGTCAAAGATAAGGTGATTTGTAGTGGTGATTGGATAATAGCTTCTAGGTTTGATTCAATTTTATATTCTAAATAGGTTAAATTGAATACAATGAATGCGTGTTTTGGATATGCATACAAGCCATAACACAAGAGTGTAAAATTGCAATGTATACCCTTTTATCTCTTACAATAACAAAAGTTGAAATAAGATGATACCAACTACTAATATAGTTTATAATAGGTTAAAGGAGTAAATTATGAAATAAGCTACATTTGGTATTAATTGTGATGATATATATTGAGTAGGCTAAAAAAATATATAACCTTATGATTATTATAAATTCTGTTATAAAAGGACATATATCATTCAATATATCATGAAAAATATTACATTATATTTGAATCTCATAGAAAATATTTTGATCATTTCCTTAAGAAGTGTTAGGGACAATTTTTTTGTATTTTTTTCTAGTAATCAAAATATGTCGATATTTGTCTCTTGAGCCTCCTAGATCCAATGGCGAGGCCTATTTTGGCCCAAGGGGTCATTTGTGAAATTTACCCTCCAAAAGCCTCATAATGAACACCCATAATAACCCCTTTTTCCAAACTCAAAATTCAAACTCTAGATTTGCAAAAATAACCACAAATATGCAACCTCAATATCCTAGATCTAAAAAATAACAACTTATAAAATATGTGCCTATACCTTGAAATGTTTCAAAACCCTTTTCCATTAACTTGGCTTCAACTTTACATTAGATCTACTCATCAAAGGGTTAAACCATCACAAGTATATGAAACTCCACAACCACAAACATGGCTTTGATACCACATGTTAGAAAATCAACCATGATCAATCCATTCCCTATGTAACCCATTGAGAGAAATCATGCATACAAGTATACATATAACTAAATGCAAATATCAAATACATATCACAAGATATAGCTTGGGAAACTCCTCATAGAGGGAAAATCCTAGTCTCCAAAAGCATCTATGCTCAATTTATTATTTAACAATGAAACATTACAATACACTTACAAAGCCTCCACGAACATCTCTGAAACACCAAGCCCTTATAATGCATCCTTCATGTATCCACACATCCCATGCCATGCTTCAAATATGCACTCCTTAGAAGAAGACTCAATACAATGATAACCATGCCAAAACCTCAACTAGCCAAATGTAAACCACTAAACATGTGCTTTGTTTAATAGACTTAAACTCACACAAATACAACCAATTGGTAAAGTAAAACCATGTGACACAAAACCACAAGCTCACAAAACATTGACCCCACATTTAATTTTGGTGTTAAGTTTCCCAAAAAATAAATACTTTTTCAAATAACTATTTAATTACATAATTAAATTAAATCAATGTCATGCCAGGTGTACAACACATAATCCTAACACATCATACCAACATTATTGAGTACTTTAATTGTATTGTCAAATTGCATCATTGTCTTAGATATGCATACATGCTTTCTTACTATTTCTGATCATTGTTTCAAAGCCATTTAATTGCTTTGCCTAGGGGCTTGTCAAAAGGAGAACAAGCGTTTTCCTAGAAAGTTCCCAAACAATGTCTATAGACACCACCCCACTTCATAGATGACTCTAATGAGCCAAGGTACACTAATAATCATTTTCTTACCAATTCACTTATGGGAGTCCAAGTTTAATTCCATGTACGAGAATAGTTCCATGTCCATGTAGACCAACTATATAGACACAGATAAGAACCAAAGAAAAAATGAATTTTCCTAAACAAGACCTTGTTATCAACACAATAATAAATCAATTCCAAACAACATATTCCACCATTCACAATCAAACTAAATAACACATTTAATTATTTAAATTCTATAAAATTGAATTATACCTTTCATATCTTAGCCCTAAATTCTAAATTGATCAATGGTATTTTACTAGACTATATCATTTATGATGACAAAATTATTTACAGTAAACATGACTAGTCCCACCAAGAGACAATGAGATCAACATAACCTAGAAAGGCCCTACCATATTAACTTACACCAATATTTGGTCCACAAACTAAACCCTGGCCAAACTATACTTTGTCAAAACAAAAAGAACACATACACGTGTAGACCATGCAATAAATACTCATATAAGCACGCCCTTAATTTAGAAAAATAAAATAAAATGAATAGATGCTTCCTTAGTGTGGTATCCATAATTTAATGGACCCCCCCTAGTAACTCTTAGCATGACTTCCATTAAAGACGTGCATGGCTTACACCTTTTATCACACCCCAACAAAAAACAAAAAGAGAAAAGACACAACATTGGAAAAAGATATGCCACCCAACAATAAATATTAAATTGAAAAAATGATAAAATAAAACTCCCATGACATATCATTTCATTGGAACATTAGATAAGAAGATATATTTGGATGCAAACTAAACTCTATGTGGAGGGTATTTTCCTTGCTTTTGGACAATATAGAATATTTTTTTAAACATAAAAGATTTAAATAATAATATGTTCTACAAGAACAAGAATATATGATTGTCTATTTTATAATGGATTGAATTCCTCTCAACCACAAAAACTTTTACATATAGACAAATCATAATCCCTTTTGTACATACAAATGCTTCATATAACAAATCTTTTTCAATGGTTTCCACATCATCTCTCCTATTTTGTTATCTCATAGCATATATTCCACAAGGGAGCATTAAAGTTGTAAACATAGAGCATAGGTCCTTTAATGGAATCATAGTGGGTCTAGTGAAAGGGGCCACTGAAGTTTTGATGATTGAATGGGATGAAGCTTATGGTTTGGACACGTTTATAATCTTGTCACTTAATGAAGTGGGTTTCAAATTATTCTTGTTTATCACTATTCTGAGTCCCTTTTTGGTAAGAAATATTGTTTTCACAAAATACTGTTAGTTATATTGATATTTTACATTTAAATAAAATGTTTGATTATTTTATTTTACTAGTTATTCATTCATGGGTTTTTAATTATGAATTATTAGACTGAATAGTATGTAAAAATGAGGTAAGTCAAGCAAGTTGTACTTTAAAGATAGATCGATTAATGATAATTGGCATTAGATGATCTAGGAATAAGAGTTGAGAATGATAAATATGTTGAAATTAATGTTAGGGAATCTAATTTTTATTTTATTTTATTATCTCAAAGATGTCCCCATGACTCACTTGCGACCCCGTTATCAAGTCAGTCCAAGCAAGGCAAGACTAATCCTCTGGGTTGCGCGTTGAACCCACATACCCCACCTGGGTGCGATTGGTTAGGGAATCTAAATATTTAATGCTTGGCTCATTGTGGAATACAACCCTACCAAGTGTCCCAATGTGATTCATCAATATTGTAGAATTTTTGGATTTCTCAAATAAAAACATCATCTATAAAACTTCTACTTTGTTGTTAGGGTCATTTATATGACTGCACATATCTCCTTGTAACTACAAAATTAATCATGTAATTGTAAATCCAAACCAAGCTCACAGATCTAATCTTTGCTAATTTCTAGATGTTCACTTTTGACTCAACTTGAAGTCTTTTAGATAATCTTCACATAAAAAAATGGTTTGTGTGCTTGAGAGTTTGTAAATGACAGGGATAGTTATCTCTTTTTGTCAAAACTTGATAATGATGTTTTGTCAACAAATTTGAGCAATATTAAGGACAACAAGTAGTTGTATAATATGACCTAGAATGATTATGTAGTGTTGATATAATTAGTTTTTTTCATTTCTATAATTTGTACAAGTGTTATTCCACTTATTCTCTTGACGTTTTAAATGAATTAGGGTTAGTCCTCTTATACAACTTTTCAATGGTTAAATAATTTTTTTCATGCATCAAGTTGACACATAATAACAAGGTTGAGGGGGAAAGTGGGCCCCAACTTGGAATTTGAAATTCAAAAGATCATGGGTCATTTTCATAAGTGTAAAAGTAACCTAGGTTCCTTTTAAAAGTGTAAATGTGACCTAGAAAAGGAAAATGGATAACTATATAGAGTAGACATTGTTATCTTGAATAAGTGCCACATGGGAATAGATAAGGCTTAGGTTATATCCCAGCTCTTTGTTAAAAATGCATCACTTACAAATTGTCAAAGAACAAAAGGATAATCAATCCAAAGTGAGGTAAAATAAATAAAAGATTACAAGGTATACAATTTTTACCATTATTTTTTCTCCCTTTGACTTCTTGCAAGATACTATGAGAATTTATGCCAAACTAAAATAACTACAACCAACATGAAAAATTAGACACTCATGAAAGGATACATATATTGAAATAGACATGATTATGACACATGACCCTTTGTGATTAGTTCCTCATCTAGAATCCAACTAGAATAGACAAAAATTATCCAAATAAATAGCATTTATAAAGCACTTAAAATAGCCATAAACACAATTCTACTAACTATTAGTAGAAAAATTAAATGTTACTATCCATTGATAGCTAGGTACTGCATACACAACTAACACAATACTATAGATATAAGTAACTATATATTGTACTCAATAGCTAAGGTGTTACTACATTTGATAGATAAATACTAAATAAGTATATGATAATCCTTGTGACCAAGTTTAAAAGAGTTATATTAACAACATTGTATGCTTCCATTTGAATTAGTTGCATGGAAAATATGATTAATTAGGAGGAGAGTAGACAATACAGGATAAATTGTCTAAAGGTTAATGGTCATATTGTATAATAATTGGGGCCCCCACATCATTTATTTTATGCATCTCCAACAATCTTGGAATGGATACTTGTGAATATTATTGTTTTTATTGTTAATCTCCTTGTTTTGATTAAGTAAAAGCAGGTTTTTGAAAGGAACCCGAACCTTTTACAAAGCAGGATATATAAAAAGAACTAGATAAATCTGTGCCTGATCACTTCAAAAGCTAAAACAGATCCCAACCGAACAAAAAGGGATCACAACCCACATTGTTAATCTCCTTGTTAACTTTGAATATTGGTTGTAATAACATTCATGAAGGAGGTGGAGTTGTTAATGGTAGTTACAATGCTATTTTAGCATATTCTTGAATATGGGTGTAAGAATTAAGTAATGGAGCATTTTGCATGTTGTGGGTAGGTCCCATATGAGTTGGGAGGTAAATTTGGATACTCATCTTGGGATATGGGTAATTATGGAGGAGTTACAAGTTAAAGATGTCATCTATTGTTAGTATGAATGTTATTTTTTCTATATATGGCTCACATAGAGTTATTTTCACTATTTTGAAAGTTCCTTAATTTTGCATGTGCTATTTTATATATTTTCCATGGTTTGATGCTACATTATTTTGGAAAACCATTTGTGGTATTCATCTCCCATTTATCTATAAATTGGAGGCACAAGATAGTAGATTCGTTGTGTTGTTTCATAAGTACATGAGTTGTTGGAATGTTGACATATTGAAGGGAGTTGTGCATTCTATTCTTAAAAACAATATATTCTTGAGTGTCTCTTTGATGGTGGAAATTTTTTCGAAAGGGTTTCTCCACATATATTCAATGTTATGTGTAGCAACTTTATAGTTTGTTGATTTTCTTTTAATTAATTTTAAACAATCACATAATATTTATGGGTAACCCATTATTACATAAATAAATATCAAATTTTTATACTTTTTTAAAAACTTCATTATGATCTTTCTTTACTCGTTTAACAATATTTAGTATCAGAGCTTGGTTTTCTACAAAAGGGACTACTTTTAAAAAGTGTTGGAGGTTTTTTACTATAATATGAGATTTTATTTTAATTGGGTTATCCAAATTTAAGAAGGATTAAAAACTATAGCCTATTCCTCTCATTTAGATATTGAGAAATTCAATAACACTAGGTATGAGATGTGAAAGCTAAAGATGAAATATCTTTTGGAAGAAAAAGATCAAAAAATGTTGGTTACAAATGAAAAGAATCCATCTATAATGTTTGATGGAGATTGGCTAAATTTGCATAAAAATGCATAAAGACAATTCTACTATATCTTGTGGATTCTATCTTCTTGAATGTCTCTAAGTAGACCACTACATACATGCTATGTCAGATGATGGATGATATTTATTAAGCTACAAGTTGAACCGGTAAATTATATCTCAAAAGATGGTTATATTCTTTAAAAATAAAATATGGTGATTTGATTGTAAATGGTTTAGTGCTTTTTATTTTATTACGAGTCAAGATGGAAGAAGAAGATAAATTTATCTTGCGACTTTTGGTTCTTAGGAAAATTTAATTATTTCCATTAGTGGTGGTGGTGTAGAGTCAACAATTTATGGTCTTATTTTTACTTTTATTTTATGGGAGAGTGAAGGAAATTCATTTTTGATAACTTAAAGGATGCTCTTCACATTCAGGTAAGACCTAAATATAAATATGGGTATATTGAGATAGTAAGAAATCAAAGAGGGATCCAAATCATGAGGTCAAACCACAACCCTAAAGAAGTGTAAAGTTTTAGAATTATGGGAAGAGAGGACATATTGAGAAGGAATGGAAATTTAAAAATACATCTTCTTATTTCTCTATAGAGAAATATTTTGATGATAGTGATTGATAATTTGTCGAATTTTGTTCTCTATTAGTGATGATGCTTGACTCATAAATTCAGGTTGTTACTCTCATATGACTCCTCATACATAGTAGTTTTTATCTTGCAAGGTTTATGATGGAGGAGAGGTTTTCCATGGTGAAAATGCTAGTCATCATATTGGTTGTAAAAGAAAGCAATTTTTTTTTTTAGTAAAGGGAGGATTAAATCCCTCGATGACATTTTTCACATTCTAAGAATTGCAATAAAATTTTGTTCTATGTTGAAGTTGAATTATTATGGAATGCATTTGAAAATTTTGATTTTAGTTTGGTGAGAAGGAGTTTACAAGTTATAAAAGGATTTCATTTTGGAACTTTTTCTAAGTTGAACACCTCCAAATTCTATGATTTACAAATTTAACTAGTAAATATGAAAATATAGGCATGTTGTGGTACCATGTTTGGATCACATTAGATCTAAAAGATCTTATAACCTTAATAAAAATATGATTCACAATTTTTATTATCTTGATGATCATTTTAGATTTTTTGAGAATTGTGTTAGGTTAACAGAATATATAATATTTTCCTTGTATAAGGTAGAGATATTAATAGCAATTATTCATTCATATGTGTTTATTCTAGCAAGTGTGGGTTCTATGGAAAAATATTTATATTCATTCAATTCATCTAGATACACTTGAATTTGTTTTATGTGTGCTAAATCTAAAGTTTTCAATAAGTTTATAGAATTCAAGGCCTTAGTTGAAAAATAGATTATAAGGTAGGGGTGTTGAAATCTAACAATAGCGATGAATTTTTGTAAGTATGTAGGTATTTTTTGATGAAAATATAACCCCTACACACCACAATATAATAAGCTTGATGAAAGCATAAATCAAACCTTAGTGGAGAGAGAGAAGTGTATTGATTGGTACAAAATTAGGCAAGTACTTTTGGGTAGAGGCTTAGAGTTTGATACTTGATTAATAGATCTCCTTTTTCAGCTCTTGTTGAAAAATAACTTATGACTAATGGACAAGCAGTGATCCTTTTAGTTCACATTTTATGATCTCTGGTTGTGAGGCTTATGTTCATGTTTCTTAGGTGTAATGGTGAAAAATTAAGGTTTCCACCATAGAAGGAAGAAACCACTAATTTTATGACTTGGGGACCATTACATTAGGAAAAGATAGGAATTAAATAGATCAAAACCAAAGAGGTTTGAATGCTGATCTAATTTCAAGGGTGTTAAATGAGCCTCTTCTTTCCCTTGAGTTGAATTGATTTGTTGAAGATGTTGAAATTAGGGTAAACAAGATGAAATTGATGTGATTATGCATAAACAATGAGCTACAGTTGTTGGATCGAGCCATGAACCTAGATCTGAGGATTGTAAGAGGATTTAGACTTGTTCTGAGAAGGAGCTCATGATTTTTTTGGGACTAGTGTGACAGTCGCTTTGGTCCTCCACACTTTTTTCACTCTAATGGGGGACTGATTCTTCACTGTAAATAATCTTATCCTAAATATCGCAACTCTGTACCTACTTCCTACACACATAAAGAAGGGGAAATAGGTTGGAAATAGAGGTTTGCCTAAGTCAAACCCTGGTTTAGGAATTAACCTTGAATGAAATGTTGCAAATACTGAAATAAATGATGGAAGGATATACCTTAGATCTATAATGTCTGATAATGATGCTTTGCTTCTTAAATGTAATCACATATGTTGTATTAAATGGCATGAACATGATAAAACCCTAATCGCACACACATGCTTGCATATGAATATTGTAATATGCTCTACAATGGTTGAATGAAGAATATGCAACGTTGAAGACCTCTGGAAATGTTTGATGATGAGTGTGCTTCAATGCTTGATTGCCTGAATGCGAAGACTTATAATTGAAATGAATTGATTAATGTCTTTATATATGAGGATCTAGGTCAATTTACTGATTAGGCTGACCTCCAATGGTCATAGTGAGCCACCAATTTATTTTCCTATTGGAGAAGTGGGTCTAACCCCCTCCTTGAAAATTGGGCCCCAAAGAGGGGGACCAGGGTGTTGGGTACTCTAGTCCAAGACTAGGGCACTAGCGCCCTAGTCCTCCTCAAGTAGGGACCAGATTTTGGGCCAAGCGAGGAGTACATTGTAATAACCCACTATACTTAACAAAATTTTGACCTTTTTTTTAAAAAATATTTAATTTAATCATTTGTGTTTGATTCTATCACATACTCTGGGCATCCATCCATTTTGATTAGGCATTCATCCATCCGGGATGAGAATCTAACCATACGGGTTAGGGATCTGTC
This sequence comes from Cryptomeria japonica, assembly GCF_030272615.1. Lineage (NCBI taxonomy): Eukaryota > Viridiplantae > Streptophyta > Pinopsida > Cupressales > Cupressaceae > Cryptomeria > Cryptomeria japonica. Next base: position 152,200,635 of record NC_081405.1, on the reverse strand, counting down.
CATACAGAACAAAAGGTTTCATCTATCCAATACAGGAGAGGCATCTACCCATACGGGGTAGGCATCTATCCAATTGGGATAGGAGGTGCTCTGGCTAGAGACTTAGACTCATCGGGACCATTCGGGTCTTGAGCCACTCACTAAGCACTACACTCCTCTAATAGGAGTGCACCGAGGTCGCCATCCTTAGGAGAAATCAAAATAACATAATGCAAGCTTGAATTCCACCTCGTAATTTGGCTTAAAGTCTTGGGAAGTCAAGCGAATCCATATGGGATTCCTTTTGAGTATGCATTGAATTACTTTTTCTTTTATTACACTTATATTTTGAATTAGGATTCTTCACAATCCTTCTTCTTACCAAACCTAGACCCCATCCACGAATGCCTGAGTACTAGGGACAACTTCATCCCTAGACTGCCTACATACCCGTTTCGACATGGGATCAAGGCATAAAGTATGTAGTTCTATTTTCTAATCTATGGTTTAATGTAAACCGTTTGGTGGGTACACAACCCTTTCTAGGGTCAATGTCCCAGACAGTTTCTTTGCGGTTGCTACCCACGATGGTAGCACTTAAGCAAAGGCTCAAGATGGCCTATTGCTTGTGGCCTAAAACAACTAGATCCTAATCCTATCATAAGCGTCACCCTTGACCCAATTGTCAATCACCAACAACTCTTTGAGATTAAGTCAAATTTATAAAAGCATTTCACTCAATCAACCCTAAAGGGGTTTACTATGGTTTAACATAGCGGGTGTAAAATCATTTAAGGATTATCTTATTAGATTATCGATCCAAGGGGAATTACCCGCCCCTTGGATTTTAACTTCCAAGTGTCCCTTATTACTCCCCGACGATTTATAGGGACAATGCCACAGACGTCGTTGATGCAACTTTATTAGGCGTTAAGTGCAGTAGTTCAACACAACGACATTACCCATAAGCGTGACCTAGAGGCACCGTAAATACCGAACACTGCTAGGTTTTTGTTTTCCAACTCCCTTTGTTTAGTTTTCTAACTAAGAGGCTATGAAAACTTTTAATTAGCATCATGCTTGAAACAATTATGAAATGAACATGCATAATTAGACATTGCAAAGCTTAATTGATTGAAATTACTACTTCTATGGGATTCATGAACCACTTGAAAAAAAATACCATCCTTCTACAACTAAATTATTTAATATTCAAAACTTGAAATATAACTTGCACAATAATGACAATTATGAAACTCGCATATTGATAATTAAAAATGTAACTTGCATGAAGATGATGAAAATGTAACTTGCTCATCAATAAATGCAAATAATGTATAAGTAATTTGCATGATGCAAGAATAGTGTAATTCACATGCAAGATTAAGCAATGTTTATTTCTATCACGAGAATAATTAATTATATAGTCACTAGTTCAAAATAAGCAATTAGTTTAGACATTAGACAAATTTTGGATCAAATCATAATAATATGAATTAATTGTTTTTAATGAATCTAAAATACCAACTAAGTAACCCAATAAATCTCAAATAGATTGAAAGATTCCAATTATAAAATTAGATATATTTTAATTTACAATTATAAATTTACTAAACAATGATCCAAATTATTTATAAATTTTTCTAAGTTTAACCTTACTAAACTAAAATTTAAATTAAAGAAATTATTAGAAAATTCCAATTTGCAAATTAATATGAAAAAAAATAAAATCTAAATTTTAAAAAAAATGATACGAAACTATGCTTTTATTGTCAAGTGGGGAGTGGGGGCCACAGGTCCCATCACCACTGTGGACCTGTAGGTGCAAGCCCACAGTGATGAGGGGACAGTCGTGGGCCCCTCCACTCCCTTTGCGGCCACTGCCGTAACAGTGACCGCATGGGTAGTGGAGAGTACAACTCCCCGACGGTGATATTAACTCCGGCCCCCCTCATTAAATTTATTTAATGAAAAAAAAGTACTTTTTGAAACTACTTTGTTTTATTTTATTTTATTTTTTTATCGTATAAATTTAATATTGCAATATACATACATACATACATACATACATACATACATACATACATACATACATACATACATACATACATACATACATACATACATACATACATACATACATACATATATATATATATATATATATATATATATATATATATATATGGTATTATTCCAATTTTATTAACAATTTAAGAGGGATATATAAAAATGTTATTATAAAAATAAAAATAAGAATCTATTCACAGGTATGAAAGAAAATAGAGAAAATTGTTTCAGATGTTTGCCCAAAAAAAAAAATACTTTGTGCTTGAAATTGAGACAAGCAATACAACAAAGGACTAAATTACCTCAGAGATAAGTAAAAGTATAAATTTTGATTTCACAGTGATCATATTCAACAAATTTGACTTACATTGAGATAAACATAAATTTTTATGATGAGTTTGTCAGAAATTAATATTCACAGAGGAAGAGAGATTTCTGAAAAAATAAATAAATAACAAAGATAATATTTTCATAGGGAGTTTATACAACAATATTGAGAAAAAAATTCATATTTGAAATACTATTTCACATAACGAGATTTCTCAATACAAATGATTATATGCATAGAGAAAGAAACTATTTACAAAGATAAAAGAATCTTGAGGTTTCAAAAAAAAAATAGAGATGTTGAAAAGCACGATTTTTCCAGATTCAAGATTTTCTCTAGATTTCAAAAAGCAGAAAAAAGTAGAAGTCTGAATTCTTTCTTTTCTCTAAACAGATTAACAAATAAAAAGAAATCTGCATTTGCATGTTTGAAAAGTACTTTTATCAATGCATTTCTTTAATGAAAAATAGATTTTCCTTTCTAATTAATCTATCTAATAATTAAGAAATAATTTCCTTCAGAAAATTATATTCAAATAAAAGAATCTAAGAGGAGATATTTCCTTTCTTTTGAAAATATGAAATTTACATAAGCAATTAGCAAATGCAAAAAGGGAGGGAACCTGGAGAAGCCTTTTGATGTTGATTCCTCCTCCAAATCTTCAAGTTAGCCTTCCTTGATCCTTCCTAGCAAGCTTGGTGAAACTTCTTCAAAACAAACTTAACAATTCTACAAATGAAAAATGTGACTACCAGAAAAAAAAAACTACTACTTGAGAAAACTTTTCTTCAAAAAAATAATCAACTCCCTCTTTTTGAAAATTGCATACAATATATAGGAAAAACCCCTTAACTCCACTATCTATAGAAATTAATTGAAAATGAGATTCTTTTTCCAATATTGGATCCATGCAAAATTGATTAATATCCTAGTGGGGGAGTTACATGCAAGGGAATTAAAGAATGAAGATTTCTCTAGAAGCTTCTAATTTCTCCTACAACATGTGCCATAATTGGGAATGGGAAAAAAATAAAAATAAATAATGCCTTTTTAAATTATATTCTCCAAGTGTGTATGTGGGTCCATTATCTAACCTTTTATAATATTTATTCAACCATATTCAATAACTCAACCACAAAAAATATAATAGAAATTGTATCAAATCAAAAGTGATAAAGGAGGGTTGTGACATACACCTCTCCAAGGAATCACTTGGTAGGTGTTTTAAGCATATAAATTGGATTCAAGACATTGAACGGACCCAGATAAGAGGCGAGGGAGAGAAACACTAGAGTAGGGGCACAAACATGAGGTGTAAATTGGCCCAGTAACAATTTACACCGCTACATTAGGAAACTAATATCTTTAAATTGGATCCAAAATCTTATAAATGCATCTTCGTAAGATATGGTAAGAATGTAAATAGTCATAAGATATGGAATACATTAGCTCAAAATGATGATTTTTTCTAGAGATGTGATTTTGAAAGAGTATAGAGATTGTTAATGCATAAAAAACCAAAGAAAAAAACAAGATAGAAAATAGTTCATTTTGAGACTAAGGTCAATAAGTAAGAAGATACACATGTGGAAGAATACATAGATAGATTATATGATAGGGAGGAAGAAGAGGGTTTATATGAGGATAGTGGGAAAAACATAAACAAGAATACGAATGGACCCTTACTCCTTCCATGAGGGTATCCACAAAATAATAGAATCTAGTTGATAGATATGAACTACCATATTTTTGTTGTGTATTTGCTTTACTAGTACTAACAGTGAACCTAAATATTTTAGGAACATCGTCTCTTTGTAGAATAGTGGGTCTTGGATGCAAGAAATGTAGGAGGAGAGGATGGGCCTAGACAGTTGTGACACTTTGATCTTGTGATTTTACTTGAGAGAAGAAAGCCCATTGGTTCCAAGAAGGTGTATAAGAAGAAAATTTGAGTGGGTGGATAGTTATAATAATACAAGGATAGACTAGTGGTTGAGGGATACAAGGATAGACTGGTGGTTGAGGGCTACTCCCAAAAGGAGGGACTCAATTTTGGTAAAAGAAATTCCCTTTTTGTTAGGTTAACTTTTGTTAGATTACCACTATCCATTGTTATAGCTTGTGATTTTGAGATTGAGAAAATGGATGTTAAAATTAATTTCTTACATTATGATTTTGAAGAAGGGATTTATATGTGACAACTTGATGATTTTGGTGTCAAGGTGAACTAAAATGTATCTTGTATATTGAAAAAATCATTAAATGGTCTAAAATAGTTGCCTAGGATGTGGTACTAGAAGTTTAATTCTTTTACATCAAGTTTGCATCTTGTTAGGAGTGAATAGGATCGTTGTGTTTATGTTAGAATTATTGATGATAAAATTTTAATCATTGTCTTGCATGTGGATGAGATGTTTTTTATTAGTAACAAAAACATGTGCTAATTAGGGAGCTCAAAACTTCAATTTCCAATACATTTAATATGAAGAAATTGAGAGTTATGAAATATGTTCTTGGTATGGAAATCGGTAGGAACTGGGTACACATAAAAAATTGTCAAGTCAAACAAGCACATTGATACTATTTTGTAGTGGTTTAGTACACATGATTATAAACCCTTTATTAATATACTTCCTATTGCCAATAAGATTCATTTAGATACATTTCCCAAATCAAATAATAATTTTGAGGTTATGTTTACATGTATTATGCTAGTGCTCTTGGAAGCTTGATGTATGTAATGGTTTGCACTAGATTAGGTATTTCCAAAGCAATGGGAGTATTATAGGACTATGCAGAACCTTTCTAAGGAGCATTAGAAATGAGATAGTATTTATATATTTGTGTGGTACTTATAATTATTTATCTCATAATGAGACAGTTGATAGGGATAATTCATTAGACATATGGGGCTTTGTGGATGGAGATTGGACAACTAATTGTGATAGTCAAAGGTCCACTAATGGTTAGTTTTCTCCCTATTTGTTAGTCTAGTAAGTTGGATGAGTAAAAGGTATCATTTTCATTAGTAAAGTAGAGTGTGTGACTGATACATATTACTCTAAGGAGGTAGTCGTTGGAAACCTGAATAATACTTTGTTGTGTTGTCATTGATGTCAAACTTGTTTGGTGTTTATTATAATCAGTTGATGTAGTTGATCAATTTCATAGATGACAAACATGTTCTATTTGTCTAGTGATTGACCTATTAGATCCAGTTGGTGATTTATTTGATGTTCAATTGATGTGTTTTAGTTGATGTTCAATTGATGTGTTTTAGTTGATGGTCTAAAGTTTCAGTTGATGGTCTAATGATGTTCAGTTGGTTGGTGTATTTCAGTTGATGATTTGTCTAATGTTCAGCTGATATGTTTTAGTTGATGGTTTGATGTATTTTATTTGATGATTTTCCTCATGATCAGTTGATGTGTTTATCCAGTTCTTTAGTTGTTGATCATTTTTATAGTGCTTAGTTGATGATCTATAATGAATACTATATGGTTCAAAAATATTAGTGTAGATTTTGTTGTTTATGTTCAGATGTTGATACTTTGTGTAATGGTGGTGTTGGCTTTCCTGACATCTACAATTGTGGATATTTCTGCATGGAAAAGAGAATTGATATATTGTTTGATAGTTATGATGAGTAAGCTCTAATATGCTGGTAAGAGTATTTATATCCTATGTGCAAAAAATGGTACCTTGTCTAGTTTGTCACAGTAAGTTTGTATAAGTGTGCAACAAATATTCGATTAAGTTTCTATACATCTCTATTAGAGATGTATAAAAACTTGGAGATAATGGTTGTTGATGCATTATGTTGTTATGAATATTAGTCTTATATGTCATTCCTAGTTTCTATTTGTTTCTGATTACAAGTATTCAGTAATGTATATGATCAAGGACTAGATGTTCAGATTTTATCATGTTGTCTAGTACTAATGTTTTGCATACATAAGTTGGTTTTGAAAGGTTATAGTACAGGAAGTTTCAATATGCAGGAAATAGTATTTAATGCTCCAATAGAAGAATGTTTTGCATCATTTTACATTATGAAGATCATGATGTGCAAATTTAGATATAATGTTTATGTTATGTGAATGATGTATTATCAGGTGTGTGGGTCCTCCGATTTCTCAGATAATGAAGTTAGTTGTTGTTTTCTGAAAGTAAGGTTGTTTGTCAAACTGGTCTAAAAAATTACCTAGTGGTTTCAAAATATGTGGATTCAAGGGTTGTGCTTTGAAGGACATGTTCATTTGGTTTGTGCAACATTCTCTTTCAACTTTCAAGAGTTGGTTTTGTTCCACAAGTTAGTTATGTTGGTATGTTTCAACATGCTTTGTTGTTTTAAGATTTTTGTTCTGGTTGATCTATCTTGTTTGAATTATGCTCTTTTGGTCTAGATAAGATTTGGAGGATGAGTTAGGTTGCTGATATGGATCTCACCATGGTGTGTGGTGATCCACACTTGGCAATTTTCATTGGAAGATGTTTTTGGGCTAAGCGTTTGATGTGCTTCATTATCTTTCTACACGTTTTATTTGGTGTCAACCTTGGAGATTGTGGTAGCATGTGTGGTTCGTCGGAACCTACTTGAATGAAGTACTATGATGTGTTTGGGTCCCCTTTATCTCTTGGAGAGGATCAAAGTGATTGTTTCAAGTCCAGATATAGTAATTTATCTAATATTGCTTATATTATTTTGGTCGACCTAATTGAGAGTTTTGATGAAGAACTTTGTATATAATAATGTATGGTTGCATTTGTTGAGGTATGGAATGAGCATGAATAATTATGAAGTGGATGAGAATAATATTCAAGTAGATCTTGTATTGGTGATGTGCAAAAGTCGGTTGAGAAGTGCCTTGATAGTAATATCTTCAGAGTGACTATGATCAAAGACACTATTTGTGATTAGATGTGCTTGCCATGATATTGTTCGCTTAACACCAAGGTTCAAGGTCAATTTCACAATGAAATGATATTTACTCATTTCAGTTTTAGCCATTTCTCGTCTACTGATACACAATGAGTTTGTTGGTGGACTTTTGTATCTTGCCATGAGATAGTGCATCTCAGTTATGCAAGTCTCTTTGTATATTGCCCTAAGGTTGTGTTCTCTAGCATTGAAAGTCCATCAAGTGCATATTTATCCTTGGTAGTGAGCCCAAAACCTTGTAGTCAATTTTTTTATATTGTGAGTGTGATTCTCACTTTTGTTTTTTCCTTATAGGCTTTTCCACATAAATATGGTGTTCATGTGTACTTTTATGCTTTACAATTACAATATAATTTTAATTGTTATATAGATTTGAAAGGAATTGATATGGATTTATTTAGCCCCCTTTCTCAGTCTTGTAGTGTTTTCAACAATTGGTATCTTAGCAAGTTTCCTCTTAGTGAAGTTTAACTACTTGAGGTAGATCCAAAATGACGCAAGAGCCCAACTACAAAGATCCAAAGTATGATCGCACAAACTACTCTTATTGGAAGGAGATGATGTAATTCTATTTGGAAACTTTACCAAATGGAATTTGGGAAATTGTCAAGACTCGATATACCATATTGGAGAATGGTCCTCAAAGTCTAGATGAGGTTAAGAATCATGAGAACAATGCAAAGGCTAGAGCTGCAATTTTCAGTTGTATAAGTGATACAGTATTTGCTAAGGTTACATGATTGAAAATTGCCAAAGATGTCTAGGAGAAACTAAGATATGCATATGAAGGAGATCCAAAGACAAATAGAGACAAGATAATGAACCTGAAGCACAATTTTGAGAGCCTAAGAATGTTTGATGATGAGAATATTGAAGACTATATACACAGAGTGAATGAAATAGTAAATGATATTAAGGGTTCTTGTGGAAAAATGGAAGAAAGTGATGTTGTGAGAAAAGTGTTGCTAACTCTACCAAACCCTACAAACCCAAGAAATGTGTTATTGAAGAAAGACGTGATTTGGATAAGTACACAATGGATCAACTCTTTGGTTCACTACCTACCTATGAGATTTCCAATATGGATGATATAAAAAGGGAAAGGAAAGAGATTGCATTCAATGTGTCAAGGAAGCCTGAAGTTGAACCAGAAGCAAGTGAAGACATGGATGACATCAGAGAAAAAATTGTGAGAAGACTGAAGAGAGGAACCAAAAGGTACAAAGGAATGTTACCCTTGAAATGATTTAATCATTGAAGAATTAGTCATTATGATTCTAGATGTATGTATAAGGAAGACTACAAGAGATTAGGTGATGGTGAGAAATAAGATAGATACAAAATAAATGATAGAGACAATAAGATAGATGACAAAGATAAAAGCAAAAGGGGATTTTTCTCAATGGAAGCATATTCATTTGAGGATGAAGATGGTGATGATGCAAATGAAGAGTTTTTGTTTTTGTTTATAAAGGAGAAGGACAAAGGAAGATCTGAAAGACCAGATGGTGGAAACCTAGTAAAAGAAAGAACTACTTTGCATGCTAAAATTAAACCAAAGGTTTAAATTATTTACTCTGGCTGCTCAAACCATATGACATTTGATAGCGAGAAGTTCATTCACCTATAGAAGTATGATGTTGGATTAGTAAAATTTCCAGGAGGAAACTCCTATTTGTGAAAAAGGAAGCATTACAATTGATCATAAGCATAAGACATATCATGTCTATTATGTTAAATCTTTGAGACATAATTTACTGCATGTTAGTCATATGTGCAATAAAGGGTATGTGATTACATTTAAAGATGCTAGATGTGAAATTAGAAAAGGAAGGTTCACAAAACTTGTTGCAAAAGGAATAAGAGCTGAGGGAAATGTCTAATGTGTGGAGGATAATAATTATGGCAATTTCTTGCTAGTGGAAGTATGTGAAGAACATTATCAGATTAAAAATATATGTAAACTTGAAACTGAAGAAAAGGTTACTTAGAAAGATAATAGTTGGATAAGCATAATAGACGAAGAGTTGAATCAGGTAGAAGAAAGTAGGACATTGGAACCAATGTCCACCCAAATAGAAATCTAGTTGAATGAAAATAAGTAAAAGGTTAAGGTTCAATTGACTGACTCTAGTAAAGAGCAACGAGCCTTCACTCCCGTCCAAAACAAGGAGAATGTCAAAAGTTCTCCCACTACTCAAACTAGGTATTCAACTTTTAATGGGACCATTTTTCTTACAATAGGTTTGGATATATAATTAGTGAATGTAGAAGTCAAATTATATCAAAATTCTTTAATGGGTAATATTACAATTGTAATAAATTTGCACATAAGGCTAGTGAATCTAGAGATCATATCAAAAAGCAATCTTTTAATGGAAGATGTTATGCATGCAACAAATTTGAACATGGAGATACTGAATGCAGAAGTAGTATGGTATAGAATGGATATGGAAGTACAAATCATAGTAGATATGTTTAGTATTTCAATGGATATTGTTATGCTTGCAACAATTTTGGGCACAAAGTTGTTGAGTGTAGGTCTAATGGAAGGTTCAGAAAAACTGATGGTGGCAAAATGAATGGAAATGGACAACAACAAGGTGCAACATGCTATAATTGCAACAAATTAGGGCACATTACTAGGTTTTATAGAGGAAAGAATGAGAAGACTAGTCCAGTTAAGAAGATTGACTTGAATAAAGAAAGACAAAAGATGGAGATAGCTTGGGTGAAGAAAGGAGATGAGAGCATTGGAGGAAATGCTTAAGTTGGATCCGTATGCTCTATTGGTGTTGATTCTTATTTAGGAAACCAATTAGTGGTGCAATGTCTGAGGGGGAGATTTGAATGTGGATCTAGTGTGTCCCCGTCTCGTGTTTTGGGTGTTGAGATGTCCTTAACATGGAAAAGTGTGGGAAGATATTTTGTGGATATTTTCAGATGTTTGTGGAGGTTCACAACATAGTTGTTCATTGATGTCCATCTATCCAAGAGATATTTATAGTTAATATTTTGTCTCTTGATTGATGTAGTGACTTCTCTTGTGGGGGGGGTAGTGGTATGAATGCAATTTGGTGGTTTCTTTTTTTTGGGAAGTTGAGTAGTTATCACCATTTTTAGGAAGTAAGATGAGAAAGTAGTTGTTTGCAATTTTGTACCCTTTGTCCTTGATGTCAAAGGGGGAGAGATTTCATTAGAGTTTGATGGTAAAAGTGTTGCCATCAATGACAAAGATGACAAAGGGGGACATTGTTGGAAACTTGAATAATGCTCTGTTTTGTTGTAATTGATGTCAAACTTGTCTGATGTTTATCAGAATTAGTTGATGTAGTTGATTAGTTTCACATATGTTGAATATGGTCTATTTTTCTAGTGATTGACCTGTTTTAGATCCAATTGATGATTTTTGATGTTCAGTTAGTGTATTTGAGTTGATGAGTTGTTTGATGTTTAGTTAGTGTTTTAGTTGATGGTCTGAAGTTTCGGTTGATGATCTAATGATGTTCAGTTTGTTGGTGTATTTCAGTTGATGATTTGCCTGACATTTAGTTGATGTGTTTTAGCAGATGATTTGATGTATTTTAGTTGATGATTTTCTTGGTGATCAGTTGATGTGTTTGTCAAATTCTTCTACTATTAATTATTTATCTAATGCTCAATTGATGATCTGTCATGCAAACTAGATGGTTTAAAAATATTAGTGCAAATGTTGTTTATGTTAAGATGTTGATGCTCTATCTGATGGTGGTGTTGGCTTTCCTAACATTTATAGTCGTGGATATTTATGTATGAAAAAGTGAACTAATATGTTGTTCAATAGTTATGTTAAGTAAGCTCTAATATGATGGTAAGATTATTTATATCCTAGATGCAGAACATGGTACCTTGCCTGGTTTGTCACAATCAGTTTGTGTAAGTATGCAATAGATATTTAGTTATGATAGGGATGTATGGAAACTTGGAGATGATGGTTGTTGATGCATTGTGTTGTCACATATATCAGTCTTATGTCGCATTCTTGGTTGTTGTTTGTTTTTTATTGCAATTATATAGTTATGTATATGATCTAGGACTAGATTTCAAAGGTTATCCTGTTGGCTAGTACTAATGTTTGCATACATAAATTGGTTTCAAAAGGTTATAGTATAGGAAGTTTCCATATGTAGGAAACAATATTTAATGCTCTAGTGGAAGAATGTCGCCCCCCCCATAAAAAGGTAAAAGAGAAACTATATAGCCCCCCTAGAATGAATAATCACTTGCAAGAATGGTGAGTGTCTAAAGAAAAAACAAGATCTAATTCTTACAAAACAACTTGTCTCACTATAGGAAGAAACAAAACCATGTATAGATGTGGGCATTCTTCCCATGAAGGATATGCATAAAAGGATGGAAGCATGAAGAATGATGATGATGTATTTGAAAATTGCTCATGTGTCTCCTTGTCCAAGTGAGATGATGATGCCATAATCCAATCAGGTATATGTCCAATCAATGAACAAAGTGACAAATTGTAATGATGTAGAAACTGATGTAGAACAAACTACAAAGATGAGAATTCTGAAATGTTTCCTCCAACTAAATATAAAAGACAATGATGGTCCTCATGGTTGAGAATGATGGAAGTCTCAATCAAAGACTCTAGATAAGAAGTCAATGGAAGTGAAGGCGAATCAACTATATTTGAAGAAGAATTGTGAACCTCTGAAGCAACCTCAACTAAAATCTTGAAAGACTCCAAAGTATCACATCCTGGGGTGTCTTCTCTAAAGAATGAAGAGGCACATTGCAGTCTCAAATAAGATCATCTAGGAATGGTTGAATATCAAGATCTCCATATAAATATGAAGTTTATTCCAAAGAGCATTAGGACACTCAAAATCAACAAGGGACTCCAAAATGTCATCATTTACAAGCATAACAATAACTCCAAATACACGATCCCTTCTACATTTCCAAGCAATTTTCTTACTAGGTGTGCCAAGTAGGGAAACATTATTATGAAAATGTGGCAACAAATGAATTCTTCTAAGATGAGAAAAGATGCAATCAATATATTGTTTATAGTTCCCCCTCTTCAGGATGATCAAAGAAGGATGAATGTGGGACCCATTGTACAAACTATGACAATTCTTCAAAATCTCAAAGATAGAACCATCACAAGAATATAGATTCCTCCAAATATGATTTACAACTAAAAAGGAAGCCCATCCACAAATTGTACCTCTTTGAATATTAAGATATCGAAGTTATCAAGAAAATGCTCCAAAAAGTGATTAACTTAATAGATAGTACCTAGGGCTAAATTTGGAAAACGTGCATGTATTAAATAATAGAGCTCCCAATACCTTTCCAACACCACAATAATGAGAAAAAAATGAGATCGTGGCAAAAAAGCTATGGATTTGGGAGTCCGAATAGAATGGTTGACTTCAAGCTGCAATAAATGCTAATAAATAAAAAAACCAGGCAGATTGACCTACAGCATTACAAATTTGGTGAAACTATCTTTCCAATGATATATGGATCACAAAATTCTGACATTGTATGCTTAAGCTACAATCCATGGAAAAAAATTGCCTATATGGAGCAAAATGAAAAATCAAGGGGGCTAGATAGACCTTGGTCATTAGTATGGCCACTTCTCTAAAAGAAAGTTGAAACTAGCCTAGATAGGGTGTGTGTTGGCATTTGCATGAAGATTGCACTAATGAAATGTTATGTTGTCATTGATGTCAATTAACCAGTAATGATATTGTTGTAATGTTGTTTTGTAACCTGTAGGAAGAGCTAGTGAAAGGGAACTGTAACCGGTAGGTAAATTTGTGGAGTGAACCGGTATTACTAAGTATTGGAGAGTTGAACCAGTAAACCCTACCTGTTGATTTGATAAACCCTAACCAATTAAGTTTGGTGAATTGGTTATATTGGTTTATGATCTGATGATGAGTGGTAATGATTATGACACGTATGCATATTGTATGAAGAGAGTTTTAAAGTGTGTTTGGCGTGTTGAGGTAACGATTTTTATCTTGGGAATGAGAAAGAATATTTCTTGTAATTCAAAGCGCGTGATGAGTTACTAAGTTCGATGAAGCAGTGATCAAGGAGCGGTCGAGGCTTTCTTGAATGATATGTAGAGATTGTTATGTAATCCAACGGTCATACTTGAACTGACTTGTTTATAATCTCTATGAGAGAATTAGGGTTTTGTTGTGTTACCGACCTATTGATGTGTTTATAAGGTCGATGAGTTGTTTTGTTTTAGAGTTGGCAAAGTTCCAGTTGAGTGTGTGGTTGTTGAACCGAATGATGTATATGCAGTTTGAGTAAAGGCAGATAGGAGCATGAAAAGGATCTGAACAAGCAAATGTAGTGCTATTCAAACAAATCAACAAATCCCTGTTGTTTTCTAACAACTACAACAGATTGAAATCCCCTAACCAGGTAAGCTCTAATAAGCTTGGTTTTATTTAAATCGTCTAACCAGGTGGTCCATTAGCTTGGATTTCAAATCCTCTATCGAGGTTACTCCTCACAGGGTATTGCTTCTAACAAGGCATTATAGTCAATCCCTTAATCGGGTGGTCCCTAATAGGATTTGTTCTTAACATGACTTTTTGTAAAGATTTAACAGGCTTGGCTCCTTAAAGGGTGAACTTCAGAATAGTTCAAAAAGTTATCTTTTGAGTCTCATCTCACTATGGTTTTTCCTGTTTGGGTTTCCACATCAAAAATATTGTGTCCAGTGGTGAATGTTTTTGTGGTTATGTTATCTATTGTTTATTTGCTTAACTACTTAATCCACTTTGATAAGTCATGATAACCGACAACAATATGAAATGAAGTTTTACTTATGTCAGTAAGAGTATTTGGATGTCTGTAAGTTTCAAGTTGTTTACTGTTAATCTGTTGTAACAGTCAACCAATTTAACTTGATAGTTTATCTTGACAGTGATATTGCATTTATAGTTCTAAGTTAACTTTGAGAGGTTGATTTTGAGATTGGTGAAGTTATTATTAGTTTTTCTATCTACTGATTCACCCCCCCCCCCCCCTCGGTAGTTGACCGGATCCTTATTCTTTCATCATACCATCAGTGTGATGGGAACAAAAGGCCCAGATAGGGCTGAGGCAATGCATGGATCCATGAGGGTGAAGGTGGAAAAGAGGCTTGAATAGGGTGTTGGTGGCAATTTGACAAATGATGCTGAAAGGAAAAGCCACCGGTCGTGGCTAAACTAGCTCCAAAAGTGGTTATAAACTTCGTGTTATTGATTTTTTTGAAAAATCAATATCTTTGATCGTGATCAACAAGACATGTTGTGGCTATGATTTTTTGGAAAAATCAATAACACGAAGTTTATAACCACTTTTTGGACCCAGTTTAGCCGCATCCGAAAAGCCACACCGCCTCTTAATACATAGGTTCTCCAAAACACATGGAACATCATAGATACAATGAACACAATACCCAAAATTATGCACACCAAGATAAATCAGCTCCCACATATAAGTTTTAAGGATGACCACCATACATATATAACAACTACTAATATATAAATGCAATCTAATCAAATAAAGCACAACCCTCGATATCTTTTTGGCTGGCAAAATTTCTTGAGCAAATAAAACAGGACAACCAAAAAATAAAAACAACCCCTCATAGATGAATTTGCGCACAACACAACCACCAATGAAGAGAGCCACTCATATTTGATGAAATACAACTACTAATTTGTTGCACTCGATCAACCAAACATGATGCTATAGACCAAGAAAGATATAGGTTCCACCAATTGTGAATTCTCATCATCAAATGAAATGGAATCACACTTCAACAATGTGGGCTTTAGGAAGAGGACCTGATGTCAAATACAATGCAAATAGGAGGGGAACAATAATATCTATAAGGAGATTGTCTAATCTTGAAGGGTTGCGGTTAAACTGGCTCAAAAATTGCATAATACGGAGCAACAACCTTCGTGTTATTGATTTTTATGAAAATTACATATCGTTGATCGTGATCAACAGAATTAGCCACGGATTTGATTTTTCAATTTTTTTAAAAAAATAAATAACACGAGTTTTAACATGCGGTTTTGGAGCTAGTTTAGCCACATCCATTGTTGATCGTGATCAACTGAATCAGCTGCGGATTTGATTTTTTGAATTTTTAAAAAAATCAATAACATGAGTTTTAACATGTAGTTTTGGAGCCAGTTTAGCTGCGTCCAATCTTGATGAAATGAAAGCCTCAATCAATAAAAAATAGCACTAACTCCATTATGCAAAGGATGTCGACTGATGTGAAGTGAATGATACGACTGGGAGAAAAGATAGCCAAAAATACAAGATTGACACAGATTAAAATTGACCCTTCTGAGAAAGTGATAAAAAGGCCATCAAACATAAAATAAATGACCACCTAAATTTGATATCACACAAATAGAAAAGGTATCGACTTGGACCCAAATGTGACATAAATGCTTTCTAACAGATTTGCAAGCACAATGAATAAAGGGCCATGTCCCCACAAGTCAAAAGAACCACCTTCAATGCAAATGAAGAATTGACTCAACCATAATAAGACATGTGAAGAATGATGGAGTATGACAAGAGCACTTGAATAAGGCTTGGTTGATGCCCGGATAAGACAAGAGTTTTTCAAATAGTTGTAACTAGTAAACTTGTAGACTCCTAGATGGAGTACAATTCCCAAAAGAAACATTGATGATAAATTGAATTTTGAACCACCTAGAGATTTCAACTTGTAAGGATTTTAAGGTGAAATAAAAAATTTGGATACATTTTAAACACCAAAAATAAATTGTACTAGTACTGTTAGATATATGTTGTGAAAATAGCCTTAAAAAGACCCATTTTTTTGCAAAAACTGAGTTGGATTGAGTAAATAATTTTTGCAAATTGATCTGATATAATCGAACAGGTTAGAAAAAATTGCCATGAGGGAGGAGATTTTTTTTGCCCCTATCCATATGGATTGTACCCAGGAGTGAAAAAAACCTTTGTGGCCTTCAAAATGAGGTTGTAAAGAATTGACAATTTGATAGGAATTCTTAAGGTTTTCAAGCCTTTTGGACAAGATGGCAAGGTTGGATTGGATCCAAAATATACCGAACGATCAACTACCTCCCAAAGTTGATAGCTAGATCACTTCAAACCTTGAAAACCTACAATAAATGTCTATCTAAATAGCTCAATTCTCTAATATGGGAAGATGTTTACAAGGCCATATCTTTGATACCATATCAGAATGATCAAGAACCCATAATGAAGTTGCACATACTTCAAAGGATTAACCAAGAAACATGCCTTCTTAAAGAGAATGTTCCAACATAAGTGATGAGCCTATTTTATGGTCTTTTATTTTAGGTATTTTGAGTTGTTTTGGGACCTTATCTTACATTTTGAGACATGAACTTTGTGTTTATAACCTTTCCTAAAGTTATAATGTTGGAAGACCTTGATATGTCCCTAATCTTTCATAACGTTGTCATGTACAATATATGAATGCAATATGAATATGTTTTATCTATAAAAAGTGTTAAATGTTGTATTTAATTAATTATGAATTTGTTAGGATCTTTGTATGTTAAACTCAGTGGATGCAACTGAAGGGATAAGAAGTCTAAATTGTTGAGATGGACTAAATGTTGCTACTAGGATGTGGCAAAACTTTGAAGGGGTCATGGACCAAAAAGCAAGAAGGAGACAAATTTGTTTTACGTGGCTAGCTAGTTGTTGTCACCATCTAGAGACTCCTCTGATCAGTTATAAGGCAATTACCTTTTCATTAATTTTCCATGTCTTCTAGAAGAACAAATATAGGAATAAGATGTAAATGCAATAATGCGGAAACAAAGTCCAACTCTATTTCAGCTTGTTAGTTCTTAGTTACTTCATATTCTCAATAAAAGAATTCCTCCAAAATATTGAGAATGGAATGTGTTATGCCTTGCATATCTACCCCATCATTTTCTTTGGTTTGAAAATGAGGGTCCCCCTTTTTCTATCTTTTGTTTTCTCTCTCTTTCTTTGCCCTGTGTTTTTTTTTACTTTGGAGACCTTGGAACCCCATAACCTCAGAAATCCAAAGTGTCTTTTTGTTTGTTTTTGGTTTTTGCTTTGGAATCTTGGAACCCCAAAGTTCCGAAGTGTTCTCTATGCCTTTGTTTTTCTGCCAAGACCTTGAGATCCCGAAACCATGGAGTTCTGAAGTCTTGTTTTGTTATTTGGTTCAAGACCTTGGAACCCCAAAGTTCTGAAGTCTTGTCTCCTTTTTATTGAAGCCCTCGAATTTTGGAATCCCAGAATCGCGAGTTCATCATGTTTTGTTCTGTTTATTTTGTGTCGTTTCAAAATTTTAGAATCTCAAAATCCCGAACCTACTTTGAGTCTCACCCTGTAACTCCAGAACCTTAGAGTCCCAAGGTTCCTTCGTGTGTTTGTGTTTAGAGCCTCGGAACCCCGGAGTTTTGAGCTTCTCTATGTTTTGTCTTGGGATCCCGGAACCTCAAAATCTCGAGGTTATGTTTAGTGAGGTTGTACAGTTGTTTGAAGGGGGGGTATAAATAGGACAAAATTGATGATTTTCATTCATTTGTGCATTCCTTCCCTGCAGAAATCAAGCTCTGCCTCTAGGTGATTTACTTCCTCGTGTTTTCTTATTTTTCGGTTCGCCCGCCTCGTCAGGTTGTTTTTTTTTCCTTCCCATTTTGTTTCATTTTGTTTTAGCTAGGTTAGATTAATTTCCACACTTTCAATAAATTGGTCATTTCTTTTTCTTCCTCGTGGAGCCCTAGTTTTGGCACCTCGGGTTTTCGGAACTCCGGAATCTCGAAGTGTCTAGTTTTGCCCGTCTTAGAACCCTGAAACCCTGAGGTTCTAAAGTGCCCATTGTTAGTTTTACCCATCTCAGGATTTTGGAACCCCAAAATCCCAAACCTTGCACTTTATAAGTTGTGAACCTTGGAACCCTGGAGTTCCAAAATCAACCTTTTGAGGTCCTTTTGCCAAACTCGGAACTCCGGAACCCTGGAGTTCCAAAGTTAGTGGTTTTAGGTCTTTACTTATCTTGGGATCCTGAAAACCCGGAATCCTGAAGTTGCTTCCTATTTTTCATTTCAAAACTCGGGATCCTAGAACCTTGAAATCCCAGAATTGGCCATTTTAAAGAGTTTTTATTCCTTGGAACCCTGGAACCACAGAGTTTCGGAGAATATTATGATCTAATAATATGATATATTAGCTGATCATTGATCTTTTTCTGCAGGATAAAGCAAATTAATGGACCCATCCCCTAGCAAGAAGAAGACTAAGGAGGAAGTGAAACTTGATAAGAAGCCCATCACAATGAAATACCAATATCAAGGGTAGAATCTGGCCTCAAAAGTAGAAGAAGAAGTTCAGTGGGTGACCGATACTGAGATCGGGCATATTGAAATTGAGGATATTAAAACATTACTTGAACCTCAAGCCCTTGAAGAACCTTATAGGATAACTAGGAGATCAGGGTTGGTGGAGGCAACTATATTCCCTCAGGCTGTGCAATCACTAAAACTAATAATGACATTTGCCCAACATTACCAACCAGATACAAGGAAGTGTGTTGGCTCCAAGGGGAATGTAATTGTGGACCTCTCACCAGATATGATTGGAATGATTTTTGGGATACCAATGAGGGAAGAAGTTCTTGTAACAACTGAAGAACATACCACCTCCATGTTCATTAAAAATGCCTCTAACTACAAAAGACATATCAATGAAGCATGGCTAGAGGATCCAAGGAAGACAGGTTTGAGGGATACATATATTCTAAGGGTGGACTTCATGGAGCCTTAGAGAGACCTCATCATCATGTTAAGCAGAGCCTTCAGAAATCTGAATTGTAGACATTTTCATTCGTGGATGTTTTATTACATGACTACAATTTTGATTGGCAAAGAATATTTTGATTGGACACAAATTATCTCAGATAATATTCATGATCAGCTGGCCACGGTCCTTCAAATGAATAATTTTTTCATGACTTCTTACGTCATATGGGTGGTAGCTCATGTTGGCAGGTTTGTAGGGCTGAAAACTAAAGGAAGACTTAGAGAAGAGCCCAAACAGAAGAGGGTTTGGGAATACTACACCCAATTTCCTATCTCTCAGGCAAAGCTCCATTTCAAAAGATTAAATGATGCCTTCATATATGTTGTCATAATAAAGTTAACAGGTGATGTAGGGTATAGATTGACCCCAGAGGTAATGCAAATGGTTAAAGAATGGGGATGTTGGTTCTTACAAAACCAATGATCTACATACCTTTAGGTCAGCGTGTTTACAAGTAATCCACTCCTTTTGCCAAGGTTTTGTAGTAATAGGATAATCATACTGGAGTGTGTTAGGCAGATGGATAATCATACTGGAGTATGTTAGGTAGATGGTTGGCTTATAGTAATTATTAATATTGAAGCACAAGATAGGGGTTACTTTTCATGTCTCCCTAGAATATTATACATGTCCTAAAATACAGGCGGCTAAGGCAACAGAGGGAGAACTTAAAGATCTTTATTTGAAGGAATTTGATTATGCACGAGCTAGGTATGATTAGTATGGTAAGTTGAATAAAATCATGCCTATTTCAAATCTAAGGAATAAGATGATGTTAGAAGATTTTTGGGCTAACCTACATGACAATTTTGAGGCTAGGGAGAAAGGATATTATAGGTTGATAGTTCCACAAATAAGAGATTTTGGGATTGAAATAAATACCCTAAAGGAGTTGAGGGATGATGGTGAATTGGTTGATCCAGTATTCAAAAAAACTGGAATCGATAAAAGAGCCCTCACTCCTATTAGATGGTCAACTCAGGAAGAAGTGGACATTAATACTTGTTATTGGAAAATTTATGGAAAGAACAATGCAATGGTTAAACTTCAGGATCTGACCAAGTGTTGCCAGAGAAAAGAAGAAGGGTAAAGCTATTGATAATCCTCAGACAAAAGTGCATAAATAATATACTAGGAGGACAAGGTCAGACTCAAAGAAGAATACTCCTATTGACCCGAGGTGGCTGCTCAAGCCATTACTTATGAAGAACTTCAAAGGCAACTAGATGCAAAAATGAAGGAATCTTAGTTGTTAAAGACTGTTGTAGAACATGGGATCACTACAGGATTGCAAGCTATACCATGAGCCTCAATTACTCCCATCATTCTTACCATTGGAATTGTTCCAGGATAGGGTTTTATGGAACCAAAAACTCAAGAGGAACCTACTCCTTCAACACAGAAATCAACACCCGCTCTAGTGCCAACCCAAGAATAGGTCACCACCCACAATATTGAGATAGATTCAGACGAGGATGATGAGCCCATTACAGTGGTGGCTAAGAAAAGGAAAGATGGAAAGAAACAGGAGAAGCCTGCTACATCTTAGCCAGAGAAGCAACCTGAGGTCACATAGGAACCAGTTATATAGGTGCAACCTATGGTAGTACAAGTGCAGGTTAAGGAAGAAGAAAAACATGATGAGGAGCATGAACATGATGAGGATGATGAACAAGATGAGATAATGGTCCTTACTCCCCATGATCAAGAAATATTACATCAGTAGTTGGGAGGTGATCAACAAAAGCAGATAGATGAAACAAAAACAATGTTTGACAAAGAAGTTTTTGAAAAATTGGAGGAGCTAGAAAAACAACAACAACCCCCTCCTAATCAGATGCTTTAGGCTAATCTTGCTCAACAGGTAGCTCAACTCCAACAAAATCTGCCAACTCCTCCACATCAACAAGAACAACAAGATGAAGAGAAACAGGAGGAAGAACAAGAACATCATATAGATGCCCACATGATCACTCCAGAAGTAACGATGCAGGGAGAGGAGCAAGATGACACTACGCCTCAATGGTTGAATTTTACCTTTAGGAAAAAGGAAAAGGTCGCCCTCCCAAATATCACTTTATAGGATGCAATTACCGAGTCTCCGATAAGAGAGAATAAATAATTCACCATCTCTCAAGGATAGACTCAGGAGATGTAATTGCCAGTATAGTAGCACATGTTCATGATCCCGAAGGACCATCTCAAGCCACCCCAAAGTACAAACCGTCGAAGGTTAATCTGGGTAGATATACCAAGTGGGGGGAGATTGCCACTTTAGTTGCCACAACTTCTACTATTCAAACAAGAATGGAAAAGGAGTATAAGACAAAAGCAGAAGTCAAAGAGCAATTGAGGCAATATAAACAACTGATCATGGAAATAGCCAAGCCCCTTGATTCTAGAGTTGATGATACCTTGCCATCTACTTCATCTCTCCCACAAGGTGATATAAAGGCATTCTATGAGATGAGAAAAGTGGCGACAACAGTCAAGACCTGGGCTTAGGATCAGTTAAGTAAAGTCAAAATGTTCTTGCAGGAGACAATGGGGATAGTTGAAGAAGCCCATTTCAATGAGAATGCTCTTATTTACTATTTTGAACAATGCGAACAACAACTTCTTCAGTTTTCAAAATAATATAATATTCTTTAGAGAATCTAAGGATTAGGAGAGGATGTGATTGACAAGGAGGACCTATTGGGAGGAGGGACTATCAATAACTTGCAATCATGCATAGACATTTTAGACTTAAAGATGGAGATAATGGAGCAGAGTCGTATTAAGGTTCTTTAGGAACATCCTCCACTCCTTAATGCACTTGAGCAATATGAGCAGTTCTTGGTTAAATTGATAGGAAAGAATGGCCACAGTCTCAAGCAAAACAAGGTGTTACATCAAGAGGCTATACTCAATAGATGGGACTCTTATATTGTTGACCATTTTACACACTGTGGAATTCACTGGAAACAATGAATAGATATTGTAGGCACCTAAAATTGTACTGTCTAATTAAATAAATATTTTATTTATTTAATTATTTTACCCTAAGTCTTCCATTAATTAAATAAATTATTATTTATTTAATTAATTCATTTAGCTTCTTCTAGCCTTTTTCTAATTTAAATAAATACTTTTATTTATTTAAATTATCATTTTCCTAAATTAAATAAATATTTTATTTATTTAATTGATCCCACATCCTCTATTAATTAAATAAATATTTATTTAATTAATTAATTAATTAGCCTTTTCTACCCATGACACATGTCATTTATCTCTTAATTCTTCTCTTACCTACCCTTTAATCCTAGCCGACCATTTATCCTCTTCACCTTTTAATCCTATCCCTCCATTTCTTACTGTGTTCTCTATATAAGAGGATTCCCTCTTCCTTTTCAACCCTAATCAATGTGTCTAATCAATCCAGCTAGCTAATCAAAGTGTCTAATTAACACTCATATGCAATCAAGCCTTCTTGCGATCAAGCTATCAACCACAATCCATTCTTTGTTGAGCTCTTGTCCACACATAAAAGATGATATCAAATATATCAAACAAGATCAATGAAGATAGGAGACAACAAATATTGAAACCCTACTTGACATGTGAATAGTAATATTGTTTTATTTTATGAATTTGCATGATCTTAGGTATCTCTATTGGTATTGGTGAATGTTTCATTGTAGGACCTAGATTGTTTGTGGTTGAAGCTTTATGGTTTTACAATAGTTTATCATCATCATTTTTCACCGTATGCATTTTGGCATGCCCGGTGAGACATGGATTTTTGTTAGATCTATGTTTTTTGTAGATTTTTTTAACCCTATATTATTATTTTGTAAAACAATTTGGAGAATAACCTTGTGTAGCTAGGGTTTTGGACACTAGATTAAGATTTTGGAGATATTTGATCAGATGTCAAAAACAGCTTGGAATTTTCGCATCAAATTTGTTTTGCAGGTAAGGGACAATATCAGGAGTGTTCAATCCAAAATTAATATTTTTTTGGAGCATATTTGAACTTTTTATGATTTTTCATTAAAAAAAAAAATTGGGAGAAAATTAGCGAATTTCTTGGATTTTAGTACACTTCTGGAAAGGTCACATAATTCTAGAGGGGGTCTGTTTTTTGTGATTTTAATTTTGATGCAAAATAATTCATAAAAAATAGATCTTTGGAAATTAGGGTTTGGTAATAATTTGATCAGATCTCGCAAGCAGCTAGGATTTTTTGTATCAAATTGTTTTTGCAGGTTGAGGACAATATCATAAGTGCTCAGTCCAAAATTCAAATTTTTTGGAGCATATTTGAAGTTTTAATGATTTTTCATAAAAAAAATATTTTTGGGAGAAAATTAGCAAATTTTTAGGATTTTATTACATTTATGGAAATTTCACAAAATTCTACAGGGGGTTTATTTTTTGTGATTTTAATTTTAATGCAAAATAATTCATGAAAAATCTTATCTTTAAAAATTAGGGTTTTGCAATGATTTGATCATATCTCACATAGGGCTTGGAATTTTTGCAAGATTTTTTTTTATAGGTTAAGAATGGTATCAGGAGTTCTCAGTCCAAAATTCAGATTTTTTGGATCAATTTTGATTTTTTTTATGATTTTTCATTAAAAAATTAATTTTGGGAGCAAATTAGCTAATTTTTTGGATTTTCTTACATTTCTAGAAATGTCTTGAAATTATATGGGTGGCCTGTTCTTTATGATTTTAATTTTGATGCAAAAAAATTCATGGAAAATCAGATCTTTGGATTTGTCAAAAAATGTATTGTCGAAGGCCCCCTTTCACATTTGGATTTGGATTTCTAAAATTTACCTAATTAGCATGCTTGTAGGTGGGGGTAATCTATCAAAACTACGAATCATTTGTTGTAGGGGTAATCTAGGTGCATGTCTTTGGATTTTAGTCTAATTAGGGTCACATCTCTTTTTCATTTGGGGTTAAAGAACTTGTTTGAAGTGTTTGGTGCTCTTTGCACATTTTATGTTTACGACCCTAGAGTTGATAACAAAAGTATCATCTCCCCTCGGCTTCCATTGGACCTTGGGTGTAAGAGAAGTTGTTATCATATTCTATTTAGGTAGGAGGGCGTAACTCCCAAGTAGCCCATAAGGCCAAGTGAGAGGGAATGACCCAAGTGGTAACAGGATAAAGCCAAGCTCTTCTGAATCACTATAAATAAGTGTTTGTGATAAAATTTTCAAGAAACAAGTGTTACATGTTTCTATAATGGCGTTATGACTCCCTCAATGTCTGCATGACACACAAAACCTTGTCGAGAATAACCTCTACAAGATTGGGAAGCCTTCCTTAATGGAGCATAACACACTGTTGACTATGGCCACTCGAATGGATTCCCTTACTAAAAACCCCTTATTTTAGAAGCCAAAAACCTTCTAGTTGTTGGTACAGGAGGTCGGACCTTTGATATCATCTCACATTCTAACGGTTCTTAGTAGAGATACAAAGTTCACCATGGGGACTGGTGCTTGGGTGCCTCGGAGAAGTGACAGTCGTGGACTGGAGCCAGTGGGGTCAAGCATCTAAGTGTCCACTTTGAATAAGCATAGTTGGTGAACCAAGTGAGATCCAACAACTATTGTCCTAGCCAGCCTTAGGATTTGTGCTTCCATGTTTTTATTTCAAATCAGACAAACACACTTTCAGACTTGTGTCTTCATTGTTCGATGTGTCTTCTTGCCACAAAAACATTCAACATCAAGATTTGGTCACATTAAACAACTTTACATTTGGACAGAATCAAACATTTTATCAAAAACCGCATCTGTGACAGCTTAAACCACGTTTGGGTTTAGAAATTGCATCTGCGTAGGGAAAAATCACATTTTTTGTTAGGAAGCAAAACATTGTCACAACAACAGTTAAAACTGCGTCTTTGATCAGAAAACACGTCTATGCAAAACAATTTCGTGTCTCCATTTTAGAACATCATTTTGCAAAACTTGAAAAGAGAAAAATGGGCTTAAGTTTTGAGATTCAAAGATCTTCTAAGGCTTCTTTATTGTCCTTGTCATATTTACAAACTTTCTATAGAATATCACTAAGTGGTTCCCACATCAGATCTATCATCTTAGGGTCCCACTTGATCCTCTTTAGTCAAGGTCAACTTACCTCATCAAGAGATCTATCATCTCTTTGGTAGCCACACCTTACTTTAGACCTTATATATCTTGAATCTACATTTTGGACATTGCAATACAACCCTAGATTCTTATCATCTCTTATCCTTTCTTATTATTCCATAGTCTTTATATTTTCTTCCATTCCTCATTCAAGGTCAAGTTCATGGTTGAAACCTGTTCCCAAAGGTCTAGAAGAGAAGTCAAAGAAGCTCTAAGATCTCTCAACATGAGTACCTATCATGAGTTCATTGGAGATGAATTTTACAATCCATTTGACAATCACAATAATATACCAGACAATAACAATGAGAACACCAATGATAATGAAAATGTATATATCATTTCTGTAGATATTGAAGAGAATAGATCATAGATCCGAGGTTCAATAGATTGGTTGAAGAAATTATGAGAAGAGATAGACAATACTTATTTCAAGTCATGGCACAAAGTGGAATGAAACTACCTCATGATTTTGATGTGTCACAGAATATAGAAGAGGACCCAAATCAAGTAAATCATGACATGAGGAGACCCCATGTCATATTTGGGGAAAATACTCAAGATCACTCTTATGATACCTCCTATCCTCATGGTCATTATATGTATTGACCTAGACCTAGTGCTCCTCACTACAATACCATACCAAGTGGTCCATATGCAAGCTTTAACTATGTTCCTTCTCCATATGAACACATCTATGATCAATACCATCCATACATGCATTATATCCCTCCTCCTCCACTAGGTGGCTCAGGCATGGGACTAGCGAAAAGAGAAAAGACACTACCCAAGAATGACTTGCAACAACCTATCAAGGATTTGCAAAAGAAAATGGTGGACATGAATACACCAAAGAAACATTACACAATGAAAGATATGTGTCCTTACCCATTTGATAGAAGCATTCCAATGCCTCCATTTCCTCCACATTTTGTGATAACAAAATTTGACAAGTATAGAGGCAAAGGGGATCCTAAGGCACACATAAGAGAATTTTTCATAACTTGCATTGAGGTGGCAAGAGAAGAAACATACTTGATGAGATTGTTCCCACAAAATTTAGGTGGAAAAGCTATGGAATGGTTCTCCCAACTTCCACCTGGAATCAAATTATGGAGTGATCTAGCAGAGGCTTTCATACAACAATTCTCATATAACATAGAAATAAATGTGTCAGTAACTACCTGGTGCAATACTAAGCAGAAAAATGGGGAATCGTTTGCTTCATTTTTACAACAATGGAGAGGTCTTGCTAGTTGATGCTCTTGTGATATCCCACAAAAACAAATGGTAGAAATGTTCACTCAAAACGTCAACAAGGATATTGGATATGAGCTAAGAAAAACTTGTTTGTCTACCTTCAAAGAGGTCATTGAAAAGGGATTGGCAACAGAGAAAGTCCTTATTGAATAAGGCATCATTAAGATATTCAAAGAGAACACAGAGGAATCAAATGGGAAAGACAAACCCTGCTTTTAGAACAAGAATAAGAACACAATTAATGATGGGGTAGTAGATGCAAATGTTGTAAAACTAAAAGTAACTTTCCTCGATACAAGTTCATCCAATACAATCAATCAAGTAAACACTCAAAGACCATCAAATCCTTGAAGAAAATACACTCCATTGGGAGAACCACTTGAGAGAACATTCAAGAAATTGGTTGCAAACAAGCTCATAACACTACCAAATAATCCACCTTATGAACCAAAAGTAAAACCTGCGTGGTGGAATGATGATGAGTATTGTGAGTATCACAAGAGTAAAGGACACGTAATTGGCAATTGTCATAGATTGAAGGATGTTATACAAGATCTCATTGACAAGGGTAACATAGAAGTTGATGGTCATACCTCCAATTAAAAACATGTGATGTTTATGGAGCCATTCCCTAAACATGATAAAGGAAAAGTCAAAATAGATAATCAAGCCAACTAAGCTAAAATATCCTATGATTATGACTCGACTTTAAACCACATTTCAGTGGACAATTATGTTTCCACCATTATCATAAAGGACAAAACTCATGAGGGTTCTACCCAAAGGAGTAAGGTTGTTTTAAAAGGCATTGGACCATCTTCCTCATCCTCTAAAGATGAAACCTTTGAATGTAATGTCACAACCTGTTGAGGTAAAGTCAACTTGCAAGGTGTTCCATCCAAGACCACAACCTCATCATCTACCAAAAATGAGTATGAAATTTTATATCAATTAGGGAAGACACCCATCCTCATTTCTATTCTTGTGATTTTACGCATATCCCCTTCACATAAGGCCATTCTTGACAAAGCATTGAGAGAGACCTCCATACCCACTAATCTGAACGTGGACTAATTTCAAGCCATGGTGGGATATCTTTCCACTCTGCATTGCCTTACATTTACAGAAGCCAATGATGTATCCATATGCCAACCACACAATGCACCTTTCTACATCGAATCTTTTCTCCACAAAAATCGTATCAAATGAATCTTGATAGATGGAGGAGCGGGTCTTAACATTTGTACATTGAATACTATTAAACAATTGGGATATTCTGAACAAACTGTGAATTCAAAGAACAAGATCACCATTAAAGCATACGATGACGAAGAATGCTCATCCAAGGGAATAGTCACCTTACATTTAAGAATTTGGCCAGTCATGAGGGATGTGGTTTGTCAAGTCCTCGATCTAGATCTCACATACAACATACTTTTGGGACGTCTGTGGATTCATGATATGAGAGCAGTACCATCAACGTACCATCAATGTATCAAATTTCCTTATAATGGAGTTGAAGTAACGATAAGAGGTGATTTGAATCCCTTCATATATTGTAATAACTTATGACCAAGGTCAGAGATGATAATTCCAATAAATAGAGAAGCAAGTCCATCATTAGCATATGTGGATCCAAAATCATTAAAACCTTCTACATCAAAACAAGGTGAGCTCAAAGAAAAATTCAAGGTTAAAGACATGGGATGTGGTGAGCATATATTTCATGTTGATCAACTCCCACTATCTCCTAAGATATTTAGTCAACAGGAACAACCTACAAACAATTTTGCAATATCAAGGAATTGGGTGTGAACCACCTAGTATTGTGGCTACTAAGTCTAAATGCAAATCTCTTTTAGTGGTGCAAGCATCTCTTGATATCAATAGTCCTAAGAGTGATTCTAACAAAGAATCTATTGAATATATCTCTAACCCTCTTGACAACTCCTATAGCCTTACCATATCATCCATTCATTCCATTTTCACTCCACTCCTAGACTTGGATCAATAAGAATCACAAAAGCCCTCACTCATTGGGGATCACAAATCAAGCTTTGAAAAGAAAAATCCAAAAGTAAAAAATAAAGAGAAGTCCTTTAGTCCAAATCAAAATCAAATTCTATTGGACTCTGCAAAAATCAAAGCAAAGGATAAAAATCCTATGAAGGAAAAAGAACAAGAGTTGATCTCCCCTAATATCAAAATAACTGGGGGAAGAAGTTCTAAAATTATAAGTCAAGAAGTATTCTTATTGATCCTAAGTCTCCATCATGCCATGCAACTTTCACTTATTTTCACAATAATAAGCCTTCATTCCTCGTCTAATTGTTCCACACATCCATCCTTTTTTGGAGATACATCACATCAATAGACCTTTAATGGAACTTTCTTGAGGGACTTTGTTGTCAGGGATGCCCAAACTTCTTTAGGTGACACACATATGGGCCTACATAGTCCACACATTAGTAATTCTACCTTAGTTCTTTCATCAAGGAAGACAATCAAGGGAGCAACACATCATTCAGTCAAGGAACGTCGAAGCTAAAATCATAACTTAAATCTTCACACATTTGAGGTGGGTGACTTAGTTCTTAGAGAAAATCCTAAAAATCAACAAGACAGAGAGAAGAAGGGAAAGTTCGAACCAAATTGGCTTGTTCCTTACATCATCACAATAGTTTATGAATCATGTGCATATCAGCTCTCAACACCAAATGGAGAAACTTTGGAGGATCCTATCAACAACATGCACCTTTGCAAGCTTTACACATAGTTTTTCAAAATACCCCATTATCAAACATACAAAAAAAAATACAAAATATAAAATATAAAAAATATAAAAAAAAAATTAAAAAAATAGAAAAATCGTTACTTGGTGAAAACCTGGCAAACAAGCACCTTGTGACACAAAAAAATTGAAAAAAAAAAAAAAGAAAAAAAGTAAAGAGAAATAAATCCATCTAATGGTGAAAACCACTTCGGTGGTGCCCTAGGCAAGTAGCATGGTGAAAATTGGGTTACCGACGCTATGTGTAGAGACATTGCTCCTCCCTCCTTCAGGATTCAACCTCATCTTTTCACCTTGCACACACTCACAACTTACTCTTCTATAATAAATTTACCCGTTCCCATCATGGCTTATTATTGATCTACCTAAGATTGGTTAGCCATTCATAATAAATCTCCCTTTTCACCTTTTTCTTCCATAATAAATCAGGTCCAATCTATAACTGGGGCAAAATTCTAAATCTAGTGATGGAAGTGGTACCCTGAGCATCACATGTTTTGAGGAGAATTGTTTTTTCATTCCTCCTTTTCACACACAATCCATAATAAGAAGTCATTTGCATCGCCAATCCGCAATAAAGTTATGATCTTCTTTGCAATAAAGTATCAGTTTCATGGGTTCAATCAGTTTCAGATGAGATGCAATCAGTAGTGGGATTTCAACAAATCACATCTTTCAGCAGCCTTTCATAGCAACATGGTTTTCAGTGTGATCTGTCCTTTATCAGGATGACAATATTGTGACCAAATCAAACATGTTAACATATGTGGCAAGAAACACAAATAAATTGAAGATTTCATTGTGTGTTGGTGTCAAGTCTTGGTTTTCTTTTGATTTTATCTTTTAGTGACATGTCTTTTAGCTTTTCCAGGATGTCTCTGACTAGAGATTATATCTCCAAGATGTCTTTGACTAGAAAGGCGAGGATGGGATATGTTCACCTATTGTTTTGTTGTTTGTGGATTGTATATTAGTAATGTTATGACTTGTCCAAGGATATGAGGACACTGTGAGTCTAGTGTGAATTGGGGCATTCCTTGTTTGCGACTATCTGATCTCCATGCAAATGAATACAATGACTTTCTAGGTCGAATCTATACCTAGATATTCATAACGTATTTGCCATAATAAATCTCAATGATGATAATAGCATAAGAAGCTCTTTCACTTCCATATCTTCTACCTTCCATCCCCCTTTCTTGATTGACCTCCATTGTCCTTTCTTGAGTCCATGTAGTCCACTATCACATGGCTCAGTATAATGACACACCAAAAATATTTGCATCTCATGTATTTTGTACCTGCATTACACATGTTAGTACATTATGCATATGTATACATATCATGATAGCATCACATATTGCATGTATCACTGATTAGCATTTGCATTCTCATATAAAACATAAAAAGACAAATAGCATATCATGCATTTCATCATGTAAATGCCATAACTAATACACCCATTTGCATTTTACATTTGTACCATGCAAAGCATACATATAAAACATAAATGAGAAAAAATATATGGCATTTCATCATGTACATATTTGCATCCATATCATAAGCATCATAAAATCATCATAAAAGCATGAAGAAACATCATATCACATAGAAACACATTCATATAGCTTCCGCAAGGATGGATCATCTCATATATATATATATATATATATATATATATATATATATATATATATATATATCAAAAAATAATAATGTGTCATGATACAATGATGTAAAAATATCTCATATGGCTACAAAATAACCCAAATGTGTCTACATCATCATACAAAAAGTGATACAAAATGGGATCCAAAAGAGCTATGATGAGGACCCTCCCTTGGAGCCAGCTGGCCTCAAAGGAATTTGAGCTCCCAAAGGACCAACCCCCTGGATCATCTCGTATGTCTCCTCCTGCAAAACCTGCAGGACAATACTTTCACCAAAGCAGTTAACAGTCTTGTGTTTGCCCAAATCTCAGGTATATCCATAATTTGTCTCAATTATATTTCCTTGACCACAACGTGGTCCTCAGCAATCAAATCTATTTGTAACTGTTGTGTCATAGGGAATCTCTCTCTAGAATCAATCTAGGGTAAGTACTCCTGCATCCAATCAAATTAATCTTGTCAATCCTAGTGGTACTCATGTTCATTACATAGTGTTGCTTATCTTATCCTATCCTAGCCTAGTGGTAGCTATGTCCATCACATTGTGTTTTTCATTAGGCTTTATTCTAGTGCTTATGTCCTTCACATGGCATTGCATCCTAGTGTATATGTTTGTCACATTGCACTATATCCTATCTTGCTAGAGCACTTGCCGGATTTATCAATTTGACGACTTATCCTACACTCAGTTTAGCAAATCATACCTGTTTAGGGCACATGTTGAGTGAATCCTCTCAACAGTTTATCCAATTGGCAACATATGTTTATCACAAAATTGTCAATTCTAGCCTTCTTTACAGTTTGTCTTTTCTAGGGAGCCTATTTGAGTGAATCCTCTCAACAACTTATCCAATTGGCAACTTATGTTTATCACAAATTTATCAATTATATCCTTCTTTCCAGTTTGTCTTCCCTAGGGAACCTGTTTGAGTGAATCCTCTCAGCAGCTTATCCAATTGATAGTGTATGTTTATCAAAGAACTATCAATTTTTGCCTCTTAAGACATAGACACAATTTTGTCGATTCCTCTTGAGTCAGTCTTTTTCGTACGTGACCATGTCACCCTATCTTGCCAGTCCTTTCTAGCCTTTCTTTCTTATCGAGAGATTGTCTGCGATCTTTTTAAACATTTTCATCCAATATCTTGAGGGGGGATATCATTCTCATCATGGGGAAACTTTGTATCAGTTTATCTTATCTTCTTTGAGCCAACGCGATGAGCTGCATTGTCTTAAAGAGGGGCAAAATGTAAACACCTAAAATTGTCCTGTATTTTATTTATTTAATTAGTTCATTTAGCTTCTTCTAGCCTTTTTCTAATTTAAATAAATACTTTTATTTTTTTAAATTGTACTTTTCCTAAATTAAATAAATATTTTATTTATTTAATTGATCCCACTTCCTCTATTAATTAAATAAATAAATATTTATTTAATTAATTCATTAGCCTTTTCTACCCATGACACATGCCATTTATCTCTTAATTCTTCTCTTACCTACCCCCTTTATCATTTAATTATTTCCTCTACCTACTCTTTAATCCTAGCTGACCATTTATCCTCTTCACCTTTTAATCTTATCCCTCCATTTCTTACAGTACTCTTTATATAAGAGGATTCCCTCTTCCTTTTCAACCCTAATCAATGTGTATAATCAATCCAGATAGCTAATCAATGCGTCTAAACACTCATATGAAATCAAGCCTTCTCGCGATCAATCTATCAACCACAATCTGTTCTTTGTTGAGCTCTTGTGCACACATAAAATCTGAGAGAAAATATATCAAACAAGATCAATGAAGATAGAAGACAATGGAGATTGAAACCCTACTTGACATGTGAATGATAATACTGTTTTATTTTATGAATTTGCATGATCTTAGGTATCTCTATTGGTATTGGTGAATGTTTCATTGTAGGACCTAGATTGTTTGTGGTTGGATCTTTAAGGTTTCACAATAGTTTGTCATCATCATTTTCACAGTATACAGATATATGTACGTAATATTCCAATGTCAAGGAGCTGAGATAATAATAGATGAAATGGTCAGTAAGTTGGAAAGTATAAAGGAGATACTTAGAGTTTCTAAATTCAGGATAATTTATATTGTTGATCCACCCACTGCTTCTCTGGATTGCTTCATCAACAACTACCAAAACTATAAGAAGAAGTGAATGATGGATGGGTAGTTATAAATAGAAAAAGCATGATGGAGTGCCATCACCGCCACCACAACTATACCTTCAACTGATGTTGCACCTTACACTTGCTTTTTGAGCATTATTTTTGCATGATTCGAAGTTCTTGCCTCTAGAGCACCATTACAGAAGTGAACACTGAGCACTAGTTTAGTATCAGTTAACTGGAGTTCATAGGAAGTGACTTGCATATCGACTGTGAATCCTCCCTTTTTGTAATCCTAGTCTATAGGCATGATGCCTTCCTATAATTTAGGGCGAAACTCAATAAATTATAGAATTTGGGCCATTTTTAGGGTGCATGAATTGATGATTTGAGGCCATTTAGTTATAGAATTTAGATTTATGCAATTCCCTTCTCGTGAACTTTTGAAATACTGTTATTCATTTTAAAATGATTAATACAAAAGCAACTTGTGGATTGCCAAATCTACAACACATGTTCTCCTAGTTATTGTTCTTCATAGTCTGGTATCTTCTTTCATTTGAATCGACAACTTGTCCTTCCAACTTTATTGTTTTGTGAATCATATTACACATGTTAATGGTGTGTGAGGGATGAAAGAAATAGAGAAATTATATGATCTTGTGATATTCATTTCCGTTTATATGTAAGTTGTCTGACTTTGGATATTTGCTCGAATGTTGTGCTGAATGCTGATTAAGTGTCATTGATAATACCTTACTATGCTACATTAACTTCGTAGTTCATTTGGTTGTTATGTATTGTTGTTGATATCATCTCTTGCTACTCTGATATATCTTTTGACATTTATTTTTGGATTGAAGTTAAAATTTAAAAATATAAAAAAGAGAACTCTGTTTACTTAGCTACAACCAATAGGCCCCTTGACAGGTACAATCACATCAACCACCAAGTGATCCAACAACATTGTGACCCGACTATAGTGACCTTGGAGTAATTAGTCTTTGAAGATTAATTTATTTTCAAGAGAGGTGGTATACATTTCATATCCTACTTGATTGTTGGTGAATATGTTAAAACACTCATCAACATAATGGCTATTGTGGATAGGAAGTTAAGCCTTCATTTTCAATAAATTCTCCTAGTCTTTCTTAAAAAAATTGGTTAGAGAAAGCATGCAATCTTCTATTTACTGTTAAAAGCATTTGAATAAAGATACAATCTAATTCTCTTTGTTGTCATCATGAGTAGTGATGTGATCATGTGTGTGTAGTACTTGAGATTATATTTTACAACTGAGAAGACTCACCCAAGGGGACTCACTTAGTGAGGATTCTGTGTATTTGCTTATTGCATATTTACTTCCTAGTTAGCTTCATTATGTTTCTGGTAAATTTAATAATCGACTATTACTATAGCCACATGACTGTAGCTTTGTGATTGTTCCAGTAGCTGAAGAAAACAACATAGTCATTCTTGATAATTAGAATGATTATTATTTCAGAACTAGTTTTAGTTGAAATAGAATGTGTATACACCTAAAAATGGTCTGAAGATAATTAATTAAATAAGCAATTATTTAATTAATCCCTCCTCCCCAATTTAATTGAATTCACTAAGCAATTTGATTAAATCTCTCATTCATCTACTTATTAATAAAACTAAGGATTTATTAAATAGGTTCATTTCACCCCTTTAATTAATTAATTCAAATTAATTAATTCCCCCCATCAAAATCATTTCTTCTAAATCCCCTAATTAATTAAAACAAAACAAATCATGAGTTGTTGAGATTAATTAGCCATTTTCCTATTATTTGAATTTCTAAATTCAAATTCTCCTAACTTCTACCACTCCTAAACCTAACCATTCCTAAACCTAACCCTAACCCATTCTACCTACCACCATGTCCCCTTTCATCCAACATCTTCTAGAACCTTTGTGACACTTGTCACTAATTGTTCCCTTTATCCAACCCCCTTTGCCAACCTCCTCCAATTTAACCATTGATATCTTCAGATCAATCTCAACCGTTGATTCATGCCAACTCACCCCTAGCCTTGGAAAATCCTATAAATAGACCCTATTTTGGAGAACAAATGGCCAATTCACAAATTCAGCCACTTCATTAATTCATGCTTAATTTTAGCTCATTTGCATTGTTACTATAGGCATCTAGCTTATAGTTTATCAGTTTTAGCAATGTTATCATGCTCATTTCAGCTTAACTCTTAGCTTAATCATGCTAGGATAATCATGAATTCATGTACCTTAATCATACTATTCTTGCTAATATCATGCATTTTCAGTATTCAAATCCTCCATCTAAGTGTAGTCAAGTCACTGGAATTTGCATACTAAGATTTGAGAGCAAAATTCATACTCGCATTTACTAGGAGGCAATAAGTCGATTAGCTATGGTTTTACTTTCATTGTTTTAATTTACTAACCATTGCTTGTAATGATTTATTGAGTGCATTGTGTTTGCAGGTACAGCTACACTTCATAGAGCATGACATTTTGGCGCCCACCGTGGGGCCGAAATCATCATTTTCAGCCTCCCAAGCTTCCTCAAACTTCATCTCTACTGGATCAGAATCAGACTGTTGTACGAGTTGCCTTTCTGGCTCGTATGAACTTCTTTTTAGTCTCATACGATACCTCATCCTAATTCGTACTAGTTATAATCCTGACTCGTATGATATTTTAAACTGCAAATTCTTGTCTCGTACTATGCTGATCCTCTGTTGTACGAGTTTATTTTCACTGTCATACGATAGCTAAATCCTTTTCGTATGAGTTTCTGCTTTGAAAATTGTTTACTCGTACTAGGTTGATTCTATCTCGTACAAGTTTGTTTTTCTATCTATGCGATGTTTAATCCTCTGTCGTGCTAATTGCAAATTTGTGTCATATGAGTATCTAGTTTTGTGATTTTTTGAAAAAAATTGCTAATTAGAAATTTCAAATTTGTCTATACGTCGGTAATTTGCATTTTTGAAGGCTTTCTAGTCATTTTTAGCCCTTGAGAGTGCCAAAGCTATGCTCTTTGAAAATTACATCTAGAACTCTTGGAGACCTTTCCAACGAGGTAAACGGCTTGTAATTTCAAGACCCGAGTAGAAAGTTATGCCTATTTGAAGTTAGGCTAAAATTTCATATAATTTTTCTAAAAATTTCATAGTTCGGATCACTAATGCTAATCTTGTTATGTCTATGAGATGTTTAAAGCCTAACTCTTTTATGCAGGATGCTTGTCAAAGATACGCTTGTCAAAGACAAATTCAAAAAATGCAATCATGACTACTAATGGATCTATTTTGCAGGTTGCCTAAGGATTCGGCAAAAACTTTGTGTATTCTTTAAGATTTTTAGGCACATTTCAATTTGGGCTTAAAGAAATGAACTATCATGTCTTGTGTGTCTTTGATGATAGGCGAGTATGCTCTCACCTTTCTTAGGTGATCAGAAAGCTAGACTCATCTTTTTGCTTTCATTAGTGCATCTCTTTAGCAGGCCTGCCCTCCCGAGGACTTATTAACTCTTAGCCATTAAGGTTGGTGAGAGGGGAACGACCTAAGTGGGAATGGCTAACGCCAAGTAATCCAACCCACTATAAAATAAATGTGTTTTTGATGAAAATCAAAGCAACGACAGTGCTCGGGAATAGCTCTCCTTCGTACCTTCGGGTATATCAAACCTTGGTTTTCAAGGCTGGGAGACCTCTTAATTGAGTTTATACCCCAACACACCGAACGGATCCCTTACTAGTGCCGGTTAAAATAGAAGCTACCCAATTCACCTCCGAAAGGGTGATAATCTTGGTGCAAGAGAGATAGTAACTCTCCCAAGACACTTGCCATATCGTGCCCCCATTAGCATTTGGAGTCGGATAATATGGTGTTGAGAATCCATTGCATGAGACTCAATGGCCGTATTCTAATTAGCTATTGGGTGTGTACCTAAGTCAGCAAGTAAAGGTTTTCATTCTCAACCAACTTCCTTAGGGTTTAGCTTGATTGGAGTCATTTATCACATCGTGTGTTTGTTGTGTATTCATCCCTAAATTGCAATTTCAGACACTTAAAACTGAAAAACCAAATTAAAACATCAAAATTCAGTGATCAAAACTCAAACAAGCAAGCACTTTTTATAACTACTCAAATACATGTCATACGAGTTAGGAGTCTCTGTCGTATTGCTTGATCCTCTGTCGTACGAGTCAAGGTTCTATGTCGTACAAAAAACTGTTGTACACATGAAGTCACTAGTCTGTCATTCTGTTTTGTATCTCTTGATGTCCTAAGCTGAATCTTATGTCGTACGAAACTCTGCATCTATCAATCCAGAGCTGTGTCCTACATGCCTGTTTCAAATTTATCATTTCTGCCTAATCAATTTACAGTAAGCATAAACACCTGTTATCTGTCAATCCGTCCTTAGATTGTCTGATTGGTTTGCTTGGTCAAGTTATCATCCGTCAAAATCAAACTTTAGAAAATATACACCTCAAGATTTTCAAGTGCTTACCCCCAACAAGTTCAAAATCTAAACATCTCAAAGTGCACTATCACCCTCTTTGATAAACTGATCACTCAAACATAGTTTCTCATCAGGATCAATCATCCTTTATCACAAAACTGAAACGTTTGGTCAGGATAATCTCGTCCCACATCGTAGGATTTATCATTCCTACTAGACCTGGTTCATATCAATCATCATCATTGCACTCCTAAACCGAAGATCAAAAAACTTGCAAACTTTTAAACAATTGAATCCTCTTTTAGTGTCATATCACTCTATGGCCTTGAATTTGACTATTGATCACTTACCCAAAACAACCTTTTGGAGAATCAAACCCCTGAAATGGAAATAGGAACATTTGCAATAGCTGAAAATCATATCAACATGACATATCAAAGCAAAACACAAGAAGAAAACATAACAAGCCAACATATCAGAGAAATCAAACAAGTTCAAAATCAAAATCCAACTATGTTAAAACCTCACAAGGATTCAAACACATCTCAAAAGAAAGGTGGCTCTTTTATGCACCTCTTAAAGAGATCCCTAAAGGATTTGGCTAAAGAAGATCAAAATCGTGCACCTATATCTAACAATGATCCATCCATCCATAAGCAAATTTATTATCCAAAGGCATCTATTCCTACACCTCCTAAAAGCTTGCAAGAACCTTCCATAGCATCCTTGCCAAAGAATACCTCCAAAGATGAAGTTCCCCAAGTGATATCCATAATTGCCATCAAACCTATTTCAGAGGATCCTATTCAAAGCTCATCTCCTTCATATCCAAGCATTGATTCATTGCAAAATCTCCATAGCACTTCCTTGCAAATTGAAGTCCTCATTCAGAGAATGCTTGTTAAACGTGTCCTAATAGATGGGGGAGCTAGCTTGGACATTTGCTGTATGAATCTTGTCTGTGCTCTAGGCTATTCAGAAGATGTAGTTGATCCCCAGAAAAGGATAAATATCAAAGCATCTGGTGAAGAAGAACATTACTCCAAAGGAATTGTGATATTACCTATCGAAGTGGGACCCTTGCAAAAAGATATAGCATGCCAAGTTCTAGACTTGGACCTACCATACAATATCCTCTTAGGGAAACCATGGATTCAGGACATACAGGCTATTCTATCAATAGATCATCAGTGCATAAAATTTCCCTATGAGGGACAGGAAATCACAATATCAGAAGACTCAAATCCATTGCAGTGTTGTAGTAATCTGAAATCAGCTCAAGAGATCATAATTTCACATAACAGAGAGGTAGCACCTTCAAGCACACAATCCAAGGAACAATCATTTGCATCAATTTTGTCAAACATGGAAGAACAAATGCAGCTAAAAGATCAAGGAAAGGGAGAATATTTGCTATCATAGAAAAACAAACAAGAGCAACTTCAAATTGAGAGGGATGAAGAAGCGGATATAGTAGTCGATGTAGTTCACACATATGCAAAACAAACGTTAGGAACTAGCCTACTTGAATCAGAATCACATTTGGCTGACATGGACTTAACCGAGGACGATCAGGATTTTCTTATACGAGGTCATTCTGACGAGAGTACCATTCTAGATATCAAAATACATACTGAAAGCTCTGACATATCTACCATGACCCCTAATATCTTTGAAACTATTCAACCTAAAGATCCTTTATCCTTAAGGTATCTTGAACCTATGGATTGGGAAAATGAAGGGCCTATTGCTATTGATACCTTACCTAATGACCATGCCATATCCTTATATCTTGATGAAATCAAACCTACAACAACTCTCACCAAGGATTCCGCTAACATATCTTCAAGCCAAATGGATGTCAAATCTCCTAGTTGCAAAAGTGAAAATCAAGAAAACAATATCAAGTCTAATGCTAAAAACCATTTACTGGCAACATTAGAGCAAGAAAAAGTAAAAACAAAGGATGCATCTAATAGTGAAAACCTCCTCGAGCCACCAGAAGATGGGAGATTTGACACCTTACCTGAATGTTTTCAAGAGAAGTTATCTATCATAATAGCACCAGCAAAGGCAACTATCAGTGGCACAACTAATCTACATCTAGCAACTTCTCTATAAGAACTAGCAAGGCAAAAATATTTTGAACCATTCAAAAGATGGCAAATCAACTTTACCTAGTCATATACAGACATTCCAAGATTCGATCCATATCTTACAATACATCGCCTGAATATCAGTCCAGGAGCAAGCATCAATAATGGAACACATCATGGATCAAGAGCAAGCATCAATAAAGG
Organism: Cryptomeria japonica; assembly: GCF_030272615.1. Lineage (NCBI taxonomy): Eukaryota > Viridiplantae > Streptophyta > Pinopsida > Cupressales > Cupressaceae > Cryptomeria > Cryptomeria japonica. The sequence goes on along the minus strand of NC_081405.1, from coordinate 152,160,624 downwards.
AACACAACATAAATTAGAAGCAGGCATTGTATTTATTAAAATGGTTGTAGAATGCAACATCAAACAACTTCAAGTCTTCGGAGATTCTCAGCTTGTCATCAACCAAATCAATGATGACTATCAAACAAAAGATGACAAACTCATGCCTTACAAAGAGACGGTGGATGATTTCAAGAAGTACTTTGTAGAAATAACTTTTGAGAAGATCCCTAGAAATGACAACAAAGTAGCAAACGCCATGGCTACACTTGCTTCTCTATTGTAGACACAAGAAAATCAAGAGCATTATGAATTCCTGGTTGAAGAGTTGTTTCATCCCGCCTATAATTGTCCTGATTCCCAAACCACCTGTCAACTTATTGGACACGATTCCTCCCACTATGGCCAAACTTACACATACCTGAAAGATAATATCCTACCTCCTGACTTATCGAAGAACCAAAAGAGAAACTTTATTCGCCAATCCTCACATTTTACTCTCATTGCGGATACCCTATATAAACGAGGTCTAGACGGTACTCTCTTAAGATGTCTCGAACAAGAAGAATCTAAGAAGGCTTTACATGAAGTCCATAATGGCATTTGTGGCACTCATTCAAGTGGTCTTACCCTTTCAAAAAAACTCATACGCTTGGGCTACTATTGGTCAACTATGGAATGAGATTCTTTTAAGATAGCAAGAACATGCAAACATTGTCAGATCCATGGGAATTTGATTCATGCACCAGCACAAGAACTACATGTTTTAGCAACATCTTGGCCTTTTTGTCAATGGGGACTTGATCTAGTAGGAAAGATAAATCCTTCCTCATCTAATGGACACAAATTCGTCCTGGTAGCTACTGAATATTTTACAAAATAGATCGAAGTTGTACCTCTCATAAACATCACAGGAAAACAAATTGCTGCATTTATCTTGAATTATATCATCTGTCGCTGTGGAATACCAATGACCATTATCACTGATAATGGGCGACCATTCAAGAATCAAGATGTACAAGAGCTATGTGAGAAGTTCAAAATCCAGCATAGATTCTCCACACCATATTATCCATAGGGAAATGGGCAAGCAGAAGCATCTAACAAAACTATCCTGAAAATTCTTAAAAAGATAGTGAATGATGCTGGGAAAGATTGGCATATCCAACTAAACCCTACTCTATGGGCTTACTGCACTAGTATCCGCACACCGACAGGTGCCACACCTTTCTCTCTTGTATATGGATCAGAAGCCATATTGCCAATCGAATTAGAGATAGCTTGTCTACGTGTATCACTAAAAGGACTCATCCCAAATGAAGAACAAAGAGTATCTAGACTACAAGAGTTAGAACTAATCCATGAACGTAGACACAATGCCTTTGATCATCTAAAGGTATATCAGCAAAGAATGTGTCATAGCTATAATCATAAGGTTAAACCAAGAATCTTTCAAGTTGGAGAACTAGTGCTAAAGGAAAATCCACGCAACCAGGCAGATCGAGAAAAGAAAGGAAAATTTGAACCAAACTGGTTAGATCCGTTTGTGGTCACAACAGTATTTGGATCAGGAGCATATCAGCTATCAACACAGGATGGAGATCAACTCGAGGAACCTATCAATAGCATGCACCTGAAAAAGTTCTATGTTTGAAAAATTAGAAAAATAAAAAACAGTGAAAAATCAGAAAAATCAAAAATAGTGAAAAATCAGAAGAAAAAATCAAAAACAGTGAAAAATCAGAAAAAGCAAAAAAAGTGAAAAAGCAAAAAAATCCAAAAAAAATCAAATATTAGAAAAAGTGCAATAAAAACAGATGGTGAAAACCTAGCAAACAGGCGCTATCTGTCAGCTAGCTCTTCCATCTATTAGTTCATGCATTCATTCTTCCATCAGCATTGACCATCATAAAGCCTTTATACATATGCAAGCATCCCAGGTGGCTTCTTACCATGGTTTGGATCATTGGATATATCATAACGAATTTGTTTCTAGGCTTGGGGCAAAATCCTACACCTAGCTAGGGGTAAAACTCTAGATCAATTTTGAGCTTAATCAAACAAGTAGAACAAATAGTTAGACAAATCTTATCAAGCGAAAACTGAGACACATCCAACATTGAACACAAGATCAAACTATCAACTATCAAGCTATCACGAAATCAATCTAAGCACATCACACACTTTTTAGTGGAATAATATCTTTTGGATAATGATTGTAACATGATTGTTCAAACTTTTCTATATTGCTTTTCACTATCATTATTTCTGAGTGACTCTAGGATGTCTTTGACTAGAGGAACAAGGAAGAAACATGATAGTTTTCTTGTCTGCTATCTGAAAATTAATCATTAATATGTGCAAATTTGTCTCAGGACATGATCATCAGAATATCATTGAAGACATTTCCAATTTGCGTATTGAAATGATTAATACTACCTGTTTTACGCAAACAACACTCAGGTCATCTTGGTTCAATTATACCTCGATGCTTGTGTTAACTTGCTATATCAAAATCTAGGAAAGAAGTGCTCAGGTCATCATGGTTTGAATATACCATCGATGTTTGCACTCACATCCCACATTTCAAAAGCTCAATGATGACAAAAACGCAAAATAATCTAGTGACTGGTCCGGTCATAGCTTTGCATTCCATTGCATTTTAGCTTGCATTTCATTCTTGCATGGATCCCAAAAGCTCCTTTTATCCAAGGTCAAATCTATCGCAGGAATCATCAAATTATCATCAAAAGTGTATACATAATTAGAATGATGATTCATATCTCTCTAGATATTGTCAACTCAGCAAAAATCTTATGCTATCTCCCTCAAATGCATCAACATCAGCATATCCAAAAATTTCTGCAACTGATATCAACAAACTGTTAGTTCTTTATCTAATCAATCTTACCAAATGAAATCAATCAATCAAACCTAATCAACTCATGTCTTATATAGGATGTATCCTTCCTGAAACCAAACGTGATCATCAATGTCTTATACAGGATGTATCCTTCCTGAAACCAGATGTTATGATCATCCATGTCTTATACAGGATGGATCCTTCCTAACACCAGACAAATTGATTCTGACTCATGTCTTATACAAGATGTATCTTTCCTGAAACTAGACATGATCATCAGTGTATTATACAGGATGAATCCTTCCTGAAACCAGATGTTATGATCATCCATGTCTTATATGGGATGAATCCTTCCTGAAACCATACTGAATCTAATCAATCAAGATTTTTCAATCTTATCGATCTAGGCAATCAAGCTAATCAAAGAACTTGCACTTTCATCAAACCACAGTTGCAGAAATCAAATCAAATCAAATCAATCAGGATATCAATCTCGCAAAAACTCCAAAGATCAATTATCTCAATTGATCTCCCGAGGGGGCATCATCATATCGGACTTTAGCAATCAAGAGCTGGGGCATCCTATCAAATTAATACCATCATCAAAATGAGATTATTCTTTGAATCTCATCACACCTCGCTTCAAAGAGGGGCAAAATGTATACACCTAAAAATGGTCTGAAGATAATTAATTAAATAAGCAATTATTTAATTAATCCCTCCTCCCCAATTTAATTGAATTCACTAAGCAATTTGATTAAATCTCTCATTCATCTACTTATTAATAAATCTAAGGATTTATTAAATAGGTTCATTTCACCCCTTTAATTAATTAATTCAAATTAATTAATTCCCCCCATCAAAATCATTTCTTCTAAATCCCCTAATTAATTAAAACAAATCAAATCATGAGTTGTTGAGATTAATTAGCCATTTTCCTATTATTTGAATTTCTAAATTCAAATTCTCCTAACTTCTACCACTCCTAAACCTAACCATTCCTAAACCTAAACCATTCTGCCTACCACCATGTCGCCTTTCATCCAACATCTTCTAGAACCTTTGTGACACTTGTCACTAAGTGTTCCCTTTAATCCAACCCCCTTTGCCAACCTCCTCCAATTTAACCATTGATATCTTCATATCAATCTCAACCGTTGATTCATGCCAACTCACCCCTAGCCTTGGAAAATCCTATAAATAGACCCTATTTTGGAGAACAAATGGCCAATTCACAAATTCAACCACTTCATTAATTCATGCTCAATTTTAGCTCATTTGCATTGCTACTATAGGCATCTAGCTTATAGTTTATCAGTTTTAGCAATGTTATCATGCTTATTTCAGCTTAACTCTTAGCTTAATCATGCTAGGATAATCATGAATTCATGTAGCTTAATCATGCTATTCTTTCTAATATCATGCATTTTCAGCATTCAAATCCTCCATCTAATTGTAGTCAAGTCACTAGAATTTGCATACTAAGATCTGAGAGCAAAATTCATACTCGCATTTACTAGGAGGCAATAAGTTGATTAGCTATGGTTTTACTTTTCATTGTTTCAATTTACTAACCATTGCTTGTAATGATTTATTGAGTGCATTGTGTTTGCAGGTACAGGTACACTTCACAGAGCATGACAAAATGCAATCATTATATGTTAGAAGTGTTTTCCCTGCAATGTTTATTTCAGTACTTCAATTGTTTAAAGCTAAGGTAGCATAACTCCTAAAAGTTCTTAGTACACAAATAGTGTTGTCCCATTTCAAGCTATACGTCCCTGGGTTTGATATGATAAATGAGCTTAGTGATGAAATTTGATGGCTACTCAGTGAAGATATTATATCTCTAAGTTGAGGTGTTATGCCTAGTTATCTATTCATTGCTTGAGTCCAACATTTTTTGCGTCATTGTTGGGGATGTTGTCAAGCTAAAATTTTCCAGGAAGATAGAATAGATTTTATTGTGTTTCTATAGAAATAGACCTTTTTTGTTTTCATAAGCAGTAGGGTTAGAAAGGAATAAATTGAAACCATTATATCAATTCTCAATAGGCACAATGGAAATTGAGTCAAAATTTGCAGGCATAGGAGAAACAGAAGGGATGCTTATGAGAGATTCCTTCCCAATGAACCTAATCCTAAAGATCAACTAGGTGACCAAGAATTTGATCCTTTTGATTCATATGAAATAAATCACTTTTCCAAACTTTTTCAAGATTTGGGACTGCTTGAACCAACCCCTCAAAAGCCACTAGTTGACCAACCCCTTGTTTTCTATCAAGTGAATATTGTTGCCAAAGCTAATAATTCTCAACCTATTTTTGAGCTCCCTATTCCCGAGCAGAATCCGCTTCCTAATCTCAAGAATATTCCTACTTCAACTCTTCTCAAATTTTATGGCTTGGTGACAGAGGACCCAAACACCTTTCTATTTGAATTTCATATCTTATGTAGGAGTTATGACTACACTAATAGTGCTTACAAGATCAAACTATTTCCTACCATATTGAAAGAATCTGCTCTCAAGTGGTTCATGAGTCTAGGTGTTGATACCATGACAAGCTGGGATGTGATGAAAGAGAAATTCCTTGAGAAATACAAGGATTATTATAGAGGCAGTGATATGTGTGGGGATGACATTTTTAGGATGTCACAAAAGGAATATGAAAGTTTAGAAGATTATATTGAAAGGTTTTTGTTCAACTTCAAGAAATCTAAGCATAATGCATTAAGTGAAGACTCTTAGGAGTTGATCTTTTTGAAAGAAATTAATGATGAATGCATCAATGCATTGGAACTGATGGGGATACATCACCCAAGATAATTGGGGTTATATAAAGAATCTTTGTCAAAATTATTCTAGAGCTCATCATAAGAAGACTAGAGGTTACACACCTAGAATAAACAAGACTACTTCAGGAGTTTCAAGAATGGAGATAGCACATTTGCTGAAGGATTTTAAACAAGACATAATCAACAACATGACAACATAATTGGATAAATTTCAAGCCAACCAGAAGAATGATGAGGTAGAGTCATTGTTGACTGAGTATTGCCTCCATTGCAAACAACAAAAGAAAGTCTGCAAATGTAAGAAGATAGTCGGTCGAGAAAGAAAACAAGTTTAGCCAGAGTTTAGACCAATTGAAGATGATGAGGGAAAAGTTTTCTACATCACAGAAAGGAGGCCATGGGATCCAAGAAAATAAATGCGGCTAGATCATTTATCTTTCCATGCTCCTTATTCAAGTTCATATGCACCTAATAATCATTGACAATCCCCATATCCTTGAAATTTTGGTAATTTTGGAACTCAATCATGGAATTACCAACAAAATCCTTGTCCCAATTATCAAAATCCCAATCCTCCTTAGTGAAAACCCCCACTAGAAAATTGGTAGCAATTGCCTCAATGGAGAGGGGGACAACAATGGTCCAATCAGGCAACTAGTTACCCTCAACTACAAGCTTCACGTAATCAACCATCTATTATGGCTCCTACAAATTTAAGCACCAATGCACCCAAACCTACTCAATTACTAGCTCAACTTGCACCTAATCCTAATAATAGACCACAATAGTAGGCCTATTCTATAGACTCTATTCAATATCTTGCATATGTTGTGAACACAAGTGATATACACTTGCATTCAGGAACAACCTTGCTAGCACCTACTCCTCCTATTATAACTAAACTTACTATGGAAGAAGAGGAGAAAACAATTATCAATCTATCTTCACATGATCCCCTTCTTCAAGGACATCCACAAAGGAATTATAAACCAACCCAAGGAAAAGAGCCATTGCCACCATTTCCTTAGATGTTGGTGAATACAAAGCCTAAGCCATAATCAACTTTTGACTTCTTGGATCAACTAAATCATGTGTGTGTCAAAATACCCTTATTCTAGGTCATCAAAGATGTGCCCATTTATAGTAAAGTCATAAGAGATGCATGTCTCAAGAAGTTGGGCAGTAAAAATAAAGATCCAACAACAGTCCATGTAATGGGGCAGTTAGTAGATATAAGGCAAAGTAGTTGTGCCTAAATATTCCGACCCTAGTAGTCCAGTAGTTGCAGTGACTATTAATGGTAAAGTTGTACAAAATGCACTTATTGACATAGGAGTTGCTATCAATGTGATGACTAAGGATCATATAATGCAACACTTTGGTCTTACCAATATGAGACCTACCCCTACTGTCCTCCAGTTAGCTGACAACTCTACTATCAAACTAGATGAAATTATGGAAGACATTATTGTTACTTTGGAATCTTGGGAGTACCCTATTGACTTCATGGTTTTATCCCCTAAAGCCACTTTAGATGGATACCCAATAATTTTGGGAAGGCCATGGTTAGCCACAACTAATACCTATATAAGTTGTAGATCAGGAGATATGACTATTTCCAATGGGGATAGTACCAAGAAACTCATACTTTATCCTCTAGCTCAGCCACGTGAAGAAACCAGTAAGACTATTTGTTTGGGCGGATTTAGGTGAAGAATAGGAAGAAGAGGTGAATTCCTTGGCAACAATAATGATGATTGATAGAATTCCCTTTACACAAATCCAAGGTGATGATTAGGTGTTGTCTTAAGTTTTTCTAAATAACTATGAGATAGAAGACATAACAAACAATTGTTTAGAATGTCCTTCTTGTCCTTTGCAGACACTGTTGCCTAAATCTGCTATATCTATATATCCTAATACATCACGTCTTCTACATAAATTGTTGCCTCATGAGGTCAAATACCAAGTATTAATGAAGCATATATTATTGAATTGATAAAGCAAATAGAAGTTTCACCAGAAAAACATTTGAACGTCAATAACAAGCTTGCATTAGGTCAACAACAATCCTTCATTGCATTGTTGTAGTCACATAAAGATGTATTCACTTGGAGCTACACCGATATGAAGGGTCTAGATCCAAAAATCTACACACATAGGATCTATATCAAGGAGGATAACAAACTAGTCAAACAACCGCAAAGAAGGGTTAATCCTACGGTAAGAGAGATAGTTAAAGCAGAAGTACAAAAATTGTGAGATGCAAGTTTTTTTATCCTATTTTAGATAGTGAATGGTTATCTCCCTAGGTCATTGTTACTAAAAAAGGATTTAAATGGAAATTTTGTGTGGACTATAGGGAAATAAATTGAACTAAGAAGGACCACTTTCCCTTACCTTTCATAGACCAGGTTTTAGATTCTCTAGTTGGAAAGAAATACTTTCATTTTTTGATGGATTCAATGGATACAATCAAATTAAAATACCTCCAGAGGATCAGGAGAAAGCTACATTCACTTTCCCATGGGGGACATTCATATTTTGTTTTTCCATTTGGTATATGAAATGCACCAACAACTTTTCAAACGGTAGTGATTAGTATTTTTTCAGATATCTCTCATAATTGCATGGAAATATACATGGATGACTTTACCATTTATGGAGACTCCTTTTAAGAATAATTAGATAATTTGGGTAAGGTTTTACAGAGATGCAAACAACATAATCTCTCTTTGAATAGTGAAAAATGCTTCATCATGATGCAGGAAAGAGTAGTATTAGGATACTTCATATTTGCTAAGGGTATTCAAGTAGATCCTGCCAAAATAGAAGTAATTGAAAATTTGTTAACTCCTACCAAACAAAAAGATGTCAGAAGTTTTCTTGGCCATGCTGGTTATTATAAAAGATTTATCAAAAATTTCAGCACAATAGAAAGACCATTATATGGATTGTTTCTCAAAGATGCAAACTTTCACTGGACACCACCTTGTGATTAAGCATTTGAGGATCTAAAAGCTATTTTGAATCAAGCACCTATTATTAGAGGGCCTCAATGGACTCTTCCATTCCATATCCATACAGATGTTTTAGATTATTTTGTAGGAGTAGTCTTAGTTCAAAAAGAAGGAGCTATAGAAACTGTAGTTTACTACATCAACAAAAATCTCCAGGGAGCAGAATTAAACTACACTGTTACAGAAAAAGGAAATGTTAGCTGTCATTTAAGCCTTAAACAAATTCAGACATTATATCACATCATATTAGGTATTTGTTCATATTGATCATGTTGCAATCAAATATTTGATGAACAAACTTTTTGTCTCTGGAAGTCTTGCTAGATGGTTACTCTTGATGCAAGAATTTGATATTACAATTATAGACAGGCTAGGAAAAGCAAATGTTGTAGCTGACTTTTTGTCTAGGTTAATAAATAATCCATAAGAACCTGTTATTTCTTACTCATTTCCAAATGAGCATCTCTTTGTTATTAGCATCAACACACCATGGTATGTAGATATTGCCAATTATTTGGTAACATGAAAAGTTCCCTCACATTTCTCACCAAAGGAAAAAAGGATGTTGATAGAAAAGAGTTTACAATTTACATGGATCTCAAGATGCTTATTTTACATAGGGCTAGATAATGTGATGAGATGATGCATCAAGGAGGATGAAACCTATGATATTCTCCATGCCTGCCATGACGAGCCATGTGGTGGCCATTTTGCTACTAAAAGGATAGCAATGAAGATCCTAAGTACTAAATACTATTGCTCTAGTCTTCATAAGGATGCTATGAGGTATACAAGGAAATGTGAGAGAAGCCAAATAATGGGAAGATCAACTTGATCTGATGAAATTCCCCTTTATCCTCAAGTAGTTGTTACCGATAAATGGGGTATAGATTTTATAGGGCCTATTGATCCACCATCAAATGGAAATTCCTATATCCTAGTGTGCATTGATTACTTGACTAAATGAGTTGAGGTTAAAGCTATGAAGCATGCAAGAGATAATAAAGTTGTAGAATTTCTATATGAGGATATTTTCACAAGGAAGAAAGTGCCTAGAGAGCTCGTAACTGATCAAGGAGCTCAGTTCACCTCTAATTTAGTAGTAGCATTGGTGGAAGAGTATAACATCAAACACATAAATTCCACCCCATACCATCTAGAGGCCAAGGGAAAGAAGAAGTTACTAATAGGGAAATTGAGGCTATTCTCACAAAAACAATAGCCTTGCATAAAAAGGATTGGGCAAACCGCTTACCCAAAGTAGTATGGGCTTATAGAACAACATGGAAAACAAAAACATGATTTACTCCTTTTGAATTGGTATATGGAAAGACAATAATGATGCCTATGGAATTTAATAATAAAACTCTTAGAACAACCTTGGCATTAGGTATGAATTTGTCACAAGCACAAACAGATAGAATAATGTAGCTCAATTCATTGGATGAAATCAAACAATCTGTCCTACAACACATCACATTAATTCAACAACATCAAACAAAATGGCATGACAAGTATATCAAAACAAAGAAATTTCATCCGAGAGATTGGGGTCTATTGTATGACTCTCGCTACAAAGACAATCAGGGAAAGCTCCAAACTAGATGGTTGGGATTTTATGAAGTTGCAAAAGGTCTATTACAATGGAGCTGTCAAATTACTCATTGTGGATGATATCAAATTTAAACTACTTGTCAATGGGAATCGTCTCCATCTCTATCAACAGCCAACAACCAAGGAGGACTTCATGCAATAGTTTACGAAATTTCAAAGTATTGTTTCTCATGTAGCCAAAGAAGGTGATCCTACATGTTCACCACCTGTTTCATAAAAAGGCATTGCCTCTCCATAATAAATATTCCACCTCCACATGGATATCCTTCTTCATGTCTCCATTTCACATCACCTCCACCTCGTTCCATTATTCTCTCTCATTATCACTTTTCCCTTCAATTGTAGTTATTTGTGCCTTTTTGCAACTCCATCTTGCACGTGCCTAATATCATATTAGCATGCCAATTTGATCATCTTTCAAATCACCATTTAAGTAAACGATCTTTCAAGTCACTATTATTTAAATTACAACATTCTTTGTTTCTTTTTATGGTTACATATTTATTATTGCATTCAAATTCTTGACTCTCCTGCATGTGTGGACACCTACGTCATTTTGAGTTGGGGGGGGAGGTAATTTGCTAAAATTGTCTTATTTTGTGTTAGTTAGTCGTGTAATGATAAACCAACTTAATTTGACAATGCATTTAAATGATGTAGCCGTCAAGTCAATCATTTATTTTTCTCTACACCTCTATTTTTAGGAAACATATCTATCTCTCAATATAGTTTTTTTGAAATTTGCAACATACTCTAATTTTAGAGTAGTAGACTGTGAACCTTTATACATAAATTATTGATGGCTGGACTAGTTTTTGAAGTTGCATGGTTTTGATGAAGAAGTAGCCCTAGAAATCAATCAAAAATTGAAGGACGATAAAGCAGTGGTCAAGGGTTTGAGAGTAGTGGTTACATAGTAGAGAATTGCAAAGGTTATAGGATTGCCTGTGGCAGGAGAATCATTTATAGAGGGTAAAGATGAAAGAATAGCCAAGGAATAATTCACAGATCATGGTGATCTTTCATTAAAAGTTACCACCCAAGGGACACATCGATTATCCCTGCCACCAATATGGGCTCACAGAGTAATTTATATCATTATGTAATTCAATTGTGAAGGGCATCAGTCTCAGCTTCATGTTCTTCACTTCAATTTTATAAGCCATGTTAGGTAAGGTCATCTGATGAGTGTCCCTAATTTCCTCTACAATATATTGAAGAAAATGCCAAAGGAAGTACAAAAAAGTAGTGTTGAATTTGTCTCCCACCATTGTTTAATTCAACTATTAGTTGAGAAAACCCTAGAGGAAACAAACCTTAGGATGTCATGGGATGACTTCTTGAAAATAATGGAGGTTAAACCAATAAACCAAGGGCCTTGAATTGATAAGACAAAGAATGCTTCTTCTGCTAAACTAGCCCCTGTAGAGTTCTCTAGTGAAAATTTAGCTGAGGGAGTTGGAGGTCCTAGTTCTACTCCTGAGGAGACCCCTGTATCAACACCACCGTCAGAAGATAAGGGTATGAAGAGGAAAGCAATGACACAAGAAAATGCAAGCAACAAAAAGAAAATCAAACTTCTGGAGCTCGTTTCTAAGAAGTCTGAACCTTAAAAGTAGAAGGGCAAGAAGTCAAAATTGCTTATAGCCACCAGGGAATCGAAAAGAGTTGCTACATCATCAAAGAAACTTGTAAGGAAGACAAAAGTAACCACAAAGAAATCTCTAAGAAGGGGTCATAGAATTAAAAAGGTATTTAAAAGTAAAAATATATTGTTGAGGAGATCATTATTCAAAGCTTTGACATTGAATAGGATGAGCAATCCCCTATTAAGGGTTCTCGAGTGATTCAAATACCGTCTCCTTCAACATCTTCTTATGACACTGAGGAGAATAAGGATATAGAAGAAGCTTCATCAAAATAAATAGATGAGATATTGGTTTATTCTGGAGAGATACAGGTTAACCTTGATATTGAACCATATTCTAAAATTGGGCAAAGACATAAGCAACCAATTAATGAAGAAACACCTGCCACCAATTTTGAAGAGAAACCATTGAGAAGAGAATCCATTGCCACAGGGTTTGAAAATCTTGCAGCAGTAGTAGAGCAAGTAACCAATATAAGAAGAGAAAGGAAATGACAACAAAGGCATTTGGCTCAAGTAAGTATGCATATTACACCTCCATATTCATGGGCTTCCATTGCATTAGAATTATGGAAATTAATGTAAAATAAGGAAAAATAATGGAAGAAAAAGAACAGTTACATGTGGAGATTAGGAGGAAGGGTGAAGAAATTAATAGTTTAAAGGACAAAATAGAAAGTGTAGCTACCCTAGTACCACAACTTGTTGAATATTGACCACCAACTAGGGTATATTCCCTTTACTTAAGGGAATTTTTTTATCTTACAAATTATTTAGAGAATTTTATGGGCTAAATTCATCTCTTATTAGTCCTGAAGATTTTATGAATGCTTACCATACAACCACTCCCCAACATACAAATTTGTTCTGTGAATTCTATCTTCATAATTATGTTGTTCCTTATAATCCATTGTGGAATTCATTGTTAGAAATAGGAGACATACACCTCAGGGAATTTATTTCATACATATAGAATGAGAACAATAGAGGTGAGCAAGCCACAAAATATTAGGATATGGAATAGATAATTTCATTACCCCTATGGGCTGAAGTAGGTGACCCTGACAGGATATTCTATGAATGAAATCAATTAGTTTATGATCTTTATTAGAGGACAAGAACTATGGCATTGAGAGAAGCAACTCATCAGGAATATGAGAAGATGGTAGATACCTCAACTCTAATATAATTTGATCACCTACTGCAAAGATAGAATTGGTTGCTAGAGGATTTGAAAAGGTCAAAGCCCCATTCTTTGTATAACTATCATGCAGCACTTTGTAGAGCAGTAGTTGACATATATGCATATGAGAAAGTCACAACTAAAGAAGTGGATATCTTTAATCTTTTAGTCGCCCATGTTATGGTGGTCTATCCCTCATTGGTAGGGTCTCACATATTATGATGTTGAATAGGAAATGCCTAGATTGGAGCACCTTAGGAAGGATCGGGGATTCTACTGGAGTACAATTGCAAAAACTAAGGGAGAAACCATTGTGGGAGATTGAAGGTTGTTGACATGGAAAGAACATCAAAAACCTCCTGTTGGTGACCAACACAGGCTTAAGTTGGGGGAAGGTGATGAGCCTATTTTATGGTCTTTTATTTCAAGTATTTTGAGTTGGTTTGGGACCTTGTCTTACATTTTGAGACATGAACTTTGTGGTTATAACCTTTTCTCTAGTCATAATGTTGGAAGATCTTGATATGTCCCTAGTCTTTTATAATGTTGTCATGGATGATATATGAATGCAATATGAATATGTTTTATCTATAAAAAGTGTTAAATGTTGTATTTAATTAATTATAAATTTGTAAGGATCTTTGTTTGTTATACTTGATGGGATAAGAAGTCTAAGTTGTTGAGATGGAGTAGATGTTGATACCAAGATGTGGCAAAAATTTGAAGGGATCATGGACAACAAAGCAAGGAGTCAAGTCTATTTTGTGTGGCTAGTTAGTTGTCACCATCTAGAGACTCCTTTCATCAGTTATAAGGTAGTTACCTTTTCATTAATTTTCCATGTTTGTTGGAAGAGAAAATATAGGAATAAGATGTAAATACAATAATGCGGAAACAAAGTCCAACTCTATTTCAACGTGTTAGTTCTTAGTTATTTCATGCTTTCAATAAAAGAGTTACTCCAAAATATTGGGAATGGGGTGGCTATTGTGGATATGAAGTTAAGCCTTCATTTTTTATAAATTCTCCTAGAATCATTTAAAAAGACTAGTTAGAGAAAGCATGCAATCTTTTGTTTAGTGTTAAAAGCATTTGAATAAAGATGTAGTTTAATTTTCTTTGTAGTTAGCATGAGTAGTGATGTGATTATGTGTGTGTCATATTATAATTTATAGCTGAGAAGACTTACCCAAGGGGGGCCACTTGGCTAGGATTCTATGTATTTTCTTCTTGCATATTTACTTCAGAGTTAGCTTCATTCTGTTTTTGGTAGATTTGATAATCGACTTTTCTTGCAGCCACAGGACTGTAGCTCTATGACTATTCCTACAACCAAAGAAACAAACGTAGTTGTTCTTGCTAATTAGAAGGATTATTATTTCAGAAATAGTTTCAGTTGGAATAGAATGCAACCGTTGTAAGTTAGAAGTGTTATCCCTGTAATGTTTATTTCAACACTTCAGATGTTTAAAGCTAAGGTAGCATAACTCCTAAAAGTTCTTAGTGCACAAATAGTGTTGTCCCATTTCAAGATATACGTCCCTGGGTTTGATATGATAAATGAGATTATTGATGAAAGATGATGGCTACTCAGTGAAGATATTATATCCCTGAGTTGAGGTGTTATGCCTAATTATCTATTTATTGCTTGAGTCCAACAAAAAGCTTACCTGAGTATGGGATTGCAATAATATGAAAAATGGTTCTATTGATGTGAACTTGATATGATACATTGTACAAATGAGCCTTCCTTATATAGGCAAGGTGATAAGGTAGGATTACAACTACCCTTGATACAAACTTTAAATGCATGATGCATAATGATTAATTCCTAAAGCAAATATAAATTATGAGACATGACTCACATCTTCTAGAATGCCACCTAGGATAACTAACATGATCCTACATGAACATTGCTAAAGACAAGTTACATAAAGCAACTTTATAACACCTAACTTTAATGCAAGCTAGGTCTTGAGTTAACGTAACATGTGAATAGGTTTTAATTACAAACTGATAAGGATATAATCACATTCACACCAACAAGAATAGCCCAACCAAAATAAATAAAAAATAAAATAGAAATTATAATATATAAAATTTTCATCATTACACATTATAATTATTATTTAAAGGTTTACTTTGATGCTTTGATATTTATTACTTCATAAAACATACTACTAATTTATAAAACTTTTTTTTTCTACTGACTACGAAAATGCGCATTTCAAAATTTCTTGCGATCAAAACTGCTCCCATGTAGAGTTATGAGGAAGGAGAGTGGCGGATAGTTTTGGGGAAGAAATCCAAGCTCTCTTCAGTTGCCAATGTTGCAATTTTAGATAATAAGAGTGGTCCTCTTCTGAGCAGTACCAAATATGCTTTTTTCCTGTCATCTCTCCCCAACTCATCCGGCATTGTCGATTGCTCTATGAGGAAAGTCTTTGATTATAGAAAGATCCTAGATGGTAGATGGTTAAATTCATCGCAATATGGTTTTCCACCACCACGACCAAAATATCACTAGTAGACGCAAAGGCTACCACAGGGTACTCGTTGTACCCTAGGGTTTTTTCCAACCCTCACAGGAATTTCCTCCCTAACCAGTCAATTAAAGAAAATAAAATAGCTTCACCTTTGGTGTTAGCCAATTCTGGCCAAGCTATAATATCTGATCAACAACAGGATAAGAAGGTCATTAAATTACATTTAGACCTCCTACAAGATTACTGTGATTTCTTTTACAATAAGGGTATTGTTGCCTTCTGGAACGAGCATCATCAATTTTTTGATGAAATGAAAGAATGATGGAAGGAGGAATTCTACAACCAGGTAAGTATTACTAACCTAGGTTTTAACTATTTTCTCATTACCTATGCTAATTTGAAAACTAAAAAGGAAATTTTGGAGTGTGAGGTAAAACTGATAGAAGGATATGTCTTTCAATGTTTTGATTGGATGCTGAATTTCAACCCCAAAACTTTCCAACCTAAGAAAGTTGTGAAATGGATAAATATAGGTCCTTTTCTAGTAGAATTCCATTGCCCTAAAATCATGGATTTCATAGGTTCACAATTAGGATTTTTTATAGGAGTAGAAGGTTTGTATAAGGATTTGGCAATAGATATAAAACTCTTTATGCAATTTGATGCTAAAATCCCAAATTTGAACCCTATCGAGTTAATAACTGAGAAGGGAAGTTGGTGTATATCTCCCTCACTTTATGAGGGTGAAGTCAACACCTCTAATATATTCCTTTGTAACCCCCATGGCAGTGAGAAAATCTCTAATAATAAAAACTCCGCCTCTAGCTTATTAGATAGTAGGGGAAAATTGAATTTGAATCCTGATGGATGTCAATCATCTTCTAGGGCTTCTTCAATGCCAGACAGGGAAATCCGGAGTCGTAGCAAGTCTCAATTGAAGAGTAAGGGTCCAATGTACCCCCAGAATAGTAATACTTCCTCAATGCACCCAAAAGACATTCCCATTTCATCGCCAGTTGCGACATTTCCCACAATAGGTGAGAATTTGTGCCATGCTAATAACACTTTCGAGGATTGTAGCATGAGCCAAAGAATTAGCTCCCCTAAGAACAGGGATAAGAGTGTTGGCAATATGCTAGATTTGGCTAAGTGTTGTCATTGATGGCAACACTGAATGTGAAAAATATCCAAGTGCCAAGGAATGCCAGCAGTCTCCCAAAGAGATTGATTTGAAGTATATCTCCCCCTAAGATAAACATGAATACCATATCCTCCAAAGATTGGTTATTTTTCACATGAGCACCATCTCCCCCTTTGACATCAATGACAAAGGACGGATACCAAGCCAAAAAGAAAAACTGAACCAAGCCACTAACTACTCCCCCTAAGAAGTAGAATCATCTCATCAACCCAGATCAGAAAGTATGTCTGATAGGCTCACTGGATTGATGTATTTCTACATCTCTAAGTCTCTTTCGGAGGGGTGGTAACCCCCAATTGATCTCTGAGATATTCAAAAGTATCTTTAGGCAATGGTTTTGTTAGAATATCTGCAATTTGCTCCTTAGTAGGTACATAAACCAATCTGACTTCCTTTGATTCAACCTTTTCTTTCAAGAAATTATACCTTATAGAAATATGTTTTGATTTGAAATGAAATACTGGATTTTTTGACATATCAATAGCAGGAGTATTATCACAGTGAATAACAATAGGCTCATCATAATTTACCCTTATATCTTTAAGCATTTGTTTCATCCATAATATCTAAGTATAGTTAGTTGCAGCCGCTACATATTCCGCTTCAGTAGTAGATAATGAAGTACATGATTGTTTCGTGCTAAGCCATGAAACCAACTTCTTTCCAAGAAAGAATGCACCGCCTATAGTGCTCTTTCGATCATCCACATCTCCTACCCAATCAGAGTCTGTATATGCACATAGTTTGAAATCATCATCTTTTGGATACCATAACCCATAGTCTTTTGTACCTGCTAGATATCTAAATATCCTCTTGACAACAATATCATGAGTTTCTCTAGGATTTGACTAAAATCTAGAGGCAATAAAAAACAATATTCATTATATTAGGTCTAGTCTGACTTAAGTACAACAATCCACCAATCATTGATTTGTATCTGCTTGGATTAGTTCAAGGAGATTCGTCATCCTTTGATAATTTGCGACCGATTATCATAGGAGTACCGACAGGTTTATAATTCTCAAGTCCAAATTTCTTAAGCAATTCCTTCACATACTTAGTTTGACAAATTAAAATACCTTTATCAGTTCGACAAATCTACAAACCTAAGAAAAATTTCATCTCACCAATCATAGACATTTCGAATTTATTCTTCATATCATCAACAAATTTCATGTATAAACTTTCTTCTCCACCAAAAATGATATAATCCACAAAGACTTCAATGATCAGTATATCATCATGTTCAATCTTATAATATAGATTACTATCAACATTACCTTTACTAAAATCGAGCTTTGAAAGATGTTTATCTAATCTAGCATACCATGCTCTGGGGGCTTGTTTCAAACCATATAAAGCTTTCTTCAATCTGCAAACCATGTCCTTGTCCTCTGATAAAGAAAATCCATCAGGTTGCTCAATGCAGAATTCCTCTTCAAGATCTCCATTCAAAATTGCACATTTGATATCCATCTGATATACCTTGTAGTTCTTGTGCGCTACATAGGCAAGAAAAAATCTTACCACTTCAATTCTTACAACCAGAGCATAAGTCTCATCATAATCAACTCCTTCTTCCTGTGAATAACCTTTGCAAACCAATCTAGCTTTATTTCTCACAACTTGACCTTCCTCATTTAATTTATTTCTGAAAACCCATTTAGTTCCAATAATATTATTATCTTTAGGTCTAGGAACTAATTTCCATGTCTTATTATTTTCTATTTGATCTAATTCCTCTTCCATTGCTTTCGTCCAATTTTCATCTTTAATTTCTTCAATAAAAGATGTCAATTCAATTTGAGAAATTAAACATACCTCTTCAGTAGCTAACCTTCTTCTAGTCATCACACCTTTCCTTGTATCTACAGTGATCTGACCTTTAGAATGATTTAGTTTCACATACTTGGGAGTTTTTGAATTTTCTAGATTTACTGACTCTTTCTGCTATTCAACAGTCACTATTGAATTTTCTGATGTTGCTAGAGTCACTAGTTCAACACTCTGAACAGATTCTTGCACTACTAGTTCTAGTCTGACAAATTCATCTTTCGGTCCATAGTCATCTGATCTGATCTGATTATTTCCTTGCTCATCCACCTTAACATTTATGCTCTCCATTATCCTATTCAATCTTTTGTTATAACATCTATATGCTTTGCTCTTACTAGAATAACCCAAAAATATTCCTTCATCACTTCTAGGATCAAATTTTCCTAATGCATCATCTCTTCTGATATAGCATTTACTTCCAAAAATTATAAAATATCTGACAGTAGGAGTATGACCAACCACAATTCATAAGGAGTCTTATTCGTATCATATTTTATGTATACTCTGTTGAAAGTGTATACATCGGCATTGACAATTTCTCTCCAATAGATATTAGGCAATTTAGCTTCATTCATCATTGTCCTTGAAGCATCCAATATGGTTCTATTCTTTCTTTCCACTAATCCATTATGTTGTGGGGTTCTAGGTGCAAAAAGTTGTCTTTTGATTCCATGCTTCTCATAAAAGTTGTTGAACTCATCGGATGTAAAATCACAGCCTTGATCTAATCTTAAACATTTTATCTTCAATCATATTTCTGTCTCAACCATAGCTTTGAAAATTTGAATTCCTCAAGAGCTTCAGATTTTTCTTTCAAAAATGCAACCCACATCATTCTAGATAGTCATCAATAAGTAACATAAAATATATATCACCTTGGAAACTTTTATTCCTTGCTGGTCCACACAGATCAGTATGAATAAGATCAAGAATTACATTAGATTTATCATGTATGCTTCTGAAAGAAGTTCTAACTTTCTTACCCATTTGACATTCTCTACATACCAGATTGTGAGGTTTAACAATCCTAGGCAAATCTCTAACAACTTGTGTTGAACTGATCTTGACTATGCAATCAAAATTTACATGACACATCCTCTTATGCCATAACCAGCTTTCATCAACCTGAGCAATCAAGCAAGCCTTCTCACTAGAGTTCAGATGAAAGATGTTTCCTTTGGTCTGAGTTCCAGATGCAATCTCCAATCTAGATCTATTGATAATCTTGCATTTACCATCCTTAAATTGCAAATGAAATCCTCTATCCACCATCTAACCTACAATTAAAAGATTATGCTTTAAGCATTCAACATAATAAACATTATTAGTATTAGTCTTGCCTGTTGAAATGTGGCGACTGATCAGCAAAGTACTGTACACTCTGCATGTATCCTCGCCGAGGTCCGGGCAAGGGTTCGAGGGCGGCAGCCCCCGAGAAATTTTTTTTTGCCATTTTTCGTTGATGAAAACCGACATTGTAATAAAACCCTAAAAAGGCCGACTTTGTTTGTTGCCCTAAAAATGCATGTTATAAGTGGCTGGGATGCTTAAGGCATTGTAAGGTTGATGTACTTTTTTTACTGGATAATAAGAAAGATTGGACGGCTGTGTATGGTGGACGTAACCCATTCTGGGTGAACCACGTTAAATATTTGTGTTATCTGTGTCCTGTTTTAGTTCTTTATCTTTTGTATTTAAATCTGCATATAATTGTTGGTTCATATTTGCTTCGGATCTGCTTGAAACCCTAACATTACCATCCAAGGATATTGTTCCTTTACCTTTGATCCTACATGCCTTGTTGTCTCCAAATTTGACTAGTCTGCCATCAAATTCTTGCAGAGTTAAGAACTTCCTCTTGTCACCAGTCATGTGATGTGAGCATCCATTGTCTATAACCCATTCATCCTTTTCTTCAATTTTGGCAACTAAAGCCTTCTCCTCAGTATGAGTAGCTTCAATGACAGATTCTATAGAATCATCCTTGATAGCAATAAAGAACCAATCTTTACCAGAGCTTCCATTACCAGATCCACTTACAGGTCCATCATCATCATCATCATCAGTAGTAATACCAAGATCATCATCACCAGCATAATAACATGATTTATCCTTATTCCTTCTAAATCTAGGTCTACTATGATATTCCAGATTAGGCTTATAATTCCTCATAAATCTTTCATGATTCCTAGAAGCTCTCTTAGGACATCTAGAAGAAAAATGACCAATCTTATTGCATGAAAATCATTTAAAAGGGACTTTTCCTTCATACTTACTTCCAGTCAGTCCTTTAGGGATTCTTCTAGAAAATAGAGCTTCCAACTCTTCAAGTTCCCTATCAAGTTCCCTATCTTCTCTCTCAATGTCTTCTAAATATTTAGCATACAATTCCTTCCAATCTATCTTCTGCTTACTGGAGGCAGATGTTTTAAATACAGTCTTTGTTTTAGTAGCACTCTGATCTCCAAGTTCCTCAAGCTCAAAGACAGTCAATTTCCCAAGTAATGTGTCTCTGGTAACATGAGTACTTGACATTGTCCGAAGTTCATTAATTGCAGTAGCCTTCATCTTGTAAGTCGGAGGTAGAACTCTCAAAATCTTTGACACAACCTCATCCTCACTAACTAATCCGCTGCAACATTTCATTCCCATGACAATTTCATTCACTTTATCCATGAAAGAACTAATCTTCTCATCTTCTTCCATCTTCAAAGTTTCATATCTTACCTGAAAGCCTTCAAGTTTTGCTATCTTTACTGCTTGGTCACCTTCATAAAGAGTTTCAAGCTTTATCCAGATCTGCTTTACATTCTCCAACTCTATGACATTCAATAGATTTTCATCTGATAGGGCACTCAACAATGCTTATTTTTCTCTAACATTATTTTCAGCTCTCTTATGTTCATCAGCAGGTGTCGGTGTTCCAGAATTAGGATCATGAGGTATATACCCTTCCTCTAGTATCTCCTAAACTTCAGCTCCAAGACATCTCAGATGAATCTTCATTCACTCCTTCCATATCTTGTAATTTGTGCCATCAAATCTAGGACTCTCCTTCTGGTAGAGATTAAATGTTTAAGATCAAATCAAGGCTATGAGTTTACATCCGGTGAGTTCAACAACTTTTGTGAGAAGCATGGAATCACAAGACAACATTCTGCACCTAGAACCCTGTTGGCATTATGTGAACCGGTATGAGGACATAATGACATTGTATATTGTCATTGATGTCAATATGTTGAAGAGAGGAGAACCGGTATAACACTATGAACCGACATTTGTGCCAAAGTGAAGTGGTGTGTTTGTTTAAGGTGAACCGACACATGGAAGCTTTGTATGACTACCGGTTGGTAGTCTCAACTTCAGGGTTTTCAGTTGAAGTGCTTCAAGCCTGTGTGGCTCAATCGATGACTTTGTGTGATGAGTTAGCAGTATAACGAAGAACAGATCATGTTGCCACGTCAACCTTGTGCGCATGAAGGATATTTCATAAAGGAGATTGTTCCTATCTACCTCAGGAATGAGTGAAGTCTGTAAACAGTGATAACGTGTGATGGGTTATCAGCCGCCATGAAATCGGTGGAAAATGAATGATGGAGATTGTCTTGAGATTGGATCAAGACTATTGTATTTAATGCAATATGCTCAACGGTCAGGATTGAACCGTTTAAATTGCTTAACCTAACAGGTTTAGGGTTCAGGGTTTATGCTACCGACCTATCTATTTCCTATAAGGTCAATGTTGTGTTTCTTTCTGAGGTTGTTGGCAAAAGTTGTGTGTGTGTATCCAAGAGAAAAGATACGTGATTCTTGCTAGACCAGAGGAGATAAGTGATACCTGCAGAGTGTAAGTGCAAAAGGTGAAGAGGAGCTAAAGCGGATCTGCATTGGCATTGAGTGTTGTTACCAAATCGTTGTAATACCTGTTGATCTCTAACCACCTCAACAGTTGGGAAATCCCTTAACAGGGTAGCTTTAACCGGCTTGTTGTAAATCCTTTAACAAGGTGGCTCAAAACCATTGAGTTCTTGAAATCCTCTAACAAGGTAACCTTTAACAGGGTTTAACCCTTAACCGGGTATTCTAGCCATCCCTTAACCAGGTGATCCCTAACAGGATCGGTTCCTAACAGAACCTATTGTATCAGTCCTTAACCGGACAAGGCTTCTAACAAAGCGGACTTCTAAAGAGTTCAAAAACAGCTTGTGGGTATTCATCCCCATCGTGGTTTTTCCCAGTTGGGTTTCCACGTGAAAAATGTGTGTGTCATATGTGATGTCTTTTTCATGTGATAATATGTTGTTTTCTGTCAAGCGGTGAATCATGTTGATGTAGCTATTTATATATATATCTTTGATGATAGATTACCTGTTCATGCACTAGGGTGAAATGGAATGATATGTTAGACTGTATGAAAAGATAAGTGTCAACTGGTTTATGCTTGTCTCAGTTATTCTGAGTTTTTTCTGGTTGTACTCTGCTTAAGACCGGTGTTACTATTTGTCTATGAAAGCACAGTGTCTACTGACAAACCAGTTTAGGATTGTGTTTTTGTCTGTACTGATTCACCCCCCCCCCCCCTCTCAGTACTGGTTTGGTACTATCCGTTCATCATTGAGTTATCAATTGGTATCAGAGCATCCTCCAGGTCCTTTGTGTTATAAGCTTAACCGCTTGAGGTAAAGATCCCAGTCTAATGATGAAGAGAGAAGGTCCAAAGTTCAACAGAGAAAATTTCAGTATATGGAAAGACAAAATGAAGATATACATCAGAAGCATGGGTGCTCAACACTGGAGCTATGTTGAGAATGCCTATGTTGCTCCTATTGGTACTCTCACCGATGACCAAAAGAGAGAGATGCATGAGAATGGGCAAGTCATGGAAGCCCTAATTAGTAGTTTATCTGACATTGAGTTTATTGATGTCCAAGATAAGGTAAATCCCAAAGAGGTATGGGATACTCTTGAAAATATCTATGGTGGTGATGAGTATGTAAAACAAGCTAAGGAAGAAAGCCTTAGAGGGAAGTTTGAAGACATGTGGATGGTTGAAGGTGAGACCATTCAACAGTATGGAATCAGAATCAAAACAGTTGTCGGAGATATCAACAGTGCAGGTGGTAAAATGGAAGATTCCACTGTGGTAAGCAAAGTCCTGAGATCCTTATTACCGGTCTATGCAATAAGGGTTGCTGCTATTCAAGAGTTGAGATCAATAGACAAGACTAAGGTATCCCTAGAGTCCATCATTGCAAAGTTGACAGCCTATGGGCTAAATAGTTTTGATGGTAGTGTTCAAAAGACTAAATCAGCTTTTAAAGCTTCTATTGTACCATCCAGAAAAAGAAAAGAAGCTAGCACTAGTGGTGAACCAAGACAAAGCAGAGAAATGGATGATGAGGAGATTTTGATGGCATTTGAAGCTCTTCTTGCCAGGAAACTCCCTAAAGGAACTGGCAAATACAAAGGTAAGCTCCCTTTGAAATGCTTTTCTTGCAACCGGATAGGACATAGAGTTGTAAACTATCCTAATGGTGACAACAAGGACAAACCAGAAAGGTTCAAGAAATTCAAAGGAGGAAACCAGAGAAATAGTTTTGTGGCAGTTGATGAAGGTGTCACAGATGAGGAATCAGAAGATGAAGAAAATGAAGATATTGTGTTTGTTGCTATCAAGGAAGATGTGTCAGACAAGAAGGCTCTTGTCTCCCGGTTTGATAATTCCAATGAGTGGATTATTGAGAGTGGTTGTTCTCACCATATGACTAGTGAGCGGAGCAAGTTTCTATCCTTGGAAGAGTATTATGGTGGTGTGGTTTGCTTTGGTAATGATGCACCATGTATGGTCAAAGGCAGAGGGTCCATCTCTCTGAATGGAAGGAGTAGTGTTGACAATGTGTATTGGGTTGATGGTCTCAGACACAACCTTCTGAGTGTTACCCAGCTGAATGACAGTGGTCTCACTCTGGAATTCAAGAATGGAGTGTGCAGAATTAAAGGAAAGAATGGTGAATTGGTGGCCACCGGCATGCAGACCAAAGATAATCTATTTCAGCTAAATGCAAATATAAGTACATGTCTTATGGCTAGATTTGATGATAGTTGGATATGGCATAGCAGACTCTGCCATGTAAGCTTTGAAAACATTGTGAAGGCTAGTAAGATCAAGGCAGTTAGAGGGTTGTCGGTGCTAAGCAAACTGGATAATACCTTGTGCAAAGAGTGTCAATTGGGGAAAATGTCTTCCTCAACCTTTAAAGGTAAACCTTTCACTGCTAACAATTTGCTTGATCTTGTGCGTACTGATTTGTGTGGTCCTATGAAAACTAGGAGTGTACAAGGTGATAGGTACTTCATGATTCTCACTGATGATTGCTCAAGAATGATGTGGGTCACATTCTTGAAAGATAAGTCTGAAGCTTTTGTAAAGTTCAAAGATTTTAGAGCATTAGTGGAGAAGGAAAGCGGTAAAAGGATCAAGTGCCTGAGAACTGATCAAGGAGGGGAATTCACTTCCGGTGAATTCAACAAGTACTGTGAAGAACATGGCATCAAGAGGCAACTATCTACCCCCCGGACTCCACAACAGAATGGCCTAGTAGAGAGGAATAACCAGACTGTGGTTGAAGTAGCTAGAACTATGTTGATTCAAGGAAAGGTAGCTCACACCTTTTGGAGAGAAGCGGTGAGCATTGTAGTCTACACAATGAACTGGGTACTCATTAAGAAAGGTAAGGATAAGGCTCCTTATGAGTATTGGACTAGTAAGACACCTATGGTTAGCTACTTTAGAGTGTTTGGTAGAAAATGTTACATTAAGAGGAGCGAACACCAGAGCAAATTTGATGCGAAATGTGATGAGGGAATATTCTAGGGTATTCCACCAAGAGAAAAGCTCTCAAGTGTTTCAATAATAGGACTCAAAGAATTATGGAAAGCATCAATGTAAGAGTTGATGAAACCTCTGAGAAAGCTGAGGAAACCGGTAGTGAGCAAGCGGTAAATGAACCAGTTGTCAATCAACCAAGTACCAGTAACAGTGTTCCTACACCCGTAGATGTAGATGTTGATACTGATGGAGATGAGGATGAAGAAGAAAAGAAAGAGGAATCTATCAAGACCATTCCTCGGTATATCAAGCTGAATCATGATCCTAAATAGATCATAGGAGATAGGCATGCAGGAATTCTTACAAGAAGAAAGGTCAAAGAAAACTCATGTATGATCTTTGAATTTGAGCCTAAATCATTTAAAGAGGCACATAAAGATGAAGACTGGCTCAAGGAAATGGAAGAGGAACTTTACCAGATAGAGAGAAATGGTACATGGTCTTTGGTACCAAGACTGGAGCATAAAAATGTCATTGGTACCAAATGGGTTTTCAAAAATAAGCTGAATGAAAATGGCACAATGATTAGAAACAAAGTCAGACTGGTGTGCAAAGGATATGCCCAAGAAGAAGGAGAAGACTATGGAGAAACCTTTCTTCCTGTAGCCAAATTGGAAGGAGTTCGTATGCTTCTTGCATATGTAGCCTTTAAAGGATTCAAAGTATATCAAATGGATGTAAAATCTGCATTCGTAAATGGTGTACTTGAAGATGAGGTGTATATAGAGCAACCAGATGGGTTTGCCCTATCTGAAGATAGTGACATGGTATGTAGGCTACATAAAGCCTTATATGGTCTAAAGCAAGCACCTAGAGCATGGTATGAACGCCTGCATTCCCATGTTTTAAAGATTGGCTTTGAGAGAACAAGTGAAGATAGCAATATCTACTTGAAGTCTGAACGAGATCAGATCTTGATCTATGAGGTATTTGTTGATGGCATTATCTTTGGTGGAGATGACAAGATGAGTCATGAGTTTGCAGCTGAGATGAAGAAAGAGTTTGAGATGTTACTCATAGGGGAGATTAAGTTCTTCATTGGACTACAGATCCAGCAGATGAAAGATGGAATCTTTATCACTCAGTCCAAGTATGTCAAAGAGGTGTTGAAGATCTTTGGCAGGGAAGATAGCAAACCGATTTGTACACCGATGGTGACTGGTTGTAAATTATCCAAAGAGGATGACTCAGCATTGGTTGATGAGAAGGAATACCGATCAATGATTGGTAAGTTGCATTATGTAGTGCATAGCAGACCAGATATTGCACATGCAGTTGGCATTACTGCAAGGTTCCAAAAAAGTCCAAGAGAATCCCACTTGGTTGTAGTCAAGTGGATTCTTAGGTATCTAAAGGGAACGATTGATTATGGATTGTGGTATCCATATATCAAGGATTTCAACTTGAAAGTATTCACAAATACTGATTGGGAAGGTAAAGTAGGTGACCGGAAGAGCACAACTGGTGGTGCATTCTTTCTCGGTCGTAGATTGGTCTCATGGATGAGTAAGAAGCAGAGTTGTATCTCTCAGTCTATAGCGGAAGCAAAGTATGTTGCATCTTTCATGAACTGCACTCAGACAATTTGGATGAAGCATGTATTAAATGGCTTCAAAGTTCCTGTATCTGAACCAGTAAGTATATTTTGTGACAATACTAGTGCAATCAACATCTCCAAGAATCCGGTTTTACATTCTAGAACCAAACACTTTGAGCTTAAGTATCATTTCTTGAGGGAAAAGGTTCAAAACAAAGAGATTGCACTGGAACATGTTTCCAATACGGAGCAGTTAGTAGACATATTCATCAAGCCTCTCCCAAATGCTACATTTATGTACTTAAGAGGTGAATTAGGGGTGTTTCCCCTTCAAGAAGTAAACTAAAGGTATATGCTCCACATCAGTCAAGTATTGCATAGACAAATTTTTCTTCAGGATTGATGTGTTGAAGGATGCTACTCCTCAAGGGAAGCAGCATAATGGAATAGGGAAGCTTGTGCCTCCACTTTGGTATTGTTGTCAAAGGGGGAGAAGAAGAGAAGCGGAGAAGATATCTGCAGAAATTGGGGGAGAAGATGTGAAGTAGAGAGATATCTTTGTATATTACCATCAATGCCAAAGGGGGAGATTGTTGGCATTATGTGAACTGGTATGAGGACATAATGACATTGTATGTTGTCATTGATGTCAATATACTGAAGAGAAGAGAACCGGTATAACACTGTGAACCGACATTTGTGCCAAAGTGAAGCGGTGTGTTTGTTTAAGGTGAATCGGCATGTGGTTATGGGAACCGACACATGGAAGCTTTGTATGACTACCGGTTGGTAGTCTCAACTTTAGAGTTTCCGGTTGAAGTGCTTCAAGCCTGTGTGGCTCAATCGATGACTTTGTGTGATGAGTTAGCAGTATAACAAAGAACAAATTGTGTTGCCACATCAACCTTGTGTGCATGAAGGATCTTGCATAAAGGAGATTGTTCATATCTACCTCGGGAATGTGTGAAGTCTATAACCGGTGATAACGCGTGATGGGTTATCAGCCGCCATGAAATCGGTGGAAAACAAACGATGGAGAATGTCTTGAGATTGGATCAAGACTGTTGCATTTAATGCAATGTGCTCAACAATTAGGATTGAACTGTTTGAATTGCTTAACCTAACAGGTTTAGGGTTTAGTGTTTATGCTACCAACCTATCTGTTTCCTATAAGGTCAATGTTGTGTTTCTTTCTGACGTTGTTGGCAAAAGTTGTGTGTCTGTATCAAGAGAAGAGATACGTGATTCTTGTCAGACTAGATGAGAGAAGTGATACCTGTAGAGCGTAAGTGCAGAAGGTGAAGAGGAGCTAAAGTGGATCTGCATTGGCATTGAGTGTTGTTACTAGATCATTGTAATACCCGTTGATCTCTAACAACCTCAATAGTTGGGAAATCCCTTAACAGGGTAGCTTTAACCGGCTTGTTGTAAATCCTTTAACAGGGTGACTCAAAACCATTGAGTTCTTGAAATCCTCTAACAAGGTAACCTTTAACAGGGTTTAACCCTTAACCGGGTATTCTCGCCATCCCTTAACCGGGTGATCCCTAACAAGATGAGTTCCTAATAGAACCTATTGTATCAGTCCTTAACCGAACAAGGCTTCTAACAGAGTGGACTTCTAAAGAGTTCAAAAATAGCTTGTGTGTATTCATCCCCACCGTGGTTTTTCCCAGTTGGGTTTCCCCACATGAAAAATATGTGTGTCATATGTGATGATACGTTGTTTTCTATCAAGCGATGAATCATGTTGATCTAGTTGTTTATATATATATCTTTGATGATAGATTACCTGTTCATGCACTAGGGTAAAATGGAATGATGTGTTAGACTATATGAAAAGATAAGTGTCAATCGGTTTATGCTTGTCTCAGTTATTCTAAGTTTTGTCGGTTGTACTCTGCTTAAGACTGGTGTTACTGTTTGTCTGTGAAAGCATAATGTCTGCTGACAAACCAGTTTAGGATTGTGTTTTTGACTGTACTGATTCACCCCCCCCCCTCAATACCAGTTTGGTACTATCCGTTCATCATTGAGTTATCAAACCCCAGAACAAAATGGATTAGTGGAAAGAAAGAATAGAACCATATTGGATGTTGCAAGGACAATGATGACTGAAGCTAAATTGCCTAATATCTATTGGAGAGAAGTTGTCAATATCGTTGTATACACTTTCAACAAAGTACACATAAAAGGTGATATCGGTAAGACTCCTTATGAATTGTGGTTTGGTTATACTCCTACTGTCAGATATTTTAAAAAATTTGGAAGTAAATGCTATATGAGAAGAGATGATGCATTCGGAAAATTTGATCCTAGAAGTGATGAAGGAATATTTTTGGGTTATTCTACTAAGAGCAAAGCATATAGATGTTATAAAAAAAGATTTAATAGGATAATGGAGAGCATAAATGTTAAGATGGATGAGCAAGGCAATAATCAGATCAGATCATATGACTACGGACCAAAATATAAATCTGTCAGACGAGAACCGGTAGTGCAAGAATCTGTTCAAAACATTGAACCAATGACTCCAGCAACATCAGAAAATTCAACAGTGATTGTTGATTGTTGGCAATATGTTGGATTTGGTTAAGTTTTGTCATGTATGTCAACATTGTATCTCAGTTGGATATGGTTCTACTATCCCGGTTGGACCTATCCCGATTAGACTTGGTGTTTATCTTGGTTTTGGCTGTGATTCTGATCAAATCCCTGGTTTTAGTTTTTGGATGCTTATTCAGGATGGTTTTATGCTTGCCATATTCTATTGGTTCATGATTTGATGCTCCGGTAGCTATCACTTATGTTCCTAGTTGGTATTTCCCAGTACCGGTTAGCTTTACCGGTTAACGATATTTGATGATTTGGTTAGATGATTTTGGTCCAACTTATAGAAACGGTTTCAAGTGTGTCGAAGGTGCTTCTTGATTTGGGAATTTGTTTTAGGTCCATGCTATATAATGTAAATCATAATCTTGGTCTGGTGATATCGTGTGATGTAATTTTTGTAATTATGGGTTTAGGGTATAGCCGACCTTATCAGTAAGCTTGATGATCTGTATTTATAGGTGACTTATTCATGTAATTGGATATGGTTTTTGGGATCGATGGTATGGTATGGGATCAATGGTTGTGTTTGCATTATTAGAGTAAGGTTTATGTGCAAACATTGTTATATCATTTAGTGAAAGGTTTTGGTGTTGCAGGGTAGACATTTATGCTTAACCGGAACTATATCAAGATTTAGGAGATGTTACTTTCACAGTTCATTCTTTCCGCATTGTAGTCTGATACTTGTGTAAGTCATTGAGACTTCTCTTTTGTGATGAGCAATGAGCTCCAGGATGTTGGCCTGATTGCAAGTGCAATTCCCATTGTAATTATTTCACATACTGCTACAAAAGTATTATCAAATTGTGGTTAGGGTTTCCCACCATGGTTTTTCCCTTTACCGGGTTTTCCACATCAAAATATTGTTGTTATGTGTATTGTGCTTTCATTTTTTATCTTTCATTGTGTTGGTTTTCTTATGCTTCGATATAAAGGTTATAATCTACAATAGTTCTGATTAGAAAACCAATTCACCCCCCCCCCTCTCAGTTTTCTCTCAGTATTAGATCTCCCTAACAAAGAGGCAATTTGTCTCTGACAACATATCAGAACTACAAAAACTATTGTTAGGAGCAGAGGAATTAAAAGCGGATGTGCAGGAGCAGTTGGAGTTATTGGATCAATATGTAGCCTTTGATCAGAATGTAGTTAATTTCCCAGATCTGGATGAGATGGGGGATATTGGTTTAGGGACCCAGGGCCTCTTTAAATAATTCACAGCTTTGGAAGAGGTTGTTGGAGAGGAAGATCTAGAAGGAGATCAACCTTTAGATGGTGATGAAGGGACCATAGGAGGAAGTAATTTGGGGTTAGGTAATTGTTTAGGAGGTAAGACTAAACCAAATTGTGGTTCATCCTTGAAGAAGAGAGGAAGGAAATCTATAATTGAACTTAGAAATATGGATGGAGAAGCAGTAGGATAGGCCAAATTAACCTCTATTCTAAATGCAGGGAAGGGGAAGTACCTTCCCAGTCAACCATGAAGATCATTATGTGGAATGTTAGGGGTTTGAATGGCCCTAACAAGCAATGCATTCTAAAGCATTGCATCCTTACCTCAAAAGTAGTTTTAACTAGAGTGGGAAGCGATTCCTGTAGAGGGAGCCTCTGGGGGTCTGGGTATCATCTAGGATCCAAGAAGGATTTCAATTTTACATCGCATGCAATAAGTTTTGGATGTTCTTCCTTGTCAATCATCTTAGGTGTAATTTTAACTTCACCCTCTTCAATATTTATGGACCTATACCTACACATGAGAAGATAATAGTATGGAATGAAATAGGTCAACTATTAGCATCACATCCAGAGTGAAATTGTATTTTAGGGGGAGACTTCAATTCCATAGCTGACCTTTTAGAAAAATCGAGGAGACTAAGAAGAGAACCCTAAGCTCTGATAGATTTCCAAAATTGGATCAATTATCACAATATGATAGACATCAATACTGATAATGGCTCCTTCACCTGGAACAATAGACAGAAGGGGTTCAGTAATATTGTAGAGAGTTTAGAAAGGCTCCTCTTCAAAGGTAATATCTTGGAATTTCATTATCTTCTTAAGGCTTCCATCCTCCCCATTTCAGGCTCAGATCATTTTCTGGTGTAATTAACCATTGAGGAGAACTTAAAACCTAAGAGATACCCTTTCAAATTCAAAAATATGTGGATGAAAAATGAAACTTCTTTGGAGAATGTAGAAAAATGGTGGAAAGAGGTGGATGTTTTGGGATCAAAACTCTATTTTTTTGTAACCAAAATTAAATACATTAAGAGGAAACTTCTTCATTGGAACAAGGACAGGTTTGGCGATATCTTTTCCTCTAAGAAGGATATAGAATCTGCCTTGGCCCTTCTGAATGATAAAATCATTAGAGAAGGAATGAATCAAGATAGCTTCTTAAAATAAAAGGAGTTACTCCGAAAATATGAAGATATATTGACTAAGGAAGAAATCTTTTGGAGGCAGAAATCCAGAGCAACTTGGATTTTTGAAGGAGATCAAAATACAAAAAAATTTCATGCTTCTGCAAAGTTCAGAAATAGGATTAACAAAATCACCCATATTAGGGACGAATTCGGGGTTATCTTAGATGAGCCAAGGGATATTGTAGGAGAAGCGATATCCTTCTTTCAAAGTTTACTTAGTAAAGAGATGTTCTCTAATCTGATAACTCAGTCCAGCCTGCTTAATAACATCCCCAAAATTATTAATGATAACCAAAACAACCTTCTAAACCGGAAATTCACCAAACAGAAAATAGAAGAGGCCTTATTTTAGCTCCATCTGGATAAGGCCCTTGGCCAAGATGGATTTCCTGCACACTTCTTTCAAGCTTGTTAGCACTTCATAGGTGATGAGTTGGTAGATGCCCTAGAGTGGGCAAGATGCTCAGGAAGATTCCTTAAAGAAATAAATAACACCTTAGTTATTATTCCCAAAAAGGAGAATGTGGACATTATGAGTGATCTTAGACCCATATCACTCTGCAACACTATTTATAAGGTTTTCTCAAAGGCGTTGGCCAACCAACTTAAACCTTTGCTTTCAATTATCATATCAGAGGAGCAAACTAGTTTTGTTCCAGGTAGATCCATTTTTTATGGAGGCATCATTGCTCGGGAGGCTATCCATTCCATCCAACACAACCATCGAGCCTTTATGCTCATGAAATTAGATATTAGGAAAGCATATGCCATGGTAAACTGGAGATTCCTATGTGAATGCTTAGAGGCTTTTGGTTTTAGTAGAGCTTAGATCAATTTAATTTTTGAGTGTATCTCAAGTCCCAAGGTCTCGGTTTTAGTTGATGGATCTCCAGAAGGTTTCTTTGAAATTTTATGGGGTATAAGATAAGGGGATCCACTATCTCCCTTCCTCTTTATCATCATGGTGGATTCCTTAGGAAGAAATATTCAAAAAGCTCAGGAGTTGGGTAACATCTCGGGGATAAAAGTCACCAGCAATCTCCCCGTTGTTACCCATCAACAATTCATTGATGATACCCTACTATTTGGGGAAAGCAGTTTGGTAGAAGTCAGGAACTGCAAGCTCATTCTAGATTGGTTCTCTAGAGCATTTGGGCAAGTGGTCAATAAGGAGAATCCAAATTTTCTCTTTTTTAACACAAATCCTATAACAGAGAAAGCCATTACCAAAGTGTTAGGTTTTCAGCTAGGGTCTTTACCTTACAAATATTTAGGTCTCCCAGTGGATAAGGGGCAGAGATCTTCCAACCTTTGGGGACACATCTTATCCAAGCTAGATCAAAAACTCCAAAATTGGAAAGGTAAATGGTTGTCAGCGGCAGGTAAAGTTATCATGTTACGATTTGTTCTCTCAGCCCTTCCCCAATATTAGATGACTTGTTTTCCTTTACCGACGGGTGTTGAAAAAAAGCTAGATAAAAAACCCAGAACCTTTTTTTGGTAGGGGTTGGTAGATAAGAAGAAATTCATGTTAATAGCATAGGATAAGTTATGTCGATCTAAGGAGAAAGGGGGATTAGGGCTCAGAAATCAAGCTTTCCAAAATAAGGCTTTAGGGGCCATATTAATTTGGAAAATGTATAAGGAACCCCATAGGAGATGGGTGATAATTATGTCAAGCAATTATCTAGACTCTAAGGACCCTACTAGCATTTTTAGAACTCTAAACCTTCCTAAAGGCTTGAGAATTTGGAATTTCCTAGTCAATTGCAGGGATGTTTTTACCCCAGATGTTTCATGGAATGTTGGCAAAGGTGATCGGGCCTTATTTTGGGAAGATTTGTAGGGTGGTTATCCACCAATACATAAGGTTTTGAATGATTAGAGTTTAAAAGATACATTGGAAACAAAGGTTGGTAGATTTGTGGTTGACTACATTGTCAGTCATCCGGAGGATCCAACGTTATGTTGGAGGTGGAAATGTTTAATTGATTTGGGATTACAAAGAGAGGAAAATAAGAAACTTAAGGATGTTTTAGACCAAAGAAAGACCACGCTTATTAAAAAAGATGATTCCCTCATTTGATCCAAGTCCCCTTCTAGAGAATACAAGGTCAAGGATTGGTATAATTTCCTTCGCAATAGACTCTACCCTAAAAAAACAAAGCTACTTGTTTTCTTATGCTGGGATAAACTATGCCTTCTGAAAGCAGGTCTTTTCTTATGGGAAAC
Source organism: Cryptomeria japonica (assembly GCF_030272615.1). Taxonomy (NCBI): domain Eukaryota; kingdom Viridiplantae; phylum Streptophyta; class Pinopsida; order Cupressales; family Cupressaceae; genus Cryptomeria; species Cryptomeria japonica. The sequence continues at coordinate 152,126,301 of NC_081405.1, read as the reverse complement.
AATGCAGAAGAGAACTTTGACTACAGATTGGCTTAAGAAGTTAGGCTATGTTGGTCCTAGCAAGTGTCCCCTATGCCTCAATGTAGAAGAACCGGTTGATCACCTGTTACTCAGTTTCAATTTCACTAATGTATATTGGATGAGGTTGATCAACAAACTAAATTGGCCCACAGCGCTTCCCAACAATCTGATAGAACTCTTGTTACGATGGCCAACCTACCTTAGATCGAGTCTTTATGGTTTACTATGGATTATTTCTTCATCGATTCTCTTATGGAAAATATGAAAGGAGAGGAATAGGATAATCTCTAAAGATATGTCTTTGCCACCCGAACAACTTTGGAACAAAGTTGAGGCTTCTATAATTGAAGTCGCTAATTGTAAATTAAATAGTGGGAACTTCAATAACTCTCCTTTTACTCCAAGGGATGAGAAAATTAGGAAAAATTGGCTAGGTCTCATCATCCCTCCCTTTTATGGTTTTGGTGGGAACAAAACTACAAATCTTAGGAAAATTTGCAAGTGGTCTCCTTCGGTAAAAGGGTGGTTTAAACTCAACTTTGATGGGGCCTTTAGAGGCAACCCAGGTATTGCAGGGATAGGGGGTATGATTCATTTATGGGATGGATCGATTGTAGCAAGATTTTCTAAACCTATAGGGATCTCCACGAATAATGAGGCAGAATTAGAGTCACTTACCGAAGGTCTTTTTCTCTATAAAGACTTAGGTATCAAGAGGTTGGAAATTGAAGGGGACTTGCACTAAAAATCAATGCTCTAATATCAGGTAAGACACTAAATTGGAGATTGAACAACCTGGTTTTAAGAACCTCAGAGCTTTTAAAATGATTTAAGTATTCCACAATTAACCACATCTATAGGGAAGGCAATCTGACAACAGATTCTTTGGCTAATCAAAGAGTTGACGATATTTGGGAGGAAAGAGTAGGTATTGGTTAATCTGCCTATTAGTTTGTAGGGATCTTCTTTAGTGGTTCAAGCATAGTGTCCTTGAGGTCAATTTATCCATGTGTGTAGCATTGTTAGATTTATTTTTCTCACCCTTCTCTTTCAGCGGTCTTTCAGTTAATGGATTCTCATATGTATATGTATATTCTTATTTATACATGTATAGATATTAGTCCATAGTTATAGCTTTCCCTTCCCTCAATCTTTAGCTTGTTGCTTCTTATTTTGTATTTCTCAAGATATTATATATATATATATACAATTTTCTATCTTTTTTATTAGGCCTTACCTATATTCTGGTTCCACCATTAAATTTTATCTTGAGGTAGTACATAAGCAAATATTTATGCTTGCCTTCTTTGTGTATATCTGTAGATATATATACATATACATATACATATATATACACACATATATATACACATATATACACACATATATATACATATATGTGTGTGTGTGTACATATATATACATATATATATGCACACACACACACACACACACACACACACACACACACACATGTATGTGTATGTGTGTGTGTATGTATATGTATATATATTGATTCATATAATATATATATATATATATATATATTGTAAACACCTCAAACTTGCACAACTAATTAAATGAATTTTATTCATTTAATCATCATTTATTCACCTATTAATTAGACTAAGGTTTAATTAATATCCCTATTCTTTCAATCAGCCTATTAATCAAATTAAAGATTTAATTAAAATCCTTTTCTTCTAGCCTAACCTATTAATTAAACTAAGGTTTGATTAAGTAATCTTATATATTTAATTAAAACTCCCTTTTTCCCTTTTAATTGAATTTATGTTTGATTAAAAAAATCCTTTCGCATTTAAATAGATCATTATTTATTTGTGAATAGTCCCCCCACTTGCAAAATCCTACAAATGCAAATTGCACCCCCTTTTGGCTAAAATAAATCATTTATTTTATCTAAAAATGTCTATTTCCCTCCACTTGCATTCTCCTACATTTTCCATTAGCATGCTAATATTGTTCTAGAACCCCTCTAATTCCTCATTAATTAGCCTAATTCTTCTAAACATGTCACATCCCTAAATTTGGGGGAGTCAAATCTCCAATTTGGGGAAAGTCTTCAAAATGTGTTGAAGACTTTTCCTTCTTCCACAAGTTAACTTGTTGAGTCTTCCAAACTTGTAAGGCTCCCAACAAGTTAACCTCCAAAGTCTTCAAAGGCATTTAATTCCTCTTGCAAGACATCACCCTAGCCCATGATGGTTGTCTCTTTGGCTATCCTTCAACTTTTCACAAGAGTTTGCCTATTAGACAATAGCATGCTCCCTTGGATAATAGAATTATCCAATGATTTCATCCCTTGAGGTTATCCCTAATGCTTACTTAGCATCCTCTCAAGCCATCTCAAGGTGACATCTGTCAACTTGGGATTGGATTTAATTCCCCTCATGGATTCATAACTTTCCATCCTAGCCCTTGTTGAGATTGCTCAATCTTGGCCATCCATTTCTCTATTTTCTCTATAAATAGAGCCCCTTTCTTCACTCTTAGGATCCATCATCTTGTGCATCAAACTTATATTCATTCTTCAGGTTATCAAGGAGCTCAATTTGTCATCTTCAAGCACTTAGATCATCTTAGTTGCATGCTAGTTTAGCTTTCATCATGTTGATAGTATCATGCTAATCCCACTTCCATGCTAGCATAATTCATAGCCATTTTATATCAATTTCATAAGAAATCTCCATGTTAGTTTAATTTGCACACCTAAGATTTCAATTTGGAATCAATCTTAGTCTCATATCTTGCATTCCATCTTGCATTGCATCCTTTCATATCATTTGATCATCTAGCTAGGATCTTAGTTGCATTCATTTTGATCTTGGCATATCCTTCAATCTCATTCTAGGTTGACATTTAAGATATCAAGTGCTTTTCCAAGTGAGAGTCATCTTGAATCTTGAAGATCCTTGGAGATAGAGGAACATGAGACGTGCTTGGGGTTCTTGATTTTGAAGCTAACTTAGTTTAGTTTCTATTTTGATTTCTAACTCTAATATAATGTTTCGTGTGTGTTTTTTATGTTGTTTGATTCTCTTTTGTAGATTCCACACTTCCCTGCACATACTTTTGGCGCCCACCATGGGGCTTGGCCCCTAAATTTATCAAATTTCTAACATTTTGCGTAGGTCCGACCAAGAAACCTTACAGAATCTTCTAGCGCATACGTTGTACGATGCAGCCCATTTGGTCTCTGTTATAGTGCATTTGGTCTTTGTTATAGCGCATACACCCACTGTTACAGCGCATTTGAAGTATGGAGCAGCACATACATTCTTTGTAATAGCGCATTTGCATCAGTAGGGTTATGATTTCTATCTTCTTTCTATTTTCTGGTTTTGGATAGTTTAGCGCATTTACTGCATCTTGTAGTGCATTTGTAGTACGTTGTAGCGTATTTACTCTTTGTAGTGGTGCATTTGCACTATGTAATAGCACATTTGTCACAAAGGTAAAATTTTGTAATCTTGTTTGGCGAATTAGGCTTGTCTAGCCCACCAAGTGATTGGGATTTTCACTAACTTATTTTTTTGCAGGTTTCTAATAGTTTCTTGCAGACTGGAGGAGTTAAGTTAGGATTTTTTTATTTTCTTTGCTAGCTTTTTCAAAGTTAGTTAAAAAGAATTCACATTTCCTTCGGTAAAAATAACTTCATATTTTTCAATTTGGTGCTTTAAAAGGAATCACGTTTATTTTTGGGCTCTAAAATGAACATCACTTGCAAAGGTAAAAGGAATCACAAATCAAACTTTGTTTTCTTGCAAGTTAGGAGCAAAAACACTTCAAATTTGGGCTTAAAAATAACAACTTTCATTTCTTGCAAAGGTAAAATTCACAATCAATCTTTATTTGCAAGTTAAAAAGAAAAATCAATTTGTCCCTTTTTGCAGAATCGATTTACTTTATAGCAACGTGCTTTCATTTTATTGATCAAGATTTCACTTTCCTAGTTAGAAAACAATTTCTATGTGGGACTAAAATAAACACCATGTTTGATTGGAGCAACATCTCCAATTATGACTTAGATAATCATTGCTTTGAAAGGGTAAAAGGAACTTTGTGTGCTTTATCTTGAGTGGTAGGTATATGCTCTCCCCTTAATTGGGTGACCAAAAATCCAAACCCGCTCTTTTCATGATTTATTCTTTCAAGCAATTAAAACCTTTAGAGGGCATACCTTCCCGAATGCCTTGAGGGGGCTAGTGAGAAGGGTACGACCCAGGTGGGAAACAGCTAAAGCCAAGTTTACCAACCCACTATAATCAAATGTGGAGGCTGATGAAAATCCCCTCCAATAGAAGTGTGTATTTGATAGCCTTCCCCTAGTATCCTTGAGATGTGAAAAGCCTTTGTTCTAAAGGTTGGGAAGCCTCTTAACTAAGTTTATCATTTGCCAAACTGAAAAAAACCTTTACTACAAACCATAGAAGTAAAAACTTTGAGCTGGGTCAATTGCCATACATTGGCAATATCATAGTGCAAGGGTGGGGAAGAATCTGCCCCCAAGATCACTCACCATACATCTCCCAAGATAACTACCTAGTTGAGGAGCAATCCACTTTGGGTTAATTTTTGGAAAAAAGGCAAAAAAATGAGCGCCCCTTAGGGGGTGACACAGTTGTTTGAGCTGAAGGAGTATCTAGTTGTGGGCTATGATATTGTTGATGACCCTTGAATAAAGAGTCTACTTGGTGTGTCTTGTTTGTATCCAAACCAGTGAAAACATTGGAAATTTGAACACATCCTCAAAGAACATACACTAAATGTTTAGCATTAAGATGACCATTGTCTTCATGTGTGCTATGTATTCTTGTCACAAATGATCAAACATCTTGCAAAGTATCAATCAACAAATAAAAAAAAATCAGTTCAAACAAAGGAATCATAGAGTGGAGAAGTTTACAAATCCAACAAAGCACCTTTTGAGGTGGTTATTAAATTTTCAACTATCTTTAGGCAAGACTTTCATCCAACAAGATTAGGGGAGTATCAAACCAAGTGATCAAGAGTTTATCAGCCAACTATCTCAACGACAACAATACCTAGCTATGTATTCAAGTTAGTCAAATAGTGTTTCTATATCAAGAGACTTTATCCATATCATTTGATGTGCTTTGTCATAGGGGCCTATCAAACAAACCCTCTATTCGACTTAGTAATCTTGAGTATCCGAAACGAAGTATCCATCAAGTCGACAATATCAACCTATCCAAATTGAAACTTTGATCACTCATGTGACCATCCCTTATCGCTTGAAAAAGAAGAAGCTTATTCAAAGGAAATGAGTCCTAGCCTAAATCAAGATCAATAAATCATGGCTCTCCAATCCAATCTGATTTTTTATCAAGATCCCACCTATCAAGAATCTTATGATGATCCCCTAAGATTTTGGTATTACATCCACAATGATCCCCTTTTATCTCAAGAGTAGAGTCCCATTCAACATCCACCTCCTAAGCAAGAGCATGATATCCCTTCCATCTCCTTCACTAATCTAATTCAAAATCAAGAGAAAAGCACAAACTCAAATGATCCAAATCCAAGTCAAGATCAAGATCAAGGAATCCTTTCATCCTCCAAATCCATTTTAGGTCCTTTCATTCCAAAGTGAAACTCTTCATCCTCCAAATCCATTTTAGGTCCTTTCATTCCAAATTCAAAACTCTCCATCCCTTCCATCCATCTTGGGTCCTTACCTCCCCCCATCCACCAATCCATCACCTCAAATGATCCATAAGAAAGATCAACAAAGGCACACATATTTGAACTTATTTCAACCATCTATCTAAACATCTTTCCAAAAATATTATTCCATCATTTCCTTTATCTATTTTGGGTCCTTATGTCTTAAAATTCAATTTTCCTCCATCTCTTCATCACTTCTCGAGTTGTGTACCAACACTCATCTTGAATACATTTCCATCTATCCTCGCACAAATCTTCAAACATTCTATCTATTATCCAACACCACTTTTCTATCCTTACATCCCTTTCATTCAATCCTTTGCATAAATTCATCATCTGTGAAATAGGCATTTGTGTCATTTTGTCACATGCTTGCCCATGCTTGAATCTCATGTTTAGTCCTTTTCCTAGATATCTATTCATGAAACGCTTTAGAATCTAAGGTTGTTCCTCTTTAAGATTTTCTTTTGGTTGGGATACACACTCAATCTAGAAAAAAACCACTTATCGTATCTTGGTACCAACATCTTTTGATTACTATATCTCATACACTTAATTAATTGCTCCAAATCATTGTGATCTCTTAGTTGAAGATGCGGCTAGTGAAAAATATAAAATCCTACTTCAGCACCACTGTAATTATCAGACCCATGTAAGTTTCATCACTTACAAGCCAATGCAAGAAAAATAAAGAGAAAAAAGAAATATCAAAAGATCAAAAGCATGAGCAAGAAAATAAATATCAAAAAAAGAAAAATGCAATGAAATGCAATATCAAAATGGTTGGCTATGGGAACATGCGAGTGACTCCATCGGGGCTATGGACGCATGGCTAGCAATGGAGCAATATTTGTGATATTATAGCGATAACCTCGTCGGAGCTATGGATTCTTGTTGGCAGCGAGGCTCTATCAAGGATGCTTTTGAAGTCAGGGTAACTCATGTAGCTAGCCACGTTTGATTCTGAAGAGTACAATGATCATATGAACCGGAATAAACCCACTTGCACACACCTGGGTAATCAAAAACTAAATACCTTAATCTAGTTTGGGATTCTTCTTCCCTTTTGAATATGCTAACTAGTCGCTAGACATGTTCGGTTGAATTTTTCAGAGGTTCTAAGTGTGGGTTGGGTCTCTATCTTTGAAAAGTTTAGGAACACTTATTCGGGTGGTGCTAGATGTTGTGACAATCTTACATATTTCCTTTTTGCAAATAGAGACCTGTATGCTTGGGGGCAAAGTTCATCCATTCTATTCTTCATACCATATCTCCCATTATCCTTCCTCTAATAGCCATTACCTTATTTAAATTCATCGCTATCTATGATCTTGCTTCACTTTATCCATACCATCTATCCTACCTATTCATTGCTTCCATCATCCAGCACTATCTATGATCTTGCTTCACTTTATCCATACCATCTATCCTACCTATTCATTGCTTCCATCATCCAGCGCTATCTATGATCTTGCTACACCTCATCCATACCCTCTAGTCCATATTCCTTATCTTATCTATGCATTGCGTCTTCCATCCATTATTCTCTTTGATCTTGTTTCTCCTATCCATATCCTATCTCCATCCATATCCCCTTTTCCATCCTTGATCTTGATCAAAACTAAGGACAAAAACATGATTTCAAAAATATTTTGACATGTCCCTTCATGTTCCATAATAATATGCATCCATCTTTCACCCATTAATCCATGCATAATATTACTTGACTTGCTAGACATTGGGGAAAAACAAATACATCTTGCTTCTAATCCAAAAAATTCTAAAAATATCACAAAATCTCCAAAAAAGTAAAAATCGACAAAATTGACAAAATCAAATAAAAATTGAAAATCAAAGCATGACAACATGGACCATCCATCAAATCAGATCAACAACAAACAAACTCTCCAAAGTCTACAATCAAACTGATCACATGTCTTGTTAATCAATCCATCTATCAACATCAACATGTCTTATACAGGGAAAGGTACACTCAAAACCAGACAAATCATTCTTATACGGGGTACTCACTCTTTGAAACTAAACATTCCTATCAATCATCGAGTAATCAAAACAATGGCATAGATCAGTATGACTATTGGATTTTGTCCTAGTTAACCTTATCTTTATCAATTGATGGCAGTACATATTTCATCTTTCAAAAAATCATAAAAATAAAAATGTGCAATAAAAACAAGTGGCAAAAACTTGGCAACAAGCGCTATATGATGGAGTGGTTCCTCCATCTATTTGTACATATCATATCCACCCATATGAGCCATCACCAGAAATTCACAATTTCACTAATGCTTATCAATCTTGGACATACTTAGCGTAGTCACTTTCCTTGATTATCTGAATAGTTATGGTGTTCAATGTACATATTTCATATCGTAAGTAGTATCTATAGTGGGGAAAAATTCCTAACCTCATTGGGGGCAGATCACCTTTGGGTTTCAAAAAACAATCGATCAAAACAAACACATCGAGATGAAAACAAGATCATGATAATCTATGGTAAAATAAAGAAACGTGAACTGATAAAAAATAAACAACGAGGCATTTGCAAGATGTTTTATCTGACAAAAATACATAGGATGGCATGCATGTTTATCTATGGTTGTTTTTTTATTTTTGCTTATCATGTCTCCCAAGCGACTCAAGGATGCCTTGAAATGAGAGAAGCAAGGAAGGAGTATGATATTTTCTTTGTTTATTGGTTGTGAGTGAAGCCTTTTTACTATGCAAATTTATTCTACAACGTGATCTGGTGGCATATCATTGAGGATATTTCCAATTTGTATAGGACAAAGGTTAACTCTTGTCTGTTTACACAAGCCACACTCAGGTCATCGTGGTTCAATTATACCTCAATGCTTGTGCTATCTTGCAATATTAAAATCCATGTAAGTTATTCAATCAAGCCTAACTCCCATCAGGGATTCAATCCAACCTAAGGACTAATTGTTCTTTCTCTTCTCGAAGGATTGTACCCGTCCCATCCTTTGTTTTATACTCCCTCACAATAAACAAGTACAAGGGCCCTAGTACGTCTTGTTGTTGGTGCTACTATCTATGCTTCTGGATCTCTAAATGTAGAAGAAAGATCTAGGTATGGATCTCATAAATTGGAACTTGAATAAAAGGAATAGAAACGGAAAGAAGACAGACTCGGTCACTCAGGTCATCATGATTCAATTATACCATGATGCTTGTATCAAATTTCAACATATCAAAGGCTCAATGATGATAAAAAGGAAGCATATCTAATTTGATCGAAAAGGTGACAATATCAAGAACGAGAGTGCATTTCATATCAGGTTTCATATCATTGTTAAGTGCTTAGGTGCATTTTTTATATCATTCCTAAAATCTACATTTAGTTGCATTGTCATATCATGGCATTTAGTTGCATATCGTCATCATCGTCTAGTCACATTCATCATTGCATCCATCACATGCATATCTATCCCATCATCATGGAATCTTTCTTCACTTTCATATCTTCATCATTCATCCAAATCTCATGTATCATGTCTTATACATGATGTATATTTCCTGAAACTAGATGTTTTGATCAGGTCTTATACGGGATATATCATTCTTGAAACCAAACATTTTGATCATCTTTATCTTATATAGGAGGTGTCATTCCTAAAACTAGAGTTGATCTCAATCTTATCAATTCTATCGATCCATTTCATCTTATCCATTCTATCATGTCTTATACATGATGTATCTTTCCTGAAACCAGATGTTTTGACCAGGTCTTATACAGGATATATCATTCCTGAAACTAAACATTTTGATCATCTTTATCTTATACAGGAGGTGTCATTCCTAAAACCAGACTTGATCTCAATCTTATCAATTCTATAAATCCATTTCATCTGATCCATTCTATTATGTCTTACACAGGATGTATCTTTCCTGAAACCAAACATTTTGGTCAGGTCTTATACAAGATATATCATTCCTGAAACTAGACGTTTTGATCTTCTTTGTCTTATATAGGAGGTGTCATTCCTAAAACCAGACTTGATCTCATTCTTATCAATCTGATCAATCTTATCAAAGCCATGCATGTCATCAACTATCCACTCTTCTATCTTTCAAATAGCATTCTTCTTCTTTCGAGAGATCATTCATGCCTTTAGTGCATGAACGATCTCCCGAGGGGGCATTATAATATAGAATCTCCATATCAATTTCATATCAGTCTCATATTGACACCAGCTTCATATCGACTTTTCATATCAAATCAATTCTTCATATCGGGGGCATCATATCGACAATTTTGACAACAACACCATATCAAGAATTTTGGCGACATATCAAACATTTTTCTTTGAATCAACTTGTGAGCACACGTCGCTTCAAAGAGGGGCAAAATGTAGACACCTAAAACTTGCACAAATAATTAAATCAATTTTATTCATTTAATCATCATTTATTCACCTATTAATTAGAGTAAGGTTTAATTAATATTCTTATTCTTCCAATCAACCTATTAATCAAATTAAAGACTTAATTAAAATCCTTTTCTTCTAGCCTAACCTATTAATTAAACTAAGGTTTGATTAAGTACCCTTTGTGTGGGGGAAAAAGCAAGACTAGGTTATCATGCCCTAATCCTACCTCTTGTCACACACTATGGAATACAAAAGAGCCTAGAGGTATCGCACAATTGGCTACTTCTTTTTGTGAAAGAGAGAGCCACGGGCTACCTATTAGGGTTTCTATTCCTTTGTTGTAATTGAAAGGTAAGATTATGCAAGTCCAATTCCTAACCCTAAAATGTAAGTATGAACTAACAACAAGATTGCAGAATTGAACTTAGACAATGGAAAGCTGTAAACACAAGGATAAAACAAGAATGCAAATGCGTACCCGGAGTCAAAATCGGGCTGAAAATGTTCGGGACGAGGGCGCGAGCGCCACTGTCCTGATTCTGCACCTGAAACTGCATCGAAAACTTCTATTTTGCACTCTGGAACACTGTCGGAAATTGTCGAAAGTGTTGTCTGTCTGGAGGACCAGGGCGCCCAGCACCTCTGTCCTGGCAGCACCAAGGCGCCCAGCACCCCTGTCCCAGTCTTTTGCTCTGCAATTTGATGCAAAGTGTTGTCTCGACCTATTCTCTCTGGATCTGTATCCTGCGGCGTCGTCCAAGTCCCGAAACCTGCACTTATATCTGAAAAAGGGTGTATGGGCGGCTATATAGGGTTTTGCCTTAGTCAAAGCCCCGCTTCGGTGATTTCCACCTCCACGAATAGCCAAGTTGTTTTGTAAAATGTATTGTGTGTGCAGACCTAGTGTGTGTGCAAGGTCCTAAAATGCAAGAAAGCAAACTAGAGCAACCTAGAAAGTAAACCCTAATTGCTTGTAAATGATAATGTAAATGCTCTAAATCAAGATGCAAAGTGATCTAAAGCATGAATAAATGAGATATTGAAGCTTTATGCAAAGACATGAAAACAACATGAAATCATACCCAACCCTCAAGGGAGAGGTACAAGCCAATCTTCAGTCGGTAATCTCCTATTGTTCTTCAATGTCTTCTAAGCCCTAAATGGATGAATGGAATTGATAAATGCTTGATAGAGGGATGTTGTAAGATGTTGAAGTCTTCAAAGATCTTCTCTTTCGCTGCATATGAGGTTCCTTGAAACAAAAATCCGATCCTTTCAAATGAAGAAAGAGAGCTCTTATGTATGAAACCCTAGGTCGCAATTTCATCTTTTGGCCGACCTAGAGATCGAATATCCCGCCAATTTCTTGGGGTTAAGCTTTATTTTATGATTGGATCGCGCTCCTAAAATTTCGAGAAAAATGTCTGGGACCGTGTGCACTCCGGGCGCCACGGTCCCGACAACTTTTCACCAAATTTTCAGGGCCGTCAGATATGATGTTTTTAGAGAGAATCCCGAAGTTACAGGTGATTTCGAGATGTTTTGACCCCCGAAATCAAGCCCCCAAGTTCGAAATAGGACTTAATTAGGGTTTTCGATTAGATGATGCGTTGGAGGAATAAAATGAAAGGGGCATGCTTTAATGAAAGGGCCCGACTTTGTGATGTGGAAGATGATGAAATAGAACCTTTAGACCTAATTAATTTGATTAATTAAGTGCTAAAGGGGAAATGAAATGCAAAATGCAACTGCGCCAAGGTGGGTGCTAAACTAGGTGTTAAATTGTACCGCTTTAGCAAGTGCGTACAATTTATGACATTGCACCCTTTAGCCATTTAATTGAATAAATCTTATTTATTCAATTAAAACTCCCTTTTTCCCTTTTAATGGAATTTACATTTGATTAAAAAAATCCCTTTGCAATTAAATAGATCATTATTTATTTGTGAATAGTCCCCCCACTTGCAAAATCCTACAAATGCAAATTGCACCCCCTTTTGGCTAAAATAAATCTTTTATTTTATCTAAAAATGCCTATTTCCCTCCACTTGAATTCTCCTACATTTTCCATTAGCATGCTAATATTCTTCTAGAACCCCTCTAATTCCTCATTAATTAGCCTAATTCTTCTAATCATGTCACGTCCCTAAATTCGGGGGAGTCACTTCTCCAAATTTGGGGAAAGTCTTCAAAAATGTGTTGAAGACTTTACCTTCTTCAACAAGTTAACCTGTTGAGTCTTCCAAACTTGTAAGGCTCTTACAAAATCCTTGAAGGTTATCTACTTTCCAACAAGTTAACCTCCAAAGTCTTCAAAGGCATTTAATGCTTCTTACAAGAAATCACTCTAGCCCTCGATGGTTGTCCCTTTGGCCATCCTTCAACTTTGAACAAGAGTTTACCTCTTGGAAAATAGCATGCTCCCTTGGATAATAGCATTATCGAATGATGTCATCCCTTGAGGTTATCCATAATTCTTACTTAGCATCTAATGCTTACTTAGCATCTAATGCTTGCTTAGCATCCTCTCAAGCCATCTCAAGGTGACATTTGTCAACTTGGGATTGGATTGAATTCCCCTCATAGATTGATAACTTTCCATCCTATCCCTTGTTGAGATTGCTCAATATTGGCCATCCATTTCTCTAATTTCTCTATAAATAGAGCCCCTTTCTTCACTCTTAGGATCCATTATCTTGTGCATCAAACTTATAGTCATTTTGCAGGTTATCAAGGAGCTCAATTTGTCATCTTCAAGCACTTAGATCATCTTAGTTGCATGCTAGTTTATCTTTCATCATGTTGATAGTATCATGCTAATCCCATTTTCATGCTAGCTTAATTCATAGCTATTGTATATCAATTTCATAAGCAATCTTCATGTTAGTTTAATTAGCACACCTAAGCTTTCAATTTGGAATCAATATTAGTCTCATATCTTGCACTCCATCTTGCATTGCATCTTTTCATATCATTTGATCATCTAGCTAGGATCTTAGTTTCATTCATTTTGATCTTGGCATATCCTTCAATCTCGTTCTTTAGGTTGACTTCTAAAAGATCAAGTGCTCTTCCAAGTGAGAGCCACCTTGAATCTTTAAGATGTTAGGTCTTGGAGACAACTGAGAGGGGGGGAGTGAATCAGTTGTCAAATAAATTCAAACCAAAACAACTTAACCAACTTAATACTTAATACCGGTAAACCAGTTCAATATGCTAGTAGACAGTTTTAACAGTTAATTGCTATACTGGTAAGGATTAGTGCATGAAACATAAAGACAAAGTCATCCACAACACATAACACCAATATTTGTACATGGAAACCTTGGAAGGGGAAAAACCATGGTGGGAAACCTTACCCACAATCAGATGATACTACTGTAGATAGTAAGTGTATATAAATGGGGTCTGCACATACAGAAAGGCCAAGTGCCTAGAGCTCACTGCTCAATAACAAAATGGGAGTCACACTGACTACAGTTGGCTGGTTAAATCCAATACGAATGTACTACACAAAATAGCATCTTCATATGTTGGATTCAGTACCGATGTAGTTCTGATTGTCCTCACAAAAACCCTCCTTCAATCTTCAAATGATGTCTGTGTGTATAGCTCTTCTTATTCTTGCATATACCTTCACATAATCCTTTTTTGCATTCCACATTTGATCTTACAAATAAGATCTTACATTTATACCATAACCTAAGACCAATTTTAGTAGGTCAGCTCTACAAGATATTACAATAAAACATTTTATAAATAATACAATATCTGATGCAATAACTGATTGAACATGTCGGCTTAATGCATTTACAACAATAATTAATCATCTCCATTGCGTGTCGTGCTGATCTGTAAAAGATAAACCTGTCGGTGTAACCTGGACCTATTTGCTGGTAACAGCAAATATGCAAATGCTAATGTACCAATAAACAAAACTTCAAGACAAAGTGTCCACACGATGTCTTTGACATAACCAAGTGTTTTCCATATTGTTCCAAGTGTCGGTGATTATTGTATCTTGTTGGTGTACCAGATACCAGTGATTGTGCATGAGTCACTTGCTTGCCGGTGAATGTTGTTGATTCTCCAAAGTGCCCAAGTTGATAAGTGTTTAGTAGGTGTTGACATCAATGACAAAACCATATCAAAATACCAACAATCTCCCCCTTTGACATTGATGGCAACACAAGATGGAAAAACCATCAAAGTGCCAAAACAGAAATGCCAAATACCAAAAACCAACAATCTCCAGAAAGAGATCATAACCAGAAATCAAAATACAAATACAAAGAGTAATAATCTCTCCCAAACAACAATCTCTCCCCCTAGGAGCAACATGTGTTTTCCTTGTGTTTTTCCATACCAATTTCTCCCCCTTTGACATCAAATGCCAAAGTTACAACAAAACCAAGTTCATATACAAAATACCAATCAATTTAGTATACCAACTACTCCCCCTAAGAAGTAGCTTCCCATAAAAGCTGGAATAAAAGATTTCTCTATTAATTCAGCCGGTTGATGACAATCATCAACTTCCTAAGTCTCTACTGGTGGGGGTATGACCCCAAGCTGATCTCTGAGATATTCAAAAGTCTCCTTAGGCAGAGTTTTAGTAAAGATATATGTAATCTGCTCTTTAGTATTCACATAAACCAGTTTTATTTCCTTTGCTTCAACATTTTCCCTTAGAAAATTCAGTTTGATAGAAACATGTTTGGTTTTAGAATGTAATACCGGATTCTTAGATATATCAATTGCTACAGTGTTATCACAATAGATAGTAATAGGTTCCTTGCATTTTACCTTTATGTCTTTCAACTTTTGCTTAAGCCATAGTACTTGTGTACAGTTCGTTGCTACTGCAACATATTCTGATTTTGTTGTTGATAAAGATGTACAACTTTGTTTCTTACTCAACCAAGAAACTAGTCTGTTTCCAAGAAAGAATGCTCCGCCGGTGGTGCATGTTCTATCATCCACATCTCCTGCCCAATTTGCATCTGTGTATGCACATAATTCAAAGTTTTCATTTCTAGGATACCATAATCCAAGATTTATAGTGCCTTGTAAGTACCAAAAATCCCTCTTTACTGTTGATTCATGATTTTCTCTAGGATTACTTTGAAATCTTGAAACAACACATACTGCATTCATAATATCAGGTCTGGTTTGTGTCAAATACAATAAACCTCCTATCATAGATTTGTATCTAGTTGGATTAACAGGTGTAGATTCATCCCTTAGTGATAGTTTGTCATTTGTTGTCATAGGTGTGCTTACCGGTTTAGAGTTCTCCATCCCAAATTTCTTAAGTAACTCTTTTAAGTACTTGGATTGACTCAAGAATATACCTTTATCAGTCTGTGAAATCTGCAATCCTAAAAAAAATTTTATTTCTCCAATCATAGACATTTCAAATTCTTGCTGCATCTTAATAGAAAATTCTTTACATAATCCATCTTCTCCTCCAAAGATTATATCATCAATGAATACTTCTATAATAAAGATGTCATCATTAGTCACTTTATAGTATAAATTGTTGTCTGCATTTCCTTTAGTAAAACCAATCTTCAAAAGATACTTATCCAATCTTGCATACCAAGCTCTTGGAGCTTGTTTTAATCCATACAAAGCTTTTCTTAACCTACAAACCATATTATTGTCATTTGTCAAAGAAAATCCATTAGGTTGTTCAATGTACACTTCTTCTTCAAGATCTCCATTCAAAAATGCATATTTAATATCCATTTGGTATACTTTGTAGTTCTTGTGTGCTGCAAAAGCCAAAAATAATCTGACTGCCCCAATTCTAGCTACCGGTGCAAAGGTTTCATTGTAGTCAACTCCTTCCTTCTAAGAATATCCCTTACACACTAGTCTTAATTTATTTCTGACAACCTTACCATCTTCATTAAGTTTGTTTCTGAATACCCATTTGGTTCCAATTACATTTTTATCTTTAGGTCGGGGAACTAATGTCCAAGTGTTATTTTTTTCAATTCGTTCTAATTCTTCTTCCATAGCTTTAATCCAAAATTTATCTTCACATGCCACATTAACAGATGATGGTTCAATTTGAGAAATAAGACATACCTCTTCATTTTCCAATCTTCCTCTTGTCATAACTCATTTAAACTTGTTTCCAATTATCTAATCTTCGGAATGATTCAGTCTTACATATCGGGGTGTCTTTGTTTGTTGATGTTCCTCAGTTATTGTGGAATCCTCAGATGATACCGGGGTAACTGGATCTTCATTCTGTACTGGTGGATTCAATGTAGGTTCATTTGTCAAAAAATTTGTTGCCGGTTCAGAGTCTATATACCTTGAAGTTCCTTTGAATTGTTCATCAATTTTTACATTTGTACTTTCAACAATTTTCTACAATCTTTTGTTAAAACATCTATGTGTCTTGCTCTTAGATGAATAACCAAGAAATATTATTTCATCACTTCTAGGATCAAATTTGCCAATATACTCATCTCTTCTGATATAACATTTACTTCCAAAAATTCTGAAATATTTAAGAGTAGGAGTATTACCAAATCATAGTTCATGAGGGGTCTTACCAGTTTCACCTTTGATGTGAACTTTGTTGAATGTATAGACCGTTGTACTAACTGCCTCTCTCCAATATACGTGTGGTAGGTTTTCTTCTGATAACATACTTCTTGTTGCATCCAAGATAGTTTTGTTTTTCCTTTCAACAACTCCATTCTGTTGTGGTGTCCGAGGTGCTGATAGTTGTCTTCTGATTCCATTTACTTCATAGAATGTATTAAACTCCTTATGTAAATTCTCCTCCTTGATCTGATCTTAAACATTTGATTTTCTTACCAATTTCATTTTCAACCATTGCTTTGAATAGTTTGAACTTTCCCAGTGCTTCAAATTTTTCTCTTAGAAAATTAACCCAACACATTCTAGGTCATCAATGATTAGCATGAAATATCTATCACCTTGTAAGCTTTTAGTTCTAGCTGGACCACATAAATCAGTGTGAATCAAATCAAGAGCATTATTAGATTTTTCTAGAATACTTTTGAAACTAGCTCTAACTTGTTTTCCAAATTGACATTCCTTACATACTATATTGTGAGGTTTCACAATTTTAGGTAAATCTCTAACTACCTTAGTAGTACTGATTTTAACCATGCAATCAAATTTTACATGACAAAGTCTCTTATGCCATAACCAAATTTCATCAATATGTGCAATTAAGCATGTATTTTCATTGTTATTCAAATGAAGGATATTACCTCTAGTATGATTACCGGTTGTAATTTCCAAACGAGTTCTATTCATGATTTTGCATTTTCCATTTTTGAATTGTAACTGAAATCCTTTCTCAACTAATTGACCAACACTCAAAAGATTATACTTTAATCCTTCAACATAGTAGACATTGTCAGTGTTATGCTTACCATCAAGAGATATTGTACCCTTACCTTTGATTAAACAAGATTTGTCATCTCCAAATCTCACTAAGCCTCCATTGTATTCTTGAAAGTTCAAGAATTTACCTTTGTCTCATGTCATATGATGTGAGCATCCAGAATCAATGATCCATTCATCCTTTACTTCAATTTTAGCTGACAAGGCCTGTTCTACCAATTGAGCAGTAGGTGTCAGTTGATCTTCTGTTATAGCAACAAAAACTCATCCATTGTCTGTCGAATCCTCATCAGAATCATCATTCACACCTTCATCAGCAATGTAACAAGATTTGTCTTTATTCTTCTTAAATATGTATCTCTGATATTCAGGGTTAGGCTTGTATGTTCTTCTAGCTTCTTCTCTTAGTCTAGCATGTCTATCAGGGCATCTTGAATCCATATGACCAATCTTATTGCAGTTAAAACATTTAAACGGTGCTTTACCTTCATACTTACTTCCAACTGGACCTTTAGGTATTTTCCTTGCAAATAGTGCTTCAAGTTCTTCATTTTCTTTCTTGATTTCTTCAAGTTCTCTTGCATAAAAGACTTTCCAATCAGATTTGTCAAATGATGGAGCAGATGATGTTGATGCTTTAAAGGCCAAATTTGTCTTTATAGTCGCAACAGGACCAAATTCTTCAATTTCAAAAGCTGAAAGTTTCCCAATCAATGTATCCCTAGTTACTGATGTATTAGGCATTGTTCTTAACTCATTTATAGCAGTGACTTTCATTTTATATGCCGGTGGCAATCCTCTTAAAACTTTTGAAACAATTGCATCCTCGCTTAAGGTTCCTCCACAACATTTAATACCCAAAACAATCTCATTTACTCTTTCCATAAAAGCATAAATCCTTTCATCTTCTTCCATTTTTAGATGTTCATACCTGACCCAGAAGCTTTCAAGTTTTGTAATTTTGACTGTGGAATCTCCTTCATTCAGTGTTTCCAAATGATCCCAAATAGCTTTAGTAGTAGACCTATCTAATAGTCCCATGATTTGTTGATATGATAATGCACTCAAAAGTGCTTATCTTACTTTGCAATCATTTTCCTCATCTTTAGTCAAGTTGGGTGGAGTGGGCTAACTCTAAGTAGGAACAGTATAACCATTCTTTGTAACATCCCAGATGTCCTTTCCAATGCAATTTAGATGTGTCTCCATTCCTATCTTCCATATGCCATAGTTGGTTCCATCAAGTTTAGGACTGTCCTTTCTGAAATAGTTAGTAGACATTGGATCTCCTCAAGCTGTTAAACTTCTGCAAAAGCGGACTAGGCTCTGATACCAATTGTTAGGTCCCGGAGACAACTAAGAGGGGGGGTGAATCAGTTGTCAAATAAATTCAAACCAAAACAACTTAACCAACTTAATACTTAATACCAGTAAATGAGTTCAATATGTCGATAGACAGTTTTAATAGTTAATTGCTATACCGGTAAGGATTAGTGCATGAAACATAAAGACAAAGTCATCCACAACACATAACACCAATATTTGTACGTGGAAACCCTATAAGGGGAAAAACCACGGTGGGAAACCTTACCCACAATCAGATGATACTACTGTAGATAGTAAGTGTACATAAATGGGGTTTGCACATGCAGAAAGGCCAAGCGCCTAGAGCTCACTGCTCAATCACAAAATGGGAGTCACGCTGACTACAATTGGATGGTTAAATCCAATAAGAATGTACTGCACAAAATAGCATCTTCATATGCTAGATTCGGTACCGGTGTAGTTCTGATTGTCTTCACAAAAACCCTCCTTCAATCTTCAAGTGATGTCTGCATGTATAGCTCTGCTTATTCTCGCATATACCTTCACACAATCCTTTTTTGCATTCCACATTTGATCTTACAAATAAGATCTTACATTTATACCATAACCTAAGACCAATTTTAGTAGGTTGGCTCTATAAGATATTACAATAAAACATTTTACAAATAATACAATATCCGATGCAATAACCGATTGAACATGTTGGCTTAATGCATTTACAACAATAATTAATCATCTCCATTGCGTGTCGTGCTGATCTGGAAAAGATAAACCTGTCGGTGTAACCTGGACCTATTTGTCAGTAACAACAAATATGCAAATGCTAATGTACCAATAAACAAAACTTCAAGACAAAGTATCCACACGATGTCTTCGACCTAACCAAGTGTTTTCCATATTGTTCCAAGTGTCGGTGATCATTGTATCTTGTCGGTGTACCAGATACCGGTGACTGTGCATGAGTCACTTGCTTGCCGGTGAATGTTGTTGATTCTCCAAAGTGCTAGAGTTAATAAGTGTTTAGTAGGTGTTTATATCAATGACAAAACCATACCAAAATACCAACAGAAGATCCTTGGAGATAGAGGAACATGAGACATTCTTGGGGTTCTTGATTTTGAAGCTAACTTAGTTTAGTTTCTATTTTGATTTCTAACTCTAACATAATGTTTCATGTGTGTGTTTGATGTTGTTTGATTCTCTTTTGTAGATTCCACACTTCCCTGCACACATATATATAAATATATATAGATGCAATCATATTGATATATATATATAAGTATGCATTTTCATATATTAAAATTTGTATAGATATTCATGTATGTATGTATTTATTTATTTATCTGTATTTTGTAATCTACACAAGCTATTAAAATATTAATATACATTAATATTTGTCCTCCCTTTCTCCCTAGTTACATTAGTCATTTGCCTATGATTTCGTGATATCATTAAGCCTATGATGTCATCTTAATAATTTTTTGAGTAGCTCGATCAGATATGAAGTTTCTGCCTCCACTTAGCTATACTCGCACACTCTACTTAGGATAAATGTTTTAATATATGTATAAATGTCTATGAACTTTAATTATATTTGATTGTTCTTGGTTATTGTTAAACGTGCACGTCATTAGAATCCTCTCAATGATTGCCTTTAGTACCGAGGTTAGTAGAGCTTAGCTGGTGACAATTTTTATCGCCGACTTATCTAGGAATGATTTTGGAGGAAGATTTCATCATTTTCAACCTAAGAAAATTTGTCTCGCACATATCTTCATCTGACACTTCACATTAAACTAGATGGGAAAGGACGCTTATTCTGCATGATTTTCTTGTGAAGTGGTAGCATTCTTGATTACAAATTTAGTTTGCATGATTGTAGAGGCGGCGATTTTTTCTCAAATTGCTCTATTTAAGAGTAGGAAACAATTCCACTCTAGATGTATGTGAATTCCTTGAGCCTTAGCTAAGTCTTGGTTAAGAGTTTGCCATTGTAAAATTGCAATATGGATACACCACTGAGGTTGAGAGGTTTGAAAAGACAAAAGGCATTCTTAGGAGAAATTAAGGACGATAGGCTGAAAGGCATCCTTGTTTTTCCTCATGACCTAGTTATTACGGCAGTTAGGAAGACTCCAGGGGAAGAGTATATCAATAATGAGGATAGGACAAGGGCTAACTCAGATATAGAAGCCATGTTTCTAGCGATGGCTATGCATTTTGAGCATGACAAAGAGGTGGTGAAAAAATATGTTGTAATGTGTTCAAGAAGGACCGTTTGGGAGAATTGGATAGGTTGGTAGTTAATGTGGCAAAAGATCTTACCATGCCAAAACCAAAGCATTATGATAGGTTTATGTGGAAAAATAAACCAGTGTCAAGATTTCCAATCTTGGAGGTTGAAGACGAGGACAAATTTGCAGCAAGGAGGTCGGTCATGCAACACAACCTCAACTTTCTGATGTGGTCTCTGCACATTAAGCGGTCGATATGCAAGAAATGGTTCACCATCTACTTAAAGGAGGAAGGATTTTAAGCTGAGTTAGGAGAAGAGGAGATTCCAAATGCCTTCACGCTAAGCTAGGGTGAACCCTCTGATAATACAAAAAGTGAGGAGGGCAAGCTTCAGAAGAATGGGAAGCTCGCTTCCTCATATTTCTAGGGCATGAGTTAGGTATTTTGTGCTTCCTCCTGGATAGTGGCTAGATTTGTAGGTTTTCTGTATGTAGGATACTATATTTGAACTCATGGGTTGGATTTTCTTTGTTTTTGGTGTTTAAAGGATGTTATATATAGGACAGATGTGTTTTATTAGCCCATAAGCAGTCGGACTACTGAAGCTAAAACTTACTATAGTGTTTTTTTCTCTGTGATTAGGACAAGATATGTTACTATTTTAATGGATGATATATATGATATAGTTATACTAATCTGACCTAGTCTCTTGCAAAATAACCTCTGGAGAAGGTAAGCAAAGAAATAATGTCTGGCGGAGAGGAGGATTAGATATTCTCTTTGGAAAACTTGCTTTGCTTACTTTTCTAACTTTTGTCTTATGTTTTTATATGCATTATATATATATATATTTATTCTAGAATATTTTCATATACATTTCTAGTTTTACCCTTTTCCTCTTTTAATACTACTTGTTGTACTTTCCTTTTTCAATGATATGTATATCTTTTCTTTACTACAGATTAACATTCCTATTTTCTTTCATTCAAGTTGCATGTTAAGGTATTTTGATCTCCGGATTTTGCATAACTAGCAGTCTTTACTCTATAGATTAACGAAACTATTTCACTTATTCCTCTCTTTCTTCTCGGCCCTGCAATGCTAACTATATCGTATTTAGGAGATCTATGAAATTTTAGGTTTGTTTTCACTATATTTTGTGTGTTTCATTTTATTTTCTTCAGCTCATGGTAGATATTGTCTATAATGAATAAGTCAAGGAACTCTCTTGATCTGTTTTTAGTGCTAGGGTAGATAGGAAACACAAATCCTGTGCAAACGAGTGGTAGGGTTCGGTATTTCTTGATAGGCTCTCACATGTTTGTTATGGATTTATATTTCAATCATGTTATTTTTGTTGGAATCCAAGAACACTAAGAGGGGGGGTGAATTATTGTTCTCCTGGTATGATTAATTTTAACCTTATTATCACAACAACTTAGCAACCAATATACATAGAAGAAAATAACAACAAGTAATAATGCAGCCACAAAGATCAACACCATAACACAAAGGTTTATACATGGAAAACCTCAAAGAGGAAAAACCACAGTGGGATTGGAGACCCACAATATCTATCCACTGATCAGATGAATAAATATTACGTATAGGCGGCCTGCACATGTAGGAAGGCACACTGCCTAGAGCGCACTTCTCATCATAAAAGGATCCTCACTGACTACAAGAAATCTTCGGACTACAATCCAAAAAGAAGATTGAACTACAAGAAAAACATCTGTTATGCCTAAGTACAGTTCTGGTTAAGCTTAATACTGGAGGTTTTAAACCTCTTACACAAACCCAATTCGATCACCTATGATCAACCAAAACCTCTGCATATGATTACAACTTTATTCGCACACAAATAATCCCATAACCCATCAATGATCGTGATCTACAAAGAGATCTTACATCATATTTATACAAACCCGGGATCTAAACAATTAGGTCAGCCACCTAAAAGATAATGCAATAATTCCATTACATAAACCCACAAACCAATGATATCCCAAGTCGGCCAGAGACCGAAACAACATTAGCCAAACAATAAATCCAACTGGTAACACATCAGGAGCATCCACCAACGCGTTACATAAACCAATCCATAACCTAGGATAATAACATAGAATAACACCGGACCTAAAATAGGTTGCCATAAGCCAAATGCAACACCACCGATCAACTAGAACACGAACATGATAACCATTAGCATCCTGAGAACCTTCTAGAAGCCGCACCAACACCACTTATCGAATCCATCAAAAGATCTTCAACAAAGCTCTGCCGGTAAAACCCTTACCGATAACCAAAAGGCTTACTAGAACACATGATAGCTTCTGGATCACCAAATCTCAAACCAACTAAATGTGACATGTACATGAATGACCTAACCGAACCAATTCCACCAAACTGAACGTACCAGAGACTATCGAAGATGGTCTCCAGATCAACATCACAATCCAACCACTCTACTGGAACCCAGTAGAAAACCAAACAAGCTAGTGTTGACATCAATGCAACACATAATCAATTCCTCCAAATTGCCAACAATCTCCTCCTTTGGTATTGATGGCAACACTAGATGTGAAAAACATCCAAATGCCAAGAAATGCCAAACAAGTCTCCACGAATGGAAGACATCCAACAATCTCCCACAAATAATATATCAATGAAGCTCTCTATACCAATTAACCATCCATAAACCTATACCAAACTCCCCTAGTGGGATACAACCAATCTTAAATTATGTCCCCCCCCCCCCTTTTGACTGATATCTCTGTTAAGCTCTATTTTTCACATGTATATCTCTCCCCCTTTGACATCAATGCCAAAAATCTGACATAAACATCAAAGAAAAACCATAGATCCTCTAAACCACACAACTGACTACCCCCCCCCCCCAAGTAGTAGCACCAACTCATCAATTCAGAGTGAATGATAGTTTTGATAATGCATATCGGACTGATGTTAATTAGCATCACTTAAGTCTCTACTGGAGGGGCAAAGACCCCCAATCTGTCTCTAAAGTACTCAAATAATTCCTTGGGCAAAGGCTTAGTGAAGATGTTTGCAATTTGCTCTTTAGTGTTCACATAAACCAATCTGACTTCATTTGCTTCTACCTTTTCCTTCAAAAAGTTATACTTGATTGATATGTGCTTTGTCTTAAAATGAAATACCAGATTCTTTGATATGTCAATAGCAGCAGAGTTATCAAAATGAATAACTATTGATTCATCACAATCTACCCTTATATATTTCAACATTTGCTTCATCAGTGGAACTTGTGTACAGCTAGTAGCAACAACAACATACTCAGCTTCAACAATAGATAAAGAAGTACATGACTATTTCTTGCTGATCCATGAAACAATTTTCTTTCCAAGAAAGAAAACTCCATTGGATGTGTTTTTCTGGTCATCTATATCTCCAGCCCAATCTGCATTTGTATATGCACATAGTGTAAAGTCATCATCTTTAGGATACCACAAACCATATTCAGTTATTCCTTGAAAATATTTGAAAATCCTTGATACCAGAGCAAAAGGTTCATCATAATCAATTCCTTCCTTCTGAGAATATTCTTTTCAAACCAATCTAGCCTTGTTCCTCACAACTTGTCCATCTTCATTCAATTTATTCCTAAAAACCCATTTAGTTTCAATAACATTCTTATTTTTAGGTTAGGGAACTAAATTCCATGTGTTGTTCTTTTCTATCCGATCCAATTCCTCTTCCATAGCTTTCATCCAACATTCATCCTTACATGCCTCAACTACTGATGCTAGTTCAATTTGAGAAATTAAGCATACCTCTTCAGCTGCCAATCTTCTCCTTATCATCACTCTTTTTCTCTTATCTCCAATGATCTGATCTTCTGAATGATTCAACCTTACATACCTAGGAGTCTTATGACTTTATATTTCTCTGCTCTGATCTTCAATTACTATTGAATTTTCTAATACTGTCGAGGTAACCAGTTCAACATTTTGTTCCGGTGCAGGCACTACCAAATCAGTTATGATCATTTCCACTTCTGATTCTCTTTCATAAGTTCTGATTTGACCTCTGTACTTCTCATCCACCTTGACATTAGCACTCTCCACAATTATCTGCAATCTTTTGTTATAACATCTATATGCTTTGCTTTCAGTTGAATAACCAAGAAATATCCCTTCATCACATCTAGGATCAAACTTTCCAATGGAATCATCTCTTTTGATATAGCATTTACTACCAAAGATTTTGAAGTACATAATTGTAGGTGTATGACCAAACCATAACTCATTAGGTGTCTTACCGATAAACCAAACCAGATTCAAGATCCAAAAAATATTTGTCGATTAACCTTCAAATTGACTTCTCCAATGTCTGAAACAAGCTTTTAGACCACTACTGGGGGAAATGCAAGATTCGTCATCAATTTACCTCCCCCTAAGGCTAATACCTTACTTACATGATGAGTTTCCTGTTGTTAGTGCAGGAACACCTTGTTCTGCTGGATGAACATCTGGGGTATTTGATTATGTCGGTTGATCCTTGGACTTTCTAATCCACTTCTTCTCATGCTCCTTCCGGATATCATCAACTTTTTGCTTTCCCTTCTCATTGGATTTGTCATTTCCTATCGATAGGTTCTCGCTTCTGCAAAATTTAGCAATGTGTCCTACTTTGTTGCATGCATAACAAGTGACATTGTACTTTTCAATTTCCTTGTTGTAACCTTCATTATTCCTTGACCTACATTGATTAGCCATATGTCCAAACTTTCCACATGCATGACATTTTACATTCATTCTACAATCTTCGGTCTTATGACTATACTTTTTGCAATTGAAACACTGATTGGTAAATGAATTGTTGTTCCGATTGACTCTATTTTTGCATTGACTTTCCATATGACCAAACTTATTACAAACATGGCATCTACCATTAAATTTATGTGCATTGGGTTGTCTTACCGATGACCTCTGATTCCAATTGACTGGTGGATTCTCCTAATTGTTCTTCTGACCAGATGTATCATCCTGATTTACAGTACTGGAGCTTTGTCCATGCTCAAATCCAAGGCCTCTAGTGTCTCCATTGACCCTTTGATTCTTCAATAATTCATCAAGCTTTGCAAAACTAGCCTTGAACTTGTCTTTGTACTCATTTATAGAATCTAGATCATCTCTTAGGATTGTTATCATTCTTTCCAACTCTTGCTCATTATTCTGAGATTGTACTAATTCAGTTATGAACATATCATTCTCATGTGCCAACCTAATGCATTCTTCAAATCTATCTTTCAAAGATTTGACATGATTTTCTTCATTCTTCTTTCGGTCTTCAATCTCCTTGAACATCCTCATGGTTAGGGCTTGCATTTCATTCTTCATGACACCATTTTCCTAACACAACTTCTGACATAGATCCTTAAGAGCATTCTTTTCTTCATCATCTTGATTTTGTAATTAATCACAGAGTTCTTTCCTTTTGGCTTGCACAGATGACAACCTCTCTTGCAGAGTAAAGATGAATTCCTTTGCAGATCTTAGCTCATCTTGCAGCTTCATGTTCTTCAATCTTTCAGCATCATAGTCTTCAAGTGCTACTTCAAGTTCTTTCCTCAAACTGATCTCCATGGATTCCTAATACAGGATCTTCCTCAAGTTGTTAGACTTGTTCTGAGGCACCAGGCTCTGATACCAATTATTGGAATCCAAGAACATTGAGAGGGGGGGGTGAATCAGTGTTCTCCCAGTATGATTAATTTTAACCTTATTAGCACAACAACTTAGCAACCAGTATACATAAAAGAAAATAACAACAAGTAATAATAATGCAACCACAAAGATCAACACCATAACACAAAGGTTTATATGTGGAAAATCTCAAAGAAGAAAAACCACGGTGGGATTGGAGACCCACAATATCTATCCACTGATTAAATAAATAAATATTACATACAAGGGGCCTACACATGAAGGAAGGCACACTGCCTAGAGCGCACTGCTCCTCACAAAAGGAGCCTCACTGACTACAAGAAATCTTCGGACTACAATCTAGAAAGAAGATTGAACTGCAAGAATATCATCTCTTATGCCTGAGTATAGTTCTAATTAAGCTCAATACCAGAGGTTTTAAACCTCTTACACAAACCCAATTCGATCACGTTTGATCGACCAAAACCTTTGCATATTATTACAACTTTATTCACACACAGATAATCCCATAACACATCTGTGACCATGATCTACAAAGAGATCTTACATCATATTTATACAAACCCAAGACCTAAACAATTAGGTCGGCCACCTAAAAAATAATACAATAAATCCATTACATAAACCCGCAAACCAATGATATCCCAAGTCATCCAGAGATCGAAACAACATTAACCAAACAATAAATCCAACCGGTAACGCATCGAGAGCATCCACCAAAAGCGGTCCATAACCTAGGAGAATAACACAGAATAGCACCAGGCCTAAAATAGGTCACCATATGCTAAATGCAACACCACCGATCAACTGGAACACAAACATGATAACCATCAACATCCCAAGAACCTTCTAGAAGCCGCACCAACACCACTTATCGAATCCATCAAAAGATCTGCAACAAAGCTCTGTCGGTAAAACCCTTACCGGTAACCAAAAGGCTTACTAGAACATATGATAGCTTCTGGATCACCAAATCCTAAACCAACTGAATGTGACACGCACATGAATCACCGAACCAAACCAATTCCACCAAACTGAACGTACCAAAGATTATTGGAGATGGTCTCCAGATCAACATCACAATCCAACCACTCTACCGAAACCCGGTAGAAAACCAAACAAGCTAGTGTTGACATCAATGACAAACATCAATGCAACACATAATCAATTCCTCCAAATTGCCAACACTTTTGATCCTCTTAAGTTTGGATTCAACTAGAATTTGATTTATTATGGAGTGGCTTGCTAACCATGTGATGAGAATAATAGTTTGGAAGGCAGATCTGTATTTGCAGGTAGCTAGATTAAATCGGGCTTAGGATGTTTGGCACTGACTCGGCGAAGTCTTCTTCACCCTATTCTAAATAGGAACAACATAATTAAAGTGATTTCTCAAATGTATAGCTCCTTATTGGCAATTTGCCACTTTCTGTAATTGTTCTGTATAATTCCAAGAATTAATTTCCTTGGGCAAGACTGGAGGTTTTCTTCGCCCAATTCTTTCCTACTAGTGACCACACTGAATCGGGTTGTAAATTAGGTAATTCTTCTTTTAATTAATAAAATTATTCGGCCAATGGCCCATTATCTATCCAAAAAATAATAATTATAAAAGACTTTTAATAAGCCAAATTCATTCTTAAAATATGTCAATGGATTATGGATGTGTTTTATTAGACTTTAGGGTGTAAGTTGGTGATTTTATTATGAGTTATTTCTCTTTAAAATATCAAGATCTTAGATGGTTATGATGTTCTTCAAAAAAAAAAAAAAGCCTTCCTTATGTTTAGTCTGGTACACTCATTAATTCTCTCAAAATAATCAACAACGAAACAAAGTACTTAACACAATGAACTATTTTGTCGAATATAATTCTCATGATTTAACATTTGAGTGAATGTGATAGTAATTTATATATCACATTTTATAAGACGTTCATTATAATAGCATATCTTTTTAATTTTATGTTTATATTTTCCTTTTATAATGTACATATCTTATAAGATTTATATTCTTTGTATGAACATATCTAATATAAAGTTGAAGCTATGACAATATAAGAAAGATTTACGATATTTCAAGACATGAGACACATTTTGAAGGTTGTTATTTGTAGGTTTGGTGTTCTAGGTTTGTGGATTTGTGGTTTTATTTTTTGTATATTTGGGGTTTAAATCTAGGTTTGGAATTCTTTTATTTTTTTTTCAATGTTTACCAAGAGAGTTTTGAATGTAAAATTTTATAGATGATCCCCGAGGACAAAATAAACTTTAAAATTGGAGCTAAGAGGCTTGAGTAATAAATATTAACATACAATTTGACCTATTTTAACCATTTGAAAAAATTACATTTTTTGTTAGTTCCAACCTTGTTATATGGTCATGCATTTTGTTGCAGATATTAATTTTTTTATAAAAGTACAAAAGAGGTCGGGCATCCATAGATCCACTCATATCTATGATAGTAGGCTTCAACAAGAAGGTATGGATAGTGTCATATGAGGTTTCAACCCCTAGTGCCAAACTTTAAAATTTGAAAAGGTAAATAAAGCTTAACCCTTTTTTTAAGTCTACCATCTCATATTGCTAGTGCTGCCACTACATCACCAGAGTGTCACTATATAGAGATATATGGTCACCTAGCCCCTCTATAGCTCAATAGAGCTATTTTTTTAAGGCCATAATATTTTTCCCATGGTGTTATATTTTTGACTTCCAGTATTCATCTAAAAGTTCTCTGAACACTACAAAGTGGTACAGGTTTGGTTGCTAAATTTTACTTCTTTTATTTTATCAATTTTTATTACAATGAAGCTAGGTGTTCTTCTAGAATCATTATTTGGTCATGACTTTCACTTACAAAATTATATTTTTAATTTTAAAACTAGACAATTCTTATTGGAAAAAGAGATTAAATATGGTCTTTATGATAACATAGTTTGTTTGTTTTTTATTGGTAAGGAGCACTTTTTAAGGTGTCGAATACTATTGTTGTTCAAATTCGTGAGCACACCAGCCCAACGAAAGTGTCATGCCTGTGAACCTAGCAGCCCAACGGGGATTTGAACCTTGGTGGCAATTTCACCAAGCAAGTGTTTTAACTATTGTATTACATGGATCACCATCTTTATGATAACATAGTTGCTTAAAGAAAATAAAACATTGATTCCCATAGATAATTCTATTTACCTACACAAGGAATTAATACTGAAACACAATGCAAATGCCCATCAAGGCCTAAATTTGGCAGTTGATCTTACTTGTAAGTTAGATAGTTTACAACAAAAATCCTTTAAAATTTGTGTGTGTGTGTGTGTGCGCGCATGTGTGTGTGATTGTCCAAAATCTTCCCTTTCATGTGATACAATGTTCCTAAAATTTTGATTATACTTAATGATAAAAAGATCCAAATAAGGTCATGTAACCATCAAATTAAGGTTGTGATCTCTACATATCTCTATTGAAACATGATACTCAAAGTAGAACCCAATCTACAAAACCACTTCATAGATTTCACCAATACAATAATCATTATTTGCAATAGTGAAAATTGCATACCCATACCCCTTTCCCTTATGTTTTGATACTACAACAACCAGGTTATCACTTATGCATCTTTTATGTAAGATGATGTTTTTCATATGTAAGTGAAAAATAATTTTATATTAGCTTGGCCCCATGGTCACTCATTCCTGAGATGTGGATTTTATCCCCACATCTAGTCATTCATAATGTTGATTTTGATCTATGGATGCAAATTTAGTCTAGATCGTTTATATGATAACAAATTTGAACTTCAAACCTTTAAAATTAAATTTCTTAATTTGGACACATGTTTTTGTCTCTTTCTAGTTGTGTGGACCCATGTTTAAGTCTTGTAAAAAGCATGTTGCAGTAGTACCAAATACCTTAGAATATCTCCTAATGGTCAGAGATATATACGTAGATGAGTTTAGAGACATGTCCTTACATAATAACAATAACAATAACAATAATAATGTCTATGATAGATGATTGAAAGAGATTATAAGAGAAAATTGTGATGTGTGCATCTATCTTTGTGATATGAATGTAACATGCATATGACATCAATAATATATGAAAGGTTGTATTTCACATGAAATTTTGAATAAATGAATATTTATTTTTGAAAGTGTATATATTCTATTACACTTATTTTACTTTTTTTCTTATTACATCACACTAGAGTTAACTACAAGCACATATACAAATCCAAACTCTTGATATATATTTTATTTCAACAATTTTTACAATGATGTCCTTATCAAATGAAAGCAAGTACCCTTACATTTAATTTAATTAATTTATGCATTTATTTCAAGATATTAACCTAGCTCAATTATCCAGGTCAATTTGTTTTTACATAATTGTTCTAATCATTTAATTAGCCTAGATTACTTAAGTGTGTATTTTTTCCATGAAAAATAATTTTACTGTGGTTTTTAGAAGAAAAATAAATTTACCATGCATTGATCATGCCCCCTAAAGCTTTTCAAAAAAATATATTAGTCATGGTGAAATTTGCCTATGTCATTTTCCATTTAGTTTTGGGTCATTTTGACGAAATGACTTGATGCAATCATATATTAACAAATACACACTTTCATATAAAGTCAACTTATTCTCTCATACCATTACGTATTTTCATGTACACATCCTCCCACACTTAATACCATATTGTCCATATTCACATGCATTTCAATGCATTTTTTTTTATTCTTATTGTTGGAGGGTTTTATATCAACCCCAAAATTGTTGGATGCATCTATTTTGGCTCCAAAACGACAGTATGGATTGACTAACACGCGTGTTAGTCGTGCGTTTTACACCGTTGATTTTGCATTAAATGGCTGCGATTGACTAACACGTTGCTATCACGTTGTACGAAAGGTTTGTTTTGGAGCCAAAATAGCTTCGACCAAATTGTTTTAGCTAGGGGAAAGAACCCAATAGCCTCCCATGTACCAATAATTGCTATGTTCTTGCCCACCCAAATCCCCAATTACTATCGTTAAAAATAACCCATACATGATAATTAAAAGCCCACTAAAATATTTCATGTGTACCAATAGTTGCCCACTTATACACCCATTAGCTAAATTTTGAAAATTTAATTGGGGGAGTTGTGCAACTTTATTGGTAACCATAGTGCATGATTACTAGGACATTCGTACATGGGCATTGATAAAAACATTTATTAGAGGAATATGTATTAGATCAGTTGTACAATTTTTTTGGTAAGTGTAGTGCAACGTTATTGGGGGTGTCTATGAATGGGTATCAAGTGTCACTTCTAAATGACCACATTTTTACCTTTGTGCACATAACAAATCCTCATACATTTGTTGCAACTACCTATAAACTGAAACAATAAGTTTGAGATCTTAAGTCACACATAAAGAAACCCAAAAAAATCATCGAAATTCAGTGTACCATTTAGGAGCTTAGGGTGCATGAAGTTAGGGTGAGCAGCAACTAGGTCCTCCCCCCCATCTTATACAAGAGCATGAGTCATAGGTTGGAACCTCTTCGGTTGAGAGCTAAGGACTGATAGGTATCTATTTCGTGAAAATTGTCTGGGTACGATTTTGACCGCATCCCTTATAATATCCAAGTCTTACACTTAACAAAACTTGATCCATGATATTGTTAAGGGGAACCCGCCTAGGTTTTGCAAGACCTAAAGAGCAGAAGATAACAATCTTATGATTGTTTCTTATGCGTTGGCCACTAATCAAAGGACTTAACAATTGAATTTGGCTAATTCATAGATTTTTCTTGGGCAATCAACTAAAACAACCAACACGAAGTTAGGATGGGCAATGACTAGGTCCTTTCCACTATCTAATACAAGAGCGTGAACCATAGATTGAAACCTCTTTGACTTAAAGCCAAAGATTGATGGGTATATATTCTATCAAAATCCCCTGGAGTATGATCCTAACCTCATCCCTTATGATGTCAGAATCTTGCTTAATAAAACTTGGTCCATAATAAACTCATTTATAACCATTCAACTTCACCCAAAAAAAACAAAAACTCATTGACATTTCCATAAATTTAAAATTCATCACACCTACTAATCTCCAATCTCCATGTTGGAGTCAATCCCAATAGTAAAGCTTATTTTCCTTTTGAATGGTCTAAAGTTAGTTTTTTAAGGAGTGGCCGGCTTTTCCCTTGATAGTCAAATCCCACGCTATTCACCCTCTGGTGTGAAGTGATTATTTTGTACTACAGTACAAACTCCCTCGAATATTCCCAATAATACATGATTTTAACTTCGACGGAGACAGCTAAGGTTCTGGTGAGGTTAGAGTTCCCGAATTTAAAATTAGGAAAAAAAGTGGCTCTACGCAAGCGGCAACTGCTTCCCTTCTCTGAGCTGGACAAATATATGTACGTAGGGGCTCTTCCATTCTTTCACAAACAAATTCCAGCACAGGATATTTTTTGCCATTTTGTATCTCCAAGATATCTCAGCTGCAGGGACGCGCGTAGCTCCGACAAATTAGCGCAGCTTATCGGGCAGCGCTAAATTGGTCAGTGAAATCTGGCGGATTTTTTGTTTTTTTTTTTGTGTTCATTGAAAATTTGTAGTGCTTATTTTGAGGATTGGCAAAGCGAAATTCTGATCAGCAGTTTTGGATTTGATGAAGATTTTTGTGTTCTTTTCGATTTATGAGTGTAATTTGAGGAATTGGGCCTACAAAGTTTGGACTGTTTTGTTTTTTTGTTGAAGAGAAAAATGTTTTCGAAAATGTAGGGGTGAAATTTAGCCTGGATTTTCTTTTCCTGTTTTTTCTGGGCTGGAGAAAACCCTGTGGTCGAAATTATTGGGTGCATTTGTGGAAAATTGGCGTTTCGGTGTCCGAAGACTGGATTTTGTTTTTTGTTTGTGTTAAATTCTGGTGCAGACAGCTTGTTTGGTCTACAAATTTGAGTTTTATGCTTTGTTTAGTGGATTTATGGGCTTGAAGATAAGGGTTTGGATTATTGGCTAATCTGGTAGGTTTATAAAAAAATTAATTGTGTTTCAATTTTCCAGAAACTCTTTTTAGATCCATTTTATATTCGTTTACTGCAATTAATAATATCAAGATAAGGAGCAGGGATACAAAGAAGTCGCTCTCTGTAAAGAGGCCAGAAGCCCGTGCCTTAAGATTGCAATTTGTATTTTTACAGCTTGCAGATTTCTGGATTAAATGTGTGAGTATAAAGAAATCTGCAAGCTATCATTATGGACTGTGGAATTTCATGTCTTTGATATATTTTTATTTTCATTGTCAAGGACTCTTTTATAAAGAAAAATGCTTCTGGAAATTGTGTAATCCGTTTTTTAAGATGTTGAAGCTTCCTTTCTTTTGTTGTTTGAGTTGCCCCACTCATCATGAGGGAAACTGCTTTTGCCGAGGCTGGCTCTCTTGAAATCAAGTGATCTTCATTTGCCGAAATAGTTTTCTATTTGATGATAAGGATCCCTCACTCGAAATGTTTGATTAAAAAAAAAGGCAGTTTCGCAATTGATTAGCAGGGTATCTCACTGGAAATGTGAGATTAAAAAAAAAAGGTCCAAGAGAATTGGAAAATGTCTCCCTGTGGAAATCTTAGATCCAAAATTATGCTGGTGTTTAAGCGGAAAGATTTTGATTTTTAATTTTATTTATTTATTCCTTGATCTGGGATATCCGATGCAGAGTGAGCTGAAAGGAGTTTTGAATAAATTCGGAAAAGAAAAAACAAATTAGTAGTATTGATTTTGTGTGTTTTTATTTTCATTTCAGGGGAGGAGAAGGCTAAAATCTTTTCAGTGGATCTTGCGTGGAGAAGGTATGCAGTTTATTCTTGTTGCATTTCTGAGCTTAGAGTTTGACCAGAATTGAGTTGCCTTAAGAGAATCTTGGCATTTTGAGAGAAGATGCCCTGTAATTTTTTGTAAAAATGGTTGTATATATGTGGACTTAATACTTTGTTTTAGGGCTAACTAGGTGATTTAGGACAGAACGTGCTTCTGTGTTTTTCACGCCCATGTAGACCAGAGGCTTTGAATAAAATTTCTAGTTGGATAAAAAAGTGGTTGCTTTATGCAGTCATGTTACATATCATATGTCTTTGACTCACTCTCAAGGCTGCAATTATGATTTCTGAGAAGAGCGAGTGGATCTGATCAGATTAAAAATATTTGCAAATATTTGACCATAGTTTTTGTAACTCTGAAGGATTTGTCAAGGATGGGAGGCTGCTCACCTTTTGTCATTGAGGCGGATGAGGTTGAGCGCCAGTGCAATGAATTGGGTTTCTCAGTCACCCAATACATGACTACGTTAGTGAAGCCTACTCAAGTTCTGGCTAGAGTTCCCATCTCCAATTTTCGTGTTGGAGCTGTTGGCCTTGGAGTTAGCGGACGCATCTTCATGGGAGTCAATCTGGAGTTTGTAGGTCTTCCTCTGAATCATTCTGTTCATGCAGAACAGTGCCTGGTAGCCAATGCAGCACAACACGGAGAGCGCCAGCTTAGGTTTATTGCAGTATCTGCAGCCCCCTGTGGCCATTGCAGACAGTTTCTGCAAGAATTATATGGGGCCCCTGAGATTAACATCTTGATTGCTGATGAACGTGCTGAAACCCAGTCTCTGTTACATTTTCTTCCGCACAGATTTGGTCCAGATGATTTGGAGGAGGGCACTCCTCTTGTTTTCCAGCCTCACTTCCATAGCTTATATTTTGGGTCTCTCCATTCTCCGAAAGTGGATCCTGCCTTGAGCATATGTAAAGTTGGAGAAAATCAAGAGAATGGCAGTATTAATGGCTTTTCAGCCTCTGAAGATCTGTATGAACTCAGATTGGCTGCTCTGCAAGCTGCAAACTCATCACATGCTCCATATAGCCACTGCCCTTCTGGAGTTGCTTTGAGGACTGTGAAAGGAAATATCTTCAAAGGTTCCTACACAGAATCTGCTGCATTCAATCCCAGCCTTTCACCTCTGCAGGCAGCAATCATTGCATTTACTTGTCAAGATGGAGGGAACTATGAAGATATAGTCCAGGCAGTTCTTGTGGAGAAGGAGGAAGCCCTTGTTCAGCAGGGTGATACCATTAAACTTGCCCTGCAGAAAATAATCCCCAAATGCTCCTTTCATCTTTTCAATTGTATTGTAAAATGATCTAACTGGTCCTAAGAGTCATTTTCCTTGCTTTGATATCTCATCATCATAATATTAAGCATGGCAAATCCATTGCAACGCCATCTTAATTTCCTGAGCCACTTCTGCTAAACTCTGTAATTGATGGCAAACATCTTTCATTAGTGCCAACGTGTATATACTTCTGTTTTTTGTATTGAAATAACAGTGTTTATTCATGGAATGAATAAACCCAAGCACACAATTTGATTTATAGAATCATATCTTTCTAATCCACTTTTAAGGAAGAAGAAACAGGCACTTGAAATAGAATAGCAATTTTATGCCCTGTGGACCTTAAACTTGATGTCAAAGTGATTGCTGAGTTCACATGGTAGAAGTTATTAGAAAGATATTAGAACAATCGTAGATGACTCCATGAACTCTTAAGAGATTGTAATCAAAAGATTTCCTTTATCATTTCTAGCATAAAAGTTTGTACAAACTACTTGCAAGTAATAACAGAGCAGTCAAACAAGGTTATGAATTTTTAACTGTAATGTTTATAAGGCAAATTTAGGAGAATTCCTGTTTCAGAGCAATGAAAAGAAGATTAATGGGAAAGGATTTTGACAATATATTTGAAGTGCTAATATTGCATATTTGGATTACTGCAAGCAACTGTAATAAGAGTATTATACGCTCTTCACAATTGTAAGATTCATGGATTGTGGAGTGAAACTACATCATTAAGATTGCATGTTTCTAGACAGAAGTATATAGACAAGACAAGCCATAAATGCTAAGAGATGCAATGGTTCAGTATGGTGAAAGGAGGGATTAGTGTCCTCCAAAAAGAATGTGGCATGAATCTTGTCTGGGTAACCTATATTACCAATGTTCTCTACAATTTCTCAACAGTTCCAATAAAGTTATTGTACTCGTTGACAATGATAATCCAAAGATGGTTTTGATATGCTCTTCTGCCCACCTACCTTCTACATTTTTGCATTCATAGCTCGTTTCCAGTCCCTATAGATCTGTTTAAATTCGAAATTGTTTCTATAGGCAGTTTTTTGTTGCCCATATGTTACACTTGCATTCTCAAATAGTCATGGTGTTTTCATTTCCTGCAGATTTGATTAGTGCTTACGCTGTTTACATAGCATGAATGTGGTTCACATAAATAAGTAATACCAGAGAGATGTTGATGTGTTTCAATGAATGGATGTACGTGGAGATTTGGTCAATGTTTAATCAGATTTGCGCTGTCGGTGCCCTTTCCTTGGAATTATTATCAATCCACATGAGAAAAAAAGAGTACCCATGGAAATTGGTCATGATAGAGATGGCTTGAACATACACAGAACCTAGTCCCAGAAAGATTAAGAATATAACCAGATGTACTATTAAACATTACCATAATTAACCATAGACCTTATGCCAAAAGAGACCATGGTGAGAGTCAAAGATCAGCACAGTGAATGGTCCATGAGAAAAACTAAGGCAAGATTAATAATAATGATTAATATGGTGAATTCAAGGCGCAAGTCTGGTTAGTATGGTGAGTAGGCATCCTTTCTCTGCGACTAACATTGCTCAAAAATGAATCATAGAATATGATTCAAAATATTGATAAGAAAAAGATACACAGAGTCAAATCCAGAAATTCAAATCACAACAATATGGACTGCGGAAACCTTATCTCTACAATTGTTCAGAAATGTTGTTGTTCGTTTGGGATTCTTTCACAAGATTTTCTACGCATGTCTCTGGGAAACATGTTTCATGAAGTCACCGCTAATTTAATCTATTGCAAATCTTACGAGGCCATTTGTAAAGGAAATTTAACCGTTTGTGAAGTGTAACTCAGATTAATTCAATGGTATGGATACAAATACGTACAAATCAGCTAAGGTTAATAAATGATGAGTGGATATTTATATTTTGACAATTTGTAGTGGTTAATAAAATTTAAATATAATTAATTGAATTAAGTTCAGTAAGTAAAGCATATTTTAAGATTGACGTGGATCTGAATTTAATAAGGGTTCTAATTAAGAATCTTAGATTATAAATTAGTAATCATTTTGGAAAGAATTTTATGTTGACTTTATATTAGAATGAATCTAGTAGTTTGAGACTAATTTGCAATCACAAATTTTTGCAACTGCAAATTTGTTTTATGCATTTTTGTTATCAATTTTGTTTAATATAAGATAACTCGGTGGTATTTAGAAACAACTTAAGGGTTGTTGAGTAGTTCTAGGGTATTAAGTTGTCTTAGGTAAACCTTAAGAAATCAAATGATTATTGAAAACAATAATTCAATTATCCAAATGTTTCTAAATTGTTTTTGGAGAATTAAATTTCTCCTAGTTCAATAATTGAAATGTGTATTGTGAATGATACACCAGTATAGTTCTCAAATTATTGGATGATTAGATTAGATGCATCAATTGCCTTTAAGTAAAGGGATATAGCAATATATTTTGCAAACTTGTGTTTAGTTGGTTCTCCACACAAACAATGAAAGTGGGAAGTCTCTCACATTTAAATTTAAAAAATTAAATTTGGGTGGAATGAGTCCACAACCACGGGGATGACTAATGACCACTAATTAGTTCTAAAAAGACAAAGTCAAAATCTCAATGGATAGCACATGTATCAAAATAAGTAGAAACATTTGGTGATAAAGAAGTAGATAAGACGAATTTTATAAAGATGCATGAATATGTGAAAGTGTGGTAATATGTACATTAAAATGTGTATAGTGAGCTAGGTGGGTATTATAGATGGAACACTTGCAGAGTATTCGACGAGTTTCAAAAACTCGCCGAGTTTTTGAGCTCTGTGAGTTTTTATGACTTTAACTCGCAGCAAAAACTCGGCGAGTTTCTTTAAAAAATTCGGCTAGACTAAAAAAAGAGGCCCAAACATGTCAAAAAATTATCATTTTTTGTTTTTTCAGGTCAGTTTCATTCTCTTCATCAGAATATACACATGAAATATAACATTTAAGTATAAGTGGCATTTCAATATGTCTTTTTCTTTTCTTATACTTTATAATACTTGACGCCTTTATAAAATAATAAAAGTAGTTTTGGCCTCGCGGGGCGCTGCCCCTCGACCCCGCCCTGTATCGCGATAGGGAGCGCACAAGGGGCAATGCCCCTTGACCCCAACTTGGGGGCGCTGCCCCCAAACCCCCGTCAAAAAATATAGGGGGAAAGTGCGCTGATGGAAGTAGGGAAAATTTAACCTTCGAGTTTGATTAGGCTTCATATAACAACATAATTAGCATTGAAGAAATCTTGATATTATACATTTTAGAGTTGAAAGTTTGAAACTATGAGTATGAATGATGAAATTTTAAATTTTGCGCGTTTGTAGATCTCCACGAAGATCTAGACCTATCTCTCTACCCCTCTTTTTCTCACCCTCGGACCCCGGCGAGGGGTGCTACTTTCAACCTAATTTTAATTTGCAGTTGCTTGGTGGCAAAGTTGGGGTGGAAATACCCCAAATCTTAAAAAAATTGCCCTCAGAATCTTATGTCAACCTTGTAGTTCATCCAGTTGTGAGCACAATTAGAGCTTGTTTGAAGCCATCGACATGAAGAAGAGGAGCAAGCTAGCTCAAAAACACCTCAGTGACCTTGTCTTTGTGCAATATAATCTTCGATTGCGCGTAAGGAAGGTAGAGGAAGTAGCAGGTGGTCCACTTGACTTGGATGATATAGATCCTTACAATGATTGGACATCACAGGAGCAGCCTCCATTGTTTTTTGAGGATGACAACACTGATTTGGAGAGGCAACCTATGGAGGAGGAGGGGGGTGGATTTGGTTTCACGCTGGATGACATTGAGGAGGAAGAGGATGAGGATGATGAGTCATTGTCAGTGCCACAAGCAGGTGGAGACATAGCTTCATCCAAGATGGAGGGTGAGCCAGCCATACCGAGCGAGGAGGCACAGTCATGCCCACTACAGACTTCTAGGACTAGACCCTCTAGTTTTACCTCTCCTCTAGTTTAAGCTAGAGCTGGGAAGAGGAAGTTGTAATTGTAATTTGTAATGATGTATTTACTTTTGGTTTTACAAAAACTATTTACTATTTTGCTTCCAGCCATCAGCATTCCTCATGAGGATGCGATTTTGTAGACACTTTGCATTTAAATATATCTAGAATCGGCTTGTTTCTTTTGTGTTATCATTTATTGACTCATTGGATGCATCTTCTCATTAAATTTTGCAAAAAAAATGTATTTTTTATTAAAATTAAGCGTGTTCTTACTTTGTCGATTTTTTCTCGAGTTTTTGCCAAGTTTTTTTCTTAGGGGCTTGGCAAGTCGAGTCGAGTCACGAGTAGTCCAACTATGGTGGGTATCATAAAGTATGGGACCAACCTTACACAAAATTTTGCACTTAGCAATATATTCATGTTTCAAAACACTCTCCTAAAAATTAAAGTAGAAATAACACAAAATACAAATTCACTATTATACAATTATTAATGATGATAGCAAGAACTTTGTTCAAATATAAAATTGCTGCCAATTACATGAACCTAATAATCTAAACATCGTTTATTTTCTCTCACATTTTAATTGACTAACAAAGTTGTCATAATATAAAAGGGAAGGGAATAGTAAATGATTTAAACATTTTTCAAAATTTATATTTAAAAGTCTGAATCTAAAATAAAACAAGAATACTATACATTTTACATTTTAATGTTAAAAGAAAAATTTAATTGAGAATGGGATTATATTAAAATTAGAAATATATAAGCTAAAAAAGAGCAAAGAGGTCATATAATCAATAGAAAATGATTAGGGAAGATTCTTGATCTTGGATTTGGGTTTTGAATTAGTTGTTTTGGTACAATGTTCTTAGTAACATAAAAGTTTATGTGCTTTTATTTTTATAAACATATTATAGTACAAATCATGAGTTGGCATCTTGTTGTGTGTAAGGGTGTTCTCCATTTAAAAAAATGTGTATATTGCATTTATAGAAATCAATTAATAAAATCCATGATGATATACATAATTACTACTCCTTATACTTGTTCTCCTATATTTATTTTATATCAAATCCTCATTTATAAAGACTTTTCTATTTCCTAATTATTAAAGAAAAATCATAGTTTAAAGAAAATAGAAAAAAAGAATAAACACAAAAATAGATTCCAAATTTGTAAGAACCAATGTATAAAGTCTTATTTGAATATATTCATAAAAATAGAAAAATAAAATTTATATTATAGAAAAATCTAACAACAAAAAATTCCAATAAAAAATAAGATAAATAAACCAGCAAGCAGGCAAAACTAAACAAGATCCCTTGTTAAAGGTTGGTCAAAACAAACCCGCTTTGACTTTTTCTATTCCTGGTTAAGTTTCATAGTAGGTAATCATTTTGGGCCAAAAAGTTTTGATGGGGACAGACTCTGCACCTTTTTTCCGTGGGTTGTTTAAAATAATAATATTTTTTTGGTTTCATGTGTTTATTGTCTTTGATTTTATTAATTTAATTTTGAATTGAAAAACATTGATTATATATTAATTTACTTTTCAATAAAAAATACTAATACTACAAATAATACAAAATAATTAAAATAACAATTTTATTAATGCCATCATTATCATGAAGTCACACTTTGTTTGAGCCTTCCAAAATGTTGACAATATATATAGTATGGGGCTTTCAATGATTAAAATTATATGCCATTATTGAATAATATTTAATGACAATTGGAAGGTATTTTAGGGCATTTGTTATGACAAATTTTTAATGCTATCATTGTCAAAAATAAAAATTAAAAAAAAGTTCAAGAGATTTGGTATTTTGAAAACATTAAATATATATACCTACTTTCTAATGATTAATTTTAAAATAAGTTATTATTGAGGAGTTTTTAAACAGTATATTTAAATTAGATGTCTTTTGATTAAGTTATTACAAGTTTTGAATCTTGGTAGATGGTTTAATCAAACAATATAATATCTTCTTTGCCACCTGTATCAATTAAACTACAAACTTTCAATACTTTTATTCAATAAAATGCTAAAAGATGGATTATAAGTATCCGAGTATGTCCAAAAAGATGGATTAAGATAATTGTACCAGTTATAAGAAAAGGTTAGGACGAGTTTAAACATTGCAAATGCATTTTGATTATGAAGAGTTTAAATATATTAGAGTTATTTTACTTTTAAAAAGAAAATATTATGTAATTTGGTAGAAAGAAAGATCAATATCTAATTTGTAGAAAATGTTTTAAAGAAATTGTATCATTTTCTTCTTTTTTGTCTTATAAATTAATTTGGTCAAATAATGCTAGACAAATATA
The DNA here is from genome assembly GCF_030272615.1 of Cryptomeria japonica. Classification (NCBI taxonomy): domain Eukaryota; kingdom Viridiplantae; phylum Streptophyta; class Pinopsida; order Cupressales; family Cupressaceae; genus Cryptomeria; species Cryptomeria japonica. Next base: position 152,083,992 of record NC_081405.1, on the reverse strand, counting down.
TTTTTATATAAAATATTTAAGTTAATTAATCAAAGAAAATAATTATTTAATGATTAATCTAAATAAATGAGTTGGGAATTAAAGAAATAAATGTTTAATAAAAAATAGAAATTAAATGTATTGCTTAGTTGGATTTTAAAAGTGAAAAATAATTCAAAAAATGTCAAAAATTAATTCACTATAATGTTAGATCTATAGGGTACTTTTAATGATTGTATTAGAATCTACAAGTTGACTATGTTTTACTTTAGTTTAAATGTGCTCTTGTAGAATTGATTTTTGTGTGTAGAAATGATTTGGCATGTAGACCCAAGCCTATATTCATGGAATGAACTAGCAAAAATTTAATTGTTAAACTTTGCCTACCTTGATCTTTTGATGTCCAAATCTCATCAAGAATCGGCAATGTTTAGAAAAACCTTTAGGGAATATGCTGAATTGCAAGAGTCATTTTCTCCTCAATTAGACCTGTGGTTGGACCAATTGATTTAACAACTTCAAACCAATAAGAAAGGACAACAAACAAGAATGTAATGGGTTTAAGTGTTGGATTTGTGTGAATGTTGTCATTGATGTCAAACCCGGTGATCCGGTAAGGGCCAAATGTGGCATAAGTAGTTTTGGTATTGCAGGTTGAGTACCAATGGAAGATAGGCATGTATGTGATATGAATGTGACATGAAGCAGTAAGGCATTGATAATCTACTAGAGTCATTTTTGGAAGATCCTTTTCTCCGGAATCTTGTGTTGTGTTTTAATTTGTATCCGGTTTTGGTATCAGCTATCAATTACATCAGTCATATTTCTTATATTTGTTGTATTGCTATTCAAATGATTATATTGCATGGTTTGGGAGTTGCTGTGCTTGGAGGTTGTTCCTATGGGTTTGATTCTATGAAGGTTGTCCTTATGGGCTCGAGTCTATGGATCTAGTAGACCCTTGTTTTGTCTCGGTTATTAAGGCATGCATTTTGGTAAATGAAGTATGTGAAGGGAGCGTGTAAGAGGTTGGTAGAAGCCGGCTTATTTATCTATTTTTTGGTTGAGACATGTTTTGGATAACGTGTTGATCTGAGCAACATATTATTGTGAAAATCATTTATGCTTGGTCGACATAGTATTTTGGTGTATTGTGAGTTGTTATCTGAGCTTATCTTGGAACTGAATTCATGCATTAGAAGATGCGATTTTCCCAATTCACTTACTTTCTATTGCAGTGAGCGGTTTTTTGTAATCTGGCAATGAACCATCCGGCAGTGTGCCACCCCATTTTGTAAATACCATATAACTAGTTATATTATCTTGAGAGCTAACACTCTCCATGGTTTTTCCCATTTGGTTTTTCTACGTATAAATTTCATTTTCATTTTATGGTTGTGTTATTTCCTTATTCTGTATTTTTTGTCAATAAAATTAATTGTTAAACTTAATTAGAATTTTTTTTATGTGCGGGAATATTGATTCACCCCCCTCTTAGTATTCTAGTCCTTTCAACTAATTCAACAATTCGTATGAGAGCTTTGGTCCCTTGCTTGAAAGCTTAACTGCTTGAGGGAGATCCCTATTGGCTGAATCATGGCACCGATGTGTATGACCAAAGAATATCATCTGGATGAGGAATTGAAGACAACTCTTGAATATCTAGAAAGTGTGGAATCTAAGAATGAAGAATTGAAAGAGAATGTGAAGGTAGCAAATGAATGTGTACAAAAGCTGAGAGAACAAATCTGAAAGTTAGACATAAGGAAGTTGACAATGAGTTGAAGCAGATGAATGAAACCGTTTTGATCTGATGCAGAAGATTGAGGAGAGGAACAAGATAAAGTAAACTCTAAAAGAATCAATCAAGTTGAAGACATAACAATGTGAGAAGCTAGAACAAGAAGTGAAGAAGTTGAATGCAAAAAGTAAGGTTCTTGATAGCAGCAAACTTTTGGAAGATTTGATTAACATGCAGAAAGCTCATTTAGACAAGACTGGACTTGGATTTTAGTTAGGTAAAATTTCAAATTAGAATTGTAAAGGCAAAGGTAAAGAGGTTAAGGTAGAAGTAGAGAAGAAACCTGCAAATGCAAGCACAAACCGAAATCAGAGATCTAATGCAAAGAGACCAACAGTTCGTCAACCAAATGCACAAAGGTACCCATCATTTAATGGTTATTGTTTTCAATGCAATAAATTTGGTCATAAGGCTACAGATTATAGAAGAATTCAATGTTACAATTGCAAGAGATTTGGTCCTAAAGAAAATTACTATAGAAATCATGTTATGAGATAGAATAATAATCTGGTTGGAGCAAATAAGGTGAAAAATAGCTTTCATGGATATTGTTATGTATGCAATGGCTATGGTCACAAAGCTACTCAATGCAAATATAGATCACATTCAACAAATTCAGTGGAGAGGAACATCAATTATTACAAGTGCAAGCAATCCAGACATTATGCTAACCAGTGTAAGAATGAAATTGAGAAGTCTACTGAGAAGAATGTGATGAAATCTAGTGAATCAAAGAATAAGGAATTCATGGTTTGGAGAAAGAAGGAGGTGAACAATGGAAGCTTGCCTGGTGTACCAGGATCCGGTGCAGGCACCCCTTCCTCCGATAACTGAGTTTATTGCTTTGGCTCAGGGGGAGTTATCAAGAAAAAACTCTTGATCCCCTCTTCTGAGTTTGTTCATGTCATTGGTTTGGCATAACCGTGCTAGGTGTGCAATCTGATAATTTAATATGTTTGATGACATCATCGACAAGACACTTTTTGGTGGCAAAACCCTAGAAGAGTTTTTGGCAAGATAAATATTCATGTTTGAGATTATTTCTTTATCATGCAAATAGAAGTGCTTGAAGAAGTTGTGTGCAGTTGAAGAGAAAAGAGCATAGAAGCAGAGCTAATAGTTATGGAATCCAAGATGATCGTCGGGGAATCGAGCAATGAAGATTTTTAGATTTTGGAGAAGGTATGGCTAGATGAATTCAAACTTGAAAAGATCAGAAAGGTGGAAAAGAGTTTAAGTGAAGCAAATTTGCAGAAGATTAAGGAATTTGAGCATAAAGGATTGAATATATGGACTAAGTTTCCTGGTTTGATAATAAGGATGTGATCAAATTAATTCTAAGTCATGTATATAATGAACTCATTGTGTTGGATAAACCCTATCCAATCATGAAGGAGATTGTTTTGGTCATTATTGGTTTGTTTGACAAAGGATCTATTCCGGTTAAGAAATCTATAAAGAACAAGGAAGTTGAAACCCTAACTGGTGAGATGGATGATCAAAGAGAGTTGTTGATTGACAAAATTATCAATCATGTTGTGAGGTATGTTGCGTATGGTATCTCTTACAAGATTTATTTCATAAATAGGTAAGGTTCTACTTCAACTATTGTTGTATATATGATGCATATGATTTTTATGGAAGACAGAGTATTCGATTTGTATAAATTATTAAAGAATATATTGCTAGAGAACATCAAGGTGACAAAAGAGAAAGGTTATCCCTTCCAGTTTGGATTGTTGCTTGTATGTTTGGCTATGTATTGTTTGGGATCCCTTCTGGCTAAGGAGAATGTGATATGGGAATCTAGAGTCTGGTTTGCTAGACAAATCTTTTGATATTTGAGTGGTTTGGAAAGAAGAGAAGAAAATTGTGATGTTTATTCCAAATCATTTCTCAATGTTTGGTGCATTGGCCCAATGTCCCCTGCTACCGATTTAGCTAAAGAGGGTTCTTCCTCTTGAAAGAGAAAAAGGAAAGAGATTGTGCCTACTAGTACTTTGGAATCTAAGAAGCAAAAGAAGGATCAGAAGGAGAAATGCATTGTTGTGATTGAAGACCTGGAATCCCCTATGGCTAAGGGAGAAGTGGTTGTTGTAGAACAGAAAGAAAAAGCATTTGAATCTGATGATGATGAATCTAATTTGCTAGAAATTATAGGCAAAGGAGATGGAATATAGAAGATTGGTGAGATGTGGCTTACTTGTGTTGAGCCAGATAGAATTGAGAATGTCTTGATGTATCATTTGCTTCTAAACAATATTAAAATTGAAGATGTTAGTGATGGGCTACCAAAATCTCTATCTGAGTTAATTAAAGAGAAATTGGTTGTGCAACCTGTGAGTATAAATGGTTCTAAAACAGAAATTGATAATATGTTGGCGAAATACAGTGATGCACAAAGGGCTCTATCAGTTTGCATAAATGAAATGAGAGATTTTATTGGTAGTGCTAGCAAAATTTACAAGTTTTGTCTTTCATGGCCGGCTACTGCGGTGAAACATAAAGCAAAGATTGAAGTTGTTGAAGAAGAACTGTGTTCTTTGGGTAAGTCTTTTGATTTTCTAAGTGACAAGGATGAAGAGCAAAGGAAAAGAGTAAATTCTCTTCAAGCTGAGTTGTCAATTTGGCAAAGGAAAAGGGAAGACTTGGTGAGTATTTTCTAGAAAGTGAAGGAGATTGTTGAATCAAAATTGGAGCATTTTTCAACATTGCTTAGTGATGTGGTTGAGTATGAGGAGAGTCAGTATGTTCCTGACAGTTTCTCTCATCTTTTTGATGTGTTGGTGGAGTGTAGGAGTTTATCTGTTAGCATTAAGTTGGTTGTTCAGTCTTGGAAGGTTCTCCTTCAAGAGATTAAGGAGAAGTATAAATAGATATTTTAGAAGAAAAGCAATTGAGAATCTTTCTGAGTTGGTATGCAATTTTGACAATTTTGTTATTGAATGCATTTATTTTTCTTTCTTTTCTTTTTCATCAAGGCACCCTTTGTCCTTGATGTCAAAGGGGGAGAAAGGTAAATGGAGAAATAAGGAGATACTTGAGTAAGGGGGAGTTATATGCAGATATGTTTTTGAGTTGGTCCTTTTCGAGATGTTTTTTCATCAATAACAAAGGGGGAGATTGTTGGATTTGTGTGAATGTTGTCATTGATGTCAAACCTGGTGATCCGGTTAGGACCAGATGTGGCATAAGTAGTTTTGGTATTGTAGGTTGAGTATCAATGGAAGATAGGTATGTATGTGATATGAATGTGATATGAAGCAGTAAGGCACAAATAATCTACTAGAGTCATTTTAGGAAGATCCTCTTCTTTAGAATCATGTGTTGTGTTTTGGTTTGTATCCAGTTCTGGTATCCGTTATCAGTTATATTAGTCATATCTATTGTATATGTTGTATTACTTTCCAGATGATTATATTGCATGTGCTTGAAGGTTGTGCTTATGGGATCGAGTCTATGGGTCTGATAGACCCCCGTTTTGCCTGGTTATTAAGGCGTATGTTTTGGTAAATGAAGTCTATGAAGGAAGTGTGTAAGAGGTTGGTAGAAGAAGACTTGTTTATCCTATTTTTTGGTCAAGACAAGTTTTGGATAATGTGTTTATTTAAGCAACATATTATTGTGTAAATCATTTATGCTTGGCCAACATAGTATTTTGGTGCATGTGCTTACCGATATATATATATATATATATATATATATATATATATATATATATATATATATATATATATATATATATATATAAGGTGTGTGAAATGAAGTAACAAGTGTATGTGTGTGAAGAGTATGAGATAGAAGAAAGAAGAGTGTGTGTGGTATAGCAGAGTAAGAGGTATGCGAGTGATAGAGTTGTGGAGAATAGAAAAGTTGCGAGAAGAGAAACAATGAATGAGAGAAGGAATGTATAACAGAGTCAGAGTTTGAACAATGTTGCAGTAATCCTTTACCAAATCTATTGCAAGTAATTGGTTTGATATAACAGTGTAGAAATCCCTTACCAGACTTGTTGCAAGTGATTGTAGACAATGGTATAATGATCCCTTACCGGATCAGTTGAGAGTTGTATGAGTTGTTATCTGATCTTATCTTGGAACTAAATTCTTGCATTAGGAGATGCAATTTTCCCAGTTCACTTACTTTCTATGTGAGCATTCCAACAGTGAGTCATTTTTGTAATCTGGCAGTCGGCCATCCCGCAGTGAGCCACCCCATTTTGTAAACACCATATAACTAGTTTTATTATCTTGAGAGCTAACACTCTCTATGGTTTTTCCCATTTGGGTTTTCTACGTATAAATCTAGTGTTCATTTTATGGTTGTGTTATTTCCTTATTCAATATTTATTGTTGATGAAATTAATTGTTAAAGTTAATTGGCAAAACTTTTATAAGTGTGGGAATATTGATTCACTCCCCCCTCTCAATATTCTAGTCCTTTCAACCAATTAAACATTAAGATGTTGTTGTAAGTAGAAGATACATAGTTGATTCCTCCATGATCTCTTTTCCCTAGGTGTTCATTTTATATTCCAACATTCTTTTGATGATTTTAAAATGAATTAATGAATAAAATTAAATACAATTGAAGCAAGGGAAAACCAATGCAAGGTTAGATGGTTAGTTTAAACCCAACTAAACATAGAAAACCAAATAAAGTATAAACCAAACTTCTTATACATTGCAAGAGAGAGTTCTCTCTTGTTCCTTTGATTGAGCTATTGGTGAAGCCAAAGATGCACGCCTCCTTGACTTGTTTGGATTAGCTCCTTGGTTGGGATGCGGACTACTCTCCACACACAACAAGATTGGTTAGATTTGGATTGGATTATAATGATGATGGATATGGATTAGATGAGAGAAGATTTGGGAATTATAGGAGTATGATAGGGGCTTTTCATCCTCAAATGGACAACATGAGCATGTGATGGAAGTGGATTTTTTATGATTTGTGAGGAAATGAGACTCCAATGTATAGATTGGTGGAGGTCAAAATGAAGGGTCAAGATTAACTTTGGGATGAAGGGTTGAGATCAATTTGAGAGGGAGCACATGGATTGAGAGGACAAGGTGTGGAGACCAAGAGATATGCCATAAAGGCATTTCTTGTCTCCACACCTCTCAAGGTACATGGGGAAGAGCTCCCAAGTACATTAGGAAGAGAAAAAAGAAATATAAAATTCCTTGGGGGGAGGGAGAAGGAATTAAAAATTCCAAAAGAAGAGGATGTGTGGGAAGAAAAAATGGAAAAAAGGAATTAAATATTTCTTGGGAAGAGGATGCATAGGGAGATTCAAAGAATTTTAATTTTCCTTGAAAGGATCAAAGTTGGCCCATTAGGGATGTGTAAAGAATTTGTTGGAATCCAAGAACACTGAGAGGGGGGGGTGAATCAATGTTCTACCAGAATGTTCAATTTTAACCTTATTATAGCATGCATTCACCAATCGGTAAATCGGTACACACACAATTGAAAGAAGTAAAGAAATCAATAAGCCAATCACACAAATGAATACCATAACATAGATAATTATACATAGAAAACCTCAAAGAGGAAAAAACATGGTGGGATTTGTGACCCACAATATCAATCCATTGGCCATATGAAAAGATATTACATAATATGGGGGCCTACACATGCAGTAAGGCTTACAACCTAGAGCACACTGTTCAACACAAAAGAGTGTCACTGACTACAGTCACTTTCAATAATAAAACATAATATTGAACTCATTTAATGCCTTTGTTATGCCTGATAGAGTTCTGATTCAAGCTCTGATTGCTCTGCTTCTGCAGCCCTAAACCCTTACCGGAATAACCTTCACATTACTAATCCTCAATTACAATCATTACCATCATATCCTATATTATCATTTTATTTCTCTTATCACAAAATGATCTAATCAACTGACCTATATACCCTTACAATCTTTCATAACTCATGTTGGCTTACATCGATAATTACAAAACGATTATACATGTCAACTCAATACTGATGAATACTAAGAGGGGGGGGGTGTGAATTAGTATACCAAATAATACTGAACTTAAACACTTAAACAATATAGCAGTAAACCGGTATAACAGTTTTACTAATAAACCTGTTAACACAAATGCAAACCAAACAACAAATAAGGCATTCACCCACAGAAGCACAATCACCATAATACAAGAGATTTTGACGTGGAAACCCAAATGGGAAAAACCATGGTGAGATGAAACTCACAAGTAACTATCTGCAGAATAGTAACCAGACCGGTTAAGGTCAAACAATGTTCTTCACCAAAATAGATCCTGTTAGGAATCTCAATCTCTGTTAGGAGATAAGTCTGATTAAAGACTACATTGTGAGAGGATTTCAGATCCACATATCTAAACCACCTTATTAGAGGATGTAAAAAGGCTTTTGTGGGCCTACCCGGTTAAGGGTTTCAGACTTGTCAAAGATGTGAGTAATCAGCAAGTGAATGATCTAGCAAATAGCACAGTCTGCTTGGTTAGATCCATGATAGCTCATTGCTAATGCATTTTAGCATTACTTCAGTCTTCAATAAATCCACACTTTGTTACAACACACAAACTTGATCTTCTCTTCAAAGATCACACATACAAAAACTCATCAACCACCAAAAACCCTAACAGCTACATCTCTTAAAACCCTAGACATGATGTCCTTAAAAAGAAATCTGATTTCATCTCGGTCCAATAGGATTACATTGCAAGTTCCTAGGTTCATTGGATCTAGACACATTTGATAACACGACACAAATCACTGTCAAAGTGTCAGTGGATGGTAACTCATCACAAAAATACCAGTTGGTAACTCATCACAGAGTATTACCGGTTCATACAACTTTACCGATTATCGATTGGTAACTCATCATAGAGTATTACCGGTTGGCCAAAAATGAAGAGTAGGAAAATGATAACTGTCGATTTAGTTTCTTCGCTCTGCTTGAGATCCTCGAACTGCTTGAGGTCTTCATACCGCTTGAGATCGGTAAACACTTTCTACAAAACACCGATAGCCTAAAGACTATAATACATAATACCAGTTTGGAACAAATACCAGTTGAGCATAACTCATACATAGAAAGTGATCTCAAAGCAAGTGTGTGTCCCTCAATGACAACCACAACATAAACATCAAAAATGCCAACAAATACATATATACATAAATATCAAAATCAATTGTCGATTGTCAGATCTCCCAAATGATGCCAACCTCCTATGTTGATAACCTGAATGTGAGTCATGTCGGTCTGCAATGCTGGTATCCAAAGAATCCTTCCTACCGGTGAAGATACCTATCGGTATCGGTACCAGTGCCGGTGAAGTGTGTCAGTGAACAACCAAACCAAAGAATGAAACCAGAACATGTTGCCATCAATGACAACATATGAAACCAAAAAAATGAGTGTCAATTGCCAACAATCTCCCCCTTTGGAATTGATGGCAACACTCATGTGAAAAATGATAATGGTTTCCATCCACCGATTTCACCTTGAGACTGCTCCCCCTAAGCTAAATATCCATCTGTGATCATGATCTGTACAAATTAATCCATATCTCCTAATGTCAAGAATATATTTTTCACCTATACCTCCCCCTTTGACATCAATTCCAAAAAAAATACCCAAAACCGGGATGAAGAATGTAATTATGTACAAAGAATGTGTCCCAAAACACCTTATCGGAGCTTAATATACTTGAAAATTTCCGGATAGGATTTCTCCAAAATCTCTAGATAGGTGTCCCAACCTGATTTGAATGTGCCGAAAATAGATACAAGTCCATTAAGCATGTGAGTATATGACTCTTTATCCTTAAGCTATGCCAGTGTGGGCTTGCCAACCATATCAATGCATTCCTTCTTATGTACACTCAATGAGTCCAGCCAGGGACTCACCAATCCTCCAAGCCCTTTAGCTCTCCTTATAATTTTATCTTTATCCCTCTCAAGAGCCAAAACTTGAGCTTCCAATACCAAAATTTGACCATCAATAGATGCAGTCAAATAATTTGAGCCATCAAAAGAATTGACTATACCTACAATTTTCTCCTGTGAATCCTTAATCCCTTTGTCTATATCTGTTGTAAGTAAACCAATGTTACAACATACTCTTTAAATATTAGTACATTGCTTTAAAGCATTATTAATCAACTTCAGCTTATCATTAATCTATTTCTTCTCTGACTCAATCATTTGATCAAAAGTAGCTCTCTTAGCTTGTGTGAACCTCTCCAATGCATGTCAGTCCTTAGAAATGTGCTCTGTGATTATTTTGAGCTTGTCGAATGGGCTTCTCCTTTGTCAAATTGGCACTCTGGGACAAGTCTATGCAAATTGGGATTGATTTATCAATAATTCCTTTGTCCACAAATCCTTCCTTCATCATCTTTTGTGCATCCATCATCATGAGCTCAGTAGAACTCATCTCAGTTATGCTCTTCTACTCTACTGGAGTGAGGTGTCAATTGACAATAATGATGTGGTCACTACCAGTTCCCTATCATATACCTCTCCCTTCTCCTTTGATGGTTTAATAACTTTATTAACTTCCTCTTTTACACTGATGGCTTTGCCACTTGGTGCAGTATCAGTTACTATCGATTCCTCCTTATGAATTGTATCCTCAACTTGTACATTTTATGTATCTGTCGGTATATCCACATTATCTGTCGATATCTCCTCTATGTCTTGTACATTAGATTCTAATGGGGGCTCTACATCCAATGCCTTATTATCTTTCAAAATTGAGGGTGAAGTACCCACTATAACTTTGCCTTTCCCTTCAACTGGGATGTCAGTAGTCTCAGTTTTAGCTTTCGGTGAAATATAGAAACCAGGGTTTTCAGCAAAGAATTGAACCCATGCCTTGTGGGTCTCACTAATTGTCTCATTAACCCTTCCTAACATAAGACTAACTATCATGTTCTTGCTGTGAAAAAAAATTATGTTTGCAACCTCAAGTGTCATATCCAACTCATTTGGAGTAATGGATCCACAAGTAGTCAATAACTCTTGAATCTTTATGCTCTTATCCTCCTCTATAGCTGATAATATCCTAGCATCTAGGTTGTCATATAGTTGTGTCAGGATTTGCTTCTCAATTTCCAACAAAGCTTTCTTATATATATCCAGATATAATAAAACTGCTTCCTCAACTTCTCTCTGTTCATCATCATCTAAGTGCTCATAATAGAATTGTACATTTTTCAACATACAATCCTTAGTGATTTCATCTACTAATTCTGCACAAGTCTTAGGTGGAATAATAGATACATTACCAGATACAATTACAAGGTCTATGTCATCCATCTTCTTTTTTCTTCTAGTACCGGATGGTGCAGAAGGTGTTTCCTTTGGAGCTCTTTTCTTTGCCGGTACCTTGATTGTGACTTTCCTTACCGGTTGTTTCCTTGCTTCCTCCTTAGACTCCTCACCTTTCTTCCTCAATACCCTCTTAAATGCTAAAGGTTGTCATCTTCAGTTCCAAAGTCTGATGGAATAGGCTCAATGAAGACTTCAGGCTCTTTCCTCTTCCTTCCTTTTTCTGGAACAACATCCATTAATGCCTTGATGTCTTGGGATACTTGTTCAACAAATTTGATGGCCTTGCCTTGTTGTTTCTCCCTCTTCTTCTTGTTGAATTCAGCTTGAACCTCTTGCTTCTTTTTCTCTGCAATACCAAAGGATTTCTCAGCTTCATCAATAGGAGCATCAATCAACATCTTTGCATAAGCATCCAAAATATGAGCATCAACCTCATATCCCATTTCTTCTATACATATCTTCTAGGGCTTAGCTGCTTCCATTAAGTTTTCATCCTTTTGAACCATTAAGAAGATCTCAGTTGAGTATTTCTCAACAATTTGTTTAGGAACCCTCTCTCTAGATTTCATTGCCTTCTAAAATGCCTTGAAGTAACCCCAAACCTTATCATCTCGCTAACTACCCAAAGTAGCAATAAATTGTTTCAATTGTCTGCCCCAAGATATCAAATGCACGTTGTCTCTTCCCAAAAACATGAGTTTCATTAATGAAAAATAGCATTAAATAGACAATAAGATTCCCATACCAGAATTTCCCCTTCTCTCCTTTGATCTTCCCAAGGTTGATTAACAACTCATCTAATATCCATCCACAAAGATCTAACTTCTCATTTTCCCTCATGATCTTATGTGTGGCATATATACAGGAGCTAGAAATAGAATTGAGATGGTTGGATTGAGTTACCTTGTACCCAATGATCATGCTTCTGAATCTGATGTCTCTATCAGTGATGGTGCTAACCCTCATCGATCGTTGGTCCAAAGTTGCGTCAGTGAGTTTGTTAACCTGATCATTAGAAATCTTTTTCTCTGAACATTGACCAATTTGTGACAAACCGGTGATGGCCTTAATGGTCTCCTTTGTGATCTTATAAGGTCTATCCAACCAGATGAGCTCTCCATGCACTCTTCTCAATACATGTCATTTTCATGAACCAATTGGATGCATTCTTCAAATCTATCTTTCAGAGATCTCCCAAGGTTTTCTTCATTCATCTTCCGGTCTTCAATCTCCTTTGACATCCTCATAGTTAGGGCTTGCATTTTGTTCCTCATGACCATATTCTCTTGACTCAGCTTCTGACATCTTTCATTAAGGGCATCTTTCTCTTCATTATCCTGATTTTACAAAAGTTCCTTCCTCCTAGCTTGAACAGATGACAACCTCTCCTGTAGGATAAGAATGAATTCCTTGGCAGAAATTCCAATTCATCTTGTAACTTCAAGTTCTTCATCCTTTCATCATCATAATCTTCAAGTGCTACCTCAAGTTGCTTCTCCATACTCATATCCATGGATTCTCGATTATGGATCTCCCTCAAGCTGTTAGACTTCCTTTGAGGCACAAGGCTCGGATACCAATTGTTGGAATCCAAGAACACTAAGAGAGGGGGTGGTGAATTAGTGTTCTACCAGAGTGTTCAATTTTGACCTTATTATAACATGCATTCATCAACTAGTAAACTAGTACACATATAATTGAAAGAAGTAAATAAATAAATAAGCCAATCACACAAATGAATACCATAACACAGAGAATTATACATGGAAAACCTCAGAGAGGAAAAATCACGGTGGGATTTGTGACCCACAATATCAATCCACTGGCCATATGAAAATATATTACATAATATGGGGGCCTGCACATGCAGGAAGGCTTACAGCCTAGAGCACACTACTTAGCACAAAAGAGTCTCACTGACTACAGTCAGTTTGAATAATAAAACATAAGACTGAACTCATTTAATACATCTTCTATGCCTGATAGAGTTTCGGTTCAAGCTCTGACTGTTCTGGTTCTGACCCTTACCAGAATAAGCTTCGCATTACTTGATCCAAGTGGATCTCTCACTAAAAATTGAAGTGTCCTGAATTATCCCAAGAGTAGTTCCAAAGCAAAGAGATCATCAAAATGAACCCGATGCAACTTGAACGGGCTCGAAAGGAGTTTGTTTTCTCAAGTTATGGCTGGTCAAACTTTTGGTCAAACCTAGGCACAAATCTTGTAAGAGGTCAAAATTTGACCTCTCCAAAACTTGTCAAAGTTGGTGTAAATGTGAAGGTCTTGTCGAGACGATCTCGATGGCATTCGTTTCATCTAAATCGAAGCTTGGATGCAAAAGATATATTTGGTCAAAGTTGGTTGACTTTAGTTGACCAGCCAACCTGATGACATCAGCATGCTGATGTGGCAGAGGAGATACTTCACCCAATTGTCAATTGATACGTGTCAACTCAATAACATAGTGACAAGGCAGATTTAGTCCAATTAGCAATAGACATGTGGCACAATTTTGGTAAATAGTAGCGTGCCATGTGGCACCCCTGATAGTGTGACATGGCATCTCGAAGGCTACACAATTCGTTGGTATAAAAGTTGTGTATGGGTATTGAACCCATGAGCTTTCCCTCCAAAGACATTTAACATTTACCAATGCACCATTGTTCCACATTGTCTTTTTTAAAGAAGGAAATGTTATATGACCTTTTCACTACATGACAAATGTACTAAAAGACAAAGCATGCTAAAGACAAAATAGAACTCATGGGAGTTGAACTCTCAGCCACGAACTCCCATTAAGTTGTTTGGTCGTTGCACCACTTACGGCACCTTAGAAGGGATTTGGTATTTGTTTTGTTAGCTTGAATTAGCCGCCCATTCCCTATTTAAAAGGGATTTTATTTATTACCTTAAAAAAAAGCCTAAACTCGTTATTTTGTTAAAGCCCATTTTAGGAAAAGGGGTTAATAACGGGCTGTGAATATTCTTGAGGCTTTTATTGGAGGTTAAGTGTTGTAAATGGGAGATTTTCATGGGATATTCTATCTTTGGAGATAGAGAAGTTATCTCAAAATTAATTAACTCTAAGCTAATTTTGGGTATGTAAATTTGCATATAAGGAGCTCATTTGCTCATTGTAAAGAGGAGGAAGGTGAGGGGATTTTCTTCATCTCAATTCCTCTTGGATTCCCACAGGGACCAAGTGTGATCCAAGTCATTCTTGTAAAAGCCAAGTAGTGCTTGATACTTATGATGTCTGGAGTAGAGTCATAGGTGTGTTTGCCTTCTTGAATCCTTGTATAAGGTGAAGGTATAACTTTTGTAACACTTGTGAGAAGGTCCCAGCATTTTGCAAAAGGAATAAATCTATTTGTGTTCAAGCGAGTCCGGAGACATAGCCAGAGTCTGGTGAACTCCGTTATCAACCTTGTTTCTCCTTGTGCTTATTTGTGTTATTAGCTTTACTTAACTATCGTTTATAGTTCTTTATTCCACATTGAACTAAGTTTGATTTGGGTTAAGTAAACACTCTAAATAGAGACTAGTGGTTGATCAAGTGATATTAAAATCAATATTTCCCTCTTCTTCGTCTTTTACCCTCGTGTAATGCCCCTACCCTAGTCGGACTTGTAAAACCCGTTTGACCTTGGTTGACTTCCCATGTGGCATTCTTGAATGGTAGGTTAACCGTGGTGCAATGTGTAGTTTAGATAATATAAATAATCGTGCATACCTATTATTGTGCTTTTGCATCAATTCTTGTGTATATGTAATTGTTTCCTAACTCTTGTGATAAATCTCGAGCTAGCACCTTCATTGAACATGTATATGTATATGTATGCTTGCGTGATTCATGGGTGCAGGATATTTCAGGTACAACACCGCCTAGGGCGAGGTTCATCTCCTACGGGATTCGCAGGTTTGAGTAAACCTCCTCCATCCTCAGAATTCGGATTTGGGGGTCATAAAACTCTCGTCTTGCCTTAGCCATGGTCAGGTGAGCATCGTGTGTGTG
The DNA here is from genome assembly GCF_030272615.1 of Cryptomeria japonica. Taxonomy (NCBI): domain Eukaryota; kingdom Viridiplantae; phylum Streptophyta; class Pinopsida; order Cupressales; family Cupressaceae; genus Cryptomeria; species Cryptomeria japonica. The sequence goes on along the minus strand of NC_081405.1, from coordinate 152,068,858 downwards.
GTTCGTGGGGCTTTCTTTTCATTGGGTTGCGTGTTGTGTGATTTGGTGGACTTCCTCGATTTGTGTGCCTTGCGCGGGGTAAGTGGAGTTTGTTATCCTAAGTATTTAATTCAATTTAATGAGTAGATGTACGCATTAGTAATTTAGAAATATAATTAAGTAGTTTCTTTTATATGATTAATCGTTAATTTAAAGAGATCGCTTTAATTATAATTGTAGCAAGCTTAAAGCATTTAAATTGAAATAATGTGTTCATTTATGCATTAGTAGTTGAGAAAATTAGAATAAATAGATTCCTTTCATGAGATTAGTCATTTATTAAAAAGGTCGCTTTATTATGTTATAGCGAGTTAATTTAATAGTTAATTTTAAAATAACGAATTCAATGAGTTATGCGTTTTAGAAAGGAAGGATTTAAAGTCATTTGGGAAATAGAAATAAATTGATCATTTTCGCATTTTGGAAAAAAAAAAAAGGGTAAATTTTATTATTTAAAGGAAATTATTCTTTTTACTTGTTAAGTTGATATAGTATAAAGGATTGATTTTTGGAAATTTAAATTAATTTAAATACCTTACCCTTGTTAATAGTTCAAAATATAAATGTTGGCTAAAGTAATATGGAGAAATTAAAATTAGAATTAAATAAGAAATAGAAGCATTTTGATTTTAAATAAGAAAAGCGAATAAGATGTATTGAATAATGGAAAGGAATGATTTCCATTTTTCATTTTCTTTTATTTTAAAAATAAGTGCCTAAATTCGAAATTGAAAATTAGGTCAAAAAATGGGGTTTCTCATTTAACCTAGTTTTTGAAATATTTTTGGGGGTTCTTTCTTTTGGTGACCTGTTTTGGAAAAAAAATGGAGATGGGGGAATTTTGGAGAAAATGGAGTTTTGCTTTGAGTTGCAGGTGGAGCTCTCCTTCAAGTCTTGCCCAGAATGCGTTGTGAGGTAGGGTTCCAACCTACCCTTTTATTTATTTGTTGGATCAAAGAAAAGTTGGTGTTCAAATGTTCTCCATGAAATGCTGGAAAAAGTAATGATAATGCCCATGAATGTCTTTAAGATTTAGTTTCAGTTTTGAAAGCTTGGTTGTTCTTGGATTCAAGATTTGTCATGGCTTCTTGGACATTTTGAAAGGAGAAAATCTTCCCCATTCTTTGCTTAAACATTCAAAAAAAAAAAGGGAGAAGCTGTTAAAAACCCCTTTTGTTTGGCTGTAAATACAAAAAAAAATGTGTATCAAAACTGTTGTTTTCATGGCTACTTTGACCATGTTTATTGTTCTTTTTAAAAAAAAAAAAAATTATTATCAAATGGGGCGTTAGGGTTTGGCAGGCGGAGGAGCCGAGGCTCAACTCGCGCCGCCATTATTTTCCCCCCCTCCCTCTCTTCTTCTCCCCACGGGCTCGCAAATCTTCTGCGGCCACATTGTGGTCTGCAGGGACCTGCGTCCACAATGTGGGCCGCAGGGACCTGCGTCCACAATGTGGGCCGCAGGGAGACCTGCAACCACAGTGTGGCTCGCAGGGCCTGCGTCCACACTATGGGTCGCAGGAAACCTGCGACCACAATGTGGTTTCGCAGGGCCTGCGTCCACACTGTGGGCCGCAGGGACCTGCGCCATAGGCCAGGGTTCCCACAAAGAAAAAAATAAATTTTGTTTTAATTTTTTTTATTTTATATATATATTTTTTTAAGAGAAAAAAAAATATAATATTAACATTTATACAATGAAAGAAAACAATAAATACAATGGGATATGATTAAAAGAAGTTGTAATAAAGTTGTAGTAAATCTATTTTATATAAATTTTAGATTTTAGTTGCTATATATATATATATATATATATAAAATGGAGATTGCATATTTCTTTTCAATTTGTATATTAAATAAAATTTAATAATCTTGGATTAGTAAACTTATATTAATGAACATTTAAATTTGGAACCCAGTTCTAAAAGGAAAGTAATTTTTGGAAACGAGGTTAAATGATGTTTTTATTTGATTATCTTTGAAATAAAACACTTTTGTTAACATTAGATAATATATTTTAATAAGAAGTTTTCTTTTCAGGAATAAGTATTGTCTTTCGATTTGAATGATTATGATCATCCGGGAATTTTAGAAATGAAAACTAAAGTATAGGAGTGTATGGATTATGAATCTAAATTATCTTCGTATATTTTGTTATTACTTCATCGATATGCTAGTAGAATGAATGGAAGTTTGATAATGTATCGATTTGGAAAATTTGTAAGTTTAAGTTCCGTATTTGCCTTGTTTAAGGTGATGGCAAACCTTGATGTATTTGTTTGGAACCTGTCGTTGTTGAAATTGGGGCATCTGTTAAGTCTTAGGTCTCTAAATAGAGTACTGTTGGGCAATGAACCTTGTACTTTCCTTTTTGCATGCTCAGTTGGTTCTGCCTCTACGTGGAAGTCAATTAGGATTTTTGGATCAAAGTGGTCATTTGTATATTGGTTGTGTTTGCCTAAGTGGCAAAGATGTAAAAGACATATTAATTATGTATTCCTAACTATATTAAATGCTAGAGGGGTCTTGCAGTTGAGCAGACCCGGAGATGTAGCCCTTTAGGGGTGAACTCCGAGATCATATCTGTGTTATGCGATGTGTTTAGCCTCCTTTGTTTCATGCTTTAAGTTATCATGTATGGTTGTTATCTTGTATAAGTGTATGGTGGAAATTTAATGAATTTAAATCAAAGTGCATAAAATTATTCATCTTGATAAATGTAGTAGTTAGGTTCAGAAAACATTGTAAGTATGATTATGGAAAAGAATTTGGTTTATGTTAATTAAAGGAAATAATGGTGGAAAGAATCTCATTAGGATGCCTTTATTGTTTTAGCTTGATATAAGTTGGTAAATTGATCAAATGTGTATGGGAAACAAAGTTAGAATTAATGTTATAATTTCTAATTTGAAATCTAAAGGATGAACATCATATAGGTATTTACTTTTATCTTCCTAAATGAGTATCGCCATGTTAATTATGTTTCGTTGTATTGGATGGATTTGCTTAGCTATTTCACGTCTTAAACTTAACAAATAATCCTTACCAAACTAACTTGATAACTGGGTGAACTCAACCATTTATCCACAATTATAACCCTAATAAAAGAATCTCTTTTATGATTGCTAAAAATGAACTGAAAAGGGAAGGATTCAACTAGTTGTTTATATCTTAATCTTAGTAAAAGTATCTCTCTCATATTAACTTCATTTAACTAAAAAGAGTGATATGCAATAAGATAATTGTATTTTAATCCTAATGGAAGAACGTCACTATGAACTTATATTTTAAATCCTGAAATGATGAATTTCATCTTGCTAACTATATTTTAATTTAAAGGATGCACTCATGTGTACCTAATACATTTTCACCTTAATGAATTGAGCTCCTTTTATTAGCATTATTAAAACTTTAATGAATGAACTCTATGGCTACTTGCACTCTATCCTCCATAAAGAAACTACGACCCATTAGTTGGGTATGCTTGAATTCAAATGATGGAACCTCACTCTATTAATGGAAGTTTAATCCTTAATGAACGAATCTCATCTTATTAGCCATATTTTTAATATTAAAGAAAGATATCAGTTGTGGGTGGTTACCTTAAACCCAAACGAATGGACTTCGTGATATTTGTCGTATTGAACCTTATGGGTGGCCTCTTAGTTTAATTACGTTTTAAAGTGCATTGAGTAAATAACCTCACGTTGGCCTCCTAACCACCCAAAGTAAATGAGCACTTCCTAAAATTCTAAGATGTCAATTTATCGAACATAAATATATATCCATGACTTAAGTATTAACATGTAATTAAGATATCCAGCTTAATTGGATCAATTGTCGCAAGACGAGCTAAGTGTAAGGTTACGTAATCACGTTGGGAAACTCCTTAGGTTCGTTTAGCCTTCCGTTGTGTTATCTAGTTTTAGATAACTCCAAAATTATCTTAATGTTGTAACTAATCAGTATTACTCTTAAATATTATTAAAAAATATATATATTTACACTCTATTTGAGTGTTTTTAACTTAAACCCTTAGGGGTTTCCTGGCGGGGCATTACACCTCATCTATTCCATGTAGTCAATTCTCATTGAATGTCTTTTTAGGGACTTTCGAGTTTGTCTAAGGCATTAAAATTTTCTGTTCACTTTCAAAGTAATCACTTAGCTATAATTTTCTAGATCCTAAATCAGATCATTACTAATCCTCAATTACAATCATTACAATCATACCCTATATTATCATGTTCTCTCTCTTATCACAAAATGATCTAATCAACTAACCTATATACCCTTACAATCTTTCATGACTCATGTCAGCCTACATAGATAATTACAAAATGATTATACATGTCGGCTCAATACATATATACATAAATATCAAAATCAATTGTCGATTGTCGGATCTCCCAAATGATGTAGACCTCCTATGTCGGTAACCTGAATGTGAGTCATGTCGGCCTGCAATGTCGGTATCCAAAGAATCCTTCCTATTGGTGAAGATACCTATCGATTCCAGTGTCGGTATTGGTGAAGAGTCTGTCGGTGAACAACCAAACCAAAGAATGAAGCTGGAACATGTTGCCATCAAATGACAACATATGAAACCAATAAAATGAGTGTCAATTGCCAACATGATTAAGAGAATTGATTAGGTGAGTTAATGATGGATTAGAATGCAAGTGGGAAAGTTAGGAGGATGTGACATGAGGAGAGAGAATGAGTGGATGAATATGAAATTAGAGAATAATGATAAGCATGATTCTAGGAGAATTAATTAGGATAAGTGGGGATTAGGAAAAGTGATTTGTAGGAATCACTTTTAAGTTAATTAATTAGGATTAATTATCTAAGAGGAATAAATTTATTGATAAATTAATTATTGGACTATAAAGATAAGATTGATTAAATTTGATTTAATTAACCTTGAGACAAAGGGAATTAACACAATTGAATTGGTTAATTATGCTGACAGGCTTAAATTAATTAAGTGTTAATTTAATTAATTTTAGGTGTCCACATTTTTCCCCTCTTTGATATAGCATCATGAAGTGATGTTATATCAAAGAAGAATAAAACATAGTAGATGGAAAGGATAAGGACTAGTAGCATGATGCCCCAGTCATAAGTGAGATGAGAAAGGATGATGAGGAGGTAGTGGTATGCCCCCTCGAGAGGACATGTGGGTTCTAAGAACACAGGTGTGCTCTAGAAATGGATAGGAGGACTAGATAATGAAAAGATGAAGATGATGAAGGGGGAGTGAATGAATAAATTGGAGTCTCCAAGATAAATGGGTGAAATGGGATGAATGAATTAAATGGACTGGATGAGATTTCTTGTTGTGTATATGTGGAGAGAAAACCTAGTTTTGATATTGCCACAAATTATCCACATCACTGATTATAGGAATTAGGATGTTTTGAATATATGAGGCATGGACTAGACTCTCAAACAATAGGTATCTCAACTGGATCCTGATACAGATAAGATCAATGTGTGGAAAGAAATGCTAGATTGGAAGCATCATGTCATAAAATAATTACAATCCTATCTCATGGCCTCCATTGTTCAAAACATAACTCTCCAACAAGACCTGAAGAGCCACTTCTCCATAATTGGTATAAACGTATTTAGAGATGATGGAAAATAACTGTTAGAAGGAGAGGTAGTGAAAAGAACATTCTGTCAGAAAGTGGAAGATAGATTTTCTACAGCTAATGTTGGATCCAATTCTTTGGAACGTCTAAAGGATGCAATCATGGTGTTGAATTCTATCAATGAAGAAGTCAAGGATGTCCCAAGGAAGATTGTTGAGGCTAGCCAAAGGGTTTCCAAGTAGAAGATCAGAGTTGGAGCTACAACTAAACCTGCAACTGAAGAGCTATCACCAGTTCTCTTCAACTTTAGAGCATATAGAAAAAGGATGAACCCAGAGGTGGCGCAGGAGTCCCAAGGTGGTGAAATGGATGCAATAGAAGAACACCAATAGGTAGTAGATGATGTGGAAAAACTGGAAGATGAAGAGGTAAATGAGGACGTGGTGGATTTTTAGTTATTCTTTAGTTAGTTTGTTTAATTTTTAAAATTATTTTCTCAAAAACTATTGGTCCTAATGGACCGTTTCTATTTTTAAAGTTACGTTTTAAAACTCTCTTTAGTCAGTTGTGCTCAAGAAGTCGTTATTTTAAATTAGTTAGATGTTGAACTACTTAAGGGATGATGAACCAATGGAATGAGTTCCAATTTTTTGATCAATCTGGTTTTTCATTTTATAGTAGCATTGCCAACTTGGAAAAGTTTAATTGAATTCTGTTTGGAGTAGACTTTGTTCTATTTCAAAAGGAATTTCAATTTATATATGATTTTATCATCTCATATCTAGATCTGAAAGATTCATTGAATGCTAGAATATTTGTTCTTCGGTCATAAAATTTATGTTACATGATGGAGAGTAGTTTCTTGTGTTATATGTGTGTTGTTGTTATTGGATTCTTTTATATGTGATAATCATACACTAGTAGCAATCTTTGTATGGACGTTGGTAGATGATTTATATTTAAATTTCATGAAACTTGTTCTTCATACTTTGTTGTGAAGATAATGTGGGATTAATATCATCTTCCTTTTCTTTATAAAGTTTGTAAAGCTTACCTTTCCTATTTTCTGGATAAAAGCATGCCCTCAAAACCCAAAATTACATCATAAGAGGGATTTGTACCTCTCAAATTCAAAGGAAAGTTGTAGAAGCAATTGCAAATTTTCCAACAGTTTGTTAATGGTTTGTTCTCATATTTGGGCTATGAATCAATATTGTAATAATTTAGAGAGAACGAAATTTGTTAACTAACACTTGACAACAATATGAAGATTTTCAGAAGAACAGTGATCATAATAAAGATGTGTCTGTAGACACTTAGTCATTTTTATGCATCTCTAGTGCAATGGCATTTTATAATTTCAATCGACACCTCAGGGGTCATTCTATGTATGCACTAGTACACATGTAGGATTGCACGTGTTCTAAGTCAAATAGGTCTCTAATTTTGACTTGGTCACAAATTAGTTGTTACTTTTCCTATTTTTTAGCATCATCTCTCTTCTATATATATGAGGGATTTAATTGTAATAAGGATTTTTTTCCATCATTATTTTATGCAAAAAAACTCTATCGAAGTGAAAAGAAAAGTGAGACTTTGTGTTCATATTGTCAATTTGCAAACTTAATCAAAGAGAAGACAAGTTTGGCTTTCAGACTTTGCATTAGAATCAATCTTGTGTATGACATAGATGTTCTTATGTCATTTATGTTGTATATTCTTGAAAAGATTTAAGTTGAGTATTGTTACTTGTGCAAAATATTGAAGAGTAATTTGAGTTCATATAAGTAGACTTTGTGTTACTTTGAGAATTTGAGAATAGAAAATTGGTGTGGATAATAGCTTGAAGACTTTGAGCTTTTGCTTATTATCTATACAAGTTTTCATTAAGTGGATAATAAGATAAAGTCTTTGTGCTTTATTGAGTTATCTTGTTAGACTAGAAAATTTTATGATTTATTTCTGTTGGTGTAAATTATGTCTCATAATTACACTTTACTTAAGTTGACTTAGGGTAATGCATTTCATAGTAGTTTGCATATGAGACAATTAGGTAAGTGTGCACATAGGGATGATGCATGTAGGAGAAATTCCACCTTTTGTGGTTTTATCTTGTTGTTGCATTCCACCTTTTGCGGGTGATCCACCTCTTGAGGAATATTTTATTATTTCTCCTACCTACTCCTACCTACCCTCACCTACTCTTGTTTCTTATTGAGCCACATGTCATGATTGTGTGCTCACATATCCATATGGCCCTACCTTTATAAGCAAGCTCATCTTACATTGTATGTAATGATCTGGCTGATCTTATTTTGCACTTTAATTAGAATATGGTTTGTTCTTATCAAATCTATTGTCTCTCTTCTATGTTATTCATTGTGCTCTATATTTTGGCTATATTTGACAAATATTTACAATTTGAAAGTATCTAAGCTAGCCATATATCGATATTTTGGTTAAGTGGTTGATAGGACTTAGGTATTTTAAAGCAACTTTGAGTTCTTTTGTATACAAAAGGATCGTCCCTTAAGTCATTTTTAGAAAAAGGAAGCAACGGGAGGGTTTGTACTCTTATAGACACTTTGCTTTCAATTAGTATAGATTATTAAGATTACTACAAATTTGAGTTGTTTTATAGAGAAAAGGAAAAATTTGTTCTAAATAGAGAATCAGATAAAAATTATTCTGAAAAAAAGAAAATTAAGTTGTTGTATCATCTTGAATTAGTGTAAAGTTAGCAGGTAGATTAAGAATAGATAGAAATTGCAGTAGAAAGGTGGAGCCTTCCCTTATAACTAGGAGAGATTATACCTTGCCTTCTAAGAGGTATCATCTCATGTACTGTCGTGAAACAAACATCTTGTAAACCTCTATCAGCTTACAAAATTTTCACCCAACATAATGATAGGAAGCTCAAGAATTAATCAGAGAACAATTACATCCACAATATGTTTCAAATTATGACAGGAGACAAAGCATAGTCCTTACAATTTAAGATAGACAAGAACAATGAAACAGTAATGTTTTCCCTTCACAATGATGTTGACCATTTTCAGTTTAGCCTTAAAATTGTATAATGTTTTACTCTTTGGCATCATAACATTTTGTGGTCCTTGTTTTGTTTTGTTTTTAAATAAAAAATTTGCAAATGGGATGATCTTTTAGCCTTATGTTAGCTTTATTTTATTAATAAAATTCCTAAAATCCTTTTATTTTCATAAAATGTTCTTTTGAAATTAATGGCAAAAGTATTATTTCCAAAAGAATACATGGAAAAAGTAGGGACAAGGCAAAAAGGTTTGCATTGAGGTTTTGGAGGGAAGTTTTGTTGAGACTTTTCAAGGCATGCTCTAACTAAGGTTTGAACTCATTACCAAGAAAGAGTTTGAGGAAGAGTTAGTGATTCACAAGGAGAAGATGTAGTCCTCATAGGAATAAGAAAGCCCTAATTTCATACTAAAATTTTTTCATGGCCTCCAATGATGGACACCTCTCAAATAAAAGGATCAGTTCTTAAAGTTGGTATCATTGATGTCTCAGACCCAACAAGTAGATTTGAAGGTGTGGGGAGCAGTAAGAAAAATGAAAATAATTTTAAGGAGCAAGAACATTAGATGAAGCCACATTTTTCAAATTAAGTGCAAAAGAAGTAGAGTTTTCAGGAAAATGAGGTAGGGTTTTGAATCTTGAGAATATCACACTTTGCATAGAACTTGTGTTCGTTGTCACTTTTTCATGATATTTTGGATGTCCGTCAATAAATAATGAGCTACAAGCCATGGGCCCTCTTTGAGTAGTGTTTATCCTATTCTCATTGCTGCTCTTTCATAGGATTGGAAGTTTTCTTCACTATTCTTTATGATTTAATGACTGTTCTTTTTCTGAGTTTCTACATTGTTACAATGGTGATATGGTTTTTCTTTTAAGGGTATTATTTTTCATTATATGATCATTCATTGATTGAAGAGAGTCATTCAAAGGTTTTACAAGAGTTAAGGGTATTCATTGTTTTGAATTATTCACTATGAAAACAAATCACTTGGAGTATGTTATTGTCCAAAAGCATGAACAAATTGGTGTATTTACAGAGGTAAAGAGCATAACATCCAAAAGTGGCATCAAGTTGTGAAATTACTCAAAGATACAAGTAGTGTCTTAGTCACAATTCCCAATGAGGGTATCTCCACAATCAAGGGATTTTTAACAATCAAAATGGTAAAATATAGTCATAGCCTTTATTGGTGAACAGAGAGTCGGAGGGTTTAAGAATAGTCTCAGAAAGCTACAAGGACAAGTAATAAAGGCTTTGCATTCATCTTAGAGAGCAGTCCTGAGGCATATAAGATAGTGATATTGACATTAAAGAATGGTAGATGCATTCAGAGCAGCAAATACAATAGTCATTGCAAGGGTAGACAATTCTAATGCCATAAAGCCCATAGATTATTTAGCAGTTGGTATATTTCCAATGCACATTTCAATGCAACAGATTAAATGAATGATAACAGAGCATGTGATACAGACTAAAAAGATTAAAGGTGGTTTTGAACTAAGATTAAATGTAAGAACAAGTTTAGTTCTTTATCATAGGTAATACACATGAAATCCATGATAAGGTTTATCTTTCCTAGGGCTCACAAGTGTAGAAAAAAAATTATTGTATCATACATCAGTAGTCTTTGATGATCTTGAACAAAATAAAGATCATAGTGAAGAAAGGTGTGATGAGCACAGGAAAATTGAGTTCTAGGACAAAGAAAATGATGCAGTACTCAAACACAGTAAAGGTAGATTGATAGGCACAATGATCAACAATGATTTGTAGACACAAGTAACAAAAGATCCATACAGAACCCAGAGACACGGTAGAACTCTAAAATTTAGGGGTGTTTAAATTTGGAAGCCTCTAAAATATGAGTGCGGTCATTGTCACAGAGCAAAAGAATGACAGATGAAAAAGTTCATGAAGATCAAACCTAATGATGAAGATACAATAAGTGAAAGGGTATTTGATAGATACATGACAATGCCTAAAGGTTGTGTGTAGAGACAACCATGGAGAACAAAGAATAGTTATCCATAACATCCATGGAAAGAATAGACATTAAACCCTAGGGATATGATAGTCCATGTTAACATATTGTGATAATTTTTCAACTTCAGAGCAATCCCTATTTTAGTAAGAAGCTATCATAGTATTTAGAGGGCAATGATTGTCCTAAGTTTCATGCAATGAATGACCTTCATCACAAGGATGAACAGTAAGCATGTGTCTGCAAAAATGCTATAAGGTATATATGACAGTGTTTCAAAGAGAGTGAGCATCTCAAAGACATTCTGCAACAAGCCCTGAGTCAAATGATAGTGCAAGGTACAAGATAGTGGCTTCCACTATCACATCTATGTAGCAGAAGTGTGAATGGTTTTGATTATCTTTTTATAACCTTATCAAGGAGTGCTATCATTTAACCAAGGTTATGATAAAACCTCAAGAGCAGTGTATTGTTGAAAGAGTCCTTGTGTTGAGACAGTGATATACAAAAGATAACCATAGTCTAAAGCACAAGGTTTATATGCTTTGGTAAGGTAATTTAAGATTCAAAGAGTGGAGTCTCACATGAAGACAAGGCAAGCTATAGCCAAGGATAATTGCAAAAGAAATCAATCCTCAAACACAAAGTCACGAGCTACAACAGTCACAGGAGTATTCTCAAAATAGAGCAACACAAAGCATGCTTTCACTGTCACAAACTTGTGAAAAGAGAGACCACAATCCATTAAGAGGGACAATCATAGTTTACAAAAAGGGATATGAATGTTAAAAGAATAGTTTCAATGTTAGGGTACATTATATTGCAGAAAAGGTAGTGAATACACAAGGTGTGCAAGGGTTTGAAAGATGGAGGATGCATAATAGAATAAAGACAATCTTATTTAAGATCAAAGAAAGTAAGAAGTTACATGTCCAAATACAAAGGAATCATTGACTATCTAGATAGCTTTGACAGGGTTAATGTTATAGTCAAAGGGGTCAGTTCAGTCAAATACAGAGTCTCATAGCAAATGGATATGTGAGATGTAGAGATAATAGCCCTAGATAGAGAATTAGGTTTCATTATGCTCGAACATAGCTCTAGGATAGTAATAACAATGATGAGATTTTTGATAGAGTTGTGGATTAAGATTGACATATTACATTCACAAAACTCAATAATGGTAGCCATCACCATTACCAGCCAGTAAGAAATCAATGGGATCAGCCAATAGCACAAAGGCTCTAATGGAGGTCATTATAGCTATTGCACAAGTAGAGTTATATTCGGTGGTAGTGAAAGGTTTCAATGGAGATAGAGTCATAAGCAATCACAGAAAAGATCAAGTTCTCTTCAAAGTGTAGTGCTCAATCACAGAACGGTCTACGGACCTACAACATTTACAGTCAAGAGCGGTTAAAGACTATCTAAGCATAAAGAAATACAGTGAGATCATATACACAATTTTGAAGATTAGATCATGTCAATCCTAAGAATAGTGAATACATAGACCCCAAAGGGGACTAAAAACATCCATAGAGCAGCAAGTGAAGAAGCTCCTCAAATCAGTCATAATGAAGACATCATAACTTTTGTTTAGTCAAGAGGAGTCCCTGTTTAAATTAGTTTCAGTCTTCAAATTCAAATCACTTGTTGATGTTTGAATTTCAAGTTCGAATTGGTCATCAATGCAAGCCCAAAATTCAAAATTTAGTCAAGGGGGGTCAGTCGGCCAAATACAAATCCCATGTTTTGAGGAGCTTTTTGAGGCCTTTATAGCAATTCAACCCCTAATTTAAAGGCCCCCAAGGCTTAGTTACCATCCAATGGGAATTTTGAGACAGTTAACTACTAATAAACCTCAGTTCCAACCCTGATTTTGGGGGATTTCCAAGGCCATCCGCCCAAGCAACTCTAATTTCAACGTCACAACCAGTTAGTACTTGATTTTAAGGAGAAGTGGTCAACATTATCTCAAAGGAGTCAAAGACAGCTAAACATTTCAAATTTTCAAATTTTGGAGCCTCTTTTGTTATAAGTCAGATTTCTTCTCTCTTCTTTCATGAGTTCTAAGTCTTATCTCTGATGTAACCTCATGATTTGGATTTTTTAACTCATCACTCATGAGATTTATAGTCAATATAGAGCATTTTTTCAGACTTGTAATGAGTTTTGTTCCATTTTTTTAATAAAGAATCTTCATGCTTTCTTAATTATTTATGTTCCAACATTGTATGTGAGTAATTTGATAGGAATATTGTGATTTCATCTTAAAATCCTTTATTTTTGCTTCATTCCTTCAATGCTTGGTGTAGACACCTAAAAATATCTCATTGATCACATACTAATTATTCATCTATTTAATTAAGTAATTCTTTAATTATTTGATTAAAGTAATTAGTTCTTCTGATTATCACATTCAACACTACTAATTATTCAATTTCTATTCTTAAATCAATCAATCATCTTCCAAATATTAATTAAATATTAATTATTTAATTAATTATGACATTTTCTTTAGTTAAATAATCTTTATTATTTAATTAATTCAATTTCTTATGATTAAATAATTTCATTTAAATTAATTAATTAATTAATTAATTCTTCCAAATCCCCAAATTATAATTCCATATAATTTCATTTCATTTTCTCCCAAATTCGAATTTCAATTAATTTCATCTAATTCCAAATCATCAAATTCACATTTCACCAAATCTGAATTTCAGTTAATTTCATGTGCATTTCAGCATTCGAAAGTCCAAATTCAAATCCAAATTGAAAATGAAAATCAATTTCAATTTCAATTTCATGTGCATTTAATCATTCGAAAGTCCAAATTCTACAACAACTAAGGAGAAGAGCAATGGAAGCTTTGTCAAATCGATTGAGGAGTCTTAATTAGATTCATTTGTTCATTATTCAATTGGTTTTGGATTATTCGATTGTTATTTAGGATTAATTCTAATTAGATTGGAGTTTGTGATTCGCTCTTATAATCTGATTAATTATGATGATTTTAACCCTGAGTCCATTTGGTGAAACCGATGTGAACTAACAGCAATTTGAAATTTTGTGTATGTCTGCAGGTTTCCATTTTTGGCAGGTTTCCATTTTTGGAAAGTTTCCATTTCTAGAAAGTTTTCATTTTTAGCAAGTTTTTCGTTTTTGGCAGGTTTCCATTTCTAGAAAGTTTCCATTTTTTGTAGGTTTCCATTTTTGAAAATTTTTCATTTTTGGCAGGTTTCCATTTTTGCAAGTTTCCATTTTGGAAAGTTTCTATTTTTGGCAGGTTTCCACTTCTGGAAAGTTTCCATTTTTGGCAAGTTTTTGTTTTTGGAAAGTTTTTGTTTTTGGTAGGTTTTTGTTTCTAGAAAGTTTCCATTTTTGGCAGGTTTTCATTTTTGGAAAGTTTATGTTTTTGGCAGGGTTCCATTTCTATAAAGTTTCCATTTTTATAGGTTTCTATTTTTGGCAGGTTTTTGTTTTTGGAAAGTTTTCATTTGTGGCAGGTTTATGTTTTTGAAAAGTTTCCATTTCTAGAAAGTTTCTATTTTTGGCAGTTTCCATTTTTAGCAAGTTCCTCATGTAAAAAAAAACCTCTCTAATCTTTCATTTTTCTTAAATTCTAGTCTTTTAGTGTTTTGTTTTATAACAGATCATTGATAAACACTTAAGCAGATTTTTGTAACCAAAGGAAAAAAATTAGGCTCGAAAGCCCACAATGTGCTAACAATTCTCATGGTTTCTTACAGGGACAGCTGAACTTAGTTTAGCTAAATCTTTCTTTTGGTTCTTTTAATAAAGAACAATACAACTTTCATCATTGCTATGACGGTTAAAATGAACCCCATGCCTTTTTCGAGCAACATCTCTAATAGTTTAGAAAACATTGCAATGAAGGTTTTAAGGAATCATTGTTCTTCATGTCTTCAAGGTGATAGGTATATGCTCTCCCCTTTTTCGAGTGATCAAAAAGCTAGACCCACCTTTTTCATGCTTTATTTCATTTTCTGCATTAGGATAACACATTTAGAAGGCTTGCCTCCCAAGTAGCCTATAAGGCTAAGTAAGAGGGAACGACCTAAGTGGCAACGGTTAAAGCCAATTAATCCAAGCCACTATAAATAAATGTGTATGTGATGAAAATCATATGCGACGAGTGTTACATGTTGTCATAATGGCGTTATGTCTCCCTTAGTGCCTATACGGTACGTTAAAATATGTAGAGCGTAACCTCTACAGACTGGGAGGCCTCCCTCAACGGAGTGTGAAATGTTGTTGATTGTGACCACTCGAACAGAACCCTTTCTAAACACATTAGAAATTAGAATCCCAATTGAGTCAGTAACCAGACACTTGGATTATCACAGTGCAAGGGTGGGGAAGAATCTGCCCCTAAGACACTCACCATGTATCTCCCAGGATAACGAGCCAATTGAGGAGCAATCTTCTTTGGTCTAATTTCCAGAAAAAGGCAAAAAAATGGGCGCACCCTAGGGTATGATAGGGTTGTTTGAGCTGACGGAGTATCAAGTTGTGGGTTGTGGTAATACTTGTCACCTTTTGACCATTAGGAGAGTTTGTTTGATGTGTTATCGATTGACCAATTATAGCGAAAACAAAATGGGGTTTTGAAAAATACTCCAACATTCATGAGAATTTGAAAAAGTTCTTTAAACAAGTATTCTTTCTATGTTATTATTCTTTTTTATGTGTTTGTTGTGTCCTTTACTACATTTCACCAAATTCAAACATTTTAGAAATACCAAAAACAAAGTGGAATCTCAACTAGGTTTAGTCAACAACATCATGACAAGATCAAATCCCTCAACAAAGTTAAGTTTCAACATCAACAAGATCAAACCCCTCAACAAAGTCAAGTTTCAATATCAACAAGATCAAAACCTCGCAGCAAACAAGCTTGTCAAGATCAACAAATCAATCAAACATTGCAAAATTCTAGAAAGGGAGAAAACATATTACATGTTGTGATCCTAGGTCCAAACCAATCAAGCAAACATCATGGATTAGCGTTATCCATTTCATAGGGAAGGTGAAGAATTCATCCCTTCCATTCCTATTCCAACACCATCCATAGAAATATTATCTCAACAAATCAATACTTTGCAACAACAACTGAGAGACATGACTAGTCCTAGCAACCATAGGGGTTGGTTAGAAAATATGATGAGGGAGGTGATAACCATGAGTGAATCATTACTAGGCCAACCTTCTTTTTCTTGTTAGACCATTCAAACATTCCAACCTTCATTCTTCAACAAAATTATTCCTACCTCAGTTCAACCAATATTAGAGTCATGTCAACCTTCTTTCAACCCAACATATCTATCACACCAATCATATCAACCCAACATTCAAAGTACCTCTTTCAACCAAAACCAAACCTTTTTCAACCAAAATCAAACCTCTTTCAATCAAAATCAAACCCCATTCAACCAAAGTCCAAATCAAAATTCACACCAACCCAACATTCAAACCTCTTTCAACCAAAATCAAACCCCTTTCAACCAAAGTCCAAATTAAAATTCATTCAACCAAAATCAAACATCTTTCACCCAAAATCATACTCCTTTCAACCAAAATCAAATCCCTTTCAACCAAAGTCCAAACAACCATATCTATCCACCATTTCGTCATCCCTTGAAGTCACACAAGACCAATCCATGTCATCTCTATCCAATAACACAATCTCCCAAGGGTTATCCATCGTACAAATCCAATCTAATTCAAGTCATGATTCAAAGGATCTCATTCAAAATTCTTCCTCATCATGCCAAAATGTTGGAACCATCCAAAAATCTCCCATGCAAACTCCTCTGTGTCAGGAGGACAATCCAAAATCAGAAGAAATCAATCATGAAATAAATCAAGAACAAGAACAAACGCTTTCATCCTACCTAATTTTTTATGAAGACTCCACCTATCAAGAATCTTATGATGATCCCCTCATTCTTTTCTATTCCACTCATAATAACACCCTTGTTTCTCAAGAGCAAGATGTTCTTTCAAGTTCCATCCAACATCCACTTGCTAAACAAGATCAAGACATCCCTTCCATCCTTCCTAATAATTTTTTTCAAGTCAAGATCGAAGTATCCCTTCACTTTCATGTCCTAAACAAGATCCCATTATTTATCCAGATCCTTATCAAGATCCCTCTTTCCCTTCATTTTCATGTCATAATCCTTCATTTCTCTCATGAGATTCCCTCTCAAATGAATCTACCATTTCTACTAGTCTTCCTCATGATCTCAATGTCTCTATACAAGTTGTTCATAAACCCCTTACCAATGGAATCACCAATCCAGATCATACTAGACAGGACAACTTGTCAACAATTGTATATGTGCCATCATTAAATGCCAATATGGTGAGAAAAACAAGAATAACACCAACTAATGCGATCAACACCTGGTTGGCTTCATCATACTCTTCAAGTGCATCAATAAAAATAGGCATAACACCCACTCATGTCACAACTTCGAAACCAAAATCTATTTGCCTCATACACCCACACTTGAAAGACTGGAGGCAAGAAGGTCTACCACAGCTGGATTGGTTTGAAAATAAGGAGGCTATAGCAGACACTGTACATGAAAGACTCCTAGCTGACTATCCTATTAAAAAAGACAGGTTCATCCAACTCTTCAAACAAAGACCAATGAATTATCTACATAGAGTTCATACCAACTCAATAACAACATTCACCTAAAAAGATATTACATCTAAGGGTGGGTTCATTTCAATTTTTAGTACTGCATTTGCATTTTTCTTTACTGCATTGCATATCTTCATTTCAGAGTACATCATAGTTGCTTGCATATCACCGTTGCACAACATATAGCTACATATCATTATTGCTTTCTCATAGAGTTGCATCAATATAAACATGATAATTTTTTGAGTCATTCACCTGTCTGCACTAAAAGAAACGAAGGTTGTCTCATTTCCTAGATACTTGTTCATGAAGTCTTTAGGAGGTCTTTAGTCATTCATCTTCAACGTCACCTTGTGATTAAGCTTTATCCTTGGTCATAGTTTCACTATCAAGTCTTGTTACCCAAAATCTATCAATTGCTATATCTCACACATTAATCAATAGCTCTAAGTCATTACAGATACCTAGTTGGTCATGTGGCTAGTGAAAAATCCAATATTCTGCTTCAACACTGTTGTAATTGTCATACCCAAGTAGGTTTCATTACTTACAAGTCAAGGCAATAAAATAAAAGAAAAAAGTGTTATGCCAATATCCATCTCAAAGCAAAAAGAGCAAAGAGATATAGCTGAAATATCATGCATATAAGTGCAACAAAAAGCTTGACTATGGGAACATGCGAATAACTCCATAAAGGCTATGGATGCCTATTGGAAATGGAGCAATATTTGAGAGATTATGGTGTATAACCTCATCGGAGCCCTAAAATATTGCTAGCAGCGAGGCTCTATCCAGGATGCTTTTGAAGTTAGAATAACTCACGTAGCTAGCCACATAGGATTCCAAGGGCCTTTGATGATTATAAGAGTCAGAATAAACTCAAATGCACACACATGGGCAAAAGAAGATCAAAGTTTCAAGAATTGATGGAGAAGTTTTACGTGCCTTCATTCATAAATCTTGGTTACATAGTGAGTTAGGTTGAATGGTCTAAGGTTTTCTAAGAACGGATTGAACTCCTATCTCTGAAACGTTTCCTACCTTCAATTCATTTAGTGCATTTCAGAATGAAAGGCACACACACTCATCCTTGTTCGAATAGGATCTACATTTTTGTCATGCATCCTGCATTAGCATAACTTATATAAAAAATTCATTGTCTCCACCACATTCTATAAATCATCATGTTATCATAGATTTGCATACTTGGGGGCATAACTGAAAAAATTCTAAAAATCATAAAAAGTCCTGAAAAAATCAATCAAAAACATTCAAATAAAGTCCTGAAAAAATCAATCAAAAACATTCACAAAAATGTCATGAAAAAAATAAAAAATCACAAAATCACAAAATGTCTTGAAAAAAGCCATAAAAATCGAAAATTAAACAACAAATCTAAAAATCAAAGCAAGAAAGCATGGACCATCCATCAAATCTAATCAACAACAGGTAAACTCTCAAAGTCTACAATCAAATTGATCGCATGTCTTGTTAATCAATCTATCGATCAAACTCTATCAAACATCAACATGTCTTATACAAGGAAGGGAACACTCGAAACCAAATAGATCGGTCTTATACGGGGTACTCACTCTTTGAAACCAGACATTCCTATCAATGAACACATAAATCAAAATAATGACATAGATTAGTATGACTGCTAGATTTTGTCATAGTTAGTCTTATCTTTATCAATTAATGGCAAGTCATGTTACATCAAAATCCAAAAACAATCAAAAACTCAAAATCAAACAAAAACAATCAAAAACATCAAAATCCAAAAACATTGAAAAATTCAAAATCAAACAAAAACATCAAAAAACATCAACATACCAAAAACATTTGAAAACCATAAAAATACCAAAACATTCGAAAAAAGTCTTGAAAAATCAAAAACATCAAAAAATTTTGAAATCAAACAAAAACATTGAAAAATTCAAAATCAAACCCTAAACATCAAAAAGCTCTTCAAAAACAATCTAAAAATTGAAAAACATCAAAAACTTGCAATAACATGTCTCACAAGAATCAAATATCCTAACAGCTATCCAAAAAACACTTCGCATGAAGTTCACAAGGGATATAATTATCTTAAACCAAACATCTACAATCAAACTAAACAAGTCTTATCAATCCTCAATTATCCATATCAACGTGATCATTATCTTGTCTTAAAAAAAAGAGGATACACTCAAAACCAGACATATCAGTCTTAAACAGGGTCCAAAACTTCTGAAACCAGACATTATCAAAATCACATCAAACATATCAAAGCAAAGGCACAATCAGTCCAACTGCTGAGTTTTGTCTATTTTGGTTGACTCTTTTTTATCAAATTGGCGAAGATGATTACTTTTAGCTACTCAAGGATGTCCAAAAAGTGAGTAGAGGAGTCGTGATGGACATAATCATTTTTCTTTGTTTGTTGTTTGTGGTTTGAACCAATGAAGTTCTGGGGCAATTTCTCTAGTGGGTGTTTGTCATAGGAGCATTCAGCTTATGAATGCCACACATACCTCGACCCCTGGAGCTATTCCCAGAATGGAAGGTTCACTCCTTGTCTATTTCGTGTTTGTTTCTTGCAATGAGATATCTTTACATCTTGGTTCCTTATAAATTTGATGTACAAAGCTTCATTGTTACATAATAAGGCTCAGTGATGAAAATGTTGCACTATGAATAAAGACAAGAAGACTATTTACCATCAATCAAATCATTTCATTTTTCTAATCTCATCATTTTGATTATTTTAATCAAGATCATTCTCTCATCAAGCATCTTTTCTTGGATTAACCTTTTCAATTCTTTACAATCATTCTTTCATCTAGCATGATCTCTCTCATCACTTAATTCCAATCTTTTCATCTATAATTCTTTCATTTCCTCGCATCAACTATTCTATCTATCAATCAATTATTCCTCACCTTCATCATATTTTATCATTCATCCAATTTTTATCTATCTTCGTCTTATAGAGGATTTATCCTTCCTGAAACTAGACGTGATCATATATCTTTGTCTTATACAAGATTTATCCTTCCTGAAACCAGATGTTTTTATCATTTTTTATCTTTTACAGGATGTGTCCTTCCTAAAACCAGACTTTATATTTATCCTATCAATCTCATCAATCTTATCATTCAATCAATCTACAAATCACTTCAACCTTTTCTTTTCTATAATCAAACTCATTCATGTCATCAATTTAACCATTCTTCCATCTCTCATCTGACATTCTTCTTCTTTCAAGAGATCTTTCATGCCTTCAATGCACAAACAATCTCTCGAGGGGGCATATTTACACTATACAATGTCACCGGGGCATACTCGGGCAGAAATTTTTTTTTTTTTTAAACAACATCGTTTCGACATTGTCTCAAAGAGGGGCAAATGTAGACACCTAAAAATGTCTCATTAATCACATACTATTTATTCGTCTATTTAATTAAGTAATTCTATAATTATTTGATTCAACTAATTAGTTCTTCTGGTTATCACATTCAACACTTCTAATTATTCAATTTATATTCTCAAATCAATTAATCTTCTTCCAAATATTAATTAAATATTAATTATTTAATTAATTGAGACATTTTCCTTAATTAAATAATCTTTATTATTTAATTAATTCAATATCCTATGATTAAATAATTCCATTTAAATTAATTAATTCTTCCAAATCCCCAAATTATAATTCCAAATAATCCCATCTAATTTCATTTCATTTTCTCCCAAATTCGAATTTCAATTAATTTTATCTTATTCCAAATCATCAAATTCACATTTCACCAAATCTGAATTTCAGTCAATTTCATGTGCATTTCAGCATTCGAAAGTCCAAATTCAAATCCAAATTGAAAATGAAAATCAAATTCAATTTTAAAATCCTACAGCACATGTTGAAATCATAACTGAATGATCAAATCAGTTGACTAATTAGTTAACTCGTCAATCTCCCATTTTCACTCAAAATCATCTTTTTATGACTAATCAATCATTTCAATCTTCTAATCCATCAATTTAGTCATTTGATTCATCAACTCAGTCAACTGACTAGTCTATTTAGTCTACTGGTTAATCAATTGAGTTCACTCCTAATCAAGTCAGTTGACTCCTCAATCTAATGAGTTAACAGACCAATCAATTTTAGTTGTCTATCAATCAACACTTGAGTTCAAATTCTCACCTCTTTTGTGTTGAAAATCTATATATTCAACCTCATTTTCTCATTTCAAGAGAGAATCACAGTCTTCGAAATAGCTGTCTAATCTATGTAGGAAATCAATGCAATACCTGAGAGCCAATTCTACAACAACTAAGGAGAAGAGCAATGGAAGCTTTGTCAAATCGATTGAGGGGGTCTTAATTAGATTCATTTGTTCATTATTCAATTGGTTTTGCATTATTCGATTGTTATTTAGGATTAATTCTAATTAGATTAGAATTTGTGATTCGCTCTTATAATCTGATTAATTATAATGATTTTAACCCTGAGTACACTTGGTATAGAAACAACATGTATGGTGCAGGTCTTTGACTATGTTTTCATGTTTTGTTGAATGTGAGTTATGAAAACAACCTTTGTTTTCTTTCAAACATCAAAAAAATATTTAACCTCTCACATGAAACATTATTGCAGACATGCATAATTGAGTTGTGAGTTATTTTATAGCTTCATAGCTGAGTATATTGTGAATCCACTACCAAAACAAGTCTTCTCATTCAATTGGTGCATCACCTATTAGTTTATTTTCAGTTTTAGAATCATCCTTCTATCCCTCTTCCAGTAAAAGTTTTTTAGGATATCAAAAGGGGAGCCAGCCCATAATCTAGAGGTTCATCCTCACAATGAGCAACCCATAGGCTCAAGGATGTTCCCATGTTTCACAATATTTTTGAGCATTTAGCGTAGCTATCGGGTGAAAATCCTTGTGACAACAGTTCCTAAACTGTTACAAAAGATTATTCGACCCCTTCTAGTAATCAGATTGTTTGCAATAAATTAAAGATATTAACCTCCTATAAGCTACTACGACCTTCTTATTTCAAAGGTTTAATCGACCAGAACGGTCGATTTCTTGTTGTTGAACTTCCCTATGCTTCGACCAATTCTTTTCCAAAAATGTCCAACCTTCTATTCACCAACAATCTCCTTTCAAGTAGATGGAAATTTGGTTGGTTAATGGCTACCAACATGGCCTTGGTAATTGTCTGCCACTGTGTGCACTTGCACTCGATTGCCATCGTGTGCAACTGTAGATCATTGCTTGGGTCATTGAATTTCAATTGCGAACACATCTTCCTATCATGGTTAAGATAGGAATGAGAACATGGACCAACTCAAACAAACCTATAACAAGAACAAGAAGGAACTGTGATAGGAATAGAACAAAAATAAAACTCAATCAAAACCAAAACTAAAAGAAAACTAAACACCAAAAACCATGAAAGGAAAGGGGATGCCCCTGCATAACTTTTGCATCATAATCATCACAATTTGCACACATTCTAGACACATAATCACCATTACACATGCATGTGACATCCATGAACATACATAAGTAGGTCAAAAACATAATATTTGTTAGTCTATGCATCTTTTTCATCATAATCATCATAATTTTCATACATTCTAGACACATAATCACCATTACACATACACATGACATCCATGAACATACATAAGTAGGCCATATGCATAGGATTTTTTATTCTATGCATCTTTTTCATCATAATTTTCTTACACTCTAGACACATAATCACCTTTACAACTACATGTCTTAATTATTGCCCATGTCCTCATGTACAAATACATCATATATCATCAATA
The DNA here is from genome assembly GCF_030272615.1 of Cryptomeria japonica. Taxonomy (NCBI): domain Eukaryota; kingdom Viridiplantae; phylum Streptophyta; class Pinopsida; order Cupressales; family Cupressaceae; genus Cryptomeria; species Cryptomeria japonica. Next base: position 152,045,674 of record NC_081405.1, on the reverse strand, counting down.
CAACTGCAAATTAAAGTCATCATGTACAGATACATCAATGCATCCTACTATCAAGATATCCCAGATACATGAATAATGTTGGATGCATTGCCATTGTAACCTCACATCCTACTCCAAGCTTGTGTAGAGTATTGCCTGCATATAAATCAAGACCTACATTTGTAACTAATAATTGTTAAAAAACACAAGCAACGTGAACAACAAAGTTTTATGATCATCATTTGAAATGAAAATATGGTAGTCCTAATGAACCTAGGACAACCTTAATGAACCATAGGGATGTTATTATTAATAATGCATTGTATCTTCTATTCCTTAGTGTGTCCAACCAAAAGAAAAACTTCAGTGTGGTTGAATCAAATTTTCTCGTGATTTTCCTAACCTTTGCATTCCCAAGCCATGATAAAAACTTAGTTTCTTAACCAAACAAATCATTGGATTGCATTAATTTAATAGAATCTTCTTAATCTTTACAATTCACACAAATGTAGATATCTACATAAGAATAATGGACCTAATGAACCTAGGGAAACCCTAATCAAAATAGGACACCCATCATAACCTCATTTCCTAATCCAAGCTTTTGTAGATCGATGCCTGCATATAAATCAAGACCTACATCTATTAAGAATTGTTAAGAAATATAAACAACACGAACAACAAAGTTTTATGATTCTTTGAAATGAAATGCAAGATAATAAATTAAGAGGTGGGAGTATGTCAAGAAGATCCATCTATATGAATTATATTGAATGTACTCACAATTTTCAAGAAAAATGTTGACATGATAGTATTATCCATATAAAATACCTATATTTGTGAAGAACCGTTAAGAAACATAAACAAGAAGAATGTTGATGCAATAGTAGTATCCACCAAAAAGACCTACATTCATTAAGTTGTTAACAAAATATAAACTCCAACATATGTTTCACTCAACAATGGTTAAAATTAAACATGAATATGAATAAGACATGGAAATTATCATACTTGTCTCATTTAATATGAGCTAGATATGCTATTCAAGTGTGCCTGAAGGGTCATCTCTTAGCTTAAGAGTATCTATTATTTCTTCATGATTGGAACTATTAAATATTCATAGTTCTTTTGTCCTTGGTTTGGCATAATGATTCAATAATTTAACATTTGTTGCTATAACAAGGAGCAAATATATAATAATGGTTTTGTGTTTCTTGTAGTCTTGAAATGCAGGTATACCATTCTTTCTAATCATATATATTCACATCCAAGTTCTAGCAACAACAACTAAATCTATAGGATACATGAACTCATCATCATTTGGCATTCATCATGTTAATTTTTGCTTTCCATGTACACATCATTCCAACTAGAATTGTGATCTCTCTTCATTCCCATGTGGTGCAACAACTACATAAACATGTCCTAGATGTTGAATATCTGAAAGATGATCATAGTCAAATGAACTTTCCATGTCATCGTGTAAAAAGGATATTGTTTGAGATAAAAGAGTTAGATGCTATGGAATCCATGTATCTACCCACTCACTTGACTCAAAATGATCCTAATCACATTGAATATAACTCTGACAAAAATAAGCCAACTCTCATGTCCAAATGGTCCATGTACTTTCATATGGGATTCAAAATGAATGCATCTTTGAATATTCTCTAATTGTCTGACAATCTAATCTATCTCCTAATATGTGCTCATCAACCAACCAAAAGAACCTGTGCACTTTTGAATAAGTGTCCCTCCTTGTGACAATGTTGTACTACACTAATCAACAATAAAATATGCATAATTGAATGTAGCACTTAAAATCCTCAATTTCTCCTTAAACAATAGCTCTCTTCACACATGCACTTGCTCCATCATGCTCTCCTTTCCCATGCCCAGCTTCCGAAAAACTCCAAATATGAGGTACACCCCTCTCTGCATGCATTCCACTCAACCAATTAAACATACAAGAATTCTTGAATTTACCCATGCAGTTATCTAACCAAATGAGATGTCGACCCAATACAATATCTTTTTTTTGCAAGAACTCAAAAAAAATCTCAAAACAATGATGCACATACTCTGACAAGTGAGATCTATCATTACTCATATAAAAATAGTACTCCCTGATTATATTTTTGTCCTCTTCTATACTATCAAGGGCATCTCTATATGTGATGTGGACAAAAATAATAATCTAAATATAATTGTAATATTGAGATTGTACCTCATTTAATAGTTTTAATGTGTAGTTTTCTATAAAATTTATCACTAATATAATAGTGCCAATCGAGAAAGAGACCTTACACATCTTTAATTGTTGATCCAACCACTGAGACTTATGGCTATGCCTTGAATAATTACAATAGACAATATTTTCCTTAAAATTTAAAATAAAATCAGCAACACTGACTTCTCTTGTAACCAAATCGCATCTAGAGCCTTCACGTCCACTCTTTAAACTATATTTCACTATCTCATATCTCTTTTTCTTAACAATTTTCTTTTCAAATTTGTGTTTGTTGCCCTCATGAAAACATGAAACAAACTTTAACAACCCACCACATTGTGAACTGTTCTAATTTAAACAATCATTTCTATAGAAAAAGTAACCATAATCTTTAACACATAAAATTACAACTAACAAGTCCTAGGATGACTTCAAAAGTTGCATTGCACCACACTCTTGCAACATTTTGATATTATGTAAAGTAGAACAAATATAGCATAATAATTCATGATACATATTGACGACTATTTTTGACACACCCGCCAACAGTCAGGTAGCCAATGTGAAAACTCACCACCTCTCCTGAAAAGCAATGAATTTAGGAAAACTCACTACCCCAAGGTCTCTATAGTCGGGTCACGACAGTGATGGGCAGCCGAATGGTTGATGTGGTTGTACCTATTAAGGGTCCTGCTAGTTGAAACTAAATCTCGCTGGTGGTGGATAATGGCACTTCCTTTCTTTTTGTGTTTTTATGGTTTAAGTTTCTTTGGGAAATAAAATGCTAAGCGTAAAGGGGAACAAGAAAATAACAATAAAAACCAATATAATAACAACTTAATGAACTACTCAATTAGTTCCCTATAATCCAAGAAATTATCAAATATTATCCAAGTTAGCATTCAACAACGGACCTCCAGAAAACCTACAAAATCATCAATTTCACAAATTTATGGAAATAAAATCATCAACAATATGGCCTATCACAATAATTCTCATACACCACTGACGTGTGCAATATGATATAAAGTAATAAACAAAAAGATTAAAACACGTTGCTAAGTCCAAATGATAGACATTGCCAGATTACATGGAATAATTTGGTAGAGTATAGACGTAGATCAGGCAATCTACAAGCTGCTTCTCATATTAACCTCAATGAATGTATAACAAAAATAACTCAAACTTCTTAACAATCTGCAAAATATTCTAAAATCTCTAAGTGGGCCACAAATCATCAATTTGGGGACCCTTACAAATGAATCCAACTTCTCAATTTATAGAATTTCTATGCCCTATTATCTAGGAAATAAACCTACCCTAAATTAAGAACTGAAACTAGGAGTCACAGTTAACTTGCAAGTTTCTGCCTTGACACTCCACTTAACAACTACAAAATAGGGACTGCATGAGCACTACGAAGACCATGCTGGGTGAGCCACGTTTTTGTAGTCATGCAGAATTTCTCTCAAAATTGGAACTTGAGTAGGAGTTGCAGCTGAAAATACAAGATTAAGGATTTATGAAAACGCTTTGCCATCTTTAGCAATTATGTGTTTATTCCTTATTTCTTAGCAAAAGCTCTATAATTATCAACTATACATGCAACTAATTCAACTGGAGGGTCAGATACGTGCTTAAATCTAAATTTATATTTCTTCAAAACTTCATCTGCATGCATTCTCCCCTCCTCTAACTCCTTCACCGTGCCTGCCACCTCCTGACACTAAGTAATCAGACATGTATACCTATCCATGAGGGTGACATCAAACTAGGCCGAGGGTCCTAGGTTTCGCACCTCATATGCATCCCACTTATCCAAAACTTGTTGTTGCTCCATTATTCCTATATTAGCTAATCTGAGGCCAAAGGGCCCTAGCATGTCCTTTACAAAACTCTCATACGACAAAATTTCCTTGAGGAGAGGGTCTTGAATCTCCATCATATCCTTGATATACTGTTGAAGCATTTCAATCTTCAGCTCCAACATGTACACACATGACTGCAATTTTTCGTAACTGTCACCCCCTAAAAGGTCCTCTTCCATTACCGTCTCTTCCCCTAGCTGCAATATCTTTTTTAAAATTTGGAATTGTTTATTGAAAATGTTCGACTTTCATTCCCATTGCGTGGAACAGGAAGCCAAAGCTCTGCCTGCCTATACCGCCTTACGATATATCTCCACAGTATTTTGAAAAAATAATCATATCTTGGCTGCATTTACTTGGGCCCATGACTTGGCTACAGTAGCTACCCGTCTCACCTCCATTAATGTTTTTACTTCTTCATCTGGTAGCAATGAGGTAGAAGGTAGGTCATTAGCTCTGCACGAGTCCAGGGGTTTGCTCATTTCAATTAGTGGTTGCTTATATTGCCCTAGTTGCGCTTTGAGCTCCATGTTGGAAGTATGCTCCTTCTCTACACACCCTCTGACGACGCTCGTGGCTAACTCCAAAGTATCTAGCTCCCCCCACTTGGTTTGTTTGCCCAAATTTATCTGGGATATTTGGTATTTGGGAGAAGCTTGTCCCTCAGCTTGGGATGGAACTACCACATCTGCAATCACTTCACTAAAACCAGTTTTCGATAGACGATGAACAGTTTTTAACTTCTTAACCTTTGGTGGCTCCTCAGTGATTACTTGTTGTAGAGTAACCTTAGGGAGCTTTGTTTTTCTCTTTTTCTTCCAAAGGTAAACTCCAGCCATTGCGGTATATCTTCATCCTTGTCACCTTGATGTGACACTATATCTGCAGTCATAACATGGACCTCTATCTACTCCTCTGCTTCGTCTCTCACTTCTGTTTCTGTTTGCCCAGGATCTTGAGGTGAGGTAACTTGGCGGGCTAGATTGGTTTGGAGAGCCTGTTGCTTATGTAACTCTCCCAGTTTGCCACTAACCTCTTCATTAAATGCCATCTCTTCCTCACCTGTCTCTGTTTCCCTTCGCCCGACTATTATATCCTTGAGGAGGTCCTCTTGATCTTGAGGAGTTAGAACTAGTCTTTCATTCAATAGGTCTCCTGCCTCATCCCCTTCTTTCTCACCTTCTAGCGGCCATTACTTTTCAAGATCTTCTTCCTCCTGATCTGAATCCGACTCGATGTTTCTAACTTTTATTCCTTTAGTGGTAGACCTGAAGCCTTGCACTCCAGGCTTCCCTACAAGTATATTGACTAGTGGTGGTATAGGGGCGTTGGTGCCTGGAGCATGTGTGGCATCTGTTGAAGGTGGCTGAGTAGGTATATCCTCGGTAATTTTTATATCTTCTTCTTACTCTTGGGTACCCTCTCCCGCAGTCTGCCCTATAGCCATCCTTGGTGGGAGAACTTTGGCAAGTGGTACCACTCCCAACCCATTGGTAACTCCCAGGTCTATTTCCTTCTTTAACAATTCAGACTCCCTCATCTTTTCTTGGAGTTTCTTGATTAAGTCCTCGGTACTTTCTTTAGGTTTGTCTTCCTCATCTGGATCGGTGGACGTATTTTTCCCCGAGGCTGACCTTGTCTTCCGAGCATACTCCTTATGGCCCCTTGATTGAGGTACCCCTGAAGTGGACTCCTTATGTTTCTCCTTTGAGGCACTGGGCCTTACCCTCTGGCCTAACCATTGCTTGGTCCTATTGATGACCACTTGAGAAAATTTTTCCATATTTGTGTCTTCACTTGCAGACCACTTTAATGGGGAGAGGGGCCTTTTATCTATCCTTGATTACCTATAAACTGGATCAAGTAATTCCCCATCATCCCTACGGTCTTTAGGGAGGTTAGTCTCAATTCTGAAATCTCTTACCTGTGGCATAGATAACTTGTTATATCTCTTCTCCCCAACCTCAAAATTGTCTTGCAGGTTGGCCCAAAAGTCCTCCAAGTCGGGCTTGTGCCCCTCATATGCCTTAGGCATAGCTTGCTTAAGTTTTCCGTAGGGATCATAAAACTCCCTAGCATGATCATACTCCTTCAAGTTCAAATCTTGAAGCTCTTGTTCTGCTAATTTTTCTACTTGTATCTTAGAACATGCAAAGTACCCAATAGATACTGAGAAATCGATACCTGCTTTGTGTTTTGATGACAAAAGTGACTAGAGACCCACAAGCTACCTTACATACTCTAGCAAAATTATCCTATCATTGCAATATCAGGGCAGCAATATTGGGTTCCCTGTGAATCAGCTAACTCTAATGTAAGTGGAGCGTGGGTTTTGGATGAACCAACATGCCCACTCTCGGATGATAGCCATGGCCTCTGGGCTAATCCGATATCCTGCATCCCCTGTTAATTTGATGATTATTGGAAAAATGAAGGCATCATTAACTCTCTTGAAATGAGCCTTTGCATTGGCTAGAGTGAGTTGGGAATAATACTCCAATACCTTCTTTTGTCCTTCCTCCTCTACCAATTGACCTTCTACCTGTAGCCCTAGAAACTTTCCAGCTCTAGCAACTACCCAGATGACGTATGATGTGAAAAAGAACTTTTGGGTATGTTGAACTTCTTTCATCTGTTTGCAGATATTGTCGGAGAGGATCTACAGCCAATCAAAGTATTGTTTCCCTATTAAAATAGTGCTCATGAATTGGAACATCCAGGGATGAAAATGCTTGCAATCTGGTTTGCCAAAGGCCCTACTAAGAATAATGATTAAGTCTCTTTGGGGCTCTTTGAAATCTGCCCTCAGGATCTTCGTTGCCTTGAGACCTGTATTTCTTTCTTCTTCTAACCAGTTTTTAATCATGTGCCTCTTACTGGCTAATATTTTGTCATTTCATACCCTTAAGGCCTCTTCTTCGGTTAACAAAAATATCTCCTCTCAGGTTGGGATGCCAAAAACCAACCCGAGCATGTCAGGAGACAAGTCTATGACTATTTTTCCTTGTGCATATGTGCACTTTCTAGTCTCTGGGTTATAAAATGGGGCAATCGTCATTATGAACTCCGGTGCCTACAATGACTGTGGAAAGGCAATAGCTTCAACTAGGCCCGATCTCTTGATTCTCCTGTGGAAGGCCTCCAAACTAGGTTTGTCTAATTGAGCCTTGATATCCTTAATTTCTATATGGCTGATTTTGGTATTCGTGACCCATCTGACTTGATCATCTAACTTTGAAGCATAGACCTGTCCTTTATAATGATATTTCATGGTGGTTGGGAGTCTATCAATTTCTTTGCCTCTTTTGTTGGAGGATGAGTCCATCTAACCACTCAAACCTGCAAGCAGAAAACAAATCCTCAGTCTTTGATAATAATCATAAAAGTTTATTTACTTCGGGACTTCGGGGTCTTGAGGTCCCGGGCTAGGCACAAGTGAAGAAGGCCCGGAACTCCGGGGTTCCGGTTTCATTGAACGGGAGCCACCCGGAACTCCCAAGTTTCGGGCTTATTAAGCAGGAGTGACCCAGAATTTCGGGGTTCTGGGTTAGGTGAACGAGAGTCACCTGGAACTTCGAGGTTCTAGGTTAGGTCAAGCCAACTACCCAGAACTCCAAGGTTCTGGGCACGCAAAAACCAACTACCCGGAACTCCAGGGTTCCAGGCAAGAAAACTAGGGCACACAAAAGAAAACAAGAAACAAACAAAAAATAACAACCAACAAAAAGAATGACGAGGAAAGAAAATCTAATCTACAAACCACCAAAATGGGCAAGAAAAATCACCAACCTAGTGAATCAAAATGCCTCAAAATGCCAAGGAAAGATTGAAAGTCCGGAGGTTCGCAACGTGGAGCTAGGGAGGAGGAGTTCTGAATGCACAAATGAACTTTAAAAGTTTATCATCCCTATTCATACCTCTTCCCAAGCCCATCCGTACGAAGGCTTTAAACACAACCTCGAGACTCCGGGGTCCCAAGGTTCCAAGCTCGACACAAGAAAGGAAACACCCCACCTTGGAACTCCGTGGGTCTAGGGTTTTGAAGCAAGGAAAAGGAGGTTCCACCTCAGGACTTTGGGACTCTGAAATTCTGAGGTAGAAGACTCAAAACCTAGAGACTCCGGGACTTCGGAGTTCTGAGGTCAAAAAACAAAGAAAACAAAGGGACCTTGGGACTCCGGGACTCCGGAGTTCCGAGGTCAAAAACCAAAAAGGAACCAAGGGACCTCGAGACTCCTAGACTCCGGAGTTCCAAGGTCAAAAACAAAAAAGGAACCAAGGGACCTCGAGACTCTTGGACTTTGGAGTTCCAAGGTCAAAAACCAAAAAGGAACCAAGGGACCTCGGGACTTCAGGACTCCAGAGTTCCGAGGTCAAAAAACCAAAAAAGAACAAAGGAAAAAAAAAAGACAAAGACAAAAGGGACCCAAATTTTGATGCAAGGAGACTAATGGGGAAATAGATATGCAAGGCATAACAATACATTGAAAACTCCACATGGTATTTATAATAATTATTATTATGAATTTTAAAAGGTACATAATAAACAACTTACAAGATTCAAAATTCCTTTGTGAGATTTGTAAAGTTGGATGTGTTTCACAAAAAAAATTGTACAACATTGTTTGTCTTGATTCCAAGAAATTTTTAGGATCCAGTGTACTGTCTCGATTGTCAATTCTTAACTTTAAAACATCCTTTACATTGGGTGATTCTCTAGAGCTAGAGTGAGAAAATTGTTTAATATTCTCTTTTACATTATCGATTAGCTTCTTATCAACATGTGGAAGTCTCCCACAAAAACCGATGTATCATTTGAAGAGGATCATTGAGTCTTTGTCTTCTTGCAAGTGCTCTATCTAATGTTCTATGATTTATATTGAAATCAATACGAGTTTGTCTCATAAAACAAGAATTCCTCAAATGATGGCTTACTAACGAGGTTGTGATCACTTTACGAGCAACTCTCTTTTCTTTTTCCTTGCTAGTCTTTCCAATAGAATTGAGACCATTAAAAATATTTTTGACAATAATATAATTTTTCTCCGTCCTTTTGTTCACACAAATCTTCAATTTGGATAGCAAAGGTCTCATTTTGTGTATCTCTAGCAATTGCACTCTCATTTTGTGTATCACTAAAATATTCATTGAAAAGTTGTGTAGCCCACAACCGAACGGTTCATGTTGACCTCTTTCCTTCAAAATTTTCTATAATGTTCTCATCAATTTCAAGTAATTATTTTGGGTTCCTTGAAGATCTTGGATTTGGAATTTTTCTTTCTTCCACACAAAGGCCTTCATTTCTCATGTAATTTGGCAATACATAACATTCAATTCTTTCAGAATTTCCAATGTTAACAACATTTTCATTTACAATGTCAATTCCAACATTTTCATTTTCAATGTCAACATTTTCATATTCAATTTGATGTTCAACATTTTCATATTCAATAAATATTCACTTGAAATAACATTTATGGGTGGACAAGAGGCCTCACCTTCACCAATACTCAACATACCTTGTCTTCTCTTCCTATGAATTTCTCTATCTTTTTCTCTATATGCTTCAATTTTCTCTATTGTGATATTTCTCTTGCCTTTTTATTTATGACAACTTTTGCTCCCCATTATACTTACCAAAAGATGAACAAAAATGATTGATAAAATAAATTTTGTGTCAAAGTGTGCACCAAAAGATGATGATTTTTGTTTGTATCAGATAGAAATCTCATGTTTCCCAATTGCAAAAGGAATGTGGGGACCGTCAGAATGCTCAAAACAACCCATTGTCCATTTTTGTATGGCACACCAAATGGATTTCAGTTCCTAACCGATATCCATTCAATTTTCACAAAAAAGAGTGCCAAAGGATTTTTCTTGGCCTGTTTAATTTTTTACGTGATGGAGGTAACTGATATCCATTCCTAATTGATATCCGTTAGGAATGGATATTAGTTACCATCTGATAATTGTTTTGTGTCACTAATATATATTTATATATAATATGTATATATATTATATTATGTACTATATATAATATATTATATAATATATATAAAATGAGAGGGGAGAGAGAGGGGGGTTAATTAGAGGGGAGGGGTAGTGAGGGTAGAGGGAATTATCAACACACACACACACACACACACACACACACACACACACACACACACACACACACACACACACACACAGAGAGCTTCTTTTTATAGTCCATAATGCTAGGTGGACTATATATGGGTCTACAGATGGCTTATAGCAATATGGGACCACCTCATACTCCTTTTGGGAGGCACCTAATTGTGCTACAAATAAGGTGTTCATACCTTACATAGAGAGAGAGAGGGGTAATTAGAGGGAAGAGGAGAGAAAAGTATCAACAGAGGGATAGGGGGAGAGAGGTTAGAGAGAGATATAGTAATTAGGGGGGAAGAGAGAATGAGAGAGAGTTGGGGGTAATTAGGGGGTAGGAGGAAAGGGGGAGAATGACAAGTATCAACAGAGAGAGAGAGAGCATGATGGGAGATAAATATCTAAGAATAGAGGGAAGGGGAGAGAGGTAGAGAGAACATGAGAGGGGTCTAGTAGGATAGTAGGAGAGGAGGGAGGGTGGGAGGGATGGAGCTCACAATAGAAGTACTACATAGGTTAAGAGAGAGAGATGGGTACAAATAGGTGCAAGGTGGGAGGGATAGTAGGAGAGGTAGACCTGTAGACAAAGGGGGAGAGTGTCCAAAAGAGAGAGTATAAGAGGGATAGAGGGAAACATAATTTATTTAAAATAAAATATTATATCAAGCATATATATAATGTTTTAAAAACTAATTGTTGCCCGAGAAAATGGAGAGCGATAGGAAGAGGAGCGAAAAGCAGAAGAGCGCATACGAATGGCGGAATGGAGATGTTGCGGACACAAGATTGTGAAGACCTACGAAATGGCGAATATTGGAAGTAGACTAGGATAACTCTCAATTTCCATGCGATGAGCAAACAAAATTAGAGGGAGGCGCAGACAACTGTGGAGATAGTTTAATCCATCGCCCTCTTATAGAAAAGGGGAAGTCATCCAGCGGCATTGAAATTGACCTAACCGAAGACATTGATAAAGAAAAACTAATCTTTGAATGGCATGCGATCATTGCAAAAATTGCGGGGCCAAAATTTCCAAGGAAAATTGTTCATGCCTAGATCGAGGATAATTGGGGGAAACACATAATGATTAAATTTTTACCCAAGGGCTTCTTCGTTGTCATTTTTCCCGAAGAAAAAGAATGAAACCATATTTTGTGTCTTAAAAGTTGGTTTTTGGATGATCACCCATTGTATTGGTAGCCCTGGTCTTCGAATTTCAATCCCACATCACTAGCGGGATATGATAAACCTGTATGGATCTGATTATACAACCTACCAATTGAATATTGGAGCAAGAGTAGTTTGGAAAAGATTGGAAGAACCCTTGGAACTTTACTGGAAATTGATGAAGATGTAATTGAGGGTGATCTATATACTTATGCCAGACTCAAAATTGCAGTCGTGAAGACAATTCCCTCTTCGGTGTTGTTACTCTCTATGAATGGTGAATGGAAATAGCAGATAGAAGTGGAAAAGGAAATTAGGGCTTGTTCGAGATGTGGAAGTTTACTTCACAATGCTGACAAATGCAGACTATTTGTTAGAAAGGCCTTCGCCTGCCCTCCCAGAAAACCAAAACAAGTATGGAAGGAAAAAGAGGAAAATCTATAACCAGAAACCCTGCTCTTAGATGGTCCTAAATCTGCCAACATTGAATCAAAACAAGGTGCACACAAGGAGACTCCTGCACAAGACAACCCATTGGATAATAACACTGACATGAAAATGAGTCCAATTGAAGTCCCCCTGTAGAGGTTGCACTACAGGAATCTGAATCAAAAACATCTGAGTTAGACAATGATGGAGATGAGTTGAATATGGTTGATCCCAGATGTATCAGTCAGTCTGCTAATACCATCCTTGGTAGAGTGGTAAGCACAAGAGGAAGGAAAAGTAATAAAATAGTTAGGGAGCAGAGGGCAAATGAGAAGGGTATTGTAAGTATGTTGAAATTTTTGAATCATTCCAAGGGAGGAAAGCCCTCCCTTGGGGGAAGATGAGGATCATTTCATGGAATGTCAGGGGCCTATCGGCCCCTGACAAAAAATGCTTGGTCAAGAGGACCTTGGCCAAGCTTGATTCAGAAGTATACATTCTACAAGAAACAAAGCTAAGTAATGATAAGGCAGTTGACTTCATCAAGTACTATTTTAAATGGGAAGACATTTTTTAAGATACTAGAGGTGCGGCTGGGGGTTTGGGAATCATGTGGAACCCCTCCAAAATTGAAGTACATCCAATTGCTTCATTCGATCATTGGATGGCTTGTATCATTATCTGAAAACAATCAAATCTTTCCTATCCGTTATTTAATATTTATGGACCTACCAAAACTGAGGAAAAATTGAAAGTTTGGAATGAAATCACCAACCAAGCTAAGTTGTTCGAAATGGGCAAGGTCATAGCTGTTGGAGACTTCAACACCCTTTTGGACATTGATGAGAAGGTGGGAGGTCTTTGGAAACCTTTGAAAGTCATGGAGGATTTTAGAGAATTTGTATCTAATTGTAAGTTGATCGATATCATTCCTAAGAATGGTAAATTCACATGGACTAATAGGAGGCTAAATTTTGCCAATATATCTAAAAGACTGGACCAATTTCTGGTAGGCGAGTGGTGGATTAGTTGTAATTACTCATTGGAAACTGAAATTATTTCCCAAATTGGATCGGATCACCTACCACTATCCCTATCCATTGCTCAGGTTACTCACAGCATGAAGAATTACTTCAAATTCTTAAGCATGTGGTGGCAGGATGAGAAGTTTCTTGACAATCTGAAAGATTGGTGGAAAGAAGGTAACATCTATTCTGGTTCCCCTAGCTTTAGATTTGTTAAAAGAATTCAATTCCTGAAAAATAAAATAAAAGATTGGAACAAGGTGTCCTTCAAAAATGTTTTTGTGGAGAAAAGTAGAATTGAGGAAGAAATTGGCAATTGGGTTATGTGATTCGGTATGACCAATGTAGAATTGGAATTGGAGAAAAAACTTAAAACCTAGTATATGGAAATCTTGAAGCAGGAGGAACTATACTGGAATGATAAGGCTAGGGAGCTTTGGATTGCTGAGGGAGATCTCAATACTAAAAATTTTCATGCCTCTTCCAAGGCTAGAAGGATCAACAACAAGATATGTTTGATCAAAGATGAGAATGGGATTTTGAAAAACTCAGCTAATGATATCGAGCTAGTTGTTCTCAGATACTACATGAATATATTGGGTTGTTCTGAGCAAGATTTGAGATTGATACCGATGATTGAGGAAGTCATTTACCCTTAGATTTTTGGCTCTGATTGTGATATGTTACTTGCTCCTTATTCTTTGGAGGAATAAAACTTGCCACATTCTCTTTGCATCCCCATAAGGCACCCAGACCTGATGGCATAACGACTGAGCTTTTTCAAAAATGCTGGGATTTCATGGGCAAGGATATTTGGAACATGGTTGAGGAATTCCAGAAAAAGCATAAATTTGTGAAAGAGATCAACCACATTATTATCACACTTGTCTTCAAAAAACAAGATTGTGAATCCATGTCTGATTTCCGCCCAATACCATTATGCAACACTATCTACAAAATAATATCCAAGGCCATGGCTGAAAGACTGAAAAAACTGCTACCAAAATTTGTGTCTGAAAATCAGAATGGTTTTACTCTAGGCCATGAAATTGCAGACAACATCATTCTATTTTCTGAAGTCATACATTCTCTCCATAAAGAAAAACTTAAAGGTATGGTTATCAAACTCGATGTCGCCAAAGCATATGATAAGGTGATTTGGAATTTTCTTATACAAGTCCTTGCCAGATTCGGTTTCCCTACTAAGTGGCTCGAATGTATAAAATTCTGCATTAGCACTGTGAGCTTTTCCATTCTTGTCAATGGCAATCTGAATTCCTTTTTTGGTGCCACAAATGGTCTGCGACAAGGAGATCCATTATCCCCTTCACTCTTCATTCTTATGGCAGAATTTTTGGGGAGGTTAATTAGAAAAAGACATATTGAAGGCATTTGGCGAGGAATCAAAGTTCATGATCAATTTGAGGCCATTATGCACTCCCAATTTGTAGATGATACAATCATATTTGGAGAGGCCTCCATCCGGGAAGCAATTGGTATCAAGAACACACTAGAGGAATATACAATGGCATCAGGACAAGTTATGAATAGAGAGAAGTCTTAATTTCTCTTCTTTAATACTAATAAGATGGTTCAGATGAGAATTGCACAACACTTGAATACAAAAGTTGCTGAGCTCTCGATCAAATACTTGGGGATTCGGACTGACAAAGGATGTAGACAATCCCAAATTTGGGATGATGTTAAAAACAAATGTCAGGTAAAATCAGAGAATTGGAAGAATAGATGGTTGTCCCAGGTGGGCAGATTAACCATGATTAAATCAGTTTTATCTATCGTTCCAATATACAATATGTCTTGCTTCAAAATGTCGTTTGTTGTGGGAAAAAGTCTGAACGATCTGCTCAAGAAAATTTGTTTGGGATGGTGCCAAAGACAAAAGGAAAATACCACTAATCAATTGGGACACACTGTGCTTAATTAAGGAAGATGAGGGCATCAGCTTAAGGAAAATGGAGGTGCAAAATTTTGCCCTTGGTGCTAAGCTTTCCTGGAAAATGTGTAAAGAACCCCAAAAACTCTGGGTTAGATTGTTTCGAAAGAAATATCTGGACTCAGATGACCCCAACCGAATTCTCACAGTGGCCAATTCAGGCCAGGGCTTGGCTACATGGAACTTCCTATGGGATTGCAGACACGTTATCACTGAGCATATTTCATGGCAAATAGGGAATGGCAAATCTGCAATGTTTTGGAGAGATTCATGGAACGGATTTCCATATCTCTCTAAAACATTTGAAGATAAGGAGTGGATAAATCTAGTCGAGGATTGCATTGGGCGAAAAGTATGCAATTATATGGAAAATCAGGAGGACACAAATGGTCTAAGAAAATGGAAAAGAATCAATATTGATAACCCAGTATTGTGTGCGAAACTTTGGGAAGTTATAAATGAGGAAAATTCCAGCCTCTAGAGAAGATGATAGCATATTCTAGTGTGCCTCAAAGTCCAAGGAGTATAGTGTCAAACTTGGATATGAAATACAAAGACAAAGGGGTACCTATGATGCATGGCCTCATAAACTATGTTGGAGTAATAAAATAATGCCAAAAGTTGGGGCATTCCTATGGATTGCACTACATGGTAGAATCCTCACCGGTGATAGACTTAAAACTATAGACATCTTGGGGCCCAATAGATGTGTGATGTGTTGTACAGACGATGAGACTACCAACCACTTACTCTTCAGTTGTTCAGTGGCAGAAATTTGTTGGAACTGGTTCCTCGCCCAGGTAAATTGGACTATGACTAAGAATGAAATGCTCTTGGACTTCCTACTCTCCTGGCCAATCGGGCAGAAGTCAAGATGGAGTGATTTATGGTTGATTGGTCCATCTATGATTGTTTGGCACATTTGGAAGGAAAGAAATAGAAGGAATTTCAAAGAAACATTATTATCAAATATTATGCTAATAGACAAATAAAAGGTGCAATCGAGGAAGTGATAAATGGTAAGATACTAAATGGCAGTCTAAAAAAAAACAATAACTAGGATAGCCAAATGGAGAAACATTGGTCTCTTAGAAGATTAGATAATTCCCCCCCCTCCTTTAAAGTCTGTCGATAGAAACTCTGTCAGATGGAAGGCCCCGCCTAAGGATTGGACAAAACTCAATTTTGATGGAGCTAGTAGAGGGAACCCTGGGGAATCCGGTATTGGTGCCATAATCTGAGATGAACGTGGTAAGATTATTAGTGGACTGTATGAAGGGATTGGATCTGCAACAAACAATGAAGTTGAGATCCGAGCTCTAGAGGCAAGTTTACAACTCTATATTCACCAGAAGACCACTCATGTCATCATTGAAGGAGACTCGCAGATTATTATAAATGGGGTTATTAAGTCAAATTTTCATAACTGGAAACTCAAAATGTGGCTGCCAATAATAATAGATCACCTCAAATCAATCAATAGCTATGAAATAACTCATGTGTATAGAGAGGGCAATCAAGTAGCAAAATTTTTGGCAAACCTTGGGATCGAGAGGAATGATGGTCTCGTCACTTTTAGTCATGTCTTGGCTGCCGATGATATAACAAGACATTGCTTGAAGGACTATTGTGTTTACCCATGACAAGGTATTGGATAACAAACCATCTTTAATCGGATTCGCACCCGATATTGGGTTATAGGTGGTAGTGATATATGCCTCTGTAACATGTAGACGAGTACGAATCTGATTCTAACAGGCAGGGTGTCTACGCTCTAATCTCGATATCTAAAATTGACGGCAGATTGGTACATCACATGGATATGGCTCGGCCTGTGCACTTGGGAAGTACTGGATGCAGTTTGGGACACATCCTCATTATGAGATTGCTTCAGTTCAGATTTAGAATCTGGTGGATTTTGGAAGAATGGTGATAATTGGGTTCCGGTTCATGCTCCTTCCCATAAATACTTGCCAGAGGATATGTTACACAATGTTGTCTTTATTGTGGTAGTAAATGGCTCATTTCGGAGATGTTAGTTGTGTCAATTGTAGCAATGTGTTGGGTGCACAACTAAGGAATCTATTTGTCATTGAAGACTTTGTATAGGACACTATCCGGGGATTAATTGGCATCAATCTCAATTTCGAATGGCACTGGTGTGATGCTACTATTCTGGAGGCAGTTCTTATGCCCTTGATCGATGTCATAGAATCAGGGGAGCATGTGGTGGAACTGTTGATGGCTTTGTGAAACCATTCATCATAGACAATGTGGCTAATGACATCCTAAGCCGCGATGAGGGAACTAAAGTGAGCATATTAAAGGTGTATTTCCAAGTTGAGGATTACCTATCCTCAAAACCAAAGGATGCCCCTGAGGAATCAGATGAGGACAATGGTGGTTCAATGGATAGCGATACCAGATGGGAGATGTTCTGGCGGGAAGTGTGGCTGGAGGAGCGTGAGCGTCTGAAGGTGTTTGGGGAGAACGCATGGGAAGTATTTTGGTGTGTGGCGTTCAATGGAAACATGGTGCCCTTTAGAAACTTGACTAAAGCTACGGAGTGGTGGCTTCCTAAGTGGTCCACCAACAATGTCATCAGTATTGGAGAATATGCGGTTGTGATTTACCAAGCATTAAGTGGAAATATGTTTGTCTCAGGGGCCTGGGGACTTTTGCTTTCTTTTGTATGGAATGTATGGTCATATGACAGTCGTGTCTTGCTTGCACAATGGTGTTTAGTTGGATGCTCGAAAACTTTATGTAATTTTCCTTTTAATTTAAATATAGGGCACTATCCCCATAAAGATAGTACTTACCTTAAAATATATATATATATATAATAATATACATAATGTATATTAATATTAAATATTAAATATTAAATATTAAATATAATTATATAACAAATTATAATATATTATACATTATAGACTAAAAAATTAACTATCAAAATATATAGTTAAAATATCAAATTATTTTATAATAAATAAATTACCAAACAATTAAAAAACACACAAAGGTAATGAATATCAATTAGCATCATATATCTGATACTAATTGATATCTGTTACTAACTGATATCAATTAGCATCAAATATTTGATACTACCTGATATTCGTTACTAACTAATATCCATTACTAACATATGTCCATTAGCAACTGATATCCATTTTCTTTGACAAAAACCTGCAGCCTTGGGATTTGCCTCAAGATTGCTTTGGGATTTGGCTTGGACATGCCAAACCTGAAAAGTCAACACAAAAAATGTTTTTATTGGTTTCCTTGGTTTTCTAGACTTCACCCATGTGGCTTACGACTTTTTCTACCCAAAATTGATGAAACAAAAAGAGTTTATTAGGAAAATTGTCAGTTTTCCACCAATATAAATTATGCCTTATTTTAAATTTAACAAATGATTATTATTGTTTTTCTACATGCATTTTGACTAAAGTCCTAATTGATAAGTTGATTGAAAAACATTTGTAACTTTCAAACAATTTCACATTTTTCAAATCCGAAAGATGCACCACATTCTATAGTTTGCATACTATAGGATTTACAAAAAACAAATATCATAAATTTTTGACCAAGATATGGTGGTCAAACATACAAGATTTATATTTTTAAAAAGTTCTAGTAATAGTTTCATAACTAATTATTTAGTTGGAAGAAAATTACAAAAAATATGTGACACATCTAGGCATGTGTTCGAGCTACTTATAATTAAAACTTTTAATTAAAAAAAAAATAATATTATGTTTTGCTTGTACTTAGGTTGGTCAGACATACACCTGCTTTTTATCTTTTTCCTGAAAATTTAGAACTGTTGTGCATTGAAATTTCAAATTTTCACCAAATAGATTTATTTTTTTAGAAAAAAACTAGTAGCTTATAAACTACATTCAAATTTCTACAAATTATGTTCTTACATAGTTTTGAAATTATGTTGATAACCTATTCATATTTTCATGTCAAGTTGCCTAATTGTATTTTTCTAAATTTTTGTTGCCACTTAAGGGCCTAATTTGGCCCCTCACGATCCTACACATACCCCCATTGTTTCTACTTCCATCACATAAACTTTCAAAAATAATTTTTTACTTTCATTTCGATGCCCTCTTCTCTCAATTCCATTGTGGCATATCATCTATTCTTTTAATCTATAATTTATTACTTTTATTATGATTGCTTTGCTTAGAGAAGGAGACCAAAAGTCTACCCTCACCTGACATTCTTAATTTTTATTTTAATTTCTTTGCAATGGCTTCTTAGAGTTGTTTACATCTTCCCTCTGTTTGTATCAACTATCTGAAACCCTTTAATTCTTCCTTAAATCCATATTGTGGATGCTCCTACATTAAACACACTTGGTAAAACTTTTATGAGCATAGGTTCACAAAAATGTGGAGCTAAGTGACAAAATTACCCTTTGAGATTGTGAACAATCTACAACAAACCCTATCACTATGAAAAGTACTCGTGAAGTCATTTCTTTTTTCTCTTCTTCCAACATCTTGTTGGAATCACTCTTATCCTCCCTTTTTAACTCTACTCACTACTCTTCTCTCCTCTTGTGGATTTGTATCCACCATTTGTTATCTCCTTCCATCAAATTATTTATCCTCTACTATCCTCCTTTGTGTGATCCAACCCACCATTATCCAACCTCCTCCACCAAATAATCTTTCTATCCTCTTTCATGGGTTTCGACCCACCACAACCCGACCACCTCCACCAAAATCCATGTGTGCCATCTTCTACTACTCCCACATGTAAACATGCCACCTTTTGACACCAATATGCAAAATCTACTTACATTCTCTCTATAGCTTCTACATGCACATATGCAACATTTGCAACTGCATCTACTTGCACTAACTCATTTCTATTCATCTCTACTTCACAAAATTAAGAAAAAATAGTAATTACCTCTAATTTCAGTTGTTGCATCATCCTCTTTAACCTCTACTACATCTTCTTTCTCATTCAACTCTTCTATATTTTTTATCTCTTCTTCAAGCAACAAGCTATCTTCATTAGAACCTTAATCTACCTTCTAATTTTATTCCTCTTCTACTACCTCAACCTATGAGGTATTCTCACCTCCATCACATTCTCTACTTTCACTCACCAACTGATGGTCCACCATGGCCATTTTATCCTCTCATCTCTTCTATTCTTACCTCATGTCTTTTATCCTTTTCATTTGTGGGGGATACTCTCACATATTTCTCCTCCTAGCTACAACTATCCTTTTTCAATGTGATTTTCCTCATCCCATAACTCTCTTCCAATCTTGCTTCAATCTCCCTTTCTAATTTACATAGCTTCTTTTTTTTTTTCTTCTTCCCAATATCGCTCCAAAAATGGTATCATCACAACTCTCTTCATGAATCACCTCATACTCTTCTTTGAACTTATCATCTTCTAATCTACTGTAATATTTCACTCACATTACACTCTTTGCATTCTGTAAAACATTTTCCTTCACAACTTCCTAGCTCTCAATTGCTCGAGATTTTGCACACTTTCAATGATTCTTTTGAGCTTTGCACAACTGCTTCACACTTCTCCACTCTTCACCCACAAGTCCTGGTGTAGACTCTACATGATCAAGACCTCTGGATTTGATACCAATTGATGCAAGAATAGTCTTCTTACTTCCAAAACACACATTCACAAAATCCAAAATTCACTATCCACAAACAATTATCAATGACACAAAGATTGCAACAAAACTACTCAATTATATTCAATTTCCAAATTTGAATTCAATCTACATCCAAAGGTAACTTTTTTCTTCAAACATGAATCCTTTGTTTTTTATTTATAATCTACACTCCACCCTAGCAATCCCACACTAGAACCTCTCAAAGGCTCTCATTTTCCACTTCTCTGCTTAATGTACTCATAGGCTTTCTCACATTTGCCACTTCTCTACTCAATGTACTCATAGGATTTCTCTCATTTGCCACTTCTCTACTTCGTGTATTCACATGATTTCCTATGCATTTTACTCCTCTCACATTTTATTTGTTGACATGTTGTGATTGATCATGTTGTAGGAAGTTTGTGACTTTGGGAATGTTGGGTGAATATTTTGTCACCAACGTACCAATGACAAAATATGTATTTCACACACAGCTATGTTAATATAAAGTCTTTCCTCTCATCAAGGGGAGGTTCCCTGGAAGAATTTGGGTATTTCAACAACATTGAAATTAAATTGGGCATGTAATTCTCTTTTTTCAGAATTAATTCCCTTCACTTGGTGATATTTCTTATAACTCAATAAACTTAACAACTAAATAAAACTTCTTGACAAAGATTCTTAATATCTAGACAATCCTGTAAGATCAAAGTCTTACATGAGTGCAACTACTTTATTCACCACTATTTCAACTTGAATCACAACTTGTAAAGTCTCCAAGATGTGATCAATTTTCCTAAAAACTAAGAGCAACTAATAGCAATATAAATCTTACTATGTAATCACTTAACTATTAGAAGATTTACCAAATATGCAAAATGTATACACCTAAAAATGGTCTGAAGATAGTTAATTAAATATGCAGTTATTTGATTAATTCCCCTTCCCAATTAATTGGATTCACAAGCAATTTAATTAATTTCTCTATTCATATACTAGTAAATAAATCTAAATGATTTATTTATATAGTTCATCTCATATCCCCCTTTGATTAATTAATTCTTAATTAATTAATGTCTCCCCATACTAATCAATTCTTCTAATCCCTAATTAAGATTAACAAACTCAAGTTTGTTGAGATTAATTACCATTTTTCAATTATTTGAATTTCTAAATTCAAATGAGCACATGGCTCCTAACTTTAACCACCCAACCTAACCATCCCCTAACTTAACCCCTTCAATCTAATCTTGGGTCTAACTAACCCTATCCTATCTTGCACATTCTAACCTCCTTATCCTAACCTTCCATGGTGTGGATATTCTCTCCTTGAGACACATGGCACTTTTGCCACATGTCTCCTCCCTTGGACACTTGCCCTCTCATGAGCAAGGCTCCTTGACACTTGTCACCACAGAGATGACAAGTGTCCCTTCCTCCAACCTCTTCTCCAACTTCCTCAATCTTAGCCCTTGATATCTTTAGATCAAATCCGGACCGTCGATTCCTGCCACCTCAGCTTTGGCCTTGGAAATCTTATAAATACCCCTCATTTTGGAGCAATATGGATCCCATCTATATCAATTTAGGCATTGTTAATATAGGCATTTACATTTTAATTATCTAGTAATTAGCATTTGGATTAATCATAGCATGTTAATCTAGTTTCTTGAATCGTGCATTTCATATCATTTTCATAGTCAATCATGATCAAATAGCTACTCAACTCTTGAGTTGTCACTTTGGAGGTCATTGCTCCGCTAAGAGCCCATCAATCCAACACCTTCAAGGTCCTCAAGAATAGAGGAAAATGGGACATTTCAAGGAAGGCTAATGGTTTGCATTTCTAATCTAGTTTTCAATTAAGCTTTTCAATTATGTTTTTATTGTCTCATTTATGTGATGCTAAAAATGTTGTTAGTATAAGAGGCATACACATATAATGAGACAATAAAAACATAATTGAAAACTAGATTAGAAATGCAAACCATAAGCCTTCCTTGAAATGTCCCATTTTCCTCTATTCTTGAGGACCTTGAAGGTGTTGGATTGATGGGCTCTCAGCGGAGCAATGACCTCCAAAGTGACAACTCAAGAGTTGAGTAGCTATTTGATCATGATTGACTATGAAAATGATATGAAATGCATGATTCAAGAAACTAGATTAACATGCTATGATTAATCCAAATGCTAATTACTAGATAATTGAAATGTAAATGCCTATAGTAACAATGCCTAAATTGATATGAGATGGGATCCATATTGCTCCAAAATGAGGGGTATTTATAGGATTTCCAAGGCCAAAGCTGAGGTGGCAGGAATCGACAATCTGGATTTGATCTGAAGATATCAAGGGCCAAGATTGAGGAAGTTGGAGAAGAGGTTGGAGGAAGGGACACTTGTCATCTCTATGGTGACAAGTGTCAAGGAGCCTTGCTCATGAGAGGGCAAGTGTCCAAGGGAGGAGACATGGCAAAAGTGCCATGTGTCTCAAGGAGAGAATATCCACACCATGGGAGGTTAGGATAAGGAGGTTAGAATGTGCAAGATAGGATAGGGTTAGTTAGACCCAAGATTAGATTGAATGGGTTAAGTTAGGGGATGGTTAGGTTGGGTGGTTAAAGTTAGGAGCCATGTGCTCATTTGAATTTAGAAATTCAAATAATTGAAAAATGGTAATTAATCTCAACAAACTTGAGTTTGTTAATCTTAATTAGGGATTAGAAGAATTAATTAGTATGGGGAGACATTAATTAATTGAGAATTAATTAATCAAAGGGGGATATGAGATGAACTATATAAATAAATCATTTAGATTTATTTACTAGTAGATGAATAGAGAAATTGATTAAATTGCTTGTGAATCCAATTAATTGGGAAGGAGAATTAATCAAATAACTGCATATTTAATTAACTATCTTTGGACCATTTTTAGGTGTATACACAAATATCACAAAGTCTACTTATCACAATTGGAAAGTTCTCTTACTCACATAAACAATATCACCAATAAGATTCAAGTATTTAGGAAATGATTATGAGAACTAGACATAAGAACAATTCAATCATAAACACAATCTTCGACCCAACACAAAGTTTGAAAACTAGCGGATTGCTATCTTTATTTCCTTGATTCAATTTTTACATCAAAATCTCAAAGTCGTTGTTGAGGCAAAAATTTGGGAGAGTCTTGTTTAGCATAATAAAAGATAAATATTTACAAATGAGGTCCTCCTTATTGGTGCAGGAGCACCTAGGACTTAGATTGTTTAGCTTTTTTCAATTTTGGCTTGTACTGACCCTAGCCAAGTCAGTGGTGAATAAGGACTCTAGGAGGGTCCAAGAGTTAGAGTTTTGAGTCAATATAGGCCTAGGTTGTGTTCATACTTAGGTTTGCATTTTTGTGTAAATAGTGAGTTTGAGTAGGTAATTGACCTTTTTGATGGTCAAAATTGTCAAAAATTGGTACAAGCATTAGGGAGGGTTAAATTAGTATTAGGAAAGTTTTAAAATTCATTTGTGATGACTTGGAATAGGTCTTATAGGTTGGAAAGACCAAAAGAGCAAAAATTGCAAAGTTGCAAAAAGTTGTCATGACAACTTTTATCCCGAAATGGTTAGCGATGGAGTTAGGGATTGTTCAATGCCCTAGGATAACTCCACACATGGGAAATATATAATAACCCTCTCTTTCATGGTTACCAAGGTTGGTGAATGTGTTTTGCAAGCTTAACAATCTGAAACTACTCATTTTCAGACTACTTGGCAGCGTTTTGGCTTGATTTTACTCATTTTATAATTAAAGATGGATTGAATCCATTGATCCAGAAATGGATTGAGTTTCTCTTGTGTGTTTTTGTTTTGTTGGTTCAATTTAGAGATTTGTAGATACTATTCATTAGTGTTTTCTTGCTTTAGTTTGCAAGCAGCCAATTTTGGCTTGTATATAGCAGTTTTCTTGTAAATATGGTTGCCCCATGAGTTCGACACATGCTACCATCACGACTTGTTGGGAAATGGAGGGAAACAATATTTATAGTGTATATATGTAGGTGCAAGTTCTGGAGAAGAGCTTTGATATGATTGTCACCTTATTCTAGGTGAGACCAGGAGCAACGCGACTAGAGGAAGTAAGGTGAAAATGGAGTGCCAAGTGCAGGGGTGGATGTCAAATCACTTCCTAAGTTTTGTAAGGGATCCAAGGAGTTGGGACAGAGTTTCCAGTGCAAGGAGGATCCTTGAGAAGTTCATTTGTTTATTAAACCCCAACTTGAACTGTCACTACCACCTAGAAGGCCTAGAAACCCTCCAAAACCCTCATTTGGGGTTAGCACATTGAATGGTGTAACAAGAAGCTAAAACCACAAAAATAACTTGAGGTTAGAAGAACCATTGAATTAAATCCAAGATTGTTTGGGGGTCTTTTGGACCGTTTTCACTCAAGCCCTAAAAAACTGGTTTTAGGAGGCCTAATTGGGCTAATTCCTTGTAGCCCTTTTCTAGGCAAGATTTTGGAATCGGTAAAAAACCTATTGGTTGCAAACCTCAAATGGACCCTAAATGCATTAAAAACATGAAAGAAGACACCTCCACACCTTTTCATCATCTCACAATGGTAGGAGGTCATTTTGACAACTTGAAGCCAAGAAGCCATAATTGAGTACATGGGAAGCACTGTGAATTGGTAGGGTTCCTAGCTAAAACACTTGAAGCAAAACACCTTAGAGAGATAAAGAATCAATCCCTAGAAGAGATTGAGAAGGACTTGAAGGTCTAGAGAGCAACTAGGCCTAGTGGGTTGGTGCAATTGAGCAACACCGTCTAGGTGAAGTGTTGAGTAAACTAGGTGAAGTGTTGAGAATTTCATTTGTCGCACAAACCCCAACTTGACCTGTCACTACCACCTAGAAGGCCTAGAAACCCTCCAAAACCCTCATTTTGGGGTTAGCACATTGAATGGTGGAACAAGAAGATAAAACCAAAAAAATCACTTGAGGTTAGAAAAACCATTGAAGTAAATCCAAGATTATTTGGGGGTCTTTTGGACTGTTTTCACTCAAGCCCTAAAAAACCAATTTTAGGAGGCCTAATTGAGCTAATTCCTTGTAGCCCTTTTCTAGGCAAGATTTTGGAATCGGTAAGAAACCTATTGGTTGCAAACCTCAAATGGACCCTAAATGCATTAAAAACATGAAAGAAGACACCTCCACACCTCTGCATCATCTCACAATGGTAGGAGGTCATTTTGACAACTTGAAGCCAAGAAGCCATAATTGAGTACATGGGAAGCACTGTGAATTGGTAGGGTTCCTAGGCAAAACACTTGAATAAAAACACCTTAGAGAGATCAAGAATCAATTGCTAAAAGAGATTGAGAAGGACTTGAAGGTCTAGAGAGCAACTAGGCCTGGTGAGTTGGTGCAATTGAGCAACACCAACTAGGTGAAGTGTTGAGCAAACTAGGTGAACCCCATCACTTATATAGAAAAAGAAGTTGAGAAAAAGGTGGGCATCGTTGACTAATTAAACTACACAGTCCCACTTGACTACAACTACTGCATAAAATGAAAATGCAACTGCAAGAAAATTTGCAGTAACTAAGAATGCAACTAAATAAAAAAATAGTGTCAATGGGGACACTTTATTCTTCTTTTTCATCCTCATTGATCTTCTTGAATTCCTTGAACTAATCTAAAACAAATTCCATCTTGACTTTGTCTAGCATTGTGGTAAAGCTAATAATAGCGTGAATCTTGGAAACTACATCTCCAGCTTTCACATACTTCTTTCTTCCATCTTTCAACATTGAGGCGAGAACTTCAAAAATAACCTGTATCTCAAGTAGTTTATCAAATGCATTCAATGAGAAGTCTCATTCTGCACAGTGAGAAATTAGGGAAAGAAATTCTTGTATGATGTTCTCACTAGATATTAATTTCTGACCCTCATCATACAAGCAACAAGAAATCTTAGCTATCCTTGCCGAAATCTGGTCAATCTCATTATCACATTCTTTCTTTTCTTGATCTATTTCTTTGATTATTGACCTTATTATTTTACCTTTATGAGATAATAATGATAGAATTTGGATGTATTTCTCTCGTGTCGTTATTACCTTATTTTCTACAAGAACATCAATCCTGAAATCTTCCATTTTGCCCCAAAGAGTCAATACTCTTTTCAATGTCTTTCATTTCTTTGGTCAAAGAAGTTTTGATACCTTGCATCTGACTCTGAACAATTTCAAAATCCATTAATAACTTAATTGTTGAATCCAGAAGAAGAGAGCCCTCTAATTTCAAATGATCAATCCATTTGTCCACTAATCAATGCTTGACACCCACCTGTTCTACCTTTTTGAGAGCCTCAATATCAATTGAGGAAACAATTAGCTCAACCTCCTGGGAAAATTATGTGACTTTGAGAAGCACACTGGTCGTTTGCTCACATTTTTGCTTCCATTCATTCTTCTCATCCCTTTTTTGACCAAACCTATGCACGAGAGAATTGAAAGCAGTTTGAGAGTCTAGCTTGACACTCTCATGAGTTTCCACACTAAGTTCTATAGTCTTCATAGTATAATCTATAGGTTGGATATTGTCCTTGTCTTTATTTTAAGATGGCACCATGACCTCAGCATATTTTCTTTTTCTATCAGGATCCACCAACACCGGAGAAATAGTCTTTGGATTTTTAGTCCCTTTTGCCTTGGATGGAACTAACTACTCAAAACCAAAGTCATCTGGTGAAATCACTTGTTTCTTCCTTTTAGGTGCCACAATATCCATCCATGGTGGAAGATTTGCTTTGGTGGTTGGAGTTATGGCCTCCTTTTGAGTAATCACCATAATATGAGACACATTATGACTTGATGATGCAGTAGTAGAAGACCTGCACTACGACTGTGGTAACAGATGGTTGTTCTGATGAAGCAACAATAGTCATTATTGGTGCCTCCCTTGAAATAATTGTGGTTACAACCATTGATGGTGTTTCAGTAGTAACAATGGTACTTACAATAGGTGGAGCTTCAGCCATGATAGTTATAGAAGGTAAGTCCATTGACTGCTTCTCTACAGCTATTTTCTCCAAAGATTCAGTGAAATCCAGAATTGAAGATTCAATAATGGATGCAAGAACATCATCAAAACTCGGGAGACTAGACAATGTAACATATTCTTGATCGCCCTCCCCTTGTGGTAATTCTATATTCAACCCCTCATCATCATATTCTTCTACCTCTTGGTCTGAATATGATTCAATAGAATGAATGACAACTTGTGTAGGATTTGATACCTGTGAAGCAGTGGGGGTAGTACTTTCTCCTTGTTGAGTCGATTCTTCTACTTCTTGCATTTCCTCTTCATCAAGAATCTCTCCTTCTTCTTGTTCTTTTTCTAGTTCATTTGCAACTGGCTGTTCAGGATCCTTAGATGTTGCTTGTGGGGTTGATGAAGGTTCACCTTTCTTTGAACCTTTGACCATAAATTTGAACTTCGGCCCTTTTCCCTTAGATTTTGGTGAAGGGAATGGCAGTGGGACCTGCACATATTCTTTGTTCTTGGTCATTAATTCAGATGTTTTGCCAGCTGGACCATCACTATCATCATCATCACCAAAACTGGAAGGAATATGCTTCATTCTAATCCCCTTTTTCAATAACCATGCATTAGTATTAGCCAAAATAGGAGCAATTCTTTGGGTAATAGACTTACTTTCCTTCTTGGGCCATTGAATGAGTGGCAAGAGAGAAACAACAACCTTTCATTCAAAGTAGACTAGGTCCACTATGTCATCAATATCTTCCCTTGTATCTAGGATCTTAGCCAAATTTAGGTTCTCAATTTGTTCTAAAGTGAGATAGACTGAAATCCATCCTCCTCACATCTTCCTCATCTTCACAATCTGCCCAGGCATCTTCAAGTCGATATACATGTGTATAGATCCTTTTGATTTTGTTCTTCATCCCATGAAAATCAAAATTATCACAGGCTTTGAACCTCCTCATAGTGACCCATTGCATTTCATCTTCCATATTTTTGGCCTTTGGGTTAGTCAACACCGAATATTGGCCAATAGATTCTATGAATTTGAGGCTAGTTTTATGAGCCTATGACTGCCTCTCATGCACATGAATCAACTTTCAACATAATTCCATGAGGACAATTTTATCTAAAGGATACCTTGGCAACATGAATGGTTCACCTGAAAAACATCCTATGCGGATATATGTGAAAGTACAAAATTGAAGAAATACACAACCAAAGAAAGAAACTTTGTTGTATGACGCTTTTGAAAGTATTTTCTTCTCTAAGCCTTTATCAAACATACATTTCCAAACAACAAAGAAGGCATCATTAACCCTTCTGAAGTGACTTCTTTGATTATCAATTGTAAGCTGATAATAATAATCCCATACTGGCACTAGTCTTCTATCACCCTTGGTAGACAAACCTTGATATTGCCTCATGGAGGCGGCTGCATACATAAGGTATGAGGTCATATATAATTTCAGTGTTGTTTTGACCTCCTTCAGTTGTGCACATAATGCATCACTAATTTTCTCTCCCCAATCAATTTTGGTAGTCCCTTTTTCTGATTATGTTCATATAATAACACATCCAATTTTGTAAGTAATGAGAATCTCTCGAACCTTTTACCCGTGAAAGCATAGTGACCATATCATTATATTCTTCATTAAAATCACTTCTATGAAAGTATTTAGGCCATCTTGAAGTAGTGGAAACCCTGGTTGAAGATAAGAAAATAGTATTAATCATCTTCTTACATTTTCTTCATTCTTCTCATAATACTCTTGAGCACTATCTTCGGTTATGTCTGCTACCTCTTCTACTAGAGAACCCTTAAACACGTTGTTAAAGAAAACACTATCTAATATCATAACAACATTGTTATTTGTGTCCTTCACCTATCTTGTATTAGGATCAAAATGATCTACCATTGCAAGTACAAAGTTTGGATCATGAGATACTGTCGGGAAGGAAGCATACTTATGCAACTCTGAATTGATCAAGTGCGTCATATGAGATGGAGCCTTTTTAACTTGGTCAATAAATTCTTGCATGTCTACATGGCCAATCTCTGTGTCCCTGATTTCCTTGACATTTGATTCAACTAAGCTTTCTAGGAACATATTCAAATATTTATCATACTTGTACTTCATTTTCTTTGCAGGCTGCTTGCTTGGTGAAGGCTCTAACTAACTTGAAGAAGTCTTTGACTTGCCTTGAACAGGCTTAGACATTTATGAAGTTTTGTATTCAACACTAAGGATTAGTGTTTTGAAAATCATCACCATCAGACGAGCAATTTCATTGAGTAGAACAAGTTTCATGAGTCAAAAATGACTTGGAAAAAATCCGGACAAAAACTTGTAGGTCGAACTTTAAAGTCCAATCTGCAAATTTATAGAAACATCATATGCATGTCAAACTTTAAAGTCCGATCTACAAGAGAAAAACTTGACAAGGCAGCTGCATGTTGGACTTTAAAGTTCGATATGGAAGTAGGAAAAAACAACTTTGCAGGTCGAAGAAAAAACTCTGACCTGCACTTGAGCAAAGTGCAAAGGGTGATGCACATCGGACTTTGAAGTCCGATATGCATCCAAGGTGTGATAAAGGATCCCTACATATCAAGTTTTAAAACCCAACATGTAGGTTGTTTGATAGGTCATCTTCAAGCCAGATTTTAAAGCCCAACTTGTAGACCTCAATGGATACAACACCCTTCACATATCAGACTTTAAAACATGATATGTGAAGGCATAAACCTGCCTTATCCCCAAGTCAGGTTTTAAATCACGACATGTGAAGGAGATGAGAAATGTAACATGTAAGTTGGATTTTAATGTCCGGCTTACATGCAAGAAAGAATAGGTAAAACAAAAACAAAAATTTCTCCCTACAACACCCTTCGGATAAAGAGGAAAGAAAATGGCAAGGCAGGTCAGATTTCAAAACCCTGACCTGCCATAAATTAAAATAAAACAAAACCCTAGATTGAAAGAAAAACAAATGCAAAACCAAAAATAAAACAAAACTAACCTCAAATCAAGAAAAGATGGAGGAAATCATCTTCGAAACTTTGAACGCGCCTTGAATGAGAAAAAACTGCAGTCACAGAGCTCGAGCAAACAAAAGAACCAATTAAAAATGAAAAATAAAACCTTAAAAAGCATTAAATAAAGTTTAAGAGTGCAATTAATGCACTAAGTGCTTCGTGCAGGTTAGGGAAAAAACTCCAACCTGCACTAGATATAATCTCCAGGTCAGGCTTCAAAGTCCGACTTGTAGATAAACCATGCAACAACAAAAATGCATGTCAGAGAAAAAAATTCAACTTGCATATCGATGACGCCTGCACATCAGACTTTAAAACCCGATATGCAGAAACAAAGACCCATAGGTCGAACTTTAAAGTCCAATCTGCAAATTAGAATGCAAAACCAACCCTACAGTTCGGACTTTAAAGTCCACTCTGCACTTGAAGACAAGGGCCTGTAGGTTGGACTTTAAAGTCCGATCTATAGAAAGCTCGCAAAAACAAAGATAACTTAAAAATGACAAAATGAAATGACAAGACGCAAAAAAGTGACTAATCGACGAGGTAGGCTAGCCTTTCTCGGAGCACGTGAGGTACGAAACGAACAAGTTTCGTAGGGTTGCCTCATGATTTCGGCCTTGCTGAAATCGATGACAACATGGAAGTTAGTAGTTGCACAAAGGACAAAGGAAGTTCGCACTGTGAGAAGGATGTTAATATGTTAATCATGCTATAGGAAGGAATTAGAAATTAGTTATCATTTTTATTGTTATTTTTCTTTTAAGTTATAAACAATAAAATGTATGAAACTAAAGTTTTTTTAGTGAGGAAAGGTTATAAAATTTGTTGAGGTAGCAAATAGGATTTTGATAGAAACTCATAACAATAGATTGTGTTGGTGATTGGTTTGCAAGACAACGATAGATATATCTAGAAGTTTGTAACTCATGTTGTCAAATAATTAAATATCAAATGATTGGTTTCTCCATGGATGTATCCCTATTGGATGAACCACGTAATTTTTTGTTTTGTTGTTGTGTGCATTCTTCTTATTTTTTATTTTTTGCACTTTTAAATATACATTATAATTGTTGTTTTTTCTTTATTTCTTCACCTATCAATTCCTAACAATTAGTATCAGAGTCATGTATATTAAATCTTTTGATAGGGGTTTCCAGATTTAAGTGGAAGAAATGTCTGAAGAAGAAAAATTCAAGGTCAAAAAGTTTAATGGTCAAAATTATAAATTATGAAAATTGCAAGTGGAAAATTACTTGTAACAAAAAGATTTGTGGCGTCCATTACAAGGAAAAGTGAAGAAAGCCACCACAATGGCATATGAAGAATGAGATATTTTGGATAAAAAGGCACTATGAACCATTTGGTTGTGCCTAGTACCGTCTGTAGCGTTTGATATATCAATGTTGGTAAGAGACACTGTTCTGGTGATGCTCCGATCAAGATTGATGATGTTAGATACATGGAGATTACTTAGGGGTTGTCATTGATGGCAACTCAGCCTAGTAAACCTATCCAATATATGGATATTGGAATTACCAGAAGTCTTAAGTAAAGTTTGGTTATTCATGAATCATAAGTCTGGTCGGTGGAACATAGTGTATAGATTCGGTAAACATTATTCATTTATAGTGACTAAGTTCTTTTTGCAGTGATTGGAATAGTTGATTGGATGTGTGAGGCAACTTATCATGCAATTGTAGCCTCCGGTGTTGATTCTAGTGCAAGTTTCTTGGTCCGATATCCGGTATTGAAGGAAGAACAAGATTATCTTCATGTTTGATGGCGTAGTGTGTGGTCTGAATTCCTTGAGGTGATTCTAGTAGATTTTGATGAGTTTGAAGTGATTGGGCCGACTTATGGGAAGCTTGTGATCACATGTTTTAGGTCTGGTCTATGGATTTGTGATGGTTTGAGCCGACATGAGACTATACGTTTCATATTTTCCAGTTTTGAGAAGCTGACTTAATGGAGATCTATTTTGGTGGTGTGGATATATAAGATCAACTTGGATGATGATTTTATATATAGAAGGTGTGAGAAAAATCATTTTGGGTGCGAGTGAGTGTAGTTTCACGTGGGCATATTGAGTTTTGGTGATCTGGTATTTGGCAGTAGAGCAGAACAGAGTAGTTTTTCAGATTAGTGGCAGCGGATCATTCTAGCTTAACCAGAACTAATTCCTGGCATTTGTAGATGCTATATTCTAGTTCAGACATTGTATTTTCTTCTATATCTCTCAATTATAGGACAATGAGTCCTTCGGGGTTGCAACCCTATTTTGTAATTGAGCAGTGAGCTCTAGGTAGCGTGCCTGAATGCAAGTGCATTCCACTTTTGTAATATTGTTTTACTACTGGCTATAGTATAATAATATTGTGGGTACTCAATCCCACCATGGTTTTTCCCTTTTGGGTTTCCACATAAAAATTCCAGTGTTATGGTTGTGTGGTTATTTGCTTTGTGTTTTTGCATTATAGTTTATGTTCTTTGCATTTGGTGGTTAAAGAATCAGCTTAATAAATTTGTGAATTATAGAACACCGATTCACACCCCCCCCCCCCACTCTCAATGTTCACTAATTCCAACAATCCAAAGTAGCAACAATGGTTGATTTGATGACAACACTAAATAAATTGTATGAAAAACTCTTGGCTTCGAATGAGGTATTTTTAATGAAAAGGTTATTTCATATGAAAATGTTTGAAGGTGGTTTTACAACAGACCATTTAAATGAATTTAATATAGTTACGAATTAATTATATTATATAAAAGTAAGTTTTGATGAAGAGGTTAGGGCTCTCTTAGTTTTATGTTTTTTGCTATAAAGCTGGAACAACTTGGTTATGGCTGCAACTCTAATTCACATTCAAATACAATAAAATTTGATGATGTTGTTGGTGTGGTTCAGAGGAGGAAATGCATACGTAAAGCATAGGTGAGAATTCAATATTGAGTAATGTTTTGAATGTACTAGAAGATAGTGGAAGATTAAATGAGAGAGAGAAAAACCCAAAAAGTAATGGCAAGTCATAAGGGAGATCGAAGAATCAAAGGTATCAATCCAAAGGATGAAAGGATTGGTGATACAACTGAAAAAATAGACCACTTGAAGAAAGATAAAATAATGAGATAAACAACAAGATGGAAACAAAGAAAAAAAATGTTCTTGGTAAATCAGAAGATGATGCCTTACTTCTTTCCCTAGATAGTGTTGATTATTCTTGGGTAATAGATTTAGGGGCTTTATTTAATGCTACACCCTTGTTGGTAAACATATTTGTCACTACGGTCATTTATTTGAAACTGACCTTGTTTGCCCGAAGAGCAGTGGCAAACGTTCCAACAGTTGGAGAGACTGTAGTAAAACTACAATCTTCCTCTACGTTTGAGAGGGGCAGCTCCCTCGTATGATAAGGTTATTTAGGATTTTTGTGTACTTTTAACCTGAAAGTGCATAAAGGAGAAAACATAAAACTTAAACAAGATTAATAACAAAAACCCTACTAGAAGACATATGAATACCAAGCAGGATTCCATAAATGATAACAATTACAAAAGGGGTTATCACCAAATAGGTTAGTCATGCAATGATGATGAAAGAAGTACAATAAACCTCGACACACAAAGAGATAGGTTGTACTAACACATGCAAGTCAAGATACCATGAAATGATGTGTTTCATCAATAGATTTCACTAATACATAAAGGGATTACTAATTCAACATACGATAAATTAGTAACGATAACTCATGAATACATTCAAGACACACAAAATCAATGCATTCTTCATTATTCTTTTTGAAAATATACAAGTTCAAAAACCCCTTAGTACAAAGGTATGAACATCAAAAGTTCTCATTTAGTTCCTCCACAAAATTCTGCAGAGTTTCCCCCTCCCGTAAAAGTCTATCCCCTGTTACAATGCAAAAGCCTTGTATTTATAGGCTTGCAGGATAACTACCTTATAACCAACTTCAATCTTGGGTTAATAACTAACTCTTTTTTGCGTAAATTTCAATGAGTTAATAACTTACACTTTTATGCGCAAAAGGAGTCAACTTTCCAACCTTTGGTTACAATAAGTGGCATAAGTCACTTTTTACAAAAAGAATTTCAAAACCAGTACATGGAAGAAATAACTCATTGTCGATTTTGTCGAGGTGGCCTCCATGTCTTAATCTGCATCTTTATCTTTGTAACTATTTCATCATCAACTCTTTGCTTACACTGCGGAGTGTAGCTACATGCTAGAAAATGTTAGACAATCATAGCTTTACACTCATTATCTACACATTTGAATGAAATCTTTTGGACCTCCTTTCATCGAATTTTGTAGTCATCCTTTCATGTTTTGATGGATAACAATACTTCACTTTAGCACAAGCTCCAAGGATGTTGACATAGGTTGTAGAATGAGCTTTATGCTTACCAATTTTGCTTCCATGAAGGTTTTTGAAGCTTTTTCAATATTTCAATTGATATTCATGTGAAATCAGCATGCACCAAGAGAGCACGTCTACACATATTGAAACATTTAGGCCGATAACCTTGAATTATTTGTCTTCCTTCTTTGAAAGTACCATACACTATAGGATTGAAAGCTATCACATTGGAAATTGCATCATGACATGATTCTGTTGTAAAGATATTGTTTGGCTATCACAAATTTTTCCACACTCATGCTTTGAATAGAAAATTTAAGTCCACCAAGCTTAATAAGGTCCCTTCATCCCTTTCAACATCTCGAACTATAACCTATTATCATTCTCATGTGTTTCTTTCTCTATTTTTGTCATGGTTGGTTTCACTCGTTTGATATCAGCCTCTATTTTCCAACATCTTTCATTTGTGTCGATGCCTCCTTATAAGTAATAACCTACCATATAACCATGATGTTGGCTTCGAGAATGCCTCATTAATTCTATCTTTTTAGATTTTCCTCGCAAAATCATTCTACAATCATTTCATTACACCTATGGGAAGATCTATTAAGTGCATACCTTTATTTCATTGTAGGATGTGAGATGGTATTATCTAAAAGCATCTATGACATGGTCTGCATGTTGTCTATGCCTCCATTTCTTGCTTTCAAATGTGCAATGAGGATGTTGATGAATCTATCCTTACACCGGCGAATGGCATTTCTTTGTATATTTCTAAAGATTTTTTAATGAATCTATCCTTCGGTGTGATGATATCTATTTGAAGCATTTAACAAACAACTTGCAATTATCACATGTCATGAGATGACAATGATTTGAGGTGTTTTGTCAAACAGTTCATATACACGGAATTCATCAAGAACCAACATCCATCCTCCCAACCCAATTTTGCATGCATGCAGGGGATAGTTTCAGGAAGTGTGAACCATCGTGCTGCAAAGAAGAAGGTGTGAAGTATCTTAGGTCTGAGCACAGATGTTACATACTAATCTCGATGAACAATTGCCAGCCAGCAACCGCTAATCAAGCGGCCCCCCTATCAATTCTATGGCAAGCTAACAACGGCCCCATGATTTGCATCATTCTGGATTCAAACATCTACGAAGCATTTTGTTCAAACAAATAATATGCAATGTCGATGCTTCCACAATTTTGCAGCTGCAAATTGTTCACAATTTGCTTTCATTTCTTCAATCATGGCATGCCGCAAGATGACATTTCTTTGAGGCATTTGTCAAACGGTTCACTTGTCGTCTCTAAGGTTCTAGAGTGGTGTGAGAGGAAGGTTGAGGTTAATGTTTCACAAGGCATCACCTACAGGCTTGCCTGTTCGGTCGATGAAACAAATCTATAAGAGATTGGTAACGACTAAGTGCCCCAAGCCCCCTCGATTTGCAATCATGTCTACCAGAGAAGTTGCAAATTCAACATCTGACTAAATTCCTCTATCCTCTTATGCTTTGATGAATGTCCATTTGTTGATTGAAAGCTTCCATTTTGTACGGCAGGAAGGATGCTAGCAAAGTTTGTGGAATTTTACTTTATACCCACCATTTGCATTTGCTAAAAATCTTTGAAATATTTTCCAACAAAAAACCGTGTGCTTATCCTAAAATCGTTGCATTACATGAGATGACATCTCTTTGAAACATTATGTCAAACAAGTTGAATGCACTGTCTATACCTCCATGATAAACCTAAGCATTTTGTCAAGTACCATGTGCAATGTTGATGCTCCTTATTCTACCACCCATGTCTGTGATACATTACATGCATATCAACCTTAAAAAGTATTAACAACGCAGAGTTTGGCTTTACATCCGCCAATTGCAGCGTATACATCCTGTAAGCTAATTTCACGATAGGCGATATTCTCAGGTTTAGTAGTCACCTCTTCCAGAGCAATTGCAGCTCCAATATCTGATGAGATCCCTCTATCTTTTTAAGCTTTGATGAATGTCCATAACCTGTTCATAAGCTCTCGACTTTGCATGGATGGTAGGTAGAAAAATTGCATTGTCGATTTGCATTATTGATCATATTGTCTTCGCTTACAAAAAGCCATGAGACTACATTTAATTTTTAACTCTTATGAAGAAGGTTAAGAATGCTCCAAAATGGAGCATTTCTAACCTTTTATACAAAGTGGGTCCACACAAGGTTAGGAAATAAGGTTAGAGTCCATTTTGGAGCATTCGTAACCTTTTTTTTCTTTTTTTTCCTTTTGAGGTTAAGAATATGGATTAAAAATGCTCGAAAATGGAGCATCTTTAACCACTTCTTTCAAAGACTATGATCTCGACCTCAGAAACCATAGACCATGAAGGAGAATAAAGGAGAAATGAAAATGACGTTTTTAGAAAAAAAAATTCCCTCAAATTACCACAAATATTAAATTATCTTTTGAAAAATAATTTAAATATTTTAAATTTAATGCCCAAATTTAGGAAAGACGACCATATCTTCCAAACGGTAAGGAGTTAGGTTTTGAAATTTGAAACATGCGTTGATTGTAGGAAAATGAGCAAACATCATTATTTATTCCTCATCACGGTACCTATGATGAGAGATTTTAATCATTTTTGGGAAAGGGACATCAAAATTTGAAAGTTTAATATATGATAAACTATAAACTGGGTTCAGGTGAAAATTAGCCACATGACACAAAATGATGCTTAGAACCTGTCTATAAAATGATTTCCCTCAATTATTGGTAATTTTCAAAACTCATCCATTTTTCATATTCTGACTGGCAATGACCTTGGATCACATGCTCACTGCTTACACATAAACACCTATTTGGGCCTTCATTCAACATTGGGACCAATTTGAAATTCAAATTTTGGGTATGTCAAATATGGGACAACAACCCCATAGAAATTATTTTATAGATTATGTCCAAGGAGATTTTGGACAAGTATATCTAGGTAATAATGAACCTCATCAAATTATTGGAAACGAAAGAATAAAGTTAAAATTACAAAATGGAAATCAATGGCTGCTACAAGAGGTAAGGCATGTTCCAAAATTGAGTCAAATTTTGATTTCAACAGGGCAACTTGGAAATGAAGGTTGTGTAGTTACATTTATAGATAAAATTTGGAAGGTTACTAAAGGTGCATTGGTAGTAGAAAAAGGTTTAAAGGTGGTAACTTTATATTTATACTGATGAATAATGATCAACAACTAATATCCTAATCGGTACTGAGAGGGGGGGATGAATCAGTACAGACAAAAACTTGCTTCAATATTTTGACACTCTCTTAACACAGATAACCGACTGTCTATACCACTATACTTAACCATAGCAATACCAGTTAAACAGAAATGCTTCAGACATCTAAACCGGTTAACCAAAAGTACTTTAACAAATCTCAGATCTTGATAGCTACTTTACTAGTTTATTCATGCATGAGTTGCATCAATAATACCACAATCATTTAGCATTGCATGCATATTCAACTTTAATAAAAAACTACTCAATCATCACATGAAAACTCACAACCCATAACACACAGATTTTTCACGTGGAAACCCAAATGGGAAAAACCATGGTGGGGATGAATACCCACAAGCTTGTTTTGAACTCTTTTGAAGTTTGCTCTATTAGGAGCCTACTCCGGTTAAAGACTTTACAATAAGGTTTTGTTAAGAATCGATCCTGTTAGGGATCACCTGGTTAAGGGATGGCTATAAACCCTGTTAAAGGTTAACTCGCTAGAGGATTTAAAGAACTAAATGAACTTGAGTCACCTGGTTAGAGGATTTGCAACAAGCCTGTTAAAGCTACCTGGTCAAGGGATTTTCCTTCTGTTGAAATGGTTAAAATTTAACAGGTAAAGCTCTGATATGATAACAACACTACTTGCTAAGGCAAATCCTTTTCAGCTCCTCTCCTCTGCAATCACACTCTACAGTTTCCACATTATGGTTTGGCAAGTATCTCAACATGCGGACACAAACACAACATTTGCCAACACAAACAATAACAAACATCATCGACCTTATAGACAACAATTAGGTCGGTAGCATAAACCCTAAACCCTAAACATTTTAGGTTTACAATTACAAGCGGTCCAATATTGACCGTCCAAACATTTGCATAGAGTGAAATGATCTAAAACAGATCTCAAGTCATTCTGCATCGTCCAATCTTCACCACATCTGGAAATCAGTAACCCATCACGCACACTTCACACACCGCTCAGAACATCGCACATTCTCAAGGTAGGCATTCAATGCATTCGATCTTCACACGCAAGATCCTCAAGGAAATCCTTCATATGCACATAACTGACATGGTATCTTGATCCTTATCCTTATTGTTCACAAAACACCATCAGTTGCACCGCATAAGCCAAACCGGAAACCCTAGAGCTGAACATAGACTACCAACCGGTGGTCACACTTAGTGAACCCCGACACCGGTCCACTCCTTCCTAGTTGACCATAACCGCTTCCAATCTTCATATTGGTGCATACTGGTTCACCTGCTTGAGCATATATTGACATCAATGACAACATACATTGTCACCGCTTCATCATATGCCAACAATCTCCCCCTTTGGCATTGATGGCAATACTCAGTGTATCATTGCTCAATATATGCAGCATGCTCAATAACATATACTAGTTCAAAGATCACAACCACCACCGTCTGGACTGGTCAATGTGCATTTTGCCATATATCTTCATCATCAGATATCTTCTCCCCCATACATAATCAGATATCTTCTCCCCCTTTGAAAGCAATGCTAAAGTGGAGGCACAAGCTTCCAAGATCCACTATGTTGCTCCCCCTGTGGAGTAGCATCCTTCAACACATCAATCCTGTAATATTTGTCACTGTAGGACCTGACTGATGTGGAGCACACATTTTTAATTTACATCATGAAGGGGCAAAACCCCTAATTCACCTCTCAAATAGGTAAATGTAGTCTTCGGTAAGGGCTTAGTGAATATGTCTGCTAGCTGCTCCTTACTAGAAACATGTTCTAATACAACCTCTTTATTCTGAACCTTTTCTCTCAAGAAATGATACTTGAGCTCAATGTGCTTTGTCCTAGCATGCAATACCGGATTTTTGGAAATATTGATTGCACTAGTATTATCACAGAAAATACTCATCGGTTCAGATATAGGCACTTTGAAGCCATTCAATACATGCTTCATCTAGATTGCCTGAGTGCAGTTCATAAATGCTGCCACATACTCTGCTTCAACTATAGACTGGGAAACACAACTCTTCTTCTTTCTCATCCATGAGACTAGTCTTCCACCAAGGAAGAACGCTCCACCGGTTGTGCTCTTTCGGTCGTCCACATTACCTTCCCAATTTGCATCAGTAAACACTGAGACCAAAGTCACCATTGTATGGATACCACAATCCATAATCAATTGTCCCTTTTGTTGCTATTTACTAAGTTGTCATTAGTTTTATGCCCAAAGTCATTCTATATACTCTAGTCGGTTAATACTATCAAATAGTCCAGTCGATAAATACCAAGGTCACCGGTGTCGGTTACAGAAGAAAGACAAGTCACCGAGTTGATACACACCGCGCTGTGAACCGAGATATATGCAGAATGTCTACTGAGTAAAGTTTATATGTTTACCGAGTAGCAAAGAAGGTATACCGAGTTAATTTGAACTGAGTGAAAATGTGTTACCAGATTCAATGAACCTGGACACTCATGTGAAATGTGTTACATAATTCAAGAAGATGAAACTATTACTACATTGGAAATTGCATTTAAAGATTTTGTATGATTTTGAGGAAGAATATCCAATGAAATCATTTATGTTTATTCATTCAATAAAACATGTTTGTATGATCGAAGGATGAACAGATCATCATCTCAGAGATCCATATAAATAGAATGATTTGAGTACATGAATATAAGGTGACATGTAAGGTCAATCAAGAGCAGAGAGACAAAGGAATGATTAAGTCAAGCATGAAGGAATAAGATTGACAGAGATAATCATAGGTTACCGAGAAGGTTTCAGAGAACAGTTTAAGGAACAGAGAATACAGAAGTGGTTACTGAGTTGATTTATCAATTACCGAGGAATGTTATGAGCAAGGTAATTTCATATTGAGCACATAGAGTCTGCTATAACATTTCAAATGTGAAGTTGCAGATATTTTTGTAAAGATTTTGATTGAAATATTAAGTTGTAATAGAAACCTTTAACAGGGTAAAAGACTCTAATAAAGTCTATAAATTGTAAAGCCTTTAACCAAGTACAACATTTTGTAGAAGTGTTTGTAAAATCCTTTAGCAAGGTAGATCTAAATATCTTTATACTCCTAACAGGGTAAGCTATCAGAAATGGCTAAACATGTAGCTCTAACCGAGCAATCTTGATTACTGCAGTAGTGAAGTTGTGGGTGCCATCCCCACCGCAGTTTTTCTCTATAAGCAAGAGTTTTTGTGTGACCAAAAATAATTGTGTTATGGAGTGATATTTTGATGCATGTTATCTTTATGATTATGTTTCAGTGTTTTATATCTTTGAGATCAACAATACATAGGTTGTGTTTATCAGCAAAATTGTTGTTCAAGAAAAGTTTTTTAGTACTAATTCACCCCTCCCCTCTCAGTACATTAGCCTTCCAAGTAGGACTTAACACCTTTTAGGTATCTAAGAATCCTCTTTACCGCTACCAAGTGGGATTCTCTTGGACTCTTCTGAAAATGAGCTACTATGCCCACTGCATGAGCAATATCTGGTCTGCTGTGGACCACATAGTGTAGCTTACCAATCATTAACCGGTACTCCTTCTCATCCACCAATGTTGTATCATCCTCCTTTGTCAGTTTGTAGTCGGTCACCATTGGTGTTCCAACCAATTTGCTCTCCTCCATGCCAAAGGTCTTCAATACCTCTTTGATATACTTGGACTAGGTAATAAAGATACCCTCCTTCATCTGCTGAATCTATAGACCAATGAAGAACTTTATCTTTCCAATCAGAGACATCTCAAACTCTTTCTTCATTTCATCTGTGAATGCATGGCTCATTTCATCATCTACTCCAAAGATTATATCGTCTACAAATACTTCACAAATCAGAATCTGATCACCTTCAGATTTTAGGTAGATGTTGTTGTCCTCACTTGTTCTTTGAAATCCTATCTTTACAAGATGAGAGTGTAACCATTCATACCATGCCCTTGGTGCTTATTTCAATCCATACAAGGTCTTGTGTAATCTGCACGCCATGTTACTATCTTCTGACAAAGCAAACCCATCTGGTTGCTCAATATACACTTCTTCTTGTAGGATTCCATTCAAGAATGCAGACTTCACATCCATCTGGTATACCTTAAATCCCTTGAATGTTGCAAATGCAAGTAGCATTCAGACACCTTCCAGTCTAGCCACTAGGGCAAAGGTTTCTCCATAGTCTTCTCCCTCTTCCTAAGCATATCCCTTGCATACAAGTCTTGCCTTGTTCCTTACCACTATGCCTTTTTCATTCAGCTTATTTCTGAATACCTATTTGGTACCAATTACATTCTTATGTTCCAGTCTGGGTACCAAGGACCATGTTGCATTATTTTCTATCAGGTCCAGCTCCTCTTCCATTGCCTTTATCTAATCTTCATCGATAAGTGCCTCTCTAGTGGTCTTAGGCTCAAATTCTGAAATCATGCAAGAGTTTTCTTTCACCTTTCTCCTTGTGAGTATCCTTGCATCTTTGTCTCCTATGATCTGCTTCGGATCATGATGTAGTTTCACATACATAAGAATGACCCTAGTTGGTTCTGCTTTCTTTTCCTCTTCTTCTTCCACTTCATCTTCTTCTTCACCTACTGCGGCTTCTACCGGTATAGGAACACTGAGGTCTTTCTAGTGTTTGCAACTTGTTTCCTTCTTAACCAGTTCCCAGAAGGCTACACTCAGTTCATCTTTCGCTTGCTTGCTGCAGGTTTCCTCAGGCTCCTTAGGGGATTCGTCAACCTTGACATTGATACTCTCAACAATTTTCTGAGTCCTGTTGTTGTAGCATTTGAGAGCTTTACTTTTAGTGGAATATCCCAGCAATATTCCTTCATCACATTTAGCATCAAATTTGCTTAGATGCTCACCTCTCCTGATATAGCATTTACTGCCAAACACTTTAAAATAACTCACATTAGGAGTTCTCCTGTTCATAGTATAGACTATAGTGCTTACCACTTCTCTCCAAAAAGTGTGAGCAACCTTTCCTTGGATCAACATAGTTTTGGTCACTTCAACTATAGTCCTGTTATTCCTTTCTGCTATGCCATTCTGTTGTGGTGTCCTTTGGGAAGACAACTACCTCTTGATGTTGTTGTCTTCACAGTACTTGTTGAATTCATCAGAAGTGAATTCACCTCCCTGATCGGTTCTTAGGCATTTTATTCTTCTACCACTCTCCTTCTCCACCAATGCTCTAAAGGATTTGAACTTTCCAAACGCCTCAGACTTGTCTTTCAAGAATGTGACCCACATCATTCTTGAGAATTCATTGGTAAGAATTATGAAATACCGATCTCCCTGAATGCTTCTAGTTTTCATTGGACCACACAGATCGGTGTGCACAAGATCAAGTAAGTTCTCTTCTGAAAAAGACTTACCTTTGAATGTTGAGGAAGACATCTT
This sequence comes from Cryptomeria japonica, assembly GCF_030272615.1. Lineage (NCBI taxonomy): Eukaryota > Viridiplantae > Streptophyta > Pinopsida > Cupressales > Cupressaceae > Cryptomeria > Cryptomeria japonica. Next base: position 152,002,073 of record NC_081405.1, on the reverse strand, counting down.
CCCAAGTTGACATTCTCTCCATAAAGCATTCTCCGGTTTGTTTAGCAAAGGCAATCCTCTTACTGCCTTGATCTTACTAGCCTTTACAATATTATCAAAATTCATATGACAAAGTCTCTTATACCATATCCAACTATCATCAAACTTCTCTATCAGGCACTAACTAATCTTGGCATTCAGCTAAAATAAGTTTCCTCTGGTCTGCTTACCAGTGGCAATAAGTTCACCACTCTTTCCAATTATTCTGCAGACTCCACCTTTGAACTCCAGAATGAGTCTTTTGTCATTCAGCTAAGCAATACTCAAAAGGTTATGCTTAAGGCTTCCACCCAGTAGACATCATCCACACTGCTCTTTCCATTCAGTGAGATGGATCCTTTTCCTTTCACCATACACGGTGCATCGTTGCCAAACCGGACAACACCTCCATCATATTCTTCCAGAGACAAAAACTTTCTTTGGTCACCGGTCATGTGGTGAGAACACCCGCTATCAATGATCCACTCATTAGAGTTGTCAATGCAAGAGACAAGAGCTTTCTGATCAGACACCTCTTCCTTTACATCTACAAACACTATTTCCTCATTCTCTTCATCCTCAGATTCTTCATCAGTAACACCTTCATCCACTGCAACAAGACAATTTCTCCTACCTCCTCCTTTATACTTTCTAAACCTTTCGAATTTATCCTTATTGTCAATGTTAGGATAGTTAACAGCTATATGTCCTATCTTATTGCAAGAAAAACATTTTAGAGGAAGCTTACCTCTATATTTTCCGGTGCCTTTTGGAAGTCTCTTGGCAAGAAGAGCTTCAAACTCCATCAAAATGTCCTCATCATCCATGTCTCTGCTTGGTCTGGATTCATAATTGGTGTTGACTTCTTTTCCTTTTCTGGTTGGTGCAGAGGAAATAGACGCTCTAAAGGTTGACTCTGTCTTCTGAACACTACCATCATAGCTATTCAATTCACATGCAATCAACTTTGCAATGATAGAGTCTAGAGATACCTTTGTCTTGTTGATAGACCTTAACTCCTGAATAGCGGCAACCCAGATTGCATAGACCGATAATAATGATCTCAGAACTTTACTGACAATGGTGGCATCATCAATTATTCCACCAGTACTCTTGATATATCCAACCACAATCTTGATCCTTGTGCCATATTGCTGAATGGTCTCACCTTCAACCATCCTCATGTCTTCAAATTTTCCTCTAAGGCTTTCTTCCTTAGCCTTCTTAACATGCTCATCACCGCCATAAATGGTTTCTAGTGTGTCCCATACATCCTTAGGATTGTCCTTATCTTGTACATCAATAAACTCAATATCAGACAGGCTGCTAATAAGGGCTTCCATGACTTGCCCATTTTATTGAATCTCTCTTTTCTAATCATCGGTCAGAGTGCCAGTGGGGATTACATAGACATTCTCAACATAGTTCCAGTGTTGAGCGCCCAAACTCTTGATATAAATCTTCACTATGTCCTTCCATATTTTGAAGTTATCCCTATTGAACTTAAGACCTTCCTTCTTCATCATTAAAGCAGGATCTTTTGCCTCAACGGTTAAGCTTATATCACCGAGGACCTGGAGTTTCTCTGATACCAATTGATGAATAATGATGAAAAACTAATATCCTAATCAGTATTGAGAGGGGGGGGTGAATCAGTACAAACAAAAACTTGCTTCAATATTTTGACACTCTCTTAACACAGATAACCGACTGTCTATACCACTGTACTTAACCATAGCAATACCGGTTAAATAGAAATGTTTCAGACATCTAAACCGGTTAACCAAAAGTACTTTAACAGATCTCAAATCTTGATAGCTACTTTACCAGTTTAGTCATGCATGAGTTGCATCAATAATACCACAATCATTTAGCACTACAAGCATATTCAACTTTAATAAAAAACTACTCAATCATCACATGAAAACTCACAACCCATAACACACAGATTTTTTCATGTGGAAACCCAAATGGGAAAAACCACGGTGGGGATGAATACCCACAAGCTTGTTTTGAACTCTTTTGAAGTCCGCTTTGTTAGGAGCCTAGTCTGGTTAAAGACTTTACAATAAGGTTCTGTTAGGAACCGATCCTGTTAGGGATCACCCAGTTAAGGGATGGCTATAAACCCTGTTAAAGGTTACCTCGCTAGAGGATTTAAAGAACCTCAATGAACTTGAGTCACTTGGTTAGAGGATTTGCAAGAAGCCTGTTAAAGCTACCTGGTCAAGGGATTTTCCTTCTGTTGAAATGGTTAGAAGTCAACAAGTAAAGCTCTGATCTGATAACAACACTACTTGCTAAGGCAGATCCTTTTTAGCTCCTCTCCTTTGCAATCACACTCTACAGATTCCACACTATGGTTTGGCAAGTATCTCAACATGCGGACACAAACACAACATTTGCCAACACAAACAATAACAAACATCATCGACCTTATAAACAACAATTAGGTCGGTAGCATAAACCCTGAACCCTAATCATTTTAGGTTTCCAATTACAAGCGGTCCAATCCTGGTCGTCCAAACATTTGCATAGAGTGAAACGATCTAAAATAGATCTCAAGTCATTTTGCATCCTCCAATCTTCATCGCATCTCGAAATTAGTAACCCATCATGTGCACTTCACACACCGCTCAGAACATCGCACATTCCCGAGGTAGGCATTCAATGCATTTGATCTTCACGTGCAATATCCTCAAGGAAATCCTTCACATGCACATAACTGGCATGGTATCCTGATCCTTATCCTTATTGTTCACAAAACACCATCACTTGCACCGCATAAGCCAAACCGGAAACCCTAGAGCTGAATAGAGACTACCAACCGATAGTCACACTTAGTGAACCCCGACACTGGTCCACTCCATCCCAGTTGACCATAACCGCTTCCAATCTTCATACTGGTGCATACTGGTTCACCTTCTTGAGCATATATTGACATCAATGACAACATACATTGTCACCGCTTCATCATATGCCAACATATACACAAGTAATATTATTTTTCCTACCTTAACTATTACAAAAACGGTTGCAAACAAAATTGCAGAGACAACTATAATTGTTGTTGTAGGAACATAGACAAAAACAACAGGGATAGTTATACTCGTTGTTGTAGGAGCAGAGATAGAGACAATAGAAACTACTACAACAATTGCAATAGAATCAAAAAAAGTGTTGTGGCACCATAGACTCAAGAATATGAGTAAGAAAGGTATGAAATTTCTTCACTCTAAGAGGTTGTTTCCATATCTAAAATAAGTTAACATAGATTTATGTGAAAGTTGTGTTAATGGGAAGCAAAAGAGAGAGAGAGAGAGATTTATTAAATGTTTAAATCAAAAGAAGATTGAGAAATTGGAGCTTGTGCATATAGATGTATGGGGACCAACCTAGGTATCTTCTCTCAAAGGCTCTCATTATTGTGTAACTTTTATAAATTATGCAACTAGGGAAACATGGGTGTATTTCCTAAAATAGAAATAATATGTATTTGAAACTTTTAAAAAATGGAAAATATTACTTGAAAATGAGACATGGAAAAGGTTAAAGTGTCTCGAGGTTGATAATGGAGGTGAGTATTGCAGCAAATAATTTGAAGATCACTATTTATTTAATGGAAATTGTAGGCAAAAGATAGTTTCAGGAACTCCACATAAAAATGGTGTGGCTGAGAGAATGAATAGGACAATAATGGAGCATGCACAACATATGAGATCGCATGTTGGGTTGCCTTTACATTTCTAGGCAGAGGTTGTACATATTGTTGTATATTTAATTTAAAAAGGGCCTTTAGTTCCTTTGGGTTTTGATATTCTACCGGAGGTGTGGACAGGTAAACTATCAAGTTATTATTTTCTAAAAACCTTTGGTTGTGATGCTTTTATTCATGTTGATATTGCAAATAGAACCAAGTTAGAAGCTAAATCTAAAAAAAATACCTCTATTGGATATAATATAGATGACTTTGGTTATAGGTTATGAAATTTTAAAATTCAGAAAATTATTAGAAGCCGAGATGTTAAATTCAATGAGAAGGTTTTGTATAAGGATCAATTGTAGGAACAACAACATAAAGAATATGTAGTGCTAGATGATATTCTAGAAAGTAACACTCTGTTGGTACCTAATTCTCAAAAACAACAAGTACCAAAAACTCTTGCAACTCTTAGACATTCTACAAGATTAAGTAGATCTTCAAAAAGATTTAATACTTTTATATATTCTATTTTATTAACAAATGCTTGTGAATCACAAGCGTTATAGGTTGATACTAAAGAATAATGGGAGCAAGGAATGCAAGAATAAATGGATTCCTTATTGGAAAATCAAAATTGGGACTTAGTCAAGCTGCCTGCAGGAAAAAGAGATTTGCCAAATAAATGGGTTTATAGGTTGAAAGGAGGCAAGAAAGGTATAAGGATAGACTTGTGGTAAAAGTATTTACACAAAGCAATGGTGTTTTGATGAAATATTTTCTCCAATTGTCAAAATGACTTCTATTATAATTGTTCTAAGTATTGTGGCTATAGAAAATTTTCATCTTGAACAGCTAGATGTCAAAAAAACATTTCTCCATTGGGATTTGGAAGAAGAAATATATAGATGCAACAACCACAAGGGTATGAAGTCATAAGTAAGGAGGATTTAGTGTGAAGATTGAATAAGAGTCTATATGGCCTAAAACAAGCACCCCAACAATGGTATAATAAATTAAATAGTTTGATGACCGCACAAGGTTATAGTAGATGTAATTCTAATTCATGTGTTTATTTTAAGAGGATGCATGATAGTAGCTATATTATCTTATGTTTATGTGTTGATGATATGCATGTTGTTATTTCTAATATGCAACATGTTAGTATATTGAAAAAACAATTAGCAAAGTCATTTGCTATGAGGGATTTGGGTGCAACCAAACATATCCTTGGTATGAGGATTACAAAGGACAAGAAAAATAGAAAATCAACTTTGTCTCAAGGTGAATATGTAGAGAAGGTGTTGAAACAATTTAATATGCAAAATGCAAAAGCTATGAGCACACCTTTCCCTAGTCATTTTAAATTGATTAAGGAGATGTGTCCAAAGATACATGAGGAGGTAGAAAAAATGTCTAAAATTCTATATGCTTTAGTTGTTGGTAGTTTAATGTATGCCATGCTATGCACAAGACCCAATATTGCATATATTGTTGGAGTTGTGAGTGCATTTATGATAAATCCTAGAATTAAGCATTAGAATGTTGTCAAATGGTTTCTCAAATATTTGAGAGGTACAACTACAAAACATTTATGTTTTGGGGGATCAAACAATACTCTTTTCAAGGCTATGTTGACTCTGATTTAACAGGTGATATTGATACTAGATGTAGTACTATAGGTTATGTGTGTATTGTAGGAGGGACAACTGTTAGTTGGATTTCAAGGTTGCAAAAGGTTGTTGCACTATCAACCATAGAGGTTGAATATGTTGATGCTACTGAAGTTAGGAAAGAGATGATTTGGTTGTAATATTTTTTAGAAGAATTAGGGTTGAGCAACACGATGATAATTTTTTATATACATACAACCAAAGTATCATTCATCTTGCCAATAATTTTGCACTTCATTCCAAAACAAAATACATATAGCTTAGGTACCACTTCATCTAGTAAGTGTTAGAGGATGATCAGTTGAAGCTACATAAAATTCATACAAATGAAAATCCTGTTGATATGTTTATGAAGGTGGTAACATGGGAGAAGTGGATTTCCTCATTAATCTCCTTCCCCTTCAAGAATGATAATGATGGAATGAGAACCAACCAAGTCCAGTGGGAGTTACAAGTGCAACAATGTTGCTCTTAGATCAATATCCAAGTGGGAGATTGTTTTGGTGTGGATCCTAATCAGTCTCCAAGTGGTAGATTGTTGATATGTGGTGACTAATCATTGTTGAACACACCATGAGACTGAGAGGCCCAGGAGGAGGGTGAATCAGTTCAAACCTTAAAACCATTTATTCATGATCCTTTAAACTTAAAATCACAATTAACTTACTTCAACAATTATGAAACATGAAACCATAAAGTAGAACACACACAAGAACACCAAATTTACATGGAAAACCCAAGAAGGGAAAAACCACAGTGAGAATCACACTCACAATAGAAATAACTAATTACAATGTTTTAGGCTCAAGGCTAAGGAATCTCACTGCACTTGATTGAACTTGCAAAAATAAGGTGCACAAACTTAGGGCAAGATACACGGGACTTGCATTACTGTGACACACAATCTCAGGGCAAGATACAAAGACTATACAAGCTACCAAAAGGACTCACTGCCTTCTAGTAGGTACAAAGAAATGATGAATTGAGATGAACAAGATATCCTAATTATGAAACTATCCTTGAACCATTGTGCCAATCAAGCAATATCATGGCTAACATATCACACTTTATTTATTATCTCAAAATATTGTCATATTGAAGATATGATCATCAAAGCTCATCACAAACTAAAATTAACACTTTCGCCTCTTCACATAAACTTGTATATCATTCACATACAATTCACGACAACCCACACACAAATTCACACATCCACACTTTAATTTATACTATATTATAAATTAAAACCCTCAACTAGGTTACACATAGACAAAATATGTTGGTATTTTGGTGCATTTTGTATGACCGGTGAATGATATGGTTTTCATTGTTGGCAACATCATCTTCCAAGTCTTCATAGTCTATCGACAGTAAGTAGATTGGTATACAGAGGTTAATCGGCTAAGGAATGTGAAGACAAGGTAAGTAGTGAGTAGACCGACACACAAGAGAACAACTAACAAGCAGCGAGTAGACCGACACAAAGGAGGTCAACCAACAAGTAGTGAGTAGACCGACACAAAAGAGGTCAACCAACTAAGCAGTGAACAAATCAATATACATGAGGTAATCGACTAGGTAGATTTTGATCGGTACATCGACAGAGTCCGTAACCGATAGACTTGGTAACGTTCAGTTAACATCCAGTTAAACTGACAGTCTTCTCCAGTCAACTGGCAGACTTATCAACATGAACAATTGTTTTGACAGAGATTCCTGGAACAATTTCTGGAGAGTGATTTATGGCACAGTGAAAAAAATTTGAATCTAATGTTTTGGAGGGAAATTTGGTGACAAAATCAAAGGTTAATAAGTTCACTTAATTCATTGGGATGAAGTTGTTGTTCATGTGAAAAGAGTTATGTAAAAGTGAACATAAGGGGAGGAGAATAGAGTGAAGAGCCAAGGATCAGTAAATTGGCAGAGTGTAAAGCCAAGGGACAGAGGACCGACAGAGTGAAGACCCGAGGATCAGTGAACCAGCAGAGTGCAGAGTCAAAGGTTTAAGCAGGAAACCGGTGTTGTGCAAAGCAGAAACAATTGGTGTAGATAGAATATGATTTTCATTGTGATCTGATCAAGCTATTAGTAGCTAATCTAGCAAATCATCTATCTATTGCTTTCTAACCATTGCAACTCAAATCCCTTAATCGGGTGGACTTTAACAGGTCCCATTGTAAAATCCCTTAACTAGGTGTCATCTTAATTGATGATCCTAAGACATTTAACAAGGCTACCTTTAACAGGGTAAAGGCACTAACATGCCTTAATCAAAATCCCTTAACTAGGTGACACCTAATAGTGTCTTTGTAATCTCCTAACATGGATGACTCCTCACCGGGCGTACTCTAGAAGAGTAAAAATTTTGTGAGTTCCTACTCACACCGTGGTTTTCTCCCATTTGGGTTTCCACGAGATAAATCTTGGTGTCATTTTGTATCTTTTCATGCATGCATATTCTTCTGTAGTAATTATTTATATTGATGAATGCTAAGTTAGTGCAAACTTGAGTTAAAAGTTTTAATTTAGTAAAACCGGTAAAGTACTGATTCACCCCTCCCCTCTCAACACCGGTTGGGACTAACAATTGGTATCAGAGCCTTCGGTCCTCTGAAGTGAAGCTTGACAACTTGAGGAAAAAGATCATGGAAGAATACCAGTATCAGAAGCAAATGAAATTATTGTTCAGTTGAAAGAGAGACTGAGAAAATCTCTTGCAAAAAGAAAGGAACTAGCTCAACAACTAAATGAGAGTTAGGATATTATAGATCAACTCTCTGAATAGAGTGGATCTGAAGAAGCAGAAGAAGTCATCTCGAAACTCATGGAAAAGAACATGAAGCTGATTGAAGAAATCACACATCTCAAAAGAGAACATGAAGGTTAGGCCCTGAGAATGACTGAGATGCTAGAAGCCAACAAAAGTGCTAATGAAAGAAAAAGGGAGGCAAAAGAAGCTCTGTCAAAAGCTAAAAGAGCCAGGAGGCTTGATGAAGATGCCCTGAGAGAAAATGATGCAATCATGATTGAGAAAGATGAAGAAATCTAAATTCTCACTTAGGAGAATGAATACATACATAAGCATCTGCATGAAAACATAAAAGAAAAGGAAAAGATGATGAAAGAGATTGAACAACTTAAGAGTGAGTTGAAAGCTGAAAATGAGAGAAATGAGAAGTTGAGGAAATTCAACGAAAGCTCTAAGAAGATAGATAAACAGTTGAAGGCTTAGATAAGAACGAAGGAAACAACTAGTCTTGGTTACTTCGGTACAGGTCCTATGGAAACTAGAGAATCATCTAAATCCAAAAGGATGAAGGATGATAAAAGGAACCATTCAGAAGTAAAAGGTATGTAGTTTTCTAAATCCTCTTGTAATCATTGTGGTAAACCAAGTCATAAGACTAATGACAGTAGAAATAAACTAGTTAGTCAAAAGAAGATTTTCACCTTTGATGGTTACTGCCATAATTGTCGTAAGTATGGCCACACTGCTTATAAGTGTAGATCTCAATCTAGCAGTATGTCAAATAGAAGAATATTCAATGGACATTGCTTTACATGCAATAAGTTTGGACACAAATCTGAAGAATGCAGGTTCAAGTCATATATATCAAGATCACCATTCAAACCGGTTAGTCCTAATAAAAGGAGTAATCAGTTTAATGCCACCTATTCCACGTGTGGTAATTTTGGTCATGTTGCAAAAAATTATAGAATGAGAATGGGCCAGAGAAATAATTTAGGACCATGGAGGACAACTGGTATAGCATGTTTCAATTGTCATAAGATTGGTCACTTAACCAGAGAGTGTAGGAACCAATCCTATAACCAGTCTGGAGACAAGAACCGGTTTGGCAAGAAGAAAGGACAAAATGAATTGAAAGGAAAGAAGACAATTGAAAAGGTGAAGAATGAAATGAAAAATAAATGGATTAAGAGAGAAGAAAGCAAAGAAGGAGAAAGTCCTCCAGAAACTAAGTCATCATCCACTGGTGATGACAATTCCTCTTCAAAATAGGCATACCGATGCTCAGGGGGAGCACATATGGTAAGATTATTTTTGTATCCCCTTTACCAATATAAGGTTATGTATATCTCTATAGTTGAGATGCATAAAAGTTAGCCTAGAGTTCTTGTTTGAGAAATGTCTTGTGAGTTAATTGTTTGTATATCGACATCGGTAACAAACAACCGGTAAAAAGAAAATCGGTGTACTTTAAGTTGTAAGTTTCTAATCTAACCGTTGTATCATAACACCGATAAATCTCAATGGATAAATAAGGAAATGTCAACACATTTCATTTACCCTGATTTCTTGTGAACTTTATCTAGCTCTTGTGCGATCAAAGGCGATTGAAATCTTGCTAGTAATATTTGTGCAGAAAGTTCAAGCAAAGTGATAGTGGTGTTTGGTATTTCTGAGGAGAAGGTATTCAAACCCCATTTGAGAAAAGTTTGTTTGAAGGTCATCATGACAGTCCCTATATCAACTCTTGTGTTGGTTGAAGCTATCAAAGAACCCCCAACTCGAGTTCAAGCTGCATCCAATGAAAGCCGGTGATATTGACATGACCAATGCCTTATCATCTGTGCCCTCCAGTGTATTATTGGTTGAAGACATTCGCTCCTTCATCAATTGCAAGCTCGAAGAACTTGGAGACAAATTCATTTGAAATGAATTTAAAGGATTTTGTGTTAATGATCAGTTGAAGACAAAATATCTACCTCTGAAGACCAAGGGTTTGTCTAATGTTGTTCAATTTTTCCGATCAGTTTCATGCCGACTGGGTTAGGTATGTATTGAGAAGAGTTCATGATCAATTCTTGTCGCTGGAAACTCAAGCACCGATCAAGATCACAAAGGATGTGATTCATAGAGTTACAAGGTTTAGTGCAAACGGTGAAGCATTAACCTTAAGAACAATTTCATCAACTGAAGTTACTAGGTTAACCAAATCCAAATATGACAGCAGAGAAATGACAATCACTCATATTGAGGATGCTAAAGTAAGATTTGCTTCTGCAGTGCTAGGTTATAGGGTTTATCAATCAAGCCGGATAAATAGTGTATCGAGCGGTGCCATACATGTTGCCTATCAAATCATCAAGGAATATGCTTCATATGATATATGTGAGATGATCAAAAGCCAATTTCTGGTAAACATGGAGAGAATAAAGAAGGACAAGAAGCAGTCTTTCAAATATGGGTCACTGCTGGTATGTATATTTTTCTATGTGAAAAACTTCTTTCCCGGTAAGGGTAATATAGTATGGTGAAATTATTAGGGATCTAGGAGATAGGTTTGGTGAAACAATGTGGGGTTTTTTTAAGGTATTTCAATTTAGGATGCACGGAAGGGAAAGAATTCCAACCAGAATAGTGCAGAAGTACAAAGATAACATTTGTTTTCTTGTAGACACATATTGTTGTATCATTCAAGCAGTTCAACCCAGAACCTTTTGGGTTCCACCTATGGGCTATGAGGTTGCAACAAACATTGTTAAAATACATGTCAATATGCTACTATCCAAACCGATAGACTTGAAGGCAAAGAGATTTAGAACTTGTGAGGAGGCAAGCTCCAAAATAAAATAGGAACTTCAGGTGCCAATCATGAAAATAAAAGTAAGAAGAATGATTGATACTCTTGACAAAAAATATGGAGGTAAAGCATCCAGTGCCACTACCTCCATCGATTCTAGTGAGCAATCAGGGGTCAACCCTAATAAAGATGAATAATTAATAGGTGAAAAGAAGAAAGTGTCAAACACAAAACCAAAGGGGACTGCAACAACCAAGCCTGCAATATACATAAAAGAAAAGGATTTAGGTACACCTGTATCTTCCCCAAGTAAAGATAGACCGGTAGGAGTGACTTATACCAGAAAGAAGAAGAGTGAAAGAAAAGTTGATACAAAGCTCAAAAAGGATGAAAAAGAGGGTGATATCACTGACACCCAATCAGATGTGGAAATTAAAGAGGTTAGAAGAAGTGGAAGAAACAAAGCCCCAACAGTTGATGATTTGGTCTATGTGATCAAATAATTTGGAGGCATGTCTGGTGTTGGGAAAACATATTCCCTCGGTAATGAAGAAGACAAAAGGAAAATTGAAGAAGCCCTGATCTAGAACTTGCACAAGTTTTGTAGGACTCCCAGCAAATTTTATAGATTAATCCAATCAAATTTGCAAGATCAAATTGAAGGGAGGTGGAAAACAACTATGGCTATTGAGAAAGAACATAGAATAAAATCACTCATGGAAGTGCAACATGATTTAGACCTTGATCAAGCTTCACTAGTGGCTAAATCATGCATTCAACATTTCAAGATAAGAAATAGAAATGGGAGAGTGGCAGTAGGTGAAGTTGAATCAGTGCATGAAGAAGGTGTTGCCTTGTGGAAGAAAATCATGAATCATCAAAAGGAAGCTAAAGAAGAAATAGCAAAGGAAACAAAACAGGATCAAGGTGCAACTACCCTTGACAAAGAAAAAGGTAAGGAAAAAGACTCTACTGAAGGTTTTGATGTTTTCTTAGTTAATGAGATCATAGGAAATTTTGTGTCAGACATTCCCAATCTGACAAAGGATGTTGAGCAACCGATTCACACTACACCAGTGAAGGAAGCTAATCAAACTAAACTTCCTGATCAAGATGAAGTGACAATTGAAGATATTCCTTATGAGGATACACCTCACAAAACTTCATTGACACCAAATCCTATTTTGTTAGAAGAAGGCAAAGAGGAAGAGACGAAAGTAGAGGATAAGAAAGAAATGATGGATACTCCTCTGACAACGAGGAAGTTAGACTTAAAAAATGAAAGTGAAAAGAAGAAGGTAAAAATCATCACCGCAACTAGTTCAGAGGTTGAGCCTATAGAAAAGGAAGATGAAATAGAGGAGGAAGAAGAGGGAGAATCATTCATTGATATAAAGAAAATGACTCCCAAACAGTTGATGAAAGTCTCAGAAAAACTGAAAATTCAAGTTGAAAAGGCTAAATTAAGAGCAAAGAAAAAGAAGGCAATAATTCTCAATTCTGCCAAGACAATTCTCTCTGACCTAATTCCTGACATTGTTGTTGATGATACTGCCCCCATCATTGATCAGTTGAGTACTCTTGTTACAACAATCGGTTCAAAGGCAACCGATCTAGAGAAGGTTGCAGTAAGGCAATATGAATCAAAGAGAGGAGAAAATTTAATGGAACAAATATCAGTTGGAAAAGTTGCCCTCTCCACTCAAACATAAGAAGTCAAAAATATACTTCAGGAAGTTGGTCAATTATTGGTCAAATCTTCAAGTTTTACCGATTTAATCAGAGATTTAGAAGACAAAAGAAATTAGACTCAAAAATAAATTCAAGATTTGATAAGTTCTTTTGATCCTCTTACCAGTTCAGCATCAACTTTTACTGGCAAGGTCAAACAACTTAATCATGAAATCAAAAGGTTGAAAGAAGAAGAGGACAAACAAGGTCTTAGTTTGTTAGAGCTACAGTTCTATCTGGCACCAATTATTGACTTCATGCAAATGAATATTAAAGAAGCATAACACCTCATAAGTGAACCTGACTGCAAGACAATTGATGATATGGAGGTTTTTATTGCAGTTATGCATGGACACTTCACAACCATGAAACAAGTAAAATCTTCATGGGAATCCTCTTTGAAAGTAGGTCAAGAAAATTTCAAGGAGCTTTTTGCTTTACTTTGACAAATTATTTTGTATAGTCTTTTCCATTGATGATAAAAGGGGGAGTTTTGGAGATTTTTACATTGTGAGTTACAGGGGTCAGAAACAGGGGCCAGAATCGAAACATTTTTGTAGTATTTGCCACCAATGCCAAAGGGGGAGTTTGTTAGTATTTTGGTGCATTTTGGATGACCGGTGAATGATATGGTTGTCATTGTTGGAAACATCATCTTCCAAGTCTTCACAGTCTATCGATAGTAAGTAGACTGGTATACAGAGGCTAACCGACTAAGCAGTGTGTAGACATGGTAAGCAGTGAGTAGACTGACACACAGGAGGACAACTGGCAAGTAGTGAGTAGACCGACACATAGGAGGTCAATAGAAAAGCAATGAGAGACCGACACATAAGAGGTCAACCGGCTAAGCAATGAACAGATCGTCATACATGAGGTAATCAGATAGGTAGATTTTGATCGGTACATCGGTAGAGTCTATAACCGATAAACTTGGTAACGTTCAGTTAGCATCCAGTTAAACTGGCAATCTTCTCCAATCAACTAGCGAACTTATTGGCATGAACAACTATTTTGACAGAGATTCCTGGAACGATTTTTGGAGAGTGATTTATGGCACGGTAACAAAATTTTGAATCTGATGTTTTGGAGGGAAATTTGGCGACATAATCAAAGGTTAATAAATTCACTTAATTCATTGGGATGAAGTTGTTGTTCATGTGAAAAGAGATATGTAAAAGTGAACACAGGGGGAGCAGAACAAAGTGAAGAGCTGAGGATCAATAAATCGATAGTGTAGAGCCAAGGGATAGAGGACTAGCAGAGTGAAGATCCGAGGATCAGTGAACCGACAGAGTGTAGAGCCAAAGGTTTAAGAAGGAAACCGGTGTTGTGCAGAGCAGACACAACCGGTGCAGATAGAATATGATTTTCATTGTGATCTGATCAAGCTATCAATAATTAATCTAGCAAATCATCTTTCTATTGCTTTCTAACCATTGCAACTCAAATCCCTTAACCAGGTGGACTTTAACAGGTCCTATTATAAAATCCCTTAATCGGGTGTCATCTTAATTGATGATCCTAAGACCTTTAACAAGGCTACGTTTAACAGAGTAAAGGCACTAATAGACCTTAATCAAAATCCTTTAACCGGGTGACACCTAACAGTGTCTTTGTAATCTCCTAACAGGGATGGCTCCTCATCGGGCGTACTCTAGAAGAGTACAAATTTTGTGAGTTCCTACTCACACCATGGTTTTCTCCCATTTGGGTTTCCATGAGATAAATCTTGGTGTCACTGTGTATCTTTTCATGCATGCATATTCATCTACAGTAATTATTTATATTGATGAATGTTAAGTTAGTGCAAACTTGAGTTAAAAGTTTTAATTGAGTAAAATAGGTAAAGTGTTGATTCACCCCTCCCCTCTCAGCATCGGTTGAGACTAACAAAATATACATGAATTACATAAAGTCGACCACTCGAACTAAAATCCCATAATGTGGTCCACTATAGGAGATAAAGAGGACCCAAATACATCTTCCTAAGTCAATCCCAATGAACCGCACATACTAGCACATCCTCCAAAGTTGACATCTAATGTAACGTGTAGATAAATAATGTAGCACATTAACCAGTTCACCCAAAAACATTAACAAGTGCAAATTACTTAATGTGGATCTACACATGCCATAGTGAGACCCATATAAACATTTTAATTAAACCTCCAAAGCATATCCAAAAGAGTATGATCCAAATAAGATAAATCAACTAAGTTAGTCAGATACCAACACTACTAACAACACCTAACACATAACACATAACAACATAAATTCACTTGTCAATCAAACCAGCACTAGAAATTTGATTTGGAACACTACACAAACCATATGAACATGTCCTCCAAGTCGCAACACTTGAATCAACACAGTGGAGCAATGCAGAGCATTCCCCGAACCAATCTCACTATCAACAAACCACAACAACCAACTTTATCATCTGAGCAACTAAGGACTTGAAAACATGATAGTACAACGCCCACAAAATGTAGACATTATATTCAAAATCGCTAGCCATCATCATCAAGAACCAAAGGAATGCAAAGCATTCTTCCATAGGGGCAATAAATACTCTTTCTTGCATATTGTAACTTCAAGTACTGTAGCCTTCCAAAAATACCTCATACTTACTCAACATCACCATCAAAAAACATAACAACATCTAAAAACTTATTTCTAGACCATATACTACATTCGTACCACTGAATAACTCTAACTTCCTCTTCACTTATGTTACCTTAACACAATTACAAACAACACAGAGTATGTCATCAAAGATAACACCATATAAGTTTGACATCAATGACAACACACCTCAAGTTTCCAACAATCGTGCTACTGGAAGTTCACGATTGCAGGAAGGATGCAGTAAGTTTGCGATGTAGGAAGGATGTTAATATGTTAATTGTGTTACAAGAATGATGTTATAAATTGGTTATCATTTTATTATTAGTTATCTTTTAAGTTGTAAACAATAAAATGTATGAAACCAAATTTTTTTGAGTGATGAAAGGTTAAAAGTTATCTTGAGGCAGCAATAAGAATTTTTGATAGAAACTCATACAACAGATTGTGTTGGTGATTGGTTTGCAATAAAATAATGGATATTGCTACTAGTTTGTAACTCATGTTGTTGGATAATAAAAATAATGGATATTGCTACTAGTTTGTAACTCATGTCATTCGATAATAAAAATAATGGATGACTTGTTTCTCCATGGACACAACCCATATTGGGTGAATCACATAATTTTGTGTGTTGTTATTGTGTACATTCTTCTTGATTTTTTTATTTCTGTCTTTTTAAATGTACATTATAATTGTTGTTTTTCTTTATTTCTCCACCTATCAATTTCTAAACTATTATGTTCTTAATCTCTCTCTATATTCTTCATCATTCTTTCTCCACAAACTCTTGTAATTTTGAAATCTTTAAAATTTGCTTATTATCCACTTACCATTATTCATCTCTCTGCACATTCCTCTTCTCTCATGCCCCTTGAAGATGGTAAAAATGCAGCAAGGTGAATCCAGATGGTTAGGATGCAAACAAAATACTAAAACATAGTAAAACATGAAACATGAATCAAACCACATGAAAATATATGCTTATACCTTGACAACCTTTACCTTCTCCCTTAGATGGAGCTTGGATGAAGTCGAAGTGTGCCCAAATGCCTCCAACATGATGTTGATTTGCTCCTAGATTGCTTGATGTGGTTGTCTCTCCAACATTGTGCACAAAGGGATGTGATGGATTAAGGATTGGAGGATGATATGGCTAAGTATGGATGAGAAGTAGCTTTGACATGGTAAGGATGCAAAGATGGTTTCCTAGGCACAAACTAGCAGCATGAATTTGCTAAAATTGGAGATAGACAATATGAAAAAATTTGGAGGTGATTGGATAAAACTGGAAGAAGTTATGGCAAACCCTAAAAATAGAGAAATGTGGGATTTCATGCTTCAAAAAGTGGAATTTGGGATAAGGCCCTCAAGGAAGGAAATGCACAAAATGAATTTGTGGGGGATATAGTGAAGTTTGGAGGAAAATAGAGTGAAGATAAAGAAGATATGACGAAAAAACAGAATAAATTTTACTCTTTAATTTTATTTTTTTTTGATTTATTCCTACGGTCGCGCTAATTAGCAGACACTTGCGCTAATGCACAAGCGGTCGCGCTAACAGACAGAATATTAGTATTAAACATAGCAGATAACAGAAACAGAAAAAATTACAGTCGCGCTGATTAGTAGGCGCTTGCGCTGATGCGCGGGTGCTCGCGTCAAAACAACTAGAGTTAGCGCCCAAAAATTCAAATTTAATTTTTTTCACAAAACACTTGCGCTAATCGCAGAGGGGTCGCGCTAAAGCAAAAACCTGAAAAGAGATAGAAGTGAGAAGATAGAAGAATGAAGAAGAGGAGATAGATGAATTTGCGTGGCGGTCGCGCTGAAGAATAGTGAGGCGCCATAATTTTTTTGAAATTTGATGCGGTCGCACTGATTAGCAGGCGGTCGCGCTGATCTAAAAAACGGTCGCGCCGATGCGCTTATGCTCGCGCTGAAGTGTGAACTTGCGAGAAACCTTAAAAAAAAACTCAAATTTTTGTTAAATTCGGGACATGGGTCCCATCGGGCGTGCCATAATGAAGAGGGGAAAACAAATTAAAAGGGTAAAATGATCAAAATGACAATGAAATAAACAAGAAAACCATAAAACATCAAAAGATTATTTTATACCTTTGCTATTTTACCTCTTCCTCGGATTGAGCCTTCGATGAAGTTGATTAGCGCCTCTCTTCAAGTTGATTAGATGGGCTCCTTCTTGACGAATGTGGAATGCTCTCCAAATGCTCAACAAGGTAAGTGGATTGTTGGATTGGATTTGGATTGAAAGATCAAGGATGCATGAATTTGATAAAGGATTATGAATAGGATGAGAGAAGAAATAGGCAGCATAACAATGCATGAGAAGTGGATCATTTGTGAGGAGAATAGGCTCCAATTTATAGATTGGAGAAGGCCAATGGAGGGCCAAGATTGATTTGATTATGAAGGGTTGAGATTGATTTTAGATAGAAGGCATGGATCAAGGGTGCCTTGGGAAAATAAACAGGAATATAAAATTCCTTGGGAAAAAGGGGGGAGAAATTTGAATTTCAAATATGAGGAATTAAAAATTCCAAAATAAGGATGCATTGAGGGATTCAAAGAAATTTGAATTTCTTTGAGAGACTCAATGTTGATGTGACATGAGTGGGAATTAAAAATTGAGGGATAATGATAAGCATGATT
Organism: Cryptomeria japonica; assembly: GCF_030272615.1. Classification (NCBI taxonomy): domain Eukaryota; kingdom Viridiplantae; phylum Streptophyta; class Pinopsida; order Cupressales; family Cupressaceae; genus Cryptomeria; species Cryptomeria japonica. Next base: position 151,984,104 of record NC_081405.1, on the reverse strand, counting down.
ATGAGAGATTCTAGAAGGATTAATTAGGTTTATGAGATTAGGAAAAGTGATTTGTAGGAATCACATGACCAGGTTAATTAACTAGAATTAATTAACTGAATGGGTTTAGAGAAAATGATTATTGGAGGGGACTTTAGAGGAACAGGGGAATAATTAATTTATTTGATAAATTAATTATTGGACAATAGTGACAGGATTAATTAAATTAGATTTAATTGATTCTGAGAGGAATAAGGATAACACAATTAAATTAATTAATTATGTTGATAGGCTTAAATTAATCAAATATTAATTTTAGGTGTCTACACCCCTATCCTATTATCTTCCATGTTGCTTAAGGCATCAACAAATTGCAACATAATTTGACTTCATCCACTTGCACCTAGGTGGATTAGACTCATTACTCAATGTTTATGCCCCTTCTTGGATTTTTTCACTACCCCCCCTCTTCATTCACTCCTACTCACTTCTTTTATTGCACTTATTTCTACTTAATTTGTCACACGCTCTTTAAGTTTTTTCTTTGTCTTCAATCTCCCCATTCACCCTCTCCTCTTTCTACACTTCTCTATACCTTGTCTATTGCGTGATTTATTTTCTTATCTCCTCCATTGTACCCCCTGTTCATCTCTTCTTAGTGTGGCTTCACCTTCCACATTGACTCTTCCTCACAATCGTCCACACTGAATTTTTGGATTGTTGAAGACTACAATTTTGATGTCTATTCATTTTCTTTAATGCCTTCTATCTGATCCACTAATAGATGTGCCTATACTTTCACCTCTTATCTCTCCTTTTAGCTCTTGCCTCTATAATTTAAAGTCTTCTTTCTTCTTCTCTTGCACAATATTTTTCTCTCATTGCTCTCTTTACTTGCGTATGTGGAGAGTGATACTTTTTAATTAAGCCACTCATTCCCCTAACAATCTTAATGCGAACTCCCTGAGCTCCTCTAAATTATAATTTTTAAAATAGCGAGTCTTTGTATTTTCCCTGTGTCTGTTCATCTAAGTCAAATCCCCTATGTTTTCATTATTTATTATTTCTTTTCCCGTCATTTCTACTTCTATCGCATAAACTTTCAAAAAGAGACTTCTATCGCATAAACTTTCAAAAAGAGTATCTTTACTTTCATTCGATGCCCTCCTCTGACTTTAATTGTGGCGTATTGTATATTTTTTCAATTTGCAATTTATTACTTTAATTATGATTGTTTTGCTTGGAGAAGGAGACCAAAAGTCTACCCTCACCTGATATTCTTAATCTATGTTTTGATTTCTTTGCAATAGATTCTTGAAGTTGTTTAAATCTTCCCTCTATTTGCATCAACTACTTGAAGCTCTTTAAATATTCCTTAAGCCCATATTATGGATGCTCATACATCAGTAAAAGAGGAAAATTGAAACAAACCATTCCCTTGACTAAAAAAGAAGAAAAAATTGACTCAATTTCGAATTGAGGAGGTTGACACATAGGAGGATACAACTCAGGATAACAATGATGAAGAGACTAAAGATGTTTGGTGATTTCGACCCTAGGAGATCTAATACACTTGCAGGTCGGCCCATGGCTAAAGGTAAGGAGATGTTGAATGTGGATGCTAATGAGGAGGAGCTTGATATAGAGGAAGACTATGAAGAAAGTAAGAAGGAAGGGGAAAGCTTGGAGTATACTACTAGTAGCCAATCAAATAAATCTCATCACTTTGAAAACACAAAGATGGCCTCGATGGACTTGATTGAAGATGCCCACCAAGTTGGTAATTCCCACATTTGCACCAAATGTGATGTAGCTGTTGTTGAACTCTCTGAGTTGAAGGTTAATGTTTTGAAGTTTGAAAAGAAGCTAGTGAGTGTCTCAAGATTCAACTTGAAGGTGATTCATAGGTTTGCCACCATGCTTTGTCTGTTGCAGGAGAAGGAGCTAGGTAAAGATGGAGATAAGGACAAAAAGTACAAGGATTTTTTAAAGTTCCTCATTGAGGACTAGGGTGATCTCTTTTCTTAGCCCCATGTTGGCTATTTTTGGGGTCTTTTGGTTTTTTTGTTTCAAAATCTTTAAGACTTTATTATTTTTAATTTATAACTCTTCAGACTATTTCTAATATTAATGAGTGGGTTACTATTAATATGTTGTTAATGTGATGTTAATAGCTTGCTTAAGCTACCTATGGGTTGTTTTGTCGAAAGTATTAGCACCCTAGTTTCACTGCTTTTAATATAAAAATAATATAATCATATCTTATTAATAATTTAATATTAATCACAATATCATATTATAATAATAATTTAATATTAATTATAATATTATAATATAATTTTAATTTTTTAAGTGAAATAATGAACAATTGATATATTCTGACACACTTTACCTATATTCCTCTAAAAATAGGTATGCTAGTTTTATTTTGGGTGAAACATGACACTACTCACATTGTAGTTGGATATCCATATACCTATTAACCCATAACATTATTGTTATTATTCAATCACTCAAATATTAACCAAAAAAAAAAAAAATTACTTGAAATGATCCCTATAGACTAGCCAACGAAAAAACCAAAAACCCATTCACTGGGCTCTTTGGTCAGCTAATGTCTCTATATTTTAAATAAATTAAATAAAGACATATTATGTTTGTATATCTCAAAAGATTCTTTTATGTTTCAATAGTTTAATTATATAAATATATGTAATTGTCTATATATTAAATAACTTTTGAATAATTAAATTTGTATCAAATATAAATACATAAATTAAAATAAAATATCAAGAAAGAATAAATTATATGAATAATTAATTAATGAGATTAAAGATGTTTCTATATTTTAAATAAATTAAATAAAAGTTATTATGTTTCTTATTAAAGAAAATGATTTAAATGTAAAATTGTGCTTTAAACAGGTAAATTTAAAATCTTTCTTTTATTCATTTAAAGATTTCCCTCATGCTTTACATATATTTCACCAAAGATAGATATGCTAATTTTTAAATAACTCAGTTTTTTTTTAAAAATTAAATGAAAAACAAAATATTTTTGGACATATTTAAAAGCGCCATATTATCAAGTCTCTTCGTTCCAGACACTAATTACATGTAAATACCAATGAACACCTTCTTTTGAAGGCAATCGGCGAAAATGATTGCAGGTCTATCGCCTGGTATGCAGTTCAATCACATGACTTATCATATGTACCCAACCAAAAACTTAATAATTAATTCAGATGCTTCGGGAGACAGACAGACTTTTTCAGATACCCTATTTGACCATACACCCTAGTTGTTCATTAACTTGGGTTATTATATATTCAAAAATTACAATGTTCTTTCCTTCCCACTGGGTGGAGCCCGGCCCATTTGCTTTAGGGGCTAAAAGGAAAGTTGCTGACTCGCTTGGACTCATCTACTGTCGTGATGAAGTTCAGGCGTTGGGTTCTTGTTGCATTCTGTGAAGTGGGGATTCCGTTACATTTTTACAGAAAAAGATATTGAATATCAGGTAATACCCATTTCTATTGCAATCTGTAATTTGTTGTTGACTTGTGTTTCCATTGGGAAATTTTCAAATCTCCATCTGTATCGGCTACAGTTACATTTGCAGAAGACTAGCTGTTTCTAATACCTTTCGCTCTGTGTGTAATGTATGTATGATGATGTAATCAATCTATAATTGGATTGTGAGTAACGGGGATGATCGATTGTTCTCTGGATAGCATTTTCCATATTCTGTTGTCAAAAATTGCACTCACAATACAAGGTCCTTTCATCAGTAGAAGAGAAAAAGAGGATTCTGCCAGCTGGTCCAGCTGTATTTGTGAAATGCAAATGAATGGAATGGAAGATCATTAATCCATATTTTGATGAAACGTGTCAATCTTGAATGTGCTCTATGTTATATTTACACATTTCCCTTTAGCTGTGGTCTAGAAGTAAGAGGGAGAACTTATTTAATCATTGACCCGGTTTCAAAACCCAGCCCTTCTTCCCCTTAAACAAAATGGTCTCGTGTTAATGCAGTGGCAGAGGAGTTAACTTACAATGGATCCATATCCAGGGGATATGAAGAGCTGGTCGGCTTTTCAGCTAAAACAGAAATGCTGCTCTATGACAAAGACTGTAATGTCTGATGGAAGAGCAGTCTTCTCCAAGGTAAGTAACAGATCAGTTAGACTTAGCGGAGAAAAAGATGTACGCAGACATAGATACACATTATAGTCAACGGGAAATCCAGTATAGGAATGGGGGCCAAGGCCTTGTCTCCATACCCTCAATTTTTGGTGTCTTCATTTTAATTTTTAATTTTTGAAGGGTAAAAATATAATTTATTTAACAAAAGCGTGTTAAACACACCAAATAGATTTCCAGATAGTTATAGCCATCTATACAAACCAAAGAAGAGGAACCCACCGAGGATTCCTACAATACCACTCTACATTATATCGAATGATATTAAATCTTCCATCATTACTGGGCTTACCCTTGACCAACACCAAACAATTATTCTAACTGGTCATTTTGGATAGTTTTAAGTATCTACTGGACTTTATTCTGGGCCAACCCTCCCTAATTAGAAACATTTTAAATACACACCTCTTCCGAGGCCCATTTAGCTTAAGCAATCTGCCACCTTATTCCACTCTCTAGGGATATGGACAAATGATATTGATTCAAAATTTGTGGCCACAAAAAGAATTTGCATAACCACTTGAGCCGATCTCCATGAGGAGTCTTGCAAATTCTTTTTATTTAACAAGGAAACTAGGATCAAAAAATCCATCTCATATACAACCTTCTTCCATCCTAGCACTCTAGTCTTTTCCAATGCCTTAAGAATGGCCCAGGCCTCCATCTGGTTATTTGTATGCGATCCCATATAGGAAGAGAGAGAAAGTGGATAGAGCCTTTAGAATCTCGAGCAATTCCACCAATCCCTGCTACACTTGGATTACCACAAGCAGAGCCATCCTCCACTTACTAGACCTGTCCACCTTCCGAAAAGGTTGCATTCTATGACCAAGCTAGTTTGTATGGCTAAGAGGGAACTAACTCTAGGAGTTTAGGAATACGACCATCTCAGTAAGACAAAGGTTCATCAATGCTAATCTTGGCCTCAATAGTTTCTATGAGCATATTCCTAATCTTATACCAAACTTGCATAAGTATACTTCGACACTCTTGAAAGATGCCTCGGTTTTGCTTTAGCTAAATCTGCTAAAGGATAAATTTAGGTCCAATATCCCATGCCACAAGGACAGATGCTGCAGCTGGGGGTTGTCCATATTATCCCAAAACTCCGACAAGGAGGGAGCTATAATTCTAGTTCTATTCGAGATATTCCACCATAAGCTCCATATCATTGCAGAGAGGGGACATTGAAAAAGAGGTGATTAGAAGATTCTTCATTGTTCCTGCGAAGGGCACAAATGGAAGGTCCCCGACATCCTCTTTTTTTAATGTTCTCCAAAATTATGCATTTGTTTTGGTTTAGCAGCCACACAAGCATGTTGCAGTTCAACCGATTTTATTCCAAATCCTTGATGCAATGACAAACAAACCTCCGCACGAGCTACAAACTCACACAACTCAACACACATGAACAGAACATAGACTCTCTGTTCTTATTACAAACTTAGATTGCAACATGAAACAATTTTACTTAAACAAATTTCAAAACAACAGTTACATTATAATAACTTTACAAAAATAATGCCATTCATATTGACCTCTGCTCTCTCCCACAAACCACAACCTGCAACTTTCAATATCTTCAACGCCTTATTCAAATATCTTTGTGCCCTTCTGTTGTGACCATTTCACACATCGCCCCATTAGAATGGGGACCCCCTCTTTTGCTTTTGGTTTTGCTTTCTCTCTGCTTTTAGGTTTTTTTGAGTGAGTGAGTGGTCTGTATGGGCTGGCTGGATTAGGGCTAAACCTTGGAAGCTCGTTTTGGGTTTCTTTCAAGCTAAGTCTAGTCAAATTTTGGAAGATTGTTATTCGTCTACCTGAAGATTCAAGATTGCCAGATTGAAACGTGCCTTTCAGGAGAGTCAAATTGGTTAGGTCAGGGGCAGGATGAATAGGTCTCAGGTCAGGTCTAGATTGAAGGAGGTTTTTTAGGTAAGGTCCTGTTTGTTTCTGAGTCTGAGTCAGCTAAGCGTGGTTAGTGAAGAAAGGGAGTTGATTTGGTTAAATGGAGAATGAAATGAATCAAGGGCTTGAAAATGTCAACTTCGCCTTTACCCTTCCAGAGGGTCCAGGGCGAAATTCTTTGTAGACTGGATTTCCTTCACAATTTTGGCTAAGTTTTGACATGTTTGAAGATGAATTTATGTATTCTTTCCTACAGAGGGATTTGATCGATTTTGGAGAGCAAGATGATGCCTGAAAGAGGATTTTCGCTCCTGACCTCTCCAGAGGGTCCAGAGCGAAGTTCATTCTAAAAACCATTTCTTACTTGGAGTCAACTGATAATCCTTTTCCTAGCCTTGAAAATGATCTGACCTTGCCTTGGGAATGGTTTGAAACTTAAAAACTGAGCAATTTAGCTTGGAATGAGGGAATTCGCTCCTGACCCTTCCAGAGGTTCCAGGGCAAAAATTTTATTTGAGCTTATTTTTCACTGACTTTGGCTAAATTGTGATGTGCAGGGCATCTTGGAGGAAAGATTGGATCATTTGATACATTTGAAGATTTGGAAGCATGCAAAATGATGAGTTTTGGACAAGGAAGGCAAATTCGCTCCTAACCCTTCCAGAGAGGGTCTTGAGCGAAATTTTGAATAACCCTCATCTTGCAATGAAAAAGGTCAAGTTTTGGGCATGAATGAAACAAGGACGACTCCCTTTTGCCTCCTAAGGAAGTTTCAACTTGAAAGAATGAAGGATTTTGCCTAAAACCTAATTTTCGCTCTTGACCCTTCCAGAGGGTCCAGGGCGAAAATCTTTATGGGAGGCATTACTTGCTCAGTTTGGTCGAATTGAGATATTAAAGGCATGATGAAAGGTGGAAAGAGCATGTTGAAACCTTTAGGTATGTTTGGAGATGAAGAAAATTAAGGATTCTGCCCAGGAAAGGCAATTTCGCTCCTGACCCTTCCAGAGGGTCCAGAGCGAAATTCCTCATAATCACTTTTTTTGGCCTTCCTTGGACATGAGACTTTATTCCTAGGCAATAAAAGGTGAAATCATACTTAGCAAAGAAGCTTCAAGGTGAAAAAATGAAGGATTTTGGTCAAAATAGTGAAAATCGCTCCTGACCCTTCCAGAGGGCCCAGAGCGAATTTTCTCAAAAACACCTTTTTGCTATCAAACTTGGCTAAACCAAGTGGGGGATAAGATGAAACTCAGAAGGAATTGCCCCTAAGAATATGTTAAGGTTGGAGGAAATTATCAAGAGGTGGAAGAATTGAGCCCAACTGTGAATTTCGCTCCTGACCCTTCCAGAGGGTCCAGAGCGAAATTTCTAAAAATCACCTTTTTCTTGCAAGGTTAAAACAATTTTTGGTTTTTTATGGTTTGAATGAATCTGAGGAAGTATCTTTTGTCCTTTGAAGATAATTGGGATAGTCAAGAAGAAGCAACCAAGCCTAGAAAAGGAAATTCGCTCCTGACCCTTCCAGAGGGTCCAGGGCAAAAATCCTAAAGCCTATCTTTTCCTCCAAAGTTTGAGCGAAACTAAGCCTAGGCATGGGTTTAAAACGACATTTGGATTGCCCTAGAGTGGAAATGGATTGCCATGAATGCAAGTTTTGAAGCCAAGGAAGAAATTCGCTCTTGACCCTTCCAGAGGGTCCAGGGCGAAATTTCTAAACTCTCCCTCTTTAGTGCAAATTTAAGACAAAATCTTGCTATTCATGATTTAGATGGGAGAGAGGCATGATGTTCTTTGCCTTAGAAGTGATTTGAAGTTAAAAGCATGAAGGAATATGCTTAAAACTCAAAATTCGCTCCTGACCCTTCCAGAGGGCCGAGGGCGAAAATCATAAAATCAACATATTCCTTCTAAGTTTTTGCTAAGGCAAGGATGCATTAAGGTAGAAATGACCTTTAAGACCATTAATGAGTAATTGTTTGCTTCAAAACTTGATGATTCTAGGCCAGAGAGGGAAAATCGCTCCCGACCCTTCCAGAGGGTCTAGGGCAAAAATTTGAAAAACCCCTATTTTACCTTGTAGGATCAAGTCAAACTTGGGTGGATTAAATGAGGAAGAACATTGCGTAGCTATGAGTGAAAGATTTGACAAAAGTTGATGAAGGAGTAAGCCTAAGGAGGAAAAATCGCTCCTGACCCTTCCAGAGGGTCCAGGGCGAAAAACCCTAAAATCACCTTTTTCCTCCTAATTTGAATGAAACAAAGCCCGGAATTCAGTGAAAAGCCTATTTGGAATGCCTTGAAGAGGTTTTGAACTTTTGAAAATGAAAATTTTGAGCCCAATTATGAATTTCGCTCCTGCCCCTTCCAGAGGGTCCAGAGCGAAATTCCCTAGAATGCACTATTTCCTTCAAAATTTTGATGAACTAACCTAGTGATGGAAGGAAATGGATCCTGGAGATTGCCTTAGAACAGTTCAATGATCAAACTAAGGTGGATTATGGCCTAGAATAAAAAATCGCTCCTGACCCTTCCAGAGGGTCCAGGGCGAAATCATCAGGAAGCTTCATTAAGCCTCAATCCAACCTTGATATTGTCCAATTTGTACTAAATTACCTAAATTCAAGACATTTGGGAGGTTGAATTAAATTCACATTAATTAAGGCATGGGCAATTTAATAAATTAATTTTTAGGCCTTAAAATAATTAAAAAATCCACCTTGGAGGCATTGAAATTAATTTTAAAAATTAAAAATAACAAAATGAGCTCTCAAAATCATTATTATGCCTTTATAGGCAAGTCAGCCACCTTTTCAAAAAAAAATTATTTATCTTTGCCCCTTATTTGCCAGGTCGGCCTTGAAGGGATTAGGGTGAGTGCCCTATATAAAGGGGGAGTGTTGTTTCAAATTTCAAATCATTCATTCATTCCTTCTAGGTGCGATTTTGAGGAGCAAATTGAGGAGCGAAATCTAGTAGATTGGAGGCAAATTTTTGCTAAGTGTTGGAGGCTAAAGAAGGTGAAGCTCTTTTGAAGGCTAATGGAGGCATAATTCATCCAAAGGAAGACTATAATTTAACCCTTGTCCAGCAAAATCCGGTCTTCTTTCATCATTTTCCAAAGGTTTTATAGTTAAGCACTCAAGGGAAGGTATGGGGAATCATTTTGATGTTCTTATTCGAGGTTTGTTTTAATTTCATAGCAATTTTTTAGAAAAGGGTCCGAGTCTTGAAAGTTTGATTCCATTCATAATTAATTGAGAAATGAGTAATTTTAGATTTATCATTAATATCTTGAATCTTCCCTTTGAAGAGTCTTAATTTCTACACTTTAAGTTATGATGCTTAAAGACTAATTTTGAAATTTTTGTGTAGGCATCAAATGGCGACCCCCAAAGTCGGAGGAGCTACTAGTCGGCAGGCTCTCATCAAGGAAGATCAGAGGAGCGACGAATTGGAGACCAGGATCGTGTCCAAGTGGAGTAATATCGGAGACACCAACTTAGGAAACTTCAATTTGAAGAAGTTTCGAGAGGTCCCCTACATTGGCAAGCCATCACCTGTTGCGAGGAGGATAATTGAAAGTGGCATCATCAAGGCTGCAGGTTTCCCTCCCGTCGTCAAGTGTCATGAGCTGATGATCGAGTGTGCCCGCCACTATGACTCACAATCGAGGACGATCGTAACCAAAGACGGGAACATCTTAGCTTACCTTTTAGAGGAAGCTATAAGCGAAGCTCGTCATCTTCCAAACCATAAAGATATGATTTACAAAAGCTTAGAAGGAGCAAGGTCGATCTATGAAGATGATCCTGAGACTTGTCTGAATCTCATCAATAAGAATTGGTTGCTCAAAAGTTGGCCTTGCCTGAACAAGATTCCCAATACACCACATAGGATCGACTTCCAGGAGGAATACAGAGATTTGATAACTTTGCTCAATCGAGTTACAGGGGCTCCTCAAGCCTTCTTCTTCGAAAAGCGGATGTTCTTCTTCATTCAAATGATAGTCCAAGGAAAGGGAATGCTTCATTGGGCCAGAATCATTAGCAATTGTCTGGATGTGCAGTTGAGAAGGCTAAGACCCACCAAATCATTCCACATGAGCTCATATGTTATATATGCCTTAATCAGGAGTTTCGAGTATGCAGGGCTACCTCACAGAGGAGTGATCGGAAGAGGACCCAGAGAAATGAGAGTTTGTGATTCTTATGTTCATCTGCATCATCCGCCTAGAAGTGACTACAAGTTAGTCAATGAGACCTTCACGATGAACATTACCAGGATATTGCAAGGTGGGATTCACAATCGACTATCTCTGGATGCACAGGAGCTTGTGAAGAAGTATGGCGCATGGTTCATCCAGTTTCAAAAGTTCACATACATCAGAGTTCACGGGTGTCCTTCACCACCTTACATGTTGCCAAGATATCCAATAGACAGGATAGTACTACTTGAGGTGACTAGACAGTTGGCAGCTTATGCGAAGGCATCCAGACACAAGCATGGAAATGGAATTCCCGTGCCCATCATACTAGGGAATTCAGTTGAGGTGTGTCCTAACACTCAAGCCTCGGAGGATGCAAAGAAGGAATTATCTTTATACTCATTCTCATTCTTTGCCTCGCGGGAGAATTTTGCTCCTCATGGTTACTATAGGAGTTGAGAAAATACAACACCATAGGAGCCTGAAGATCTTCTGCAAGCCGAATAACCTGTTACAAGGAGAAGCAATGAAGCAAAATCTGAAGAACATACAAAACACAGAGAACATGCTCAAAAAGAGAGAGCTCAATATTCACAAAAATATGTAATGTGATTCTTACAATGAAAAGAAAGAACTCAACCTTTAATAGGTCAAGAAACCCTAAAAAGGGAAAACCTAGGTTTGCACATAATAATTAATTAAAATAATTAATTATATGCACCTAAAGTTAGCTTAAGTGTAAAAGAGATAAAGGGAACTTAAATAATTAAACAAAGAATGTTTAATTAATCATGTAAATACCCGAATCCTCTAACAGTTACATGGAAGAGACAGTCGGCAGGAAATACAAGCATGAGTTTCAGGTGGAGGACTTTTGGATGAATCTCCCAGGTGATTTAGAGGTTAAGAGAAAGATGCATTCCCAGCTACCCTTAGATCTCATCAGGAAATGCAAAGTTTATAGAGTAGCCGATCAAGCCCAAGATAATGGTAGATACCTCCAGTCATCTTATGAGAAAGAGGACAAGGAAGTGAAAATAGATTGGAATGAGCCCGAGGTTTTAGACTTGAGAGCCTTGATGGCCCCCCCTGTTTTATCCTGCACTCTTAGATGGGTGGATGTATAGCATCAGAAGTTGAAGGAGCAGAATGTATCAATGACATTTACTTTGGAGGCAAGACTAGAAGAAGGAGAAGCAAGCGTGAGTGAGAATACTTCTCATTCCAAAGGTTCAAAGAGAAAAGAAAGACTTGAAAAAAAGGAACCTTCCAAGAAGAAACAAAAAACCAATCCTGATCACCCACCAAGCACATCTTCTCGACATGAAAAGAAGGCAAGTCAAGGAGAAGATCAGGAGAAGATGGTATATGAAATTGATGAATCTATGGAATCCATGGTACAAAATGACAAGCAAGAAAAGGGATAGACACCTCAGCAGTCGTCGAGTCAATCTCCCCAAGTTGATGCTAATGAGCTACATGAAGAGAAGAATGATGATGAAGCGACATCTCCTTTCCGAGAGGATAGACCACTGCTTAAAGAAATACAAGTAAGGGAAACAAGATCCGCCATTCCAGATTGGTTAAAAGAGAGACTGACAAGGGTAGTTGTGGTTGAAGAGGAAGAAGATGTATTTGATTTAGAAAGCCTTATAGGAAATTCTCAAGAGGTAATAGAAAAGAAGGAGGCCACAAAGATGTCCAAGGTAATTAGAGATGAGACAGGATCCAGGAAATTGCAAGTAGCTACACCAGTAGTGGACAAATATGAGGGTGAGATTCTTGCAGATGTGTATGACCTAGAAACATTTGAGCTTGGTCCACTTACCTCCGAACAAGCAATGGAAGAAGCAACCGACTCATTTGAAGCACTTAAAGACAAACTTAAAGAAGAAATGGAAAAAAATAAGAAGCTTGAGAGGGAGGTTAGTGCTTGGAGAAGCTATTTTAGTCATTTCAATCAGCCCTTGAGACGTCAGGATCTAGCAATATCCCCTTTACAAGCACTCCCTCTTGAATCAGTGGGTGAGGCAGAAAGAGTAAAGAGCTTGGTTCAGCTTATGAGCTCCTGGATTGATAAATCCCACACGGTAGCTGTTGAATTTGCAACAAGAATGATGAAGACAGTTCATCGAGCTATCTAGGTCCTTGAGATTATCCATAATCTAATGATAACTGTAGCTGCATTCACTCACACTAGAGATGTTATCATTCCTGTCCTACAAGTGATAAGACAAACACCAAGACGGATTCTGGCACAAGAAAAGATAATGGATGGAGGAACCCACAACCTCCCACAGTGGTCAGCTCTGCTCCAGATGAAAGAGGTCCTTTTTGAAGACATCAACACCAGATGCAGTCAAGTTGAAGGTATCATTCATCCAATTCAAGATAAGGTGTTTGAGGTGTTGTGTACCATTCTTGACAGGCGGATCGAGATTGAGACAGATGTGGACATCCAAGAGTTGGAGGAGAGACTCAAGGTCATCTTTTGCAAAGAAGAGAACGTCATCAAAGATAAGCAACGAGATCAGATGTACACTACTATGTTCCTGATTGAGAAGACCAAAGAGCTTGAACCTGGATGGGAGACAACTCTTCTCAGTGCTTTTGATCAAGTCCTTCACTTGGAAGAATGAATGAAGAATCTTTCTGAGATTCCCATTGTTGAGATTGAGGGAATTGTGTTCAGATTCATTGAATATGCTAAGAAAGAGCATAGGAAAGGGAAGAAAATTCTAGATGAAAAGTTGTTATAGGATGATGTGGCAGCTTAATTCCTATTGGTCTATGTTTCCTCGATATTTGTGCCAGTTAATTATTGGCTATGCATTTAATGATGTTTATCTAAATGGGGACCTTTTTGTAACAAACCCTAATTAGGGTTTAGGTGTCAAAATCTCAGCCGTTGATCTTCTTTCAATCTGGGCTATTCATTGTATTTGAGGATGCTATATATACCCTCACTCATTTTCTTTTTGATAGTTAGAAGTTAGAAAAAAAAGGGAGAGAGAGCTTAGAGAGAAGAAAGTAATTGTGTAGCAAGCTTGAGTAGTGAAGAAAGAATTTTGAACAATTGTTGTCCATTTGGCTTCGAGATCAATAAAATATTGAAGTTATGGTGTTTTATTGCAATACTTGTGGCTATCTTCATGATTGTTTATTTTCTTGAATCACTCTCAGTTGAAGTAGTATTTAAGTTTAAGTTTGAAGGACTAAGTGTTGTGCTTGATCTTTGGTGAGATTCACGTTCCAAACCACTAGCTTCTTACTGATTGTAAGGACGCCTTGTGTGGTCAACTGGAAATATTGAGATTGCTTAAAAATTCAATCATTTTTGGAAGTATTGATATGTATCCCTATGATAGTATCTATATCCTTGATGATTTGTAAGTTACTGAATCACCTTAGAAGATCGCATCAATTCCAGTAGAGTTGTAATTTCTTGGCGATACTGAAATTGGTAGAATCTTACCAAATCTAGCCTTCATTGAGTCATTCTTAGGATTAGATTAGCATTCCTTCCTTGAAACCCTTATCCTTTTGACATTTTTGAAAATTTGTTAGTGTTAGGAAAATCCTGTTCTTGCAGTCGAAAAGAGAGTAACACGGACAAGCTTTCTCTGAAAGTACGTAAGGCCCCTTGAAGAAACAGCATATACAACGACCACTGGTGCTTATCCACACGTAGAGATCCTACAACAAAGAATCTTGAAGTCATCCCGATTGATCCTTTTCGCGACATTTTCAGCATTCAGAGACTTTATTCAAGAGAGGGTAAGATACCTTTGGGTATTTTATTCTGTGTTTGGTTGTGTACAAAATACACATCAACACCTTCCTTTGTTCACATGCAAACCTCCTTCCAAATTTCCTCTTTTAACCTCTATACACCCTCTACCAAAGTCCATCTCCCCATTCCCATTCATTCTTTGCAGGTCCGGCACCTCTAAAATCTACAAACATTTTCTCTCATTCCTATGCAACCCCCTGTTATCTCCTCCTGTGCTATGCACCTTCCCTTGCTAATGCTGCACAACACCATTTTCTTTCCTTCCCATTGAACCTTCTACTCTCCTCCTTCAGCCCCCCCAATCAACTCCCCTTCATCTTAGGTTTCTCCTTCTGTGTAGCCATCTGCACTTACTCATTAATTTTTCACCACAACTCCCATACGCACCTAGTCTTCATTCAACTTGCGTTCCCTTCCTTCAGTTATAATGTAAGTATAATTATAGTCATTAATTAGAAATAAGACTACGTTTTCTAACTGCCAGAGAATCTACTTACCATTCGATAGATGTCCTTACCCTGTTTTGATGCTCCCATTTTGGCATGGGCTGATGTGGCAAAGGTCGCCGGCCAATTAATTTGCTTGAAAATTTATTAATCCTTTTCTCCAATCCATTTATGCATATCTTGCTATTCTTGGGATCCATGAAATATTTTGTCAAATAGTCTACGTGTCGGTTATGCTTCCACATTTGCATATACGTCAACCAGGGTAGTTGCAACTACAACATCTAACAAAATTCTTAAATTGATGGATGCTCATGCCCTTAGAAAATCAAAATTAAAATACTCCCATTATGGTTGATGCTAGTTATTGTTATACCAAGGATGCTCCTGCATCAAACACCCATGGTAGAAAGAAATGCTTCCCGAGTCAAACTCAGAAACATTTGTAGACCTATGCTTGTCTTAGATCCATCTCTCTTCTTTGTCGACCAAAATTTCATGTTCTTTACTTTCTACAATCTCCCAATATTATCCCCTTTCATCCTTCTTCCACTTCTTCCATTCAAAGCATCAAATTTGACTTCTCACCAACATAGTCTATCAAAATCAGAATGAACAACTGAATTCATAACTTCTCCTGCAACAAAACAAATGTCTTCCTTTACCCCTTTTGTTGTTTTAACTTTTCTCTCTCCCTCCACCTTGTCTCCTTCATGAATTTTTATTGTTTCAATGCTTTCTGAAAGACATACTATAGCTGCAACCTCCACATTATGTTCCTCGAATTCAGTTTTATCAAAGCTATATACCGCTGCAATAATTTTCTCTATCTCTTCACTTTCATTCTCATCAAAGAAACTACTAAAATTTGATTTTACCTCACCTTCTGCTACAACCTTTGTCTCGCCTGAAATCAACTCTTCCCATTCTTTATCAACTGCTTCGATATGTATCAATAGATCATCCTTCTCAACTTCTTCTTGGTTAGTTTTAGCAAAACCAACAAGTTCTTGCTTCATACCACCTATGTCATCTACTAAACAAACCCTTGCATTGCTGTATACCTTTTTCATCACTCCTTGCAATGGCTTCAACTTATGTCTCACTCCATCCTTCATCAATGAGTATGTATTAACATACCCATCGAGCACTGCTCTCTTGTCAAATTGCTAAGGCCTCCCTAACAAAACGTGACAAATATTCATAGGCATAATATCATACATTATTTCATTATAATACTTTCCAATATTTAATTTTACCAAGCTTTGTTTCCTTACCAAAACCTTCTTGTCATCTTGTAACCAATCTATCCTATATGGATGCAGGTGCTTCCTCCTTTCTAGCTTCAATTTACTCACCATCTCTTTTGTAATGTCCCCTATTTGGGAATGCCCTAAATTTGCCCTAATTCTCAATATCTAAGTAGGTAGGTGTGTTTAGAGTGTACCTTCACCTGATTGATACCCTGCAAACAGATTAGAAATCATTTACAACAACAATAATTTCAATAAGCTGATTATAATAATTGACATTAGTAAATCCATGGTAGAATTATCAATTCAATCATAAAGCATTAAACACATTTGGGAGGCTCAACCATAAGAGAGCATGGGAAAGAGTGACTTTGATGGGGTGTCTCAGACCCTCTATCCTAGGCCCAAGAGTGGATATACCATCCCTCTTGGCCTCATGTGGCCTATGCCATCCATATGAGGTGGTCTACACAGTGAGGTGTCCACTTTCCGTTATCCCCTCATTTTGCCAACCTTTTCCTTCTCTCTATGATTGGTCTCCTTGTATTGATGCACCATGACAATGGAAAGAGGTTACAACAGGGTGCCTTGGAAGCCATCTCCTCTAGGCCCAAGGGCAGTACTCTCGATACTTCCTTGGCCTCATGGAACCATCTAGTCTCCTCATAGAGGTGACGTACCTAGAGGAGTGCCCCATCACCGTAGCCCTCTTGCAGGCCTATTTTCCTTCTACCATGGCTGGAAGTACTCAGAAAATAGGAAAGATGCATATCCTTTACATATAAAAAATAAATTACAGAAATTCATAAATCAGATGCAATTAATGGTTATTGTGGTATAATCATAACAACAATGTACTGTAACTATTGGCATGCAAAGATATATTTATATGAATGTAGCATTTATTCTGTTATGCATATACCAAACTGTGTTATTCAGTCGAACTACTGAATGTTTAATGTCTTATAAAATACCAAGTGCAATTCATTCCATCCCTTCCCTTGAATGTTGGAATAATCTCTTATGCGCTTCCATTGGGTGGAGGGTTATGTCTTTCCCTTAAGTGGTGACCGTTGAATGGGGGGGGTGTCTCTTTTCAACCGTTTTATTATTCATGCTTAACTCGCTCTCTTAATGCTTTGTTGTTTATTTCTAAACTAATCTTTCATTCTGTTTAGAGGAGATCGCTATTGCTAGAGGGAGAGATGGTCGATCATTTGGTAAGCTTCATTATCTCTATGCTGTCATAGCCTGATTGCTGTAGCATGTTCAATTTCTGAAACTGTGAAGTCTTACTTCATGAGGTAGTTTCATCATTTGGGATCTGCTGATTTAGGAATGAGTGTCAGTGATTATGGTGTATCAAATTGGGGACGTGACATCTTTGGAAACGAGATTATCAGTGCTCT
Organism: Cryptomeria japonica; assembly: GCF_030272615.1. Classification (NCBI taxonomy): domain Eukaryota; kingdom Viridiplantae; phylum Streptophyta; class Pinopsida; order Cupressales; family Cupressaceae; genus Cryptomeria; species Cryptomeria japonica. The sequence continues at coordinate 151,966,904 of NC_081405.1, read as the reverse complement.
TACCATCTATGATAACATTACGCACCTTTTCTTGGCACTTGCATCTTGTTCTAAGTAGGTTCTTTCTTTGAACTTGTGCATTCAACAAGACTCTCTTGGTGACTAGCACTTCTCCATTTTCAGCATCCTCTGATTGTGAAGATTCAGCTTCCTCATTAACATTTGCAACTCTTACTTTGCCTTCATTTCTTCTTCTTGTGTTTCCATGTTTTTGACATTCATATGCTTTGTGTTCTTCTTCTCCACATTCAAAACAAGTTATCTTGTAGTTTCCTCTTCCAAACCCTCTATCCAATCTTCCTCTTCCTCTAGAATCTTGGTCATGGGGGTATGAATCATCTTTCCTCTGATTTTTATTGCTGTAATGCTCTTCATTGTTCTAATTGCTCATATTTGAATCCTCATCTCAATCTCCATATGATCTTCCCTCTTTCTTTTCATCTCAGCCTCTTCCTCTTTGCTTGTTCTCAAATTTCTTGTTCAATCTTTCTTCAATCTTCAAGGCAAATTGGTATGCATCTTCCATTGTGTAAACTCTCACCAAAGCCATCTCTTCTTGTATACTTGGTTTTAACCTATTAATGTAATGGGCTACCTTCTCTTTGCTGGCCTTTGAATGACCAGTTCAGATCAAAATCCTATGAAACTCTTATGTATATTCTTTCACCGTTCTTCCTCCTTGTCTGAGACTTTGCATCTTATTTAACATGTCTAATTAATAGTCGACTGGAATGAATTGCCTTTTCATTTTCTCAATCATCCATTCCCGTTTTGTAATTTCGTCTTTTTGCCTTTTCATTTTCTCCATCATCCATTCCCATTTTGTAATTTTGTCTTTACTTCTTTCTCTTTTTAGGTACACCTCTCTCCACCAAATAGAGGCATGTCCTTTTAACCTTGTCTTTGCAATTCTCACTCTGTTGGTGTCTTCAACTTCCTCAAATTCAAAGTACTCCTCCATGTTGTTTATCTAGTTAATCAATTTTTCTAGTTTAGGTGCCCACTTAATGTAGGAACAACAATTTTGGTCTCTTTCCCATTCTTGACAATGCCTTCAAAAAAGGATCATTCACAACTGCTGCTGCTTCATCTTCTTCACCACTTGTATCATTACCATTTTTTTTAGCTTCATCCTCTTCACTCTCAGCTTCTCTCCTTTGAGCAAAACCTCTTCTAATTTCCTCTTGTAAAGCTTCAACTTGTAATGTCCCCACTTGGGATTTCCCTTGATTTAAACCTGAGACATCCATTCTAACCACAAATTAGAATAGTAATATATTAATAAATACAATTTTATCAGAATTAGATATATTTTACTATAAAATTTTGAGATTAATTCGAATAATGGAACTTATCTTGATCAGCTTTCTAGATTTTGACAATTGAGGATATGTTATGACTGATAGAGTTAATGATACCAGCAGTTTTGAAGGTGTCATTCATTGATATGAGTATGCAATTTGTGTCTATGACTGATTTTGCAATGGCAACTGTACTGTTGTAGTTTGTGTTGTAGTTCTTTGTCAGTATGCTACGTATATACTGTCATCTCTGACACCAGTCCATGTATTCATGCGATCTGGTTTACTGACTCTGTGCATATAGAACCACCCAACTGGGCAATGATGGTGGTGTTCTTCCGGTTTTCTATCCATAAGTATATATAACCACTTTATGCCAAAATGTGAATGAACAACTCAGCTCATCCCCATGCATACCACTAAGAACAAAGATGTTACTGCTTGTAACATAATAACAGTTCTGATCTTATCAATCCATGGTGATCTTATTGGATGCTTTGATTCTTTTCCTTTATATCTCTCAATGTGAGGGAGAGATCACACCATTTCATCATGTATACCCTTTGGCAAGAGACACGCCCTTTCACCATTAGCACCCTTTGAAAGAGTGCAACTCTTCATTTTTTCTGCCCTTTGAAAGGGACACAACCTCTCATAATCAGATCTGCACTTATTATTTAAATTAGATCTGCACCTCTCATTTTCAAATTATTCCCCCTCTCAAATGAGGTTCTCTTCTCCCTTTTATATCTCATTGTTGAGCGAGTCACAACTTTTCCTTTCATGTCTTTTGACTTTTCATTAACTTAATTAATTTTTAATTAATCATATTTAATTATATTATTTTATATTTTAATTTATTTTTAAATATTTTAATTTTATTATTATCATTTATTATTATCCTTTATTATTAAATTTTATTTCAAAGTGGGGACATTACAGTTGTCTTCCATGTTGTTTATCTAGTTAATCAATTTTTCTAGATTTAGGTGCCCACTTAATGTAGGAACAACAATTTTGGTCTCTTTCCCATTCTTGACAATGCCTTCAACAAAGGATCATTCACAACTGCTGCTGCTTCATCTTCTTCACCACTTGTATCATTACCATTTTTTTTAGCTTCATCCTTTTCATTCTCAGCTTCTCTCCTTTGAGCAAAACCTCTTCTAATTTCCTCTTGTAAAGCTTCAACTTGCCTTCTTAAGCCTCTAAAATCTTCACCACGAACATCGGGAGGATTTCTACCTCCACTTCTAACTCTTCCTCTACTCCAACCATGCAGGGCTCCTCTTGCATACATTTTTCACAATATCCACAAGCTCAATCCTGGTGCGAACTGCCTCTTTCCAGCGAATCTGCCTGTGCACTTAGAATTTTCTAGCTTCTGATACCACTGATGCAATGACGAACAAATCTCCTCATGAGCTACAAACTCACACAACTCAACACACATGAATAGAACAGAGACTCTCTGTGTTGGCAAATGCACACTCCAATGAGAAATTGTAAGTGATTGAAGGTATTGTCATTGATGGCAACCTTACAATCATGTGATACCGGCAGGCAGACACAAACACCGACACCGACAAACTCTACACCGGCACACAAAACACCGACACCGAAAAGAAGAATACTGGCACCCTGGCCGACAACAATTTTGTATTAATGTATTTTGTAATTATTTGTAAAATCTTTTGTAAAGCCGACATGGCAGATTGTAACATGACTCATATATGTATGAGATCATTGTAGATCATTTTGTAAGTAGAATATGCGAAATATGAATAGAAGGTAGCAGACCTAATATGCAAATTATTGGATAAGGGTTTATGTATGTAGCAGAGCTTAAACCGGTACTGAATCTGGCATAGCAGATGCTAATCTGAAGCAGTACAAGACATTGGATTAGTATAATCCATTTTTGTAAGTCAGTGTGACTTCTTTTGTAATTGAGTAGTGAGCTCTAGGCACTTGGCCTTCTTGCATGTGCAGACCCCTACTGTAGCAGTAATATTCTCTTATTGGCCAGTAAGTGAATATTGTGGGTCACAAATCCCACCGAGGTTTTTCCCACACCAGGTTTCCTCGTTAAAATATTGTGTTATGGTGTGTTTTTCATGTTGTGGTTGTTATTCTTATTTGCTGCATTATTTCTGGTTTACCGGTACACAATTTTAATATGCTTTTCATGTTATAAGTTAAGAAAATATTATTACCGGTCAGATACTGATTCACCCCCCCCTCTCAGTATCTTTGGGAATCCTAACAATTGGTATCAGAGCCTGGTCCTCTATTTTCAAAAGCCTAACAGCTTGAGGAAGATCTTGTCACCAGTAGAGATGGAAAACTTGAGAAAGCAATTAGAAACAACTCTTTCAGACTATGATGCAGAAAAGGTGAAGAATATCAAACTTGAGGATGATCTGAAGGCTGCTCAGGATATCATTCAAGCACTTCAAGAAAATTACACTATAGCAAGGAATAAAAGAAGATAACTTTGTGAGAAGATGAAGAAAGAGGAAGATGAAAAGGAAACTCTTAATGATTTGGTAAACAAGCTAAGACAAGAAATCAGTACAACAAAGAATGAGATGCAAGATATGACTATGAAATTTTGTAAAGAAATTGAAGACAGAAAGAAGAGTGAAGAAGACTTGGTTAGAAGACTAAACGATGCTGGAAATGAAAACACAAGACTCAGTCATGAAAATGATATGTTGAGGACAGATTTAATGCACACACAAAATGACAGAACTGAACTCGTAAGACAAAAAGAATCTTGGAGAATGAACTAATTGCTCCAAATCAACACAAGGAGAAATTCAAGAAAAGTTCAGAAGAACTTGTTGACATGCTGAAGAATCAGAAACCTAATGGTGATACAAATGGCCTTGGCTTTGAAACTGGTGAAAGCTCCAGTACTGCAAACAATCATGATCATAGCAAACCGGTAAGACAACCTAATGCTTACAAATTCAATGGGAAATGCTTTAACTGTAACAAGTATGGTCATAGAGCAAATCAGTGTAGATCTAGAAATTATCAGAATATTAACACACCCACCGGTCAATGTTCTAAATGCAACTAAGTTGGTCATAACTCAGAAAATTGCAGAATGAATGTAAGATGTTATGTTTGTGGAAGATTTGGACACTTATCTAATCAATGCAGAACACATACCGGCATAGGATATGGGAAAGCTATTCAAAAGAACAATGTGACTTGTTATGCCTGTAACAAGATTGGACATATTGCAAAATTTTGTAGAAGCAAGTCCTCACCGGCAAATAACAATGGTCCTAGTTTGAAAGGTAAAGAAAAGGTTGAAGAGGTAAAGCAAGAATTCTCAAAACAATGGATCAGAAAGTCAGATCAGAATGTTGAAGGGAATACCCCTCCACCGGTAGAACAGAGTATCACTCCACCGACAGGAGACTCTTCATCTAACTGAAGGAAAATCTTTTGGGGGTTTAGCAACAAAATGAAAAACATGCTATTATTCCCTCGGTTGATGGTGAGAAGTTGAAATTACTTCTATACCGGCAGATGAGTTAAGTTGTGACTTAACCGACGAGCATTAAATGTGGTAGTTGGAGAAAATAACATTATAAAGCAAGTGTTTTGGCTCCTTTTTCATTCACCGAGCATTCAAACCTTCGAGAGAACAAAAATTCCTGAGCGAAGGCATCCTTAGTGAAAAAGTGAAGCAGTTCATCAAAGCATTCTTCCTAAAGGCAGATTGAGGTATTTATAATCATGGCATCTTCATCCACTCCTGAATTTATTGCAAACCCTACTGTTGTTGAAGTAATTAAGCGCCCTAGACCCATTTTCAAACTAGTTCCTAAAATAGTGAAGAAAGATGATAGCATAGGTGCATTTTCTCAAATTCCTAAGGGAGTAGTATATGCTGAAGACCCTAGGATGTATATACATTGTCATATAGAGGAATTAGGTGATGATGAGATCAAAAACATGTATAGCATTGTGATTTGTGATGAATCTGGAAATATCAAGCCAGAACATAAGATAGTGTCCCGGATTTTCCCAAGGATATTATAAGGATTGTGCTAAGCAGAGCTCATGGTGAATTTTTCTGGTTGGATACAATTCATAAAATCACAAAGGAAGCCGTTAAGGCAGTAACAGGGTTACCTTCCACCGGTAGCAGACCTGACAGAACAAAGAAGGTCTCAAATGACATAGTGATAAACCTAACCGGTGCAACATTCGACAAAAGGTCTCTAAGAGTTAATGATGTAAAGGACATAAATGTGAGATTTATCAGTATGATCTTAGACTACAAAGCTACACATGCAAATAGGTTGAACTCAGTTTCTAGCCTATGTATTAAAAGTGCTTATGACATGGTTAATGATAATGCAAGAATAGATGTATGTGAATGGCTCAAAGATGAATTGATAGACAATCTGGGGAAGATTAAAGGAGATAAGAAAGGAACATTAAGATTTGGAAATTTGCTTGTTTGTCTAATGTTGTACATAACTAAACAAGTACCCGGTATTGGTGCAAGAGATTTTGGCTTTGATATACTGGTAGGAAAACAACTATTGAATCTACTAAACAACATGGGAGAAAACTGGGAGAAAAACTTAAATGAATACTTTCAAGCATTAAAGGCTCGAATGAAAACCAAAATAAGACTGTCACAAGCTATTGTGGACAAATATCAGAAAGAAATTTGTTTTGTAATAAAAAAGGATGAAATCTGGATGGAGGCAGTTGTCCCTAGAACTATCTGGGTAACTGAAATGGGCTATGAAACATATGACAATATTATTGAAACTTATGCAAAAGCCCTCCTTGAAGCACCAAAGGAACCCACTGAGAAAGTTTTTGGAAATGTTGAAACAATTGAGAGTGGAATTCAGTCTAGAAAAAGAGTTAAGAAGGTCGAAGAAACAGTAAGAAAGGGAACCCGGCAGGCCAAAGCAATTAAGGAAGATGTTTTGAAGCACACTGGTATAAAGGAAAGTGAGTTGGAAGGACTTAAACTGGAAGCTCATCTTTCACCGGGTGGAACCTCCTCTGAGAGTGATATGCCAACAGTATTTAAAAGGGTAGAAAGGAAAAGAAAACCCTCACCTACATCCAGGAAAACAAGGCAAAAACAACAGGCAGTAAGGCCTCCAGTAAAGAAAATGACTCCTAAGAAGAAGAAGATGAAACAAGATATCGCTCCAATAGACAAACTTCTTAGTGAAATTACAGAGGATGGTAACCTGAAGAACATCAACAAAATATACAACACACTATCAGCAGATGACAAGGAAAGCATAGAGAACAATGTAATTTTACACTTAGATATTTATAAGAAATTTTTGATGGAAGTTGTTGATGAAATACCAAATGATCTATATAGGAGATTAGAAGCTAGAAGTTTAGCAATCGTTGAGCTAGACAAGAAAATTAAGCTTGAAAAATTACTTGCAGTACATCCAGTCAACTCAAATGATGAAATAGATAAACTTATCAGTGAAGCAAACCGGACAGTATTCTCCACTGCTCACCGGCATGTAGCACTAATGGCAGGTAGAGTAAATGAAGTCTCTGAGGAAACAACAGATGCATGGGATATATTCTTTGTGGAAAAAGAAAAACAGGAAGAATTACTTAGACCAAAGACTATTAAAGTATATCAAAAGGACAAGGATAAGGGGAAAGGTAAGTTAGGTGGTCCTCCAAGCCTGAAAATAACTGATAACTTAACCCCACCTCCTTCGGATACTCCATTGGTAGATACTACAGACAGTCAACCGGCTACTGAGAATATGGAGACTCCATTAGAGGATACAAATCTTGAGTCTGAAGTTTTGTACACTCTGAATATAGATACTCAAGAAGTAAATGTTGTGGTTGACAAAGAAACCACTGAGGACAAGAGGAGTGATGTGACTACTGAGTCACCGGCTGTAGAAGTTGAGATAAGCATAGAAAAACCTACACAGACAGAGCAATCGACAGAGGATACCACTGAGAAATCGGTAGATACAACTGAAAAACCATCAAAAGAACCCGCAAAGGAAAGTACAGAGGTATAAACTGAGACTACATCTGAGAAACCGATAGTTGAAAGCTCAGAGAAACCTTCTGAGACACAGATGGAAAAACCGGAACAGGTACAGGTTGAGACACAAGTTTAGATAGAGACAGTGCCACCGGCCAAAACTGAAAAGCCTAAACCTTTGTTTGTAGAAATGCAAACACAGTCTGACCTACCAGAGGTCGAACCAAGCAAGGTGATTACTACAACCGGTAGTATGGCTATTGTGAAGACAGTTGGACAAACATCTGGTACTTCTATGGCAGAATTCAGACCTACGAATGTAACAAAAGTCTTATTGGATTCGATAAAGAAGATCACAGAGTGCAATGCACAAGCCTATAAGGCTATTGATGTCACAATTCCCATTCTTAAACTGATAGCACCAAAGTGTATTGTAGATAACAAAGATTCTTTAGGTCAACTAGACACATTGTCTAAGTTCATCACCTGCAACATATTGACTATTGATCAAATAAATGAGGACACATTCAAGGAAAGAATGATTAAAGAAAAAGAGAAATTCTTTGAGGAAATTGTGAAGAAGAATAAGGAGAAAATGGATACCCTATTACCGGAACTTGGAGAGATAATTTTTGACTTCAAGAAACTGTACAGAGACACTTGTAAAACAAACATTCTAACAGAGGATCTAGACAAGGAAATCAGCAAAGCACAAGATGAGATAAACAGTATTGCTGACAATTTGATAGGTACATCGGATTCATTTTTGGAGATAGAGAAGAAGATTGTAGAGCAAGAAGAGAAAATCAAGCAGTTAGAGAAGGACAAAGAAAGAATAAAGGATAAAGCAAAGGACTTGAAATGTAGAATTAGTCCCAAACTAGACTACCTCATTTCTTTGAGAAAAGAAATTGGCTTTGGTTCCCGGACTTAAGACACTGGAAGAGCAAATGCACATACTCACCGGTACAGTGCAGAGAACTCAAGAGGCACTAAAAGACAACAAATCATTCAGTAATGGTTTAAATCTGATTTTGACAGATATTTTTCAAATTGTAACCCACCGGTTACAAGAATCCAGGCAGGACTCCACTAACAGCGAATGACAACCTTTGTCATTGATGTCAAAGGGGGAGTAGTAGAGATGAGAAAAATCCATAAATAGAGATCATCTGCTCAGGGGGAGCACGCATCTGGTACAATTTTTGGTACAGTTTTTGGCAAGATTTTTGGATACATTCTTGAATTTTTCTCATGAGTGTTGCCATCAATGCCAAAGGGGGAGATTGTTGGCAAATGCACGCTCCACTGAGAAATTGTAGGTGATTGAAGGTATTGTCATTGATGGCAACCTTACAATCATGTGATACCGGTAGGTAGACACAAACACCAGCACCGACAGACTCTACACCGGCATGTTGATGTGTTTTTTATGCACATAACAACACAAAATAAATTACCAAAGTAATTTACCCTCGCTTGAACAAAATCACCTCAGATGCTAAGAATGAGATCAACTAAAATGATTCCAAGGTTTCTACATGCTAGGTCTTGACGAGTGGGTAAGTTCAGTGGTTGATGTGAATTGTTGTGTTTCACTTGGGGACTTACGCAAATGTTTGGATTATCATGAATGATGCGGAATAGGTGTGCTGACAACTTAAGATTTATCAATATGGCTCTGGATTTACTTCTTACTAAAAAAGGGGGAAAAAGAATAGGGTTCAGGAAATCTATTCTAAAACTAGGAATGTAGGAAATGATGAATAGATTTAGTGGAATCAAACCAGGCAAGGTCTCACAATCAGGTATTGACACAAGCTTAGTGCAATCATCTAAGGTATACTTAATGATTTTCAGACTATTACCATCAAACGTAGACACCATCCAAGTTGATGCTTGTCAACGGACGCATAATAGTTGAAGTTATGCTTACTCAAATTCCAGTTGACCACACAAGGCGCACTTACCAACGACAAGAGGCTAGTGGTATGGTTTAAGGATTCCACACAAATAAATTCAACAAATCTTCCACTCAATCTAACATACATGAAAATAAATTCTAATCTAACTTGGAGGAATTGAGAACCATGAATGCAAATACAACACTTGAAGAGCAAAATCACCAACAATTGAACAATGATTAGGATTCAAATAGCTGTAGCATATACCAACAATTCTACAAAAACTCTCTCTTACAAATGAGAGACAAGGAGGCATATATAGAGTCTTTTACAAAAATGGATGGCCCAGATTGATCTAAGATCAATAGCCGAGATCATGCCAACAAAACCCTAGAATTGCCCTAATTAGGGTTACATCAAAAATGGCGCCACCAACATATGGCCCAATGAAAAGATACCTAGTTATCATATAGGGAATCTTCTAGAAGATTCCTCCCTGCATCTCTCTCTCTCCTAGCATACTCCAAGAATCTAGCCAATACTGAATCTAACTCCTCCATGGAAATGCTAGGCAAGGTATCCTGCTGTAAATCAATCACATCCAATGAATCCGAGCAAGCATTCAAAGTGTTCTCCCATTCTGGCATGAGCTTCTGCGAATTATGAACATGAATCAACAAAGAGACCAAGTCATCTATTTGACTCTTCTTCAAAGATTCCAACTAGCAAAAATACATAAATTTCATCTTGTCTCTTAATTCGGCTAAGTGTAAACCACTAGCATCACTAACATCAACACCCAATAATTCCTCAATCGAGGCAAGGATCTTCATCTAAATGTCCTGAATTAATCCTTCCATCTCCATACAAGTCGATTGGGCATTCTCATAAGCTGATTTCTTCAAGGCTAATGCACAATACCAGCCATGGAAATCATATGTGTCTCCACTGTGCACAATGTTCTCGCTGACCAAGGTGGAATTAGGAATCTTCTTCAATGCCTGGAGGCATGGAATAGTCTTGTCCTAAATAGGCCGGAATTCTTCCCAAACTCCCTCCAAGTACTGGATTCTGAATACGAGCGTTGTTGTCTTATCATATGCATGGACAAACTGAGTAAGGAAATCATCTGCCTGCTTTTTTGTGCTTTCAATCCACTTTTCCACCTCTGAGTGTGTACCTCTCGCTACCTCGCAGTGTGAATGTATTCCATGGTCAACTGTAATAGGGGAAATAAGGGTGGGATCTCCACGCCTTGTCCCTGCAATATACTCTCCGAGTCTAATATTTTCTTCTCTGTACCTTTCATTCTCCGCAACCGCTCTGTCTAACCTTGCATTGATTGCCTGGAGGTTGTCACCAATCTCCTGGAATTCCTGCTTTGTGGATGTATGACCAAGGGCGACTAAAGTGATCTGGAAATCCATAGGAGTAGCAATGTTCGCTGTCACGCCTGCAATAGGAATAGCAATCTGCGCAATCCGCATTCCTGTCTCATCTCTAGCTATGTGCGACAAAATCTCCGCTCTCTTGGGCTCCTCCTTCTTAGCACTCCTAGCTAGGTAGTCATCAATATCATCAATAGGTTGTACCTCTATCATTTGTTTACTTTTCTCCATACTTCTCCTTAGCCATTCAGGAATAGCGGCCATTTCCATACCATCATCAAGACATACTTCTTGATCAAGTCCTTTCAATGCCGAGATAACATCCTCATTGTCATTAGGATTATCCCTGGTCCAATCATATACCTCATTTTCCAAACTAACTTCCAAAAGGACAGTAGGGGAGTCCGGCTGATCATTATTCTCATCAGGAGGTGCAGATGTTGCCGTGGCATGGAATTCCTAAATATTCTCTGGTAGTATCACTATGTTGGAACATTGCTAAGTCTCCTTATTCTGTTCTGTTACTTCAATCACTTCGATTGATGAGACACTGGGAGGGGGTGAAGGAATGATAAGTGGAGTGATAGTTTTCTGTTTCTTCTTCACATCCTCAATCTTCTTCCCTCTGGCCTTGACTTCTCCTGGCGTGTTCTTCCTTCTCTTGGGAGCTTGACTCTCCTCGTCTGCATGAATCCCGACATCACTGACAGTCCTCTGATCATCCTCGGAAGTAGACTCTTTCGGCTTCATCCTTTCATAAGTGAAGGGAACACCCATGTCAACTAACTTATTCATCTGTATATCCACTCATAGGCAGGAGAAATTCAAGACCTCTCTCATCAATACATTCAGGTCGATCTCTTCCGACTCTGACCAATTAGGCAATAGGATTGCCTTCTTCATTTCACTCTCATGCTGTGGATGTGTATGATCTCTATTATCTAATACCTGATCAGGAATGAGGAAAAGTCCACACTTCCTCATGAAATCCACTGACATTCTGGACCACATTCTTCTCTTCACTGCTTGCTCATCCATCAGGTTAGCCCAATAATCTTCTATGTCAATCTTATGAGTGAACTTCTCTCCTCTGATCCTTTTGACCTTCTTGTCTGGATCAAATCTTTCTCTCTTCTTATATGTAGCAAATCAATAGAATGCAAGCTCCTCACTCGCAGTGGCAGCGGCTATGGCGGACTGGCAAACCTCTAACGTCTTCCCAACTGAAATAGGGAATGTCATTCCTGTCCTGTGCTTCTCTCTTTGGATAACATTGAACTCTAGAAGCTGTCTCACCACTTCCAACAATATCATTTTGTCGGTTGGATACCTAGGAAGTTTGTAGGGTTCAGATTGAAACCCATGAATCCCGAGGTATGTGAAAGTGGGGAATTGTATATACCATAGTTGAAAATCTCGGACTCGCCTCGGACTCGGATTCGTGAAAGACTTGCGAAAGACTCGACAAAAAAAAAACCATAGTTTTACAAAAAAAACATAAAGAAATTAATGCATTTAGAGAACATAAGTGCCATAATTGAAACATTACACATGTCATATGATCTACAAACACGCAATATTTGAAATTTCATCATTCATGGCAGCATATTCAAGTTTTGCAATTTGCAGCATATTCAAGTTTCAACTTTCAACTCTAAAATGTATAATGGCAGCATAAGTATATAAATGTTCACAAAATTACATATAATGATATGTCCAAGTCCAACTCCAAATGTGAAAAACAACAATGTGAATGAACAAACCAAAGAGAAGACTACATCTTCCTCTTTGTATTTTTCCTAATATAGCTCAATTTTTCAGGCCTTGAGCTAGAAGTAGTAGCAGTGGGTGCTGTGGTATCTAAATGGTGAGATGATTCTTCTTCAAAGTCAAAGTCCTCATCATCATCCTCATCTTCGTCCTCATCTTCATCCAATCTTGCTCCTTCTGCATCTTGTGCTGCTCCTCTCTCTATTTCTGCAATTTCTTCTTCGGTAAGGAGGACATCATCACCATCATTTTGTTCATTCATGGTCCAATCACCATATGGATCAATTTCATCCAAGTCAATGGCCTCATGTGAAACACCCTCCACCTGTCTAACTCGAAGGCCAAGGTTGTACCAAACAAATACTAGATCATTGAGCCGCTTTTGTGACAATCTATTTCTCTTCTTTGTGTGAATGCTCTCAAAGACACTCCGATTTCGTTCACACCCAGAAGCACTGCATGGCTGAGACAAAACACGGATAGCTATCTTTTGAAGATTAGGCGTGCTGGCACCATAATTCTCCCACCATAAATCTACAAAAAACATTTAGAAATATTAGAATTGAGAAAAAAATGTAACAATCAAGTTTGTAGGTTTTTTCTTGCACTATTGAACTAAGTTACTAAATTTTTTACCTGGTTGTTGTTTTCCTCTCCTATCAATTGCTAGTTGTGATGAGAAGAGTCTCCCCTCTGCACTTTTGTAGATCTTGAACAATGAACATTTCCAAATTCAGAAATAGATACTAGATAGTCAAAGTGTCAAACTCAAATTCAATAATGAACATTTCCGAATTCATAAATAAAGATAGAGCAATTGCAAATGTCAAATCTCACCTCCAACTCATCAAGAACCTTGTCTCTCAACTCAGGATCAGGTGTCATCTTATCAATGCATGTAATAACACCTGCCATGACCTCCTCATCAGCCCTAAATGAATTAGAGAAGTAGAATTTCGGGTTCAAAAAGTAGGCAAAGGCATGTATCGGTTGGTGGAGTTGGTTTGTCCACCTACGATCAATGATGCGCCAAAGGATTTCACATATTCTTGTATTTCCACGATAGTAATGTGAAACGGCCTCTTTGGCCCTATCCATGGCCTCATAAATGAAACCCATTGGCATGCCCTCTCCATCCACCATACGAAGAACCCTTACCAAAGGTTCTGTCACCTAAAAAAATGAAAACAAATTTTAAATTAGTACAAAGTCAACCCCTAAAAAATAAAATCAGCAAATAGACAAGATTGTATAAACTTTACTTTTGTGTTTGTTACTTACCGCAGTCAACTCCTCTCCACTTTTATTGACCCTTCATCAAAACCAATGCTCACAATCTTCTCTGCTACAGGTCTTTTGGAGTATGTAGACCCCAACCAAGCATCTGACACAAACATCTGCTTAAGATGAGGAATGGCACTAAGAATGCTCTGCAAAGTGATGAAGTGGCTAGCAAATCGTGTCACTCCAGGTTGCACAAGGTCCTTGCCATTTGTGTGTTTTCTCATCAAAGCAAGCACCCAAGTATGGTTGTAGATGAATTTGTGACACTTTTTGCATCTTCAACCACCTTCTTCACCCATCCAATCTTCCCAATGTCCTCTAGCACCAAGTCCAAGCAATGTGCAGCACAAGGACTACATTTAATCGAAGGATGCCTCTCCATAAGCATTCTACCTGCAGATACATATGCAGCTGCGTTGTCCATGATAATTTGGACAACATTCTCAACTCCAACTTCCCGAACCACACCATCCAACAGATTACACAAAGTCTCTGCATTTTTTATTTCATTTGAGGCATCAACAAACTTTATGAATACCATTGCATCATTTGAAGCCACCAAGAAGTTGAGAAAAGTCCTATTCCGTCCATCTGTCCATCCATTAGATAAAATGCTGCATCCTTTTCTCTTCCAATACCTTTTCTAATCATCAACCACACCTTGTGTATTTTGCACAGCTTTCTCTAGCAATGGCCCACTGAAGTCATGACCTGATGGGGCCTTGTTGACGTGTATTTTGTACACAATCATACACAGAATAAAATACCCAAGGGTACCTTATCCTCTCTTGAATAAAATCTCTAACTGCTGAAGATATCGCAAGAAGGATCAGTTAGGGTGACTTCAATGTTCTTTTAAGTAGGGTCTCTACGTGTGGATAAGCACCAGTGGTCGTTGTGATTGCTGTTTCATCAAGGGGTCTTACGTCAAATCCGAACTGCAGGAATAGGATCTCCTAATACTAACAAGTTCTCAAAAAGATCAAAAGAGTAGGGCTTGCAAGAGATAAAGTCTAATCTAATCCTAAGAATGACTCAATGTGGACGAGACTTGGCAAGTTTCTACCAACTTCAATATTGCCATAAAGTAACAACTCAATTGAAATTGATGCGATCTTCTAAGGTAACAAATGATTTTTCAATTCATCAAGGATCATAAACACTACCACAAAGGCACATGTCCAAGATACAACAATGATTGAAAAGTTTAAGTGATTCAAGTTGATCCAGTTGACCACGCAAGGCGTTCCTACAATCAGCAAGAAGCTAGTGGTTTGGAAAGTGAACCTCACCGACGATCAAGTCCAACACTTTGTCCTTCAAATTAAAACACTACTTTGATTGAGAATGATTCAAGAAAACGAACAACCATGAAGATAACCACAAGAATTGCAATAAAACACCATAACTTCAATATTTTATTGATCTCAAAGCCATCATGAACAACAATTGTTTGAAATTCCTTCTTCAAAGCTCAATCTTGCTACAAAATACTTGCTTCTATCAAATTGCTAATCTCTAATCACTAATTTCTTCTCTCTCTCTATCTATCTATGTATATTAAAATGAAAAGAAATGAGGGTATAAATAGCATCCTCAATTACAATGAACGGTCCAGATCAAAAGAAGATCAATGGCCAAGATTATAACACCTAAACCCTAATTAGGGTTTATTACAAATAGTCCCCTTTTTACTGAACAATATTAAATGCATAGCCAAATATTAAATTTTGGCACAAAAATCTAGGAGACATAGACCAATGAGAATTAAGGTGCCATGTCATCTATAACAACCTTTCTTCTAGAATCTTATTCCCTTTCCAATGCTCCTTTTTAGCATATGCAATGAATCTTGATACGATTCCTTCGATCTCAGCAATTGGAATCTCGGGAAGATTCCTCATTCGTTCCTCCAAGTGGATGATCTGATCGAAAGCCTTGAGGAGAGCAGCGTCCCATTCAGGTTCAAGTTCTTTGGTCTTCTCAATCAGGAGCATGGTAGCAAACATCTGGTCCCGTTGCTCATCTGTAATAACATTTTCATCTTTGCAAAAGATGACCTTAACTCTTTCCTCCAATTCTTGCAAATCCACATCTGTCTCAACTTCGATCCTCCTTCATGAGGGCTGGACGACTGGTGGATGCTCTCGCCTTCGGGGTTGCCATCGTAATACCTACACAACATTTCATAATAAGAAATAGATTTTGCAATATAAAAATATAGATTAGAGATTATATTTAGGAAACTTCATGATAAGTCTTTGAGTTATCATTTCCTAAAAACGATTAAGCTAATGGAATTTCAAAATTTCAAAATTCAAAATTTAAGATCAATATCAAAAATTCAAGACAAGGGAAGACTTCGCCATACCTCTCTTGAGAGCTAACTCTAAAATGCAAAATTAAGAAATTCGCCTAGGCAAAAAAAATCGATGTTTGATGACTTCAACGCGATCCTCTTCAAGCGAACGTCTTCCTTAGCAATTTGGCCACCTTTGGGGTCTTCAACGTGATGATGGCAAGTTCGCTCAACTCCAATCCAAGTTCGCACTCCCTTTTAATGATGTTCGCACCTTGTATCCTTGATGAAATTCGCACTCTTAAACACAATTCACACACCTCATTAATGATAATTTCGCACTCCCTTGTCTTCTCCAAATCGCATGCAAATGGATGTTAAATGATGATTTGAAATGTAATAGCTTACCCTTCCTTTATAGGTGCTCACCCTCTCAATCCCCTCTAGGCCGACTTTGGAAATTAAAGCAATTTAAAACAATTTTTTCAATAAAAATCAAGGGCCGACTTTGCAAAATATAGAAAATAAAACCCAAGCGCCCTAGTTTATTATTAAATTAATAATTAATTAATTTAATGCCTTCATAATTAATTTTTCGATTTTCCAAAAGGCAAAATTAATTAATAAATGTTCATGCGCTATTTTTTTTTTTAAATGCTAACTTAATTAAATATTTCAAATTTCATCGATTTTTAGCATTTAATAAAATTCAAAAATTCATTGGCGCCAAAATTTGGGAGATGTAAAAATACAAACCATATCGCTCTGGTCCCTGGGAGAGGGACAGGAGCGCATTAGCATTTTAGCCTTGATTCTCTTGCCTTCTACGTTCAAAACCACCATCTCTACGTTGAAACTGGCATCTTTGTTATGAATCTCGAGCTTGATTGATTCAATTTTGTGGATGAATGCCTCTTAAGGTCAATATCGCCCTGGTCCCTTGATGAGGGACAGGAGCGAACTTTGTGTTCTCCTTGATCCTTGTTTCTTTGATCACCAATCTATATCTCAAGGCAAATAACGATTTTATCCATTCATTCCCCGCATACTTTAATTGTTTTTTTACAAGGCAAATTTGATGTTTGAGTGATTTTCGCCTTGGTCCCTTGATGAGGGACAGGAGCGAACTTGCTTCTTTGCTCAAGTTGATCACCTTTTGACGTTAATTTCCTTGCTTATCATCTTCCCAAAGACATCTTCGACCTTGCGTGACTTTGATTTGACCTTGCCTTGACGTGGTTTTTGAGAGAAATGGCCAACTTAGTGAATATCGCCCTGGTCCTTGCCTGAAGGACAGGAGCGATCTTTGGTGTCTTGGGCTCATTCTTGTTCCTATCAACTCGCAATTGCCTTCACAGTGTAAAACGATGTCCTTTGATCCTTCTTGAACGTATGAAACGAGATTGACATTCAAAACTTAAGCACACCTAGAGATTTCGCTCTGGTCCCTGACTGAGGGACAGGAGCGAACTTGGGCATATAGTGCAAATCCTTCATCTTTGGCGGTCTTTGTAACTTCATTCTTTGTCAAGGCATTCCAAACATCATTGCTTCCTTGTACCCTGACTTGGAATGACTTTAAACTTGGAAGGAAGGCAACATAACTAATATTTCGCCCTGGTCCCTGGCTGAGGGACAGGAGCGAATTTGCATTTGTAAGCTCAATCACACTTTGCCAATGTTTAAAACAATCTTCAACGGACTCGTCATGTGTCCTTTCATTCATCCTTGGCATGGAATTTGTTTAAACTTGGTGAGAAATTGATTTAAGGAAGAAATCGCTCTGGTCCATGGCTGAGGGACAGGAGCGCCTAGGCAAATATGGGCCTCACTTCGGTGTCTTGCAATCTTCAATTTGTCTTTAATGGATTCGTTACACCTTCTTTGCTTTCCTCAAACTTAATCTTCACTTGATCTTTGCCCAAAACTTGCCTTATAAGGAAATTCGCTCTGGTCCCTGGAAGAGGGACGGGAGCTACTATTAAAGTTCGCCCTGGTCCCTGGCTGAGGGACAGGAGCGAACTTGCTTCTAGGGCCAATTTTCCTCATGATGGCACTTTCAAGTTATATTCAATTGATGGGACGTACCTCCTTTGTTCTTCTCAAATCGCGAAATCATTCAAATCTTTCAAGGACAAGGCAATTTTGGATTTCAAGCTCCGGTCCTTCAGTGAGGGACAGGAGCGATTTTTGTTCCTGGCACATTTCCTTGTTTGCAAATTTCTTCAAATTATATTCAATGGACAGAACATGCCTCCCTTTATCTCTTCCAATCCAAAAATCGTCTTGATCCTGCAAGGACAGTAAAATTTTGAGAAACAAGCTCCGGTCCTTCAGTGAGGGACACGAGCGATTTTTGTCCTTGAGGGCAAATGTTCAACTTTTGTTGCAAATGACTAAGTCCTGGCGTTACATCACGTTTATTCCATCTTTCATCACGTCCTTGACGTTTTAGCTTGATCAAAATGAAGTCAAAATGGTCCAGACAAAACATTTCGCCCTGGTCCCTGACTGAGGGACAGGAGCGAATTGTCCTAAAACTTCAAAAATTCGCCATTTTCAAATCTCAAAATCTTCAAAGGTTCCAATTTACGTTCAACTGCATCTCCTGGCGACCCTGCATAAGACAAATAAAACAAATTAATAACCAAGATGCATAAAATACCACTTTCGCCCTGGTCCCTGGCTGAGGGACAGGAGCGATTTTGCTTCCCTAGGCCAAAATATCAAGATTTTAGAGTTTTAACCACTTGACAAGGCAAAATTAAGCTATTTCCAATGCCTGGGATCAATTATCAAAATTTCAAAAATTTGGTCAAAATCACAAAAAATTCACAATTCCATGATCAACACTTAGGCAAAATTTCGGATTTGCATTCAAAATCTGACTGAACTTAGACCAACTCACTTGACCCCTGACAATTTACCTTATTTCAAAAATTGCATCTACGCGAGGATGCTCAACAAGTCTCAAAATTGGATTGGACTCTGGCTTAAAATCATCAAAACGGAAACCCTAAGGCCTAACCCTAATCCAGACGACTCAAAACCCTAAAAGCAGAGAGAGAAACAGGCAAAACCAAGCAAAAAGAGGGGGTCCCCATTTTAATGGGGCGATGTGTGAAATGGTCACAACATCTGGCGACACCACTGAGAAATGTTGAAAAAACATTTGGGAATCAATCTTTCTTGAAGAAAACTCGGAAGACCTCCCTTAACAAAACTAGGAGTTAAGAAACACTTACAAGAAGAGACCATCATATTGAGACAAAGTATCAAGTCCACAGTTACCCATGTGTGTGCAAATGAGTTAATTCCCCTCGACAAGACAATCATGATCTCCAGGTTCCCCTGTGATAAGCTACGTAGTTTATCTGTACTCCAAAAGCATCCTGGATAGAGCCTCGTTGCCAGTCAGACGTCCATAGTCCCGACGAGCTTATCGCCGCAAGCTCAAGAACATTGCTCCATTGCCAGCCAGGCGTCTATAGCCCCAATGGAGTTACTCGTATATTCCCTTTAGCCAATTTGATATTTCTTTGTCAGCTCATTTTCTTTTCTTTTGATTTTTCCCATTTTTCATTTTCTCATTTTTTCTTTTGATATTGCTTTTCAGTTCCGTCAATTCTTTTGGCTTTTGAGCAGCGAAGCTCACTAGGGTTTGAGGACTGCGGTGGCGCTGAAGTCAGATTTTAGATTTTTCACCGATCACAGCTTTGCCTGGAGAACACAATGACTCGGAGATTATAAGTGTGAAAAGATATAATAACTGGAGGACAAAAATACGTGAGTTCAATAAACTAATCTTGCTTCATTGCAAATACGTCCTGACTCAAAGCTTTACTAAAAGAAACTCCCTTTGTAATTCCAAAAGACCTCATGATTGTCCAAGTGCAACCAACAATCTAGTGAGAAGTCAGAGCGTTACATAACAAAATCACCCAATTTCAAATGGATACCCCTCAGGACAAAACAACTAACCTAAGACAAAACATCTAAACTAAGAACGAAAACAAAGCGAAAGGCAAACCAAAGCGAAAGAAAAGCAAACAAACCACGAAAGCAAACTAAACTAACTATGTACAAAGGAAGGCCTTGGGCATCCTAGGACTGGAAATAATGTTTGAGATACCTCCCATTGACAGGCAATGGGATGTCTTCTCCAGTTAAAGTCTTCAACCTAAATGCATTTTCTCCTAAAATCTCTGAAATTTGATAAGGGCCTTTCCAAAGCTTATCAAACTTGTCATGTTCTCCCCTTTTCTCGTGTGCTTTGTCCCAGTACAAGACGAGATCTGAGATCGGGAATGCCTTAACTCTAGCTTGCCGATCAAACCATCTTTTCACCAGTCCTTGGTGTTTTGCGAAATTCTCCAATGCTTGGTCTCTCTTCTCTTCCAGATTCATTAACTGTGTCAATCGGGCTTGAACAGCATCAGTGTCTTCCATGTACTCCTGAATAAACTTCAGGGTCGGGATCCTGAGTTGCATGGGGAAGACTGGGTCTTGGCCATAAACCAAAAAATAAGGTGAAATTCCTAATGTGTTCTTGGTCCTGATTCTGTCTGCCCATAGGGCAAATCTCAACTGAGTATGCCATTCTCTCGGACTTCTTTCTAGCAGCTTCTTGATAACGCTGAGTAGGTTCTTGTTAGTTGACTCAGCTAACCCATTACCCTGAGGATAATAATTTGATGAAAATTTGAGGGTTATTCCATATTCAAAAGCCCAATTCGAAAATCTCAATGATGTGAATGCCGAGCCATTGTCGCAAACTAACGCATAAGGACATCCAAACCTTGTGATGATGTTTTCCTCTAGGAATTTGATTACAGCTTTAGTAGTGCATACTTTGAGAGCTTGTGCCTCCGACCATCTGGTACAATAATCAGTAGCTGTGATGATATACTTGTGTTGTGCCGAAGATGCGGGGTTGATAACACCAATGAAATCCATTCCCCATTTAGCAAATGGTCTAGCTTCAATCACTGGATTCAGTGGCATAGTAGGATTTCTTTCTCTGAAGGCTGCGACTTGGCATGTGTGGCAAGTCCTGACATGATTAAACGTATCTTTGAAAAGTGTAGGCCAGTAGTATCCTGCTCTCAGGATCTGATGAGCTGTTGCGAGGTTGGCTCCATGTCCGGTCCCAAATTTGGAATGAAAATGTTCAATTATTTGTTTGGCCTCCTCTTTGCCAACACACCTCAGATATATCCCTTCATGATTCTTGCGATATAGAACAGATCCTTGAAGCATATAATGTTGACACTTTATTCTTAGTGCTTTTTTCTGCGTGGGTGTCATGTGAGTAGGACATTTGTTGTTAAGCAGGTATGTCACGATATCCTCATACCATTCATCGGGAGTGACATCCTCTAACTCATAAATTTGCTGGACTAAACCTGGTCCATCAATCGCCAATGTCTGTGCCAGAGCTTGTCCTCGAACAAGTTTCATGGGCTGGATTTCAATATCAAATTCTTGGATAATGGCGACCCACTTTCCTCTTCTTTCTCCTAGTTCGTTCTGCATGAGAAGAGTCTTGACCGCTGCATCTGGCACTATTGCATAAATTTTGGCTCTTAGGAGGTAATGTCTGAATTTCTTAACGGCCTTTACCAGTGCGTATGCTTGTTTCTCAATATTGGGATACCTGAGTTCTGCATCTTTCAGCGGGGTGCTCATGAATGCAATTGGATTCTCGTCCCTTTCTTCACTTCTCTGGGTGAGAATAGCAGCACAAGTGTAGTCAGAAGCAAAGGAATATAGATAGAAGGGCTTGAGGTAATCAGGACTGATCAATACTGGCGCTTCTGCGATTGCTGTCTTTATCTCCTCGAATGCCCTTTTGGCCTGTGGTGACCATTCAATCTTTGCGTCCTTCTTTAGCATCTCATTCAAAGGTCTGATTATTTCAGCAAATCCGGTAATAAATTTTCTGACAAAGTTGATCTTGCCAAAGAACGATTTAAGCTCCTTCTTGCTAGCGGGTAAATTGATAGTGGATATAGCTTTTACTCTTTCAGGATCGATTGAGATTCCTCTTTCTGAAATGACATGTCCTAAAAGTTTTCCTTCTGTTACCCCGAACATGCATTTTTTCGGATTAAGAGATACACCATATCTTCTGCATCTTTGGAAGACTCTTCTTAAGTCATCCACATGATCTTCTCTTTGCCTGGAGAAAACTGTGATATCATCCATATATATAATAATGCATTTTCCAATTAAGTCCCTGAAAGCGATATCCATGGCTCTCTGAAATGTGGCCCCGGCATTGATGAGTCCAAAAGGCATTCTCTTGTACACAAATGTTCCCCACTTGGTAGTAAAAGCAGTCTTTAGTCAATCTTCGGGCTCGACCAGAACTTGGTTATAACCTGAGTATCCATCTAGAAAAGACATCATCTGTGACCCATTGACAATTTGTAACACTTCATCTAGAGACGGTAGCGGATAATTGTCCTTTTCTGAAGCTTGGTTGAGATTTCTGAAATCAACACACAATCTAATCTCTCCATTTTTCTTTCTGACAGGAACCAAGTTGGCGACCCACGTCGAATGTCTTACCGGGAAGATGATCTTGGCTGAGAGCAGTTTCTTAACTTCTTGATATATTAGGGGTTCCAACAAAGGATTAACTGGTCTCTGCCTCTGCCTAAATGGCTTACTTCCTGGCTTCAAAGGGATTGTGTGAGTAATAATTGCAGTGTCATAAGTCTTGAGATCTTCATAACTCCATGCTATGACATCTGGAAAATCTCTCATGTTTTTCAGGATCCCATTTCTTTCGGCTGCTGTACAGGACTTACCAATAAACACATTCTTAGTTTGTATGTCGTCACCTACGTTGACGGAGTCGCACATGTTTCCTTCCATGCTGTGGTTCTTCATCTCTTTCAATTTGTCAGGATCAAAAATTCTTTCTAATTCTACCATTCCCTTTGGAATAGTGTTTGTCTTTAAGTTCAAAACTCCTTCGGCATCAAACTCTGCTTCTCCCACTTCTTCTTCATCAATGATCTGGGCTAGGAAGACGTCTGTGTTGGTTAAGAAATCTAGTATGTGCTTGTCGTCTTCGAAAACTTGAAAATTGGTGACGTTATCTGGGACCGAAGGGACTGATGTTAATTCTACTGTGAACTTCTTCAATCCGTCCATCGCTAATGGTATCAAAGAGCTGGCGGCTTGTGCAAGGGAATTAGCCACTTGATTTTGATGTCTAAATATAGAATTGATGTTGAAGGCCTCAAAACTTTCAATGAGGTCCCAGACTCGGTTTCTGTATCTGGTCAATCTTTTGTCATGGCAAACATACTGCTTCCTGATTTGCCTTATAGCTATTTCTGAGTCTCCATATACTTGTAGTATTTTTGCCTTCTTCCTGATGGCTAGCAATAACCCGTGAATCAAGGATTCATATTCGGCTACGTTGTTGGTGCAGGGAAATTGTAGTCTATGAGCGGCAAGGTAGGTTTCTCCCATTGGGCTAATCAATTCATAACCGGCTCCAGATCCTTGTTTAGACTTAGACCCATTGAACCTTAATGTCCATATTGCACTTCCTCGATCTTCCGTCTCTTGGTCTCCTTGACTTTCGGTGGATGTGTCAGATAAAATCTCATCTCCTGAAGAGCTTTCCGCTTCTGAATCTTGAACCTCTTCCATAATCAACGTCTATGGGGCTCTTTTGTATACTTGCTCTAATGCGGTCTGACATAAAGCACAAGATAGTTCTGAATGGACGGCATTATGTATTCTACACCAATTTGGAAGAAGCAGATCTCGGACGGATGTTAAGTTACCTAGTTGCACATTTTGTTGGATGTTTCTATGTACGAACCTTCTGAAATTTTCAAACATTCCATCATCTTCTTGGTCGGACCCTTGATCACTTTCGACGACAATTTCTGTAGATTCTATCACTTCTTGCTGGTCGTCTTTATCTTGTATGTTTTGCATCATCAAGACCTCACCTATTTTAGGTTTGTATGTCCCTAGATCGGATTCTAAGAACAGGACTTCATTGTCTTCCCCATACTCAGTTATCATAAGTCTCAATCTCGGAGTGCTATCAATCTTGATTTGATTCGGGACTCCTCTCCATGGTAGCCACATGTGTGCAAAATCAGTTGACACATACCCATTCAATTTTCGCGACCAATCTCTACTCAGTAGCACCCCATATGAATCTGGAATATCCACTACTGATATGTCTATGAAGTTTTGAACTCTTGGGTCCGCGGCCAATTGCATGTGAATGTTGTTCAACTCGCCCATGACTGGAACTTCTGTCTTGTCTAGCTGGGTGACCTTTCTTTTGGTAGGGGCGGAAGTTATTCCTAGCCTTTGACAGATGGCCAGGGGCATCACGTTGCTGGAAGCTCCTGAATCATAGAGGCAATTGTGTAATAATTTCCCAAAAATTCTGACTGATAACAGGAACGGGGCCGGTTCATCTTTTCCATGGGAAAGGGCTGAAGAACTCCCACTGTGTTCTTGATGTTTCACTTCATTAACTTTCGGATTGTTGTCCTTTACTAGACCCTCTTCTTTTGAGTGATCGATCTTGTTTGGAGATTTTCCTTTCTTGACCACATCTTTCTTAATGGCCACTTCTTTTTTTGGAAGGATCTGACTAGTGGGGAGGCCTTCTTTGATAGTAGGTAGAGTTTTCTTAGTCTCGCCCCTTTTGAGTAACACCTTTCCTTCTAACATGTCTTCCTTTTTGGCTGGGAAGGTTATGGTCTGAACCATGCATTCGTCTTGTTCAGATTGCCCTTTGTTATCGGCTTCCTCTTGGGTCACATTGATGGTAGCTTGAGCTTTGTTGGTCGAGTCCTGAACATTTGACCTTACTGTGCTAGACTCACTCAAACTATTGATCAGTGCATTCATCTATTGATTCCACCAGTCATCCATTTTGTGCATTCAGTGCAAGTGACCTCCCCCTTTTTGCTTCCTGCAATCCCATATTTCCAAGCTTTATCTCTGTCTTCCTAACCTTGGGGTTGCCCTTGGAGTTGAACTTGCCATTGCTGATTTAACAAGAAAAAAAAAATCAGCAGGGTTTTATGGAAAATCAACAAAAAAAATGACAATGAATCATTTGGGAAAAATAGCATTCAAAAACAAGAAAAAAAAAAGAGGAAATAAACGAAAGAAAATAGAAAAAAATTTGGCAGCATATCCCCTTGTTTTTCAAGATTTTTTTCAGTTTCAAAACAATGAAATGATTCAAATGAAAAAAAAAAAGAAAGAGAAAAAATCCTTACCTAGATCTCTCTTGCTGTTTTTTTCTTCTTCCCTCTACTCCTTCAAACCCTACAAATCTGCTAAAACCAAACAAAACTGAAAATGAAGTGAAAAATGAAAAAAAAAAGCATTTTTAACCCTTCACAGGCGTCTTTTTCTGGGCCCGCGAGTCTTTTGCAAAGACTCGCGAGTCTTTCGCAGGGTCCTCGCGAGTCCTAGGCGAGTCAACTCGCGGTGCCAAAGGACTCGCGAGTCCGTGGCGAGTCCGAGGCGAGTCGCCGAGTGTTAAAACTATGGTATATACCATGATCCATACTTTTCTATTAACTCCGTTGCCTCCTTGGACAATCTTCTGTGGATTCCGCCCTGCAGCATCCGTGTGATGTACATAGTGAATGCATCATTCACTCTCTTGTAGTCTTCAATTCTATACATGCTCAGCTGGGGGTAGCATTCATAACTCTTAAATTGTCCTTGCCCATTCCTGACTTCACCTTTGCATATTAATCCTCTGCATGAAATAAATTGTGCAAGCAAGTACACCAGGTAGGAAGTCATGGCGAATGACTTGGATCACTCTACATTCCTCAGCTGAAAATCCAGATTGTCACTTATAATCTTGGACCAATTCACTAGTGTTTCTCTAAGACAATCTTGGATGAAGTAGAACATCCATCCATTAAATATCGCTCCCTGCGGCATCCCCATCACTTTGTTGAGTAGGAATATCAAATCACTATATTCCTCCTTAAAATCTATGCACATGAGTGTCTTGGGAGCCTTGGAATGATGAGACCTAGGCTCAATCATCCACTCTTTGTTAATTAAATTCTTGCATACACCCATCTTCTTCGTGTATCTTTCTGCATAATCCTCCTTGGTCACATCCTTCATGTCTGTTCCGCGTGGAATTCCGAACACCTCAGCAATGGCATCCTCAGCAAGGTAGGCGATGACAACACCCTTAGGACTCTTGATCATTCTCGTGAGCAGATCGTAACATCGTGCACATTCCAGGATCAGCTCACTGCATTGTATGGACTGTGGAAATCCAGCGGCATGGAAAATGCCACTCTTCAGAATATTTGCATATGCTGGGGAAGGAACCTGATCTCTGACTCTGAACATCCGACACTGCATCTGGTCGAAGTCTAGGAAATGCATGTTTGTATCAACGATCTCCTTCCATCTGGATGAAATCTTAAACTCTGGATAAAATCCAGTCTCCAGCGTCTTCAGCAGTTCTTTCCTTTCCTTGTATCTTGACTTTGACATCACACCTGTATGAAGCTCGAAGTTAGACTTAGGAAAATATTCGTAATAAAATTCCCAACTTTCTAAAGATTTAGCTAATTTAGAGCATGGAGTCAGGAAAATAATCCATACACTTGGTAAATATTAGCAATTAAGTTCAAAGTGTGACAACACTAAGGCATGGAAGCCTTCCATAAAATTCATTTAATACCTCCTTACGCTTAGAAAATATGCAAGCTAAAATGCAAAGGAGTATACTAGATTGATGATGACTAAGGAAAGGTGTGAAAGGTTGTGTTTTCACACAATGAATGTATGAAGACACCTTCCGCAGTCAACAATGGAGGTCAAAATTCTGAAGACAACCAGAAAATCAGACTTTCAAAACATGTTGTAATCTTAAAAAATGTGCATAAAATCAATAAAAATCAGTTTTATTGATGAAAACAATCATTTTCTGGAATGTAAGTATGGCTGGTAAAATTTAGTTTTCTGAGGACAAGTCTGAAAATCGGATACTTCAGACTTACCAGAACCTTGCAAAGTGGTTTAAATCCCTGAAAATGATGAAAAATTGCTAAAGAAACAGCCCCAAGCAAATTCGCCAAAATTGGTTAGGTGGCTGGAAATGAAAATTTCTGAGGACAACCGCCTAACAATGGAGTTTCAGACCTGCGACAACGATAAAATGGTCTAAAAAATGCACAGAAAACTCCATAAAACACCTCCAAATGCTATATGTTTTAAGTTGGAATTGGCTAGGCAATAAAAACTTAAGTCTGAAAATTAATGGCAGCCATTAATGGAGATCAAAATCTGAAGCAAACCTTAGATCTGAAGCGAATCAGCAGGCTGGAAATGATGGCAGCCAACAAGAATGCACAAAAATCATCAAAATGTGGCACCAAATCACCTCCTTAGCAAAAATCGAATTTTCCCAACTATGGCGCCAAAATGGAAATCTGAAAATTGATGTCAATGGCAGCCTAGATCTGCAGTAGCAAGGATGGCAGCAATTTGGAAAAAAATCGCCCTAGTTGGGATTGGATACCTGTTGTGATGTTTTCACACATCGCCCCATTGCAAATGGGGACCCTTGCTTTTTTGCTTTTAGGGTTTGTTTTTTTGGTTTTTTAGGGTTTTGTTAGTTAGCCTTTGCATTTTGAATGTCGCCCAGGTGATCACATGCATAAGCAAGTCCGGTTTGAGTGATGTCCTGATCTTGAAATTTGGCTAAGTCTGAAAGTCCTGATCCTGGAATTTGACTAAGTCTGGAAACTGAAAAACCTCCAAAAACTAGATTTTGCAATATAACTCCTGGAGGCCTGAAACCACTCTCAAACATCCTGAAAGTATATATGGAATATAACTTAAAGTATAAGAAAGAAGAAACATAGAAGGAAATGTCACTTATAGAGAGTTCGAAAAGTCAAATTGTCCTGATAGAGAGTTCGAAAAGTCAAATTTCGCTCCTGACCTTCACTGAGGGTCCAGAGCGAAAAGCGCTCATGTCCCTCTCCAAGGGTCCAAGGCGAATCGCTCCTGTCCCTCACCAAGGGTCCAGAGCGAAAAGGCTTAGTGGAGTCATTCCTGACCTTGTTTGGACAAATTGAGACATCAAAGGCATGATGGAGGACAAAATGAACGTGATAGAGCATCTAGACTTGATTAAGGACGATGAAATGATGGAGTATTTGTCTAGAAAGGTAAATTCGCTCCTGTCCCTCACCAAGGGACCAGAGCGATTTTATTCATATACACATTTTTAGACCTTGTTTGGACTCGAACTTTTATTCATGGCATGTAAAGAGATGATATTTTCTTCAGCAAAGGAAATTTGAAGTGGAAAGTAAAAAGATTTGGCCCTGAGAGCAAAAATCGCTCTTGTCCCTCACTGAAGGACCGGAGCTTCAAATCCAAGATTGCTTTATCCTTGCAAGATTTTGATGATTTCGCGATTTGAGGAGAACAAAGAAAGTGTGTTTTATCAGTTGAATATAATTTGAGTGCACCTCGATGGAGAAAATCTACTCAAAAGTCAAAATCGCTCCTGTCCCTCTGCCAGGGACCAGGGTGAATTTCAATGATAGCTCCTGTCCCTCTCCCAGGGACCAGAGCGATTTGCTTAAAGGACAAGTTTTGGCGAAGGTGAAGAAAGTTTTTAAGTTTGAGGCAAGTAAAAGGAGGCGTAACCACTCTATTGAAGATAATTTTGAAGATTGCAAAAAGCCAGTGAAGCCTATTTTGTCCTAGGCGCTCCTGTCCCTCTCCAAGGGACCAGAGCGATTTTCTCCTAAGACAAATTTCCCACGAAGTTAAAGTGAGTTTCATGTCAAAGATGAGTAAAGGGGAGCATAATGAATACGTTGAAGACAAATTTGAAAATTGGCAAAACGCAAATGAGCTTATAAATGCAAGTTCGCTCCTGTCCTTCAGTCAAGGACCAGGGCGATATTCATTAAAACAGTCATTTCCTTCAAAACTACGTCAAGGCAAGGTTACACAAGATCGAAGATGTCTTTAAGAGGATGGTGAACAAAGAGTTAACGACAAAAGTTGACAATTTTGAGCTCAAACACAAAGTTCGCTCCTATCCCTCTCCAAGGGACCAGTGCGAAAATCACTTGAATATCAAATTTGCCTTGCAAAGGACGAGTTAAGCATGCGCAAGACAAACAAGGATGATCATTCCTTACTTCGCAAATTGATTTGATGGTTTAGAAGACAAAGACTAAGGAAGAAAAGCAAAAATCGCTCCTGTCCTTCAATCAAGGACCAGGGCGAAAGTGGTTCAAGAGGCATTCATTCAAAAGATCAAATAGTCCAAGCTCAAGGTTCCCAATTAAAATGCCAATTTGGACGTAAAGGAAGTGACTTTGAACGTAAGAAGCGAGAAATACAAGACCAAAATGCTAAAGCGCTCCTGTCCCTCTCCCAGGGACCAGAGCGACGAGGTTAATATTCATTATTCTTCCCATGTCTAGGCGCCAACCTCATTTTCAAATTGCATTAAGTGCTAAATTTCGATGAGCCTTGATATTTTTAATTAAAATTGCCATTTAATGGGTGCGCACAAGGCATTTAATTGATTAATTTAGCCTTTAAAAAATCGAATTTTTCTAATTATAAAGG
This sequence comes from Cryptomeria japonica, assembly GCF_030272615.1. NCBI lineage: Eukaryota > Viridiplantae > Streptophyta > Pinopsida > Cupressales > Cupressaceae > Cryptomeria > Cryptomeria japonica. The sequence goes on along the minus strand of NC_081405.1, from coordinate 151,937,286 downwards.
CATTTAAAATTAATTATTATTAAATTAAAAATAAAATTGGAGCGCTTGGGGTATTATTTAATGTTTTTATCAAGTCGGCCTCTTCTTTTATTAATTTTTATTTATCTTTTGGCCTATTTTTTCAAGTCGGCCCATGGGTAAGTAGAAGGTGAGCGCTCTATATATTTGGGGTGTGTTTTTTTTATTATTCAAATCATTCACTCATTGTTTCAAGTGTGATTTGGAGAAGCAAGGAAGGAGGTGCGAAATCTAGCTTGTGTGGAGCGAATTTCTACCAAGTGTGGAGACTAAGGAAGGCGAAATTCATCTTGAAGGCTATTGGAGAGGAGAATTTCTTGCTAGATTGGAGGATAATTTCCAATGTTTTGAAGGTATTTGAAGGCGAATTTCCAGATTTTTGAAGAAGCTAGTGGAAGATGGAGTTCTTTTCCAAGCTAATGGAGGCGCAATTTTATCCAAGGGAGAGCTTTGATCTACACTTTGCCTAGCAAAATTCATCTATTTTTACATCATTTCTTAGAGTTAATTCTCAAGAGGAGGTATGGCAAAATCATCTTGACACCCTTATTCAAGGTTTGATTTTTTAGACATTTTTTAGAAAAGTCTAAGTATTGCATGGTTATTTAGGAAATGATAATTCTAAGATTTATCATGAGGTTTCCTAATTTAAAACTTAAATCCTCTTTCTAGTCTATATTTCCACGTTGCAAATCATGTTACTAATTTTGAAATGTTGTGTAGGTATCAAGATGGCGACTCCCAAGCTTGAAGGATCTACAAGTCGGAAGGCTCTCCTCAAGGGAAATCAAGCCAGATCAAGGACGGTCTCCTCCAAGGATGATCAAACAAGGACAAGGACGACCTTCTTCGATCCAGCCTAGCATCGACAAGGACGGCCTTCTTTGGACTAACATCAACAAGGGCGACCTCTTCCAATCCAGCATTCCAAGGCGAGGTACATCAATCATCTTGCACATCAAGGACACAAGAAGTTAGAACAAGGGTTCGTTGAAGAAGCAGATAGTTCCAGATGAATTAATTAAAGCTAGCTTCTCAACAACATCAAGTTGAATATTTACCAAGTTACAAGTGTCAGACGAGGTGGCATCCTAGTCATCACTTCTCCAGTCAGTGTGGTCCACCTCAACATGTCCAGATTCAATGTACCTAACTCATGGAAGGTGGCACAAACTCCGATGTACCTACCCCGACTATCCATTGGTCGATTTTTCCAGAGAGGACATGTGTCCAAGCAATACAATTGTTTCATTGGTCAAGCATTAAATGTTATGTAATGGTTGTAACAAACCCTAATTAGGGTTTTCATTGTAAAATCTTGGCCATCGATCTCGAATTGATCTAAGCCATCGAATTGTATTGAGGGCACTATATAAGCCCTGGCAATTTCATTTTGTAAAGGGGGAATGAGAGGCAATTAGGAGATAGTAAATAGTTGGAAGTAATTAGAAATAGATAAGTAATAAGATAGAATAGCAATTAGAGTAGAGTGGAGAGAGAAGGCAAAGGTTGTTGCCAAGATGTTGTTGTAAGAGACTTGTAAAACTTCATTGAAGAAATGGTGAAATTTATGGGTCGATTCGACAATTTGCATGGTCTTTATACTTCTCATGTTTGATTTCATGTTATTAGATGAGTGGAAGAAATGTGCTTGATTGATGGTGAAATTCGTATATCCATACTACTAGCAGTTTGTTGATTGCAGACTTGCCTTGCGTAGTCAACTGGAATCGTTCAGCTTAAGCTTAACTTCAATTGTCGCTTCTTCATTGATATGCATCAACCTGATGGTGTCTATGCCTGCAGTGATGATTTGAACATCATAAAGTTTTCCTTCGAAGATCGCACTAGCCTTGTGGAGATGGTCCTGCGATGTCAAAACAAGACCTAGTTAGAATTCAATCAAAGATCATTCATTGCTCTTACATTCTTAGTGTTAGGATTAGATTCTTTCCTCGCCCTCATCTTTTTTCCTTTTTTCAAATCTAAGCTAGTAAGAGCCTGTGTTCCAACAATATTCAAAGCAGATCAGAAGTTCAGGCATCAAATGTAAGTCCCCTTGTGATTCCAGCAAATCACATCATACCACAGAGAGCTTATCCACACGTAGAGACCCTACATACAAGAACCTTGAAGTCATCCTGATTGATCCTTTTTCGCGATATCTTCAGCAATCAGAGGCTTTATTCAAGAGAGGATAAGGTACCCTTGGGTATTCTATTCTGTGTTTGATAATGTACAAAATACATGTCAACAATACCCCAAACACAAAAAATTGCCTTCCTTTGCAAAAATCAAAATTTTCAGAATTCTGAAAAATGTTGTTAATGGTAGCAATCTGCAGCAATGAAGGTCTGAACAACAAGCAGAAATGGTGGAGGAAAAATCGCCCAAGTCTCCAAACATGAAATTGCCAACTTTCACCAAAAAATGCTAAATTTGGAAAAAAATCGCCAAACTTAGCAAAATCGAAAATCTGAAACTGGTTTTTAATGGCAGCCAAGAGGAATAAATCAGCAAGTTGGAAAAAATGGAGGAAAATAAATCCTCAATCCCACACTTCACAAAAACGCCTTGCTAAAAATTCGCCCAACTTGGAGAAAAAATCGCTTTCATGGAGACACCTGGCATAAATAATAATAAAATAATGCTGAAGTTCCTCTCATATACTTGCTTTCATCTTTCACTTTCACCACACAAGCAATGTGGGATAAAACACTTGTATAAATAGTTGCTTGGTGAAACCCTAACTTGCTTCTAGAAGGTTCAAACATTTAATAATTATTGCAAGTTATTAAATTTTGCTTTTAAATTTTAAATAATCATTAATAACTATTTAAAAACAATTAAATGGGGCTTATTTATTAAAATATTACAATTTAAATCCAAAATAAAGCCTCCAGGGGAAAATCGCTATCAGTTGGGATTGAAAAATCCCTTTAAAAATCACATAAGTGTCAAAATTTGCCTTATAAGGGAAATTCGACCCATGCTTGGATAAAAATCCATGCATAAATTCATCAAAATGCACACAAAAACCTCCCAGGGGAAAATTGATATGAGTTTGGACAAAAGTCCACACTCAAAACTCACTTAACTTGGAAAAAACCTCCCTGGTGGAATTTCGACCTCAGTCTGGATGAAAATCCGGACTCAAAACTCTTCAAAATATTCCTAGTGGAAAATTGATCCGTGTTTGGATGAAAATCCAGACAAAAATCCTTACAAAAATGCTGAGGGGAAAATCGATCCGTTTGGATGAAAATCCGAACAAAAATCCTCACTTAGTTGTCACAAAAATCCTGGTGGAAAATCGACCCAGGCATGGAATTATCCTTGCACTCTAGTCCGCACTCTTGGTGGAAAAACGATGGCAGTTTGGATAAATCCTGACACTTAGCCAAATTTAACACTTCCAGGGGAAATTCGATGGCAGTTTGGATAAACAGTGGGGGAAAATAGTAGCCAGTATGGATTTCAGGGGAAACCCATGTGTAGTATGGATTTTGAGTGGGGGAATGGGGTGGGTAGTCTGGAATGTGAGGGGAAAAGCACCTCTAGCATGGAATTTGACCCTTTAACCCTTGGAATATGAATTTCCCTTAGGATTTTATCATTTTAACCACTCAAAATCACTTAGCAACTTTAAATTTAACTGGACTTAGACTAATTTTCCAAAAATATGAGCAAAATGCTAGGAAAATATTGGAATAAAGTGCGAAACCAACTTAAATATTACCTTAGGAGCGAGAAAACAACTCCAAAAGGTTTGCGAATACCTTGGCACTTTAAAATCACTTGATGCGCATGTTTAAAAACACATTAACGTTCAAAAGGTCAAACACTTAGCAAAACTTAGGATCATTAAAAATATCATCTTTTGCAACTTGATCCTAACACTTCAAAAACCCTAGATGGCACTAGGCATGATCAAAACTCCGAGACTCAGGCACGGGAAACGCAAAATTGCCCACTAAGTAGCCAAAACCCTAACCTAACAACACAGGAAGGCTGAAAAAGAGGGTGTCCCCGTTAGCAATGGGGCGATGTGTGAAAAGGTCACAACAACACACAGATCACTAGCACCAAAAAGAAGAATACCGGCACCCTGGCCGACAACAATTTTGTATTAATGTATTTTGTAATTATTTGTAAAATCTTTTGTAAAGCCGACATGGCGGATTGTAACATGACATATGTATGAGATCATTGTAGATCATTTTGTAAGTAGAATACGCGAAATATGAATAGAAGGTAGCAGACCTAATATGCGAATTATTGGATAATGGTTTATGTATGTAGCAGAGCTTAAACCGGTACTGAATCTGGCATAGCAGATGCTAATCTGAAGCAGTACAAGACATTGGATTAGTATAATCCATTTTTGTAAGTCAGTGTGACTTCTTTTGTAATTGAGTAGTGAGCTCTAGGCACTTGGCCTTCCTGCATGTGCAGGCTCCTATTGTAGCAGTAATATTCTCTTATTGGCCATTAAGTGAATATTGTGGGTCACAAATCCCACCAAGGTTTTTCCCACACTGGGTTTCCTCGTTAAAATATTGTGTTATGGCGTGTTTTTCATTTTGTGGTTGTTATTCTTATTTGCTGCATTATTTCTAGTTTACTGGTACACAGTTTTAATATGCTTTTCATGTTATAAGTTAAGAAAATATTATTACCGGTTAGATACTGATTCACCCCCCCCTCTCAGTATCTTTGGGAATCCTAACACTCTGTTTTTATTACAAAACTTACATTACAAAATGAAACAATTTTATTCAAATAAATTTCAACACAACAGTTATATTATAATAACTTTACAAAAACAATGCCATTCATACTGACCTCTGCTCTCTCCCACAAACCACAACCTGCAACTTTCAATATCTTCAATGCCTTATTCAAATAATCTTTGCACCCTTCCTCTGTTCACATGCAGAACTCCTTCCAAATGTCCCCTTTTAACCTCTACGCACCCTCTCCCAAAGTCCATCTCCTCATTCCCATTCATTCTTTGCAGGTTTGGCACCTCTAAAATCTGCAAAAAATTCCCTCTAAAATCTGCAAAAAATTCCTCTTATGCCTACGCAACCCCTTGTTATCTCCTCTTGGTCACCTTCTTTCCTTGCTACTCTTGTGCTACGCACCTTCCCCTGCTAATGCTACGCAGCATCCTTCTCTTTCCTTCCCATCAAATCTTCTCCTCTCTTGCTTCAGCCACCCTAATCAACTGTCCTTCATCTTAGGTTTCTCCTCCATATGTAGCCACCTGCACTTTCTTTCCATCCCATCAAACCTTCTCCTCTCCTCCTTCAACCGCCCTAATCAACTCTCCTTCATCTTAGGTTTCTCCTCCATGTGTAGCCACCTGCACTTTTAATTTTTTCACCACTACTCCCATGCACACCTAGTTTTCATTCAATTTGTGTTCCCTTCCTTCAGTTATAACGTAAGTATAATTATAGTCATTAATTAGAAATAAGACTATGTCTTCTAACTGCCAGAGAATCTACTCAACCATTCGATAATTTCCATACCCTATTTCAATGCTCCCATTTTGGCATGGGCTGATGTGGCAAAGGTCGCCAGCCAATTGATTTGCTTGAAAATTTATTAAGCCTTTTCACCAATCCATTTATGCATATCTTGCTATCCTTGCAATCCATGAAACATTTTGTCAAACAGTCTACGTGCTGGTTATGGTTCCACATTTGCATACTTGTCCACCGGGGCAGTTGCAACTACAACATCTGACAAAATTCTTAAATCGATGGATGCTCATGCCCTTAGAAAATCAAAATTAAAATACTTCCATTATGGTTGATGCCAATTATCGTTATACCAAGGATGCTCCTGCATCAATCCTCCTCCACCAAGGAGAAGCACAATTCCCTCTTATCCATTGTTGTAAGGAATGATATCCAAGACTAATAGAATAGACTCCTTTTGTGTCATAACCCCAAGAAATGATATTTGGATACTCCAAAGAACAACAAGGGTGATTGGCAAGAATAGAAGCAAAAATAGCTCGGTGACTACATTTATATGCAATATAGCTTTACCAAAAAGTTTTGGTGATTACATTTATATAAAATATAGCCATACCCTTATTCATTTATTCATGTATGCTAATGGTGTCCCTGTCCTCCTATTGGACAATACTCATACTTGCACCTCTCCAGTATACATGTTTGTGGGAGTCATGGTCAAGGGAAATCATCTCTGTCTGTTATGGTTTATTGGCCCATAGAGTTGTTTTCCTTCAAAGAAAACATAGACTATCAAGGTACTTTTTCATCAACACTGTTCAATTTGTGCTCATATGACACTGGGAAGCTTGAATCTTCTATGGCTTCTTGAAATATGCTGTCAATTTCCTGCAAAATTGCCGATCATATTTACTATTTAATGCTCTTTTGCAACATTTGAAAATTTCCTCTAATACTCCATCAGTCATTCTTTGCCCAGAAGTCTTACACAAGTAATTTTGAAGACTTGGAAAGTTTATGTCCAAGCCTACACTTGTAAACCATAAATTTGAATTGCAAACACAAGAACTGAAGTCAGGTATGAATGTAAAAGTGGTTGGTCATAATGATTCCTTAAAGTATATGGTTTTAGCAAGTATGGAATATTGATAACTGTACGATTCTGATCAATTTTTAGGGGAAAAAGGGATTGTATTGATATGGTTCCTCTTGCTGAGCATATGCATGCCTTGAGCTTTTTCAAATTTTCAGAGGTACGGAAGGATCACGCCTTCAAGCCTAGATAACACTTATTGCTAAAGCATAATAAATTTTTAATTTTATTTCATATTTTCAACTGTTGATTTGCATGTTGTACGATCTTAAGAAAGCCCTTTTGCTCCCCTTATGAATTTTAAATAAAAGAAGATATATTCAAACAGTTCCAGCTATCCTACTTCTGATTAGACAAATATTAGTCTAGCCCTGTGTTGTGTTGAGACACGCCCCAATGACCTAGATACTTGTCTCAGACATCTAGGACATTCTAGGGACAAGGACAGAATCCTCCCCGCCTGTCCCTCTTTTAAAAAAATGAAACTGGGACATGTGCATGTTTCTCCCTAAAATTGGGGATGCCTTCATCAAGGCATCCTCTACACATGCACCTCTTAAACAGAAAAAACCATGGAAAGCTTCCTGTCAGCTTGTCGTGACTGAGATTGAGCTTTCTCAGGCAGAGTAGAGAGGAGAGTGAGGAATCTTGGTAGTCTTTAAGATTAACACAGCTCAGCTAAATTGATAGTGCTTACCTGCTGGAATTTGTCAGGTGATCCCAATCCATTTGCACAGTAATTGGAAATACTTGTTCCTCTGGCAAATTTAATTTCAACCAAATACATTCATGAACAAAATGATAAACTTTAACACTTTGGTGCCCATTTTGCTATATAAATGGAAGAATAAAGACATGATGGCATCCTTAGTGAGCAGTAAAATAAATTATATAAAACACAGCTATTAATGAGTATCGGGGGTCTCTTGAATGGAAAGAAAACTTGTGATCTCATCTATGATAACATGTACAACATTGTATAACTAACTTACTACACCCTCAATTATAAACAAAAGACTTCACTGAAATACTGTATTTTAATATTTTATTGACATCATAAACATCGATTACACAGACAGATAACAGCATGCGACTGTGTCAAACCCTGCAACACATGATGATCTGCATACAGTTCTCCAAACTGATTCACTGGTACTGTATACAGCTGTGATATACTGTTAAATTTGGTGATCAGATTTATAATTTCAAAATTATCTGATAGTTGTCTAGAATCACCTCTCGAAGAAGAATCAACTTGGTTTAAACCCTAGGTTCAATATGCTTTATTAATGGTGATCTGCTGGATAGATAGATCACATCGGTGATAGAGAATATGCAGAACAAGGAGTTCAATCTGCTAATAATACCGTATGAATTTTATATACTGAAAGAGGACTATCTTTTCTTATGCTACTGATCGATCTTCATATGGAGGGAGAGATTGATATTAAATACCTAATGTGATGCCTGTGCTAAACAACACATCTCTTATCCAATCATCATGTCTCTCTTCCTAGAAGCATGTATTAATGCGACTAACTACAGAAATGTTAATACATTTAAACAAAGAATTGATTCATGCATTAGTCGATTCACATATTAATAATTATTAATACCATTTTTATCATAACTAAATATTAATTAATTGGTTAACTAAGTTGTCTAATTCCGATCAGACAACTTAGTTGACTTAGTCAGATTGAAAGATTGCTTACCGACGCTAATCTTCAACACTCCCTCTTAGCTAGGGAGGAATCTTACTTTAAGGTCTGACTCACATAGGTATCACCTCACTGTGATAGCAAATAGCATGGCAAATCCATAGACATCACTTCATGTGATATCTACCATTATGGCTTATCCACGGATATCACCTCACATGATACCCACCATAGAGGTCTCTTCAAGTAATATCCACCATTATGGCTTATCCATAGATATCACTTCACGTGATACCCACCATTATGGCATATCCATAGATATCACTACATGGCATGTCCACGGATTTTACGTCACATGAAATCCACCATGAATATCTCTTTATCTAATATCCACCATTATGGCTTATCCATGGATATCACGTCTCATGATATCCACCATTATGGCATATCCATAGATATTACTACTAGAGATATAAACCATTATGACATATCCATAGATATCACGTCCCATGATATCCATCATAATGGTATGATCAATCAATATTGTAAGATCGTCACCTTACAATAATGATCAAATGTACAAGTGTTCACTATTGAGAGATCATCACCTCACAATAATGTTCACAGGGCCTCATCAAGCACTAAACCAAAATTGTCATGGAGTCACACACATGACATCGACCATGAACCATATCAGAGGCTGTAGATAAGGGCTTTCTCCTTAAGTCTCTCTCAAAGAGAAATGCAATCACAAGAGTTTACACTTTAAAACATCTTTTGAAAAGAAGAATACATTAGTGAATAGCATACCTTTTCACCATGTCTCTAACATAGTGATACTTGATCTCCACATGCTTTGACCTTTCATGAAATACAAGGTTGGAGTCTGCATCACTCTTGGTGTATTCCAAGCTCACCAAGTATTCATCTATCCAAGAATATCATGATCTAGAAGTCAGCATAAAGGCCTTCCAGCCTACATAAATGGGACTCCATCTCATGAATCATAGTCCTTTGAGTGATCACTAGAGAAACCATCTTGACATGGTCCACTCCCTCTGAACCAATATATTGATATCTTCGGATATCAATAGAAGCACATCCTCTTAGCTGCTCCCTCTGTCATGGAAGCATCCCCTGCTCACATGGTCCAAATCATGGAAGATATCTTTCTTTAGGAGACTCTCATCATCTGGTATGATCCTCATATGGTTGGAAGTGCTAGATCCAAGACCACCATGGATCTACTATCATAAGATCAAGCCCTAGGCAAGAATACGATCATCTTGAGATTTAGAACAAAATCCCCTTTCAGTATGCTCTCTCTCACTAAGAGAGCCCTCTTGTTTCAATCTATGGCTTTCACAAGTGAACTGTTGCACCTCTGCAGGTAGATATTTGTTTTATAAAAAAATAGAAATGCAAAATCTCAGAATCTCCACTAAAGTCCTCTGCATATTCCTCCTGAATTTTAATCTCTTCATCACAAATAGAACTTAAAAACTCTATAGCCTGAAAAGCAACAGACTGTGATTCTAAAGATGTCCTAAATGCAAGGGACAAATTTCTCATAGTAAATTGAAGAAATTTAAAACACAAGATATCCAAATGCAACTGTGGTAAGTGAACATCTACTGACAAAGTTGTTTCACAAATAACACACATAATGTAATTGCATGAATTAACAAAAAGACTACATATTAAATTCATGAACATTATTCAACCATGAACTACTTATCTCTTTATTGATTCTGATGCAGCCACTTTACTTTTCTTGAAAATGCAAAGGAAATCCATTCCAAGGATGCACTAAGGTCTGAATTGTCTGCTGCTCCAAAGAGTGATGTTTCATTTAAGAGTGACATCCCTTTGAGAGAAGCTTTTGTTATTCTTTAATAATTATTAACTAAACTTTGCCTGATCGCACTCTTCTAATGATAAAATATGAATCCACTTGTAACATCCCCATATGGGATATACAATTATTTTATCATATCTTTCTCTCATTTGATAATGGGAATGAATGTACCCCTTGCATTCCACTAAGGACAAGATGCTACTGCTTGTAATTTAATAACAGTTTTGATCTAATTTGATTTGATCTAATCGATGGTTATCTTCCTTGATGCTTTGAATCCTCTTTATTTCACTGATTGGAGTTATATATTCTGGTCGTTCCTTTAAAGTATGCAAATAAAGGTGTTGAACCTGCATCTTATACCCCTTCAATCTGAAAGGTGGCATCCTTTAGATTCGATGAGTCAGCCCGATTCATAACCGACTTTTACATAATTATCGATTAACTTAACCAAGGACTTGTATGATAACACAATGATGAACAGTGAGGACCAAACCGGTACTGAGAGGGGGGCTGAATCAGTACAGGCACAAAAAACTTTTTCTGAACCGGTTTGATTGCAGACTGTAAACTACTGGCAATCCCTAATGCCGGTCCAAACCAGATTACTACCGGTTAAACACAGTGCAACTGTAAAAGACATGAACCGGTCAATCTTCTTAGCTTTCCATACAACCTACTCCCTCATTTCCACTTTGTCCTTATGCATAAACAGATAATCTATCATCAGAAATATAATAACTTGCTAGATCAACATGATTCACCGCTTGACAGAAAATAACAAAACATCACATGAAAGAGGTATCACACATGACACACATATTTTTCACGTGGAAACCCAACCGTGGAAAAACCACAGTGGGGATGGATACCCACAAGCTGTTTTTTGAACTCTTTAGAAGTCCGCTCTGTTAGGAGCCTAGTCCGGTTAAAGACTGTTACAACAGGTTCTGTTAGGAACCGATCCTGTTAGGGATCACCCAGTTACGGGATGGCTAGAATACCCGATTAAGAGTTAAACCCTGTTAAAGGTTACCTTGTTAGAGGACTTTATGAACTCAATGGCTTTGAGTCACCCTGTTAAAGGATTTACAGCAAGCTGGTTAAAGCTACCCTGTTAAGGGATTTTCCAACTGTTGAAGTGGTTAGAGATCAACAGGTATCACAATGATCTGGTAATAGCACTCAATGCCAATGTAGATCCGCTTTAGTTCCTTCCTTCTACACACACACTTATGCAGGTATCAATTCTCTCAACTGGTCTGGCAAGAATCACGTATCTCTGCACATAGATACACACACAACATTTACCAACAACTTCAACATGAAACACAACATTGACCTTATAGGAAACAGATAGGTCGGTAACATAAACCCTAAACCCTAAACATTTAGGTCGAGCGATTCAGTCGGTTCAATCCTGACCATTGAACACTTTGCATTTGAATACAACGGTCTTGAACAGATCTCAAGACATTCTCCATCGTTCATTCTCCACCGCTTCTTGGAGGTGATAACCCATCATGCGTTCTCCACCGTTTGCAGAGACTTCACACATTCCCGAGGTAGATAGGATCAATCTCCTTCATGCAAGATCCTTCACGTGCACGAGGCTGACGTGGCAACACGATCTGATTTCTATTACAATGCTAACTCATCACACAATGCCATCGGTTGAAACACACAGGTTCAAAACACTTCAACCGGAAACTCTGAAGCTGAGACTACCAACCGGTAGTCATGCCATATGAACCCTTGATACAAAACATTCCATATACTGGTTCTCGTTCCGACATACCGGTTCCGGTTCACTTGGACAAGCATACCGCTTCACTTTTTCACATATGCCTGTTCACAACATCATACCGGTTCTCGTTCCGACATACCGGTTCCGGTTCACTTCGACAAGCATACCGCTTCACTTTTTCACATATGCCGGTTCACAACATCATTCTTTGTCAGTTGCTTAACTTCAATAATCCTGTTCACTCTTCATCACATATGCCGGTTCACTCTTCAGCATATTACCGGTTCTCTTTCAGCATATTGACATCAATGACAACACAATATCATCATGTCAACATATTCTGTACATATGCCAACAATCTCCCCATTTGGCATTGATGGCAATATACAAAAATATCTCTCTTTCTGCATCACATCTTCTCCTTAATACTGCAGATATCTTTTCCACTTCACATCTTCTCCCCCTTTGACAACAATGCCAAAGTGGAGGCACAAGCTTCCCTGTTCCACTATGCTGCTCCCCTTGAGGAGTAGCATCCTTCAACACATGAATCCTGAAAAGATATAGCAAAGTAAGATCTGACTGATGTGGAGCACAAACCTTTAGATTACCTCTTGAAGGGGCAACACCCCTAACTCACCTCTTAGATAGGTAAAAGTAGCCTTCAGTAGAGGCTTGGTGAATATGTCTGCTAACTGCTCCTTACTGGAAACATGTTCCAATACCACCTCTTTGTTCTAAACCTTTTCCCTCAAGAAATGATACTTGAGGTCAAAGTGCTTGGTTCTAGCATGTAGAACCGGATTCTTGGAAATGTTAATTGCACTTGTATTGTCACAGAATATACTTACCGGTTCAGATACAGGAACTTTGAAACCATTCAATACATGCTTCATCCAAATAGTTTGGGTGCAATTCATAAAAGCTGCAACATACTCCGCTTTTGCTGTAGACTGAGAGATAAAACTCTGCTTTTTACTCATCCATGAGACTAGTCTACCACTGAGAAAGAATGCACCACCGGTTGTGCTCTTCCGATCATCTACATTACCAGCCCAATCAGCATCTGTGAACACTTTCAGGTTGAAATCATTATTGTATGGATACCATAGTCCATAGTCAATAGTTCCCTTCAGATATCTAAGAATCCGCTTGACTGCTACCAAGTGAGATTCTCTTGGGCTTTGCTGAAACCGAGCGGTAATACCCACTGCATGTGCAATGTCCAGTCTGGTATGCACTACATAATGCAACTTACCAATCATTGATCGGTATTCCTTCTCATTTACAAATGCTGAGTCATCCTCTTTTGATAGTTTACAACCGGTCACCATTGGTGTACCAACCGGTTTACTGTCTTCCATGCCAAAGGTCTTCAACACCTCTTTTACATACTTGGACTGAGTAATAAAGATTCCATTATTCATTTGCTGAATTTGCAGTCCGATGAAGAACTTAATCTCCCCTATGAGTGACATTTCAAACTCCTTTTTCATCTCATCTGGAAAGTCATGACTCATCTTGTCATCTCCACCAAAGATTATGTTATCAACAAATACTTTGCAGATCAGAATCTGATTTCCTTCTGATTTCAAGTAGATATTGCTATCTTCACTTGTTCTTTCAAATCCAATCTTCACAAGATGGAAATGCAAGCATTCATACCATGCTCTTGGTGCCTGCTTTAGTCCATATAAGGCTTTATGTAGCCTACACACCATGTCACTGTCTTCTGATAGGGCAAACCCATCTGGTTGCTCTATATACACCTCTTCTTCAAGTATTCCATTTAAAAATGTAGATTTTACATCCATTTGGTATACCTTGAATCCTTTAAAAGTTGCATATGCAAGAAGCATACGAACTCCTTCCAATCTTGCTACTGGAGCAAAGGTTTCTCCATAGTCTTCTCCTTCTTCTTGGGCATATCCTTTACATACTAGTCTGGCCTTGTTCCTTACCACTGTGCCATCCTCATTCAGCTTATTTCTGAAGACCCATTTGGTTCCAATGACATTTTTATGCTCCGGTGTGGGTACCAAAGACCATGTACCATTCTTCTCTATCTAGTCAAGTTCCTCCTCCATTGCCTTGATCCAGTCTTCATCTTTATGTGCCTCTTTGAATGATTTAGGCTCAAATTCAGAGATCATACATGAGCTTTCTCTGACCTTTCTTCTTGTAAGAATTCCTGCATCTTTGTCTCCTATGATTTGCTTTGGATCATGATTGAGTTTGACATACCTAGGTATGTTCTTAACAACTTTCTCTTGCTTTTCTTCATCATCCTCATCTTCATCAGCATCTACCGGTGTAAGAGCAGAATTGTTGGTACTGGGCTGATTTGCAACCGGTTCCCAGAAGGTTACTACCGGTTCATCTCCTACATGCTCTCTGCTAGTTTCCTCTGATTTCTCAGAGTTTTCATCAACCCTAACATCGATGCTTTCAACAATTCTCTGAGTCCTATTGTTGAAACATTTGAGAGCTTTGCTCTTAGTGGAATACCCTAGGAATATTCCCTCATCACATTTAGCATCAAACTTGCTCTGATGTTCACTCCTCTTGATATAACATTTACTACCAAACACTCTGAAGTAGCTTACCACTGGTGTCTTACTAGTCCAGTACTCATAAGGAGTCTTATCCTTTCCTTTCTTGATGAGTACCCGATTCATTGTGTAGACTGCAGTGCTCACCGCTTCTCTCCAAAAGGTGTGAGCAACCTTTCCTTGGATTAGCATGGTTCTAACTATTTCAACCACCGTCCGGTTGTTTCTCTCTGCTAAGCCATTCTGCTGTGGAGTCCGGGGGGCAAACAGTTGCCTCTTGATGCCATTCTCTTCACAATATTTGTTGAATTCACCGGAAGTGAATTCTCCTCCTTGATCAGTTCTAAGGCATTTGATTCTTCTACCACTTTCTTTTTCTACCAGTGCTCTGAAAGCTTTCAACTTTCCAAAGGCTTCAAACTTGTCCTTCAAGAATGTGACCAACATCATTCTTGAGCAATCATCTGTAAGAATCATAAAATACCTATCTCCCTGCACACTCTTAGTTTTCATAGGACTACACAAATTAGTATGCACAAGATCAAGTAAGTTGTCAGCAGTGAAAGATTTACCTTTGAAGGTTGAGGAAGACATTTTCCCCAGTTAACATTCTCTGCACAAATGATTTTCCGGTTTGCTCAGCATCGACAGTCCTCTAACTGCCTTGATCTTACTGGCCTTTACTATGTTATCAAAGTTTATATGGTAGAGTCTCCTATGCCATATCCAGCTATCATCAAACTTAGCCATAAGACATGTACTTATATTTGCATTCAGCTGAAATAAGTTACCTTTGGTCTACATACCGGTGGCCATTAGTTCACCATTCTTTCCTTTGATTTTGCACACTCCATTTTTGAATTCCAGAGTGAGTCCATTGTCATTCAGCTGGGCAACACTCAATAGATTGTGTTTGAGACCTTCCACCCAATACACATTGTCAGCACTGCTCTTTCCATTTAGAGAGATGGACCCTCTGCCTTTGACCATACATGGAGCATCATTATCAAAACGAACCACACCACCATCATACTCTTCCAGAGATATAAACTTGCTTCGGTCACCAGTCATAGGGTGAGAACAACCACTGTCAATAATCCACTCATTGGAATTATCAAAGCGGGAGACAAGAGCCTTTTTGTCTGACACATCCTCCTTGACTGCAACAAACACAATATCTTCATTTTCTTCATCTTCCGATTCCTCATCTGTGACACCTTCATCAACTGCTACAAAACAGTTTCTCCGGTTTCCTCCTTTGAATTTCTTGAACCTTTCCGGTTTGTCCTTGCTATCACCATTAGGACAGTTTATAGCAATGTGTCCTATCCTGTTACAAGAGAAGCATTTCAAAGGAAGCTTACCTCTGTATTTGCGGGTTCCCTTAGGAAGTCTCTTGGCAAGAAGAGCTTCAAATTCCATCAGGATCTCCTCATCATCCATTTCTCTGCTCTGTCTTGGTTCACCGCTGGTGCTTGCTTCTTTTCCTTTTTAGGATGGTGCAGCAGATGCTCTAAAAGCTGATTTAGTCTTCTGAACACTGCCATCAAAACTATTTAGCTCATAGGCTGTTAATTTTGCAATGATGGAGTCTAGGGATACCTTAGTTTTATCTATTGATCTCAACTCCTGAATAGAAGCAACCCTTATTGCATAGACCGGTAATAAGGATCTCAAAACTTTGCTAACAATGGTGGAATCTTCCATTTTACCACCTGCACTCTTGATATCTCCAACAATAGTTTTGATTCTTATTCCATATTGTTGAATGGTCTCTCCTTCAACCATCCGCATATCTTCAAACTTTCCTGTAAGGCTTTCTTCCTTAGCTTGTTTCACATGCTCATCACCGCCATAGATATTCTCAAGAGTATCCCATACTTCTTTGGGTTTTTCTTTATCCTAGACATCAATAAACTCAATGTCAGATAAATTACTGATTAGGGCTTCCATGACTTGCCTATTCTCCTGAATCTCTCTCTTTTGGTCATCGGTGAGAGTACCCGTAGGGATAACATAAACATTCTCAACATAGCTCCAATGTTGAGCACCCATGCTTCTGATGTATATCTTCATTCTGTTCTTCCATATTTTAAAGTTATCTCTGTTGAATTTTGGACCTTCCCTCTTCATCATTACAATAGGATCTTTCCCTCAAGCGGTTAAGCTTACAACACAGAGGACTTGGAGGGCGCTCTGATACCAATTGATAACACAATGATGAACAGTGAGTACCAAACCGATACTGAGAAGGGGGGTGAATTAGTACAGGCACAAAAACTTTTCCTGAACCGGTTTGATTGCAGACTGTAAACTACTAGCAATCCCTAATACTGGTCCAAACCAGTTACTACCGGTTAAACAGAGTGCAACTATAAAAGACATGAACCGGTCAATCTTCTTAGCTTTCCATACAACCTTAGCTTTCCATGCAACCTACTCCCTCATTTCCACTTTGTCCTTATGCATAAACAGATAATCTATCATCAGAAATATAATAACTTGCTAGATCAACATGATTCACCGCTTGACAGAAAATAACAAAACATCACATGAAAGAGGCATCACACATGACACACATATTTTTCACGTGGAAACCCAACTGGGAAAAACCACGGTGGGGATAAATACCCACAAGCTGTTTTTTGAACTCTTTAGAAGTCCGCTCTGTTAGGAGCCTAGTCCGGTTAAAGACTGTTACAACAGGTTCTGTTAGGAACCGATCCTGTTAGGGATCACCCGGTTAGGGGATGGCTAGAATACCTGGTTAAGGGTTAAACCCTGTTAAAGGTTACCTTGTTAGAGGACTTTATGAACTCAATGGCTTTGAGTCACCCTGTTAAAGGATTTACAGCAAGCTGGTTAAAGCTACCCTGTTAAGGGATTTTCCAACTGTTGAAGTGGTTAGAGATCAACAGGTATCACAATGATCTGGTAATAGCACTCAATGCCAATGTAGATCCGCTTTAGTTCCTTCCTTCTGCACACACACTTATGCAGGTATCAATCCTCTCAACTGGTTTGGCAAGAATCACGTATCTCTGCACATAGATACACACACAACATTTACCAACAACTTCAACATGAAACACAACATCGACCTTATAGGAAACAGATAGGTCGGTAACATAAACCCTAAACCCTAAACATTTAGGTTGAGCGATTCAGTCGGTTCAATCCTGACCATTGAACACTTTGCATTTGAATACAACGGTCTTGAACAGATCTCAAGACATTCTCCATCGTTCGTTCTCCACCGCTTCTTGGAGGTGATAACCCATCACACGTTCTCCACCGTTTGCAGAGACTTCGCACATTCTCGAGGTAGATAGGATCAATCTCCTTCATGCAAGATCCTTCACGTGCACGAGGTTGACGTGGCAACACGATCTGATCTCTATTACAATGCTAACTCATCACACAATGCCATCGGTTGAAACACATAGGTTCAAAACACTTCAACCGGAAACCCTGAAGCTGAGACTACCAACCGGTAGTCATGCCATATGAACCCTTGATACAAAACATTCCATATACCGGTTCTCGTTCCGACATACCGGTTCCAGTTCACTTGGACAAGCATACCGCTTCACTTTTTCACATATGCCGGTTCACAACATCATACTGGTTCTCTTTGTCAGTTGCTTAACTTCAATAATCTTGTTCACTCTTCATCACATATGCCGGTTCACTCTTCAGCATATTACCGGTTCTCTTTCAGCATATTGACATCAATGACAACACAATATCATCATGTCAACATATTCTGCACATATGCCAACATTGTAATCGTTGTTACTACTAGTTCTTGTGATCACTCCCCTATAATACGTGTCTTATCATAACATACTCTGTAATGCTCAATGTGCTATGCCTTAACGATTCTTTTCTTTCTCAATTATCGCTGACTAATCATGTGATTAGCATCGTCTCTTCATTTATTTCCCCTCATCTGAATACGTATATCATAATTTTGAATATATGTATTGCATTTCTTGTTGTTGATGGTACTACTACCTCATAGATGCATCAGTGGTCCATTGTTTGACCATCAACCTTCTCCAAATTGGTTGCTCCTCTATACATACAATACTAAGACCATTCGAAAAGTATGAAGAGATCGCTGCATTGTGTTTTGGTCATTTCTCGATTATAACAATATCACCTTATCATTGTTCCACATGTCCTTTTGTAAATCGATCCCTCCATGTTATTCATCGTTGTTTTGGTCTTCCATGGTTTAACGACACCTACAGAACACGATGCTTGGTGTCTATGAATTCTATCGGAAGTATTCTCTTGATAGCAATTACGTAGAAGAATATTACTTCTGACTTGATCAGTATTGTCACCTTATAGACTTGTTTGGGTCGTGGATGCAAGCCACGAACATAGAATGTCTACCTCGATACAACTCTCCATCATTAATTTAATCGTTGAGTTTGGAACTAAGTCGATGCTATCCTCAACTTGTTTCATCAATGTATTGGCAGATGCAGTCACTGTCTTTTATCATTCTCTCAGATTGCTCCATTAATAAATAGCACTAGTAAGATCCCTAAGACCGATCTGCTTTGATACCATGTTAAATTTGGTGATCATATTTATAATTTCAGAATTATCTGATAATTGTCTAGAATCACCTCTCAAAGAAGAATCAACTTAGTTTAAACCCTAGGTTCAATATGCTTTATTAATGGTGATCTGCTGAATAGATAGAGCACATCGGTGATAGAGAATATGCAGAACAAGGAGTTCAATCTGCTAATAATACCATATGAATTTTATATACTGAAAGAGGACTATCTTTTCTTATGCTACTGATCGATCTTCATATGGAGGGAGAGATTGATATTAAATACCTAACGTGATGCCTGTGCTAAACAACACATCTCTTATACAATCATCATGTCTCTCCTCCTAGAAGCGAGTATGTATTAATGCGACTAACTACAGAAATGTTAATACATTTAAACAAAGAATTGATTCATGTATTAGTCGATTCACATATTAATAATTATTAATACCATTTTTATCATAACTAAATATTAATTAATTGGTTAACTAAGTTGTCTAATTCCGATTAGGCAACTTAGTTGACTCAGTCACATTGGAAGATTGCTTACCGACGCTAATCTTCAACACATACCACTGACACTTGCCAAAAATGAAGAGAAAGAACATGACAATTGCAGCCCATGAATGAGATTGCTGAAGAGAACAAATGGGTTTCATCCTCTAGTTTTGTTATTTGAGGGATTTCATCCTGAATTCAACTAAAGTACATTAATGCAAAAATATAACAGGAAGAAAGGGGGAGACTTTTAATAACAAGGGAGGGCCCATAGCTCAATGCTCCCTTAAATTGACTTCATTCTGAGAATTGCAAATGCTATTTAAGTCAAAATGCCACCATAACTTAACACCCCGATTCTGAGAGCAGAACTGTCTTCCTTGAAAAATCAATTTGTAAATCCCATAATGTACTGTTAGAAATTGACAAAATTAAATAGGAAATACCATTAAATATTATTTATTTGTTCTGTCAATTTTCCCAAACCATAACCCCCACTTTAAAGAGAATTTTCCTCCAAACCATAAGAAAAATAAAGTAATGGGCTTATGGGATGCTGCAGGACAAGTTAATGGAAAGAGGCATTACAAGTATGCCCTTCATGAGATTGCTTGCTTACAAGCAATGCAGAACTAGATGTTCAAATATTTCTGGTCCTTCCAAATAGCATCCTCTACAGGTAGGCCCTTCCAATGGACCAAGTACTCTTATGACAATCCTATCCCTTAGTTTCTTCTCTCATATGTTAGTGATAGCATCTGGCACCAATATAAGTTTCTCTTCATCATCTAGGGGTGGTAGATGAACTGATGGTGCAAATGCTAGTATATGCCCTTTTGATGTAATATACGTGGAAAACATTGTGAATCCAACGTTGGAAACTCCAGCTCATAGGCTACTTCACCTCCTCTCCTTGAAACTCTGTATGGTCCATGAATCCATAGGAGTCAGGTTTGAACTTTGTAGCCTCTACTCAATAATGAAGTTATGCCTATAGGGCTATAGCTACAGAAAAACCATATCTCTAACCTCAAATGATCTCTTGATACAGTGTCAGCTTGTGTAGAGCTTTTGATGATTTTGCGTATAATGCAAATGATCTTTAAGTGACTTTAAAATGTCTTGGCTATGCTCCACGAAGTTCTTAGCTGTTGGCATCCTATTGTCAATGAACACCAAATTTGTTTAAGTCAGTGCACCATATCCATACAATGCCACAAATGGAGTTACACTGATGGACATGTGATGGGTGGTGTTATAGCAATGATCTCCAAGTGTAAGGACCCCTTTTTGAAATGGTGTTTAATAATAAATATTAATAAATTAAAATATAAAAAAATGATATAATGAAATTTTAATTAATTTTAATGAAAGGTCAAAAGACAACAATTATGGATCAAAGGTTGTGATTCCCTCAAGAATAAGATATAAAAGGGAGATCATCAACCAGAAATTAATAGATCATAAGTGGGGAATGAAGGAATGGTGACTCGACTCTTATGATGGGTGGTGACTCAATTCTTGTGAAAGGTGATGACTCTTTCAGTTTCACCGTTAAAGCATAAAGGGTAGATGATTCCAATCAAATATCAATACATCATCACTCATCAATGCATCAAGAAATCAAGCAATCTATCAATCAGCAAAGATCAAATCAACAAAGTGGACAAACAAGAAATCAAATCATCATCAATCATCAATTCATCTTGGAATCAGAAATCAATCATCAGATGTGTTTTAAGGAATGAATCAATCTATTAAATTAGTCAATTCATCAATCATTTCAATCATTCAAACATCAAATAATATTTATAAAATATTTTGTTGCAGTCATTTGAGGATAAATTTATTAATTCATCAAGAGGTACTTAGTTGGCAATCATCTAGCAAATTCCTTGAGAAATCAGTCTTGAATTTGTGGAAGTTTCTTGCAAATAGGAAGGATGGGTAGCCTTCCAAGTTCACGAGAGATGAAGGATGGCCCATCTTCATGCTCTTATCAAGTTGAACAAGAGATGGAATAGACGGCCAACCTTCCATGCTCTTGGGTTTGATCGAGGACGAAAAGCCTCCAAGGTGGATTGAGAAGTGGAAGGGAGGCCACCTTCCATGCTCTTGGCAATTCAAGGATGAGAAGCCTTGATATAGCCATTTGCAAGCATTTCCAAGGAATTCACAACGTGATTTGCTATGAGGAATATGCTATGATCTGAATATTAATGATGCTTTGATGTGTTGATTTTAATACTATCATAAATTCTTGATACTTAAAATATTACTAATATTAGTTTTTAGTGATTAATATTGTTTGCAGGTGTAAAACCAAGAATATCCCAATAAGGGACTTTTACACCAAGGTGTAACCACTTGACCCATGTTGCTTGTTCATTTGTAGAATAAATTATTACTTACTGCTAGGAGTGAGTTTGGAACCAATAAAATGAATATTTTCTACCAAAAGGAGCTAAGGAATCTACTATCCCTATCACTAACAATGTTCTTAGGTAAACCATGTAATGTAAACACTTATTTGAAAAATAAATCAGCTACTTGGTGTCTTTTGAACTTTGTAGGATCAACCAAGAAGTTTGCATACTTGATTAATCTATCCACAATCACATAAGTACAATCCCTACCATTTACCTTTGAAAGGCTTGTGTTGAAGTCCATGGATATACTCTTCCACTTCTTATTAGGTGTAGGTAATGGCTGCAACAATCCTATAGGAAAGACATTGTTGCCTTGTTCTATTGATAGGTTGTGCACTTGTTGATGTATCAAAGTACATCATCCTTGAGGCCCTTTGAAGAGAACCTTTCCCTAATCTGTTTTTTATCTGTCTTTAATGTCTTGTATAATTGAAGGTGACTAGCCATGGGTGCATCATATAATGCTTTTAAAATGTTCTCTATCATCTTAGATTTATCTACTAAAAAGATTGCGTGCTTATACAAAATGAGACCATTTACTATAACATACTTGTCATGTTTCATACTTTAACATACTTGTCATGTTTCACACTTTCCTCTAAGATGTTAGTAGCAAACATGTTTTTAGCATATTCGACGATGATAAAAACCTCCAAATCATTGGAAATGGTACAAATAGAACAAAGAGTAGGCATCAACAACTATATTCTTTTTACCCCTCATATATGATGCAATCATGGCTGGAGGGTCCAATAAAGGACTATCCAACTATGTAGCCAAATGAATGGACACACAAGTAAACTAATGACACAACAAAACATCAACAAATTCTCTATTCATTCACAGTCACAAAAGAATTACAATGTATCACAAAGGGCTTCCAACATGCTATGCCTTAGTCATTTGATTACAAATAGGCAAATCACAGAATCTAAAAAATATTGCAATACAATGCCATGCCAAGCTATCTTATACTTTCTTCACTAAAGTCTAATGATCTTCTAGGATGTATATATATAAACCATAGTTACAAGACTCAGACTCGGCAAGCTGATTTTTTACTCGGAGTTGGACTCGGCGACCGGACTCGACAAAAACTCGGCCAAGACTCGACAAATTGAAAAACCCAAGAAATTCAAAGATTTTAAAAGATTTAAAACCTGCTTCATGCATCCTTTAATAAATAAACCTTAAAGACAATAATCTCATCAAATAAAAGCTACTTTGAACACATACACAAGTTTACATTGATCACATAAGTATAAATGCAAATTTTAGGCTTGAGCTGAAGGAAATAAGCTAAACTAAATAACATATTAAATAGTGTCAAATGTCTACAAAATTCATGGAATATGAAATCCATGGCATCAAAAGTTCAAAACATATATCAACATAATAGCTAGAGCCTAGAAGTCTAAGGCTCAGAGGAGCCAATATTAGTGATCACTCGACCCCGCAACTGTCCTACACAAAGATGAAAAACTCTTACTCGACAATAACTCTTTTGGCCCAAAATTTTTGAAAACTTGGGACTCGGCCAAAAATCGGCAAAAACTCGGCAAATTTATCGAACATTTGAAAATATATAAGTTAAATACGTATCATATACCAAAACGTAAGTGCAACCTCTAAATGAATTTGAGTTCAATACATATTATAAAGGATTTGCATTCATTTAATCTCCTTTTTGTAGAATTAAAACACCTCTACTTCTCATCTTCCATAAAATAAATACTTTGTTCAATAGCTGGCATTGGCATGTGCACACAAAGCCTTTCCAATTTTCAGCTCATCTCATACACATTGATGAACATTGTCAGCCTTCACAACACACCTTCAGCGTCAAGGACATGGTTCAAGAAGCACGAGACTTCCACATAGAACTACCATATCATGCAAAAACACCATATTGAAGTTTTCCTCACACATACACCCAAAGGATTCACATTCTTCCCTCGAAGATGCCATATCCCTTGAAGGGCACCTATTTTTAACTTGTTGTGGATAGGTACACAGTTACACTAATTGATTCACAAATGGCGAGGTGCAAAGTTATGCAATCAATTGCATTATAGTAATCAGTAAAAGAATAACCGACAAATCATTACTCCAAATTTATTTGAGTTTTTCTCCTAGTTTTTTGCAATTTTTTTCAATAAATCGCCTGGATTTTTTCAAAAAAATCACTCAAGATTTTTTTGCAGATTAAATCGTTGCCATAAATGACTCACAAAAAATTGGGAGTTAAAAGATTTTTTGCAGATTTTTTCATCTATGGTCCTACGTGTGCGCCTAAGATAGGTCCTGGAACGTTTTGCAGCCATGATATTTGCCTGTGTCTCAGGCTCAGCCTAAGTGACATCAACATCCTCATCCACGTCATCCTCGGACTCGGGGTCCTCCAATGGGTCTCCTCGTGCTTTAGCCTCCTCCTCTGCCATTGCTACTACCTCTACCTCTCGATCCACCCGATCAACCCATTCCAAGTCTTCATCGTTGAAGACAGGATCATGAAACTCATTGTTCCACTCTGCTTGTGGATCAACCTCCTCTAGAGTGATAGGAGATGTGTTAGTGCTCAAGATCTGTCTGTGATGGAGGCGAAGGTTGTAATGAACATACACAAGATCATTCAACCTTTGCACCACTAACGTATTGCGCTTTTTGGAGTGAATATGCTCGAACATGCTCCAATTGCGCTCACATCCTGAAGCACTACATGGCTGGCTCAAGATACGAACTGCAATCTTTTGTAGAGTTGGTACCTTATTACCAAACATCTCCCACCATGCATCTGAAACAAAAAATAATAAAAATAATTTCTATTCTATAACTTTGAGTTTACGATAATGGTAATAGAATCATAGAGAGAAAAGTTTAAGATTTAAATTTTAAAATTTGCCTTGAATAGATTTTTACCTAGCATCATTTGTGTTCAGTTATGCTTGCATATGTCTCGTGAGAAGAAGTCTCCTTGTGCATCCCTAAACATCTCTATCTCACGGACTATGTGTGCTCCAATTGATGAATCAAGTGACATTCGCTCTACAACTTCATAGAGCCCACTCCACACCTCATCATTGGCCTTGAAATTTGGGCGTAATTGGAACACCAGATTAAGGTAGTAGGCAACTGCATGTATAGGCTTGTGAAGCAGATTGTGCCATCGTCGATCAATGACCTCCCATATGGGACCATACTTAGCTTGATTCCCTGAATAAATGGCTCTAATGGCCTCCTTCACCCTGTCCATACCCTCATAAATCTAGCCCATCGCGAGCTTCTCTCCATCAGCAACTCGTAGGAGAACAACAAGAGGCTCTATGAACTATGATCACAAGTTGAAACATTAAGCTTTAAGTTTAAGTTTTACATAAACAAGTGTGAATATAATAGATAATTACCCGCACAATCTCCTTGGCCGGTTGCCAAAGCTATGCTCATAAAAAACCCGATTAGCTGTTTCAGTCCCTGCAATGGTCTTTGCATATGATGATGCGGTCCACTCCTCACTTACAAACATGCGTTTCAATCCAGCCTTGGACTGAAGCAAGGATTGCAACGTGATAAAATTTATTGCAAATTGGGTAATTCCTGGATGAGCCAACTCTTTCTTATTTGTGGAATTTCTCATAATGTTGAGGACCCAGACATGATTATATGTGTATTTACAAATATTCCTTCTAGTCTCTACACATGTTTTGATCCATGAAATTTTGTCAAGATCCTCCAATATGAGGTCAATACAATGAGTAGCACAAGGGGTCCAAAACAAGGTGGGGTGCCTCTCCATAAGAAGTTTACCTGCAGCAACATAATTTGTTGCATTATCTGTCACTATTTGCACCACATTCTCCTCACCCACCTCCTCCAACACTTGCTCCAACACCCCACAAAGATACTCAACATTTTTTATATTCCCTAACACATTAATTGACTTCAAAAACATTGTGCTACCTAAGAAAAAAAAGCGATTTAGTAAAATAAAAATTAAAAATCTTAATCACTAAATTAATAATAAAAATACTTTACAAAATACAAAGTACAATTACCTGATGAGGAGACAAGAAAATTCAGCAGTATTCTATTTCTTTTGTCGGTCCAACCATCAGTCATGATGGTGCAACCCTTCCTCCATATCTCATGCTGCTTGGCAATTTTGGCTTTAACATCAGCCACCTTTTGACTCAAAATAGGGCCTTTTATTTTCTCATCATTAGGGGCTTTGAACCCCTGACCACAAACAATAATGACATGTACCATAATTTGCCAATATGGAGACCTAAAACAAATTAAATAAACGGAATAAGTATTTACTATTAACTGTTAAGTTTTACTTGTAACTTAAAAAATAAAATAATCAATGTGGCATAATCTTAAATTCTTAATTTCTTAAAAGCAAAAAAATTAAGACATAGAAATCAAAATAATAATGAATACCTCGCTGCATAAAATGGAACGTTGTTGTAGAACCAAAAATCTCCAATTGCAATTTCCGCAACATCATGCTCCTCCTTATTCCAACCCATGCTCTCAAGCGATGGTTGGGCACCCGAAGTCGTGCATGAAACAAAAAGTGAATCTAATGTGGATTTATTTTTACGAATCTGAGGCCCAATGCTCACACTCACACTACCACTACTTCCAGATGCAGGAAATGGTGGCCGAGGATTTGAAGAAGCCTCTCCACTACTGTTTGCCATTTCTTCCATTTGCTTCTTTTTTAATTCTTTTTTCTCTTCAAATTCCTCTATTTGAGCTTGCACTTCATGTATAGCCTCAGGGGGTGCTAGTTTGCATGGTTTGGCATCATAGCATTCTATTTGTGCAATTTGATATTTTAGTCGGTTAATACCTCCCCCATTATATTTTGTTTTGCAGTGAATACATGTTATTTCTTTTTTTGGTTCGGGGATGTCATGTTTCCAAGCCTTATCCTTTCTAACTAGGGCTGCCTTTGGGGCACCACTTCTATTACTAGTAGGCCGAGACATTATTCTGCAATATATTATAAATGAAAAAAATCAGCATATTGTCTCTTATTCTAATTAAGTTAAAACTTAAAAATAAATAATTGAAAGAAAAAACAAAACTAGGGTTTCATATTTTTTCCATCAACATAAAATGAAACAAAAACAAAACAAATGTACAATAAAATAGAAATATGAAGTAAAAAAAAAAAACAACAAAAAAAAAAATGTACTTACCTCTTTAAATTTGCTCCAAAATTGAAGAAATGCACCTTCAAATTTGTAGAGACCTCTTCCAAATTCTTCTTTAACTCCTTTAAATGCTTGAATGCAAGCTACTAGCACAAACAATCAACAATCACAATCTCCTCTTCAATCTATCTATTGGTCTACTCTTCTTCAATGCCTTGATATTTTTACTCAAATGCCTCTTTTTCTCTCCTTGTGTTTGCAAACAATAAAAATGACTTTTTAGGGTAAGAAGGCAAACATATTAGCCTTTTGTGCAAGTTAAAACAAACCTTTTTTTTTTGCTTTTTATTTGTGGCTAGGCGTGGCAAAGTCTCAGGCTCGGGACTCAGCGAGTCTACCGAGTTTGAGCAGACCTGACCAAACTTGACCGAGTTCGAGTCCAGGGTCCTCTGGACTTCGTAGGGTCGACCAACCTCTGGAATCACAGTTTCCTGTAACTTTGATATAAAATTCTTGCTTGTTGGTTGAAAAGTTTGTACACCTGGGAAGATGTGCAAAATTGTGGTTTCAGCCACAACATGTGAGTTAAAAACTCTCCTAATTTAAGGGAAGGCTCCCCCTTTTCTACTATTACTAATTAACTAAACACTAATCTAACTTGGGTGGGACAATATCCTTTTCTCTTTCTTCAGAAAAGATGATATTCTTTTATCTTTTTAGAAAAGAAACAGCAGTTAAGAAAACAAATACAACTTAAGGAACTTTATCAATTATAAGAATGTTTATACGAAAAGGAAGTGAAGTTTCCGTGAAAGCTCAAAGTCTTCCGTCACTTACCTGGGACGAGAAAATAGAAACAAAGTTCAAAATCTTTACTTTCCACTATCCTATCTACCTTTTCAAAATGATTGAAATAAGAACAATTTACAGCATATAGCAGCACAAAGTTTGTTGATATGGTGTACTTCTGAATTACTACAAATGAGAACAACTACATGGACAAAGTCCTGCAATTCTTGATAGGGAGACTCGTACTACAATTGCTATGGGACTTGAGGATCATGGTTTGTATAGACTTGCTGATTTTGGCGATTCTCAGGAGCACGCTCTGGCTGCTAAGAGTACATCCATCAGAACACTGTGGCATCAACGTTATGGGCACTTAAACGTGCACTATCTCTCTCAACTGTCTCAGGAGGGTTTGGTTGCTAGTCTACCTGAGATCCAAACTCAAAATCATGGAGTTTGTGGACCCTGTTAAGCTGGGAAGCAGCATCAGACACCATTCTCAGATGGTGATTCTTGGCGAGCCTCCAAGGTCCTTCAATTGGTTCACGCTGATGTATGTGGGCCAATGATCATTGTATCTATTACTAGGTCCAGGTACTTTTTATTATTTGTTGATGATTTCAGTCAGAAAATGTGGGTGTATTTTCTCAAGAATAAATCAGATGTGTTCAATACATTTCAGCAGTTTAATGCCTTAGTTGAGAAACAATCCGGTTCTCAGATTGTCACTCTAAGGTCAGATAATGGGGGAGAGTTTTGTTCCATTGACTTCTCTACATTTTGTGCTACACATGGCATTAAGTGCCAACTCACCACACCTTTACATTTGGAACCATTGGAGTAGTAAGTGGCTTATAGTCCATCATTTGAAATTTCTTTAGAATCTCTATTGTGTGCTTTACCTGGATAAGAAAGATTTCTCTTGTACTTTTGCCACACCTCAAAACCAAAAAAATATTGCATAAGGTTGATTTTCTTCATTACAAACTTGGATGCCAATTCAACTCACTATGTTATGAGTTTCTAAATGCTTCCTATAGAACTAGGTCATCCACATTCATGACTAAATTTAGAAGATCAAATCTATCAAATAAATAATAAAAATATGATCTGCAGTAGTTTTGGTGAAGCCCAACTTCAACAAGTATTTATCAATTTGTGAGCATCAAGCATTGGGTGCTTGTTTCAGTTCATACAAGGCCTTCTTCAACTTGCATACATGGGTGTCTCATGCACCTCAAACCCTCTAGGGCGATTTATATACAATTCATCCTCTATATTGCCATTCATAATAGCTATCTTTACATCCATTTCATATAAAGATCAACCAAAATGAGGTGTAGGAGATATTTTAAGCCTAATAGAAGTGTATCTTGCAACAGGAACAAAAGTTACATAGTAGTCAACTCCCTCACTTTGAGAGATATCATGTGCAACAAATCTGGTCCTATACTTTTCTTTACTCCCATGTGTTGCATTCTTTACATTGTACAATTACTTGGAATCAATCACTGAATTTCCATCCGGCCTTGGCACAATCTCCCAAACATCATTTAGTATAATGGAGTTATACTCTATTGCATCTTGCCACACTTTAAATTTGCCTCTTGAAAACTGGAAAGCTTTGCATTAATGATGGAAGCTATCAAAGCAACGTAACTTAGAAACTTGTTAGGTGGATGACTCAAATTGAGAGAAGTTTTCAGTGCTCCTACTTTTTTTGTGCCTCTTGCAATTTCTAAGAAAGCCCTTCAGGTTTCATGGTTTTTAAGGGCGTGCTAAGGTATCTATTGTTGTATTATAAGTTGATTGATTTGTAGCTAATATTGTTGTATTTTGTTTCCGAGAAGTTGGAATGACAACTTGTTTACTTTTGTCAACCTCCATGGGAAGTTGTTGAGACTTAGAGGACCAAGCATCTTCATTAAATTTCACATCCCAACTAACTATTTACTTTTGTTGTGACAAAATATAGATTTAAAAGCCTTGGAAGACTCAAATGTCCCACAAAAACACCCTTCAAGTTGGAGGGTTCAAACGTAATTCTTTTCTCCTTCAACACATGAATGTAAACGGGATTCTCAAACACTCAAAAATAAGAAACTTTAGGTTTCTCTCCTACGAAAACTTCCTTTGGAGTGTTGTCCTTTAACACCTTGGGAGGACACCTATTTAATATGTACAATACACAATACATGCCTTTGCCCAAAGAAACATGGTTAAATCTAGGTCATGAATCATGGCCTTTGTTGTCTCTATTATGAACTTGTTCTTTTGCTTAGTGATCCCATTCCATTGAAGGTTGCAAGGAACAATCGATTCCCTCTCGATCCCTGTATCTTTACAAAAGGCATCAAAGTTCATGGAGATATACATACGTCCATTGTTAGACCTCAACACCTTAATCTTCCTATTTATCTGAACTCTTGAATAAAATATAGTAAATGTTTCTTGGCAATAAAGCTGCTAACATGGGTCCACATACATATGAATGAATCAGATCAACAATCCTTCTTGACTTGTGCTCATTGCTAGGAAAAGAAGTCTTGGTGTGCTTGTCAAATGTGCAACCCTTGCACACTCTAGTCTTCCCTACGTTGAAGTTCGGTAAACCCTGCACAATTTGTCATTGTTATGTATCAAGGCTTCTTGTTTGATCAAATTAGCAATCAACTTGTAAAGAACATTTTCTTGCATACTTTTGGCCAATACTTGACTAGGTTCTTTGCTACAACAACCCTTGCACACTCTAGTCTTCCCTATCTTGAAGTTTGGTAATCCCTACACAATTTGTCATTGTTATGTATCAAGGATTCTTGTTTGATCAAATTAGCAATCAACTTGAAAAGAACACTTTCTTGCATACTTTTGGCCAATACTTGATTAGGTTCTTCACTACGAGTTTTTATGATAACTTGATGATCATCAAACTTAGCCATGCACATCAAATCTGTTACAACTGAAATTGAATGTAGGTTCATTATTAATATAGGGACATATAGGACATCATGAAGTTCAAGAAATAGTTTTCAGTATACCCACCTTTTGCTCTTGAAATCTATCGGAAAGCTTCACTTTGAAACACTGCTTCTCTCATTGTGTTGTTTGCCCTTTCCATTTACTTTTGTGAGGATTAAGGTGCCATCTACCTTGTAAATCCTATGACATGGTTCCAACATCCTTGGAAAGTGTCCTAAGGCACTTAGATTGTAGTGGAAAAATATTTTGTAATATTTATTCTTATTATTGTTTGCAATATATTCTTAAGGGATAATGGGTTCCATTAGCAGTGGTAAAGGTGGGTTGTGAATACAATTATTTAATATTGTTTTCCCTACATGTGGACGACTAGAATGGGATAATTAATGACTTAGGAAGTGGACAAATGAGTGACCTTTGGGATTCTCCAAGTTGGGGCTTGGAAGAGGCAATAGGTGTCTCTTGGTATTTCGTCATTTATTACATTTAATGTAATGTTTATCTTGCAATATTGGGCGCCCAAGTTGGAGGGAAAGTATTGGAGTCAAAATTGGTGTCCTTTCGGCTTCCGTGGAGGTAATCCAAGGGTTGAGGTAATGTCCTTTCGGCTTCTTTGTACACCTTTATTGGTGATTTTGGAGCTCTTGCCATTTTATAAATTCAGCTCTTTGGATGTAGAGTGCATAATGAGGAGCAATTGAATGTAGAGGATAGGTGGGAAGCATAAGGAGGTTGTTCACAGGTACATAGGTGCTGCTATGTTGGAGGCAAAGAGGAGAATGAAAGTGAATGTATTGTAATCATATTTATTGTTGATATTGCATACTCGGCTTCTCTTCTTGGTGGAGTTCTTTCCCACAAGGGTTTCTCCACATAAATCCTATGTTATGGGGTATTCTTATGTTGCCGATTTGTGCCTCGTTGTTTCTATCTTATGGTGATGATATTCTTCATTTATTGCTGTTTTAAGTTCACATAAGATAGGATTATTAAACATGATATGTAGGCTACTTTTTGGCATTATCAATAAGGAGGATCAAGCATGGTTTTCCACATTAATGCAACTTAATTTTCAGATTTGCATATAAGTTTCATATTTTCATGTTGCAATTGTCCAAGTATTGTATCTCATCCTTTGATTGGTTTATTGGATAGAAATTGATCTTCACAATCTTTGGTATTGTACCTATTTATTTGCGAACAACTTCTTAGGACATTGAGAAGCACAATGACCATTCTTGTTGCATTTGAAACACTCGATATGACTCAGGTCTTTCTTTCATTTCCAAGAAAAAATTGATTACTTTATTTTTTGAGCCTTGCCAGGTCTTTTTTTGCTACCTTTTCTCAACTTTTTGACAAGCACTTGGTTGTGACTGTTAATGCATGATAGCCTCGGTAAGATAAATGATTCAATGAGAGATAAATGAACTCTCTCATTCAATCATCTATCCTATCGATAGACTATGATGAAGACTTCAAGCTATCGTTCCTTCATTTGATGATTATTCTTCAATTTATATACATTCAATTCTACTTGCAAATTCCGATCAATATTGGTTTCTTAATCAATACTTAAACTGCCGATAATTATCGGTTATAAATATCATAGCACAAAATACTGATTGGTATCGGTTCACATTGAATCGTATTAACAGCGATTGTTATCGGTTTAGTTTATAACTATATACACCGATTGTGAACACCGATTGTTATCGGTTGACTTGCTTATAGTATACACATCGATTAGTATCGGGTGACTTGCTTATGGTATACACGCCGATTAGTATCAGGTGATTTGCTTATGGTATACACGCCGATTAGTATTGGGTGACTTGTTAAATACATTGATCAGTAAGTACAATGATAATTGAAAGGTGCGATCAAGTAATATCTTGATCGGTCATGTCTAATAGACATGACCGGTCAAGGTATTGCTTGATCTCCCTTGCATACATATATATATCAATCGGCATTTGTGAGGAGGACATTGAAATCGATAAATGTTCCTCCTCTATCTGCATCATACCAGATAATAATCAGATCCATTATTTAAGAAATAACATATACATCGAAGAAGATAACTGATCTTGAATATAACTTGCATTTTGGAAATTGAAAATCAAATAACATTTACATGGTATCAGAGCTATAGTTAAATCGAACCTGAGGCTATTCAATTTTGTGGAAATTCAAAACAAGCATATATTCAACATCACATTTCTTCTAATGGCTAGCACTATCAAATTCGAAGATAGATTCGGAGGAGGTGATGACTTTTCAACATGGAAGCTCA
The DNA here is from genome assembly GCF_030272615.1 of Cryptomeria japonica. Lineage (NCBI taxonomy): Eukaryota > Viridiplantae > Streptophyta > Pinopsida > Cupressales > Cupressaceae > Cryptomeria > Cryptomeria japonica. The sequence continues at coordinate 151,904,139 of NC_081405.1, read as the reverse complement.
GAATTCAGATGATTCTAAAAGAAAATAAAGTCTAATCGTTTGTAAAAACTAAAACTGCAGAACTTGAGACTGAACCTGACAAAACAACTTGGAGAGAGGGAAATGAAAAGGCCATCAAAATCATAGTTGATGGGGTGAGAAATAATATTATGCCCATCATAAGGAAACATGAAACGGCCTACAACATGTTCAAAGCACTTGAAGATGCATTTGAGATATCCAATGTTAGTAGATACTTGGCCTTAAAAAGAGAAATAAATCATATAGCCATGATCAAAGGAGAATTAGTCAATGCCTACTTCATGCGAATATCAACCCTAAGGGATGAACTAGCAACTCTTGGATATGAGATCCAAAGCAAAGAATTAACACTCATTGCTCTAGATGGGTTGACTAGTATATGGGAAACATTCGTCTGAGGCATCAGTGCAAGGGATGAATTTCCAAAGTTTGATAGGCTAAAGGCAGATTGTCTCCAAGAAAAATCAAGGTTAAATAAGAAAGGGATCAAGCAAACGAATATAGATGAAGGTCTTCAAGTCCCAAATACAAACTCAAACAAGAAAAGAAAGCAGAAACAATTTAGGAAGAGAAAAGGTCGTCACGGCAAGAACACCTTCAAGAAGGACCTTTCACAGATTCAATGTTACAGATGTGACAAATTTGGGCACTATGTTGCCAAATGTCCAGAAAGAGCAAAACAACAAGCCACATTTGCCAAAACAGGAAAATCTAAAAGGGAAGATGACTCTGAGAAGTATGTACTCTATTCAACACTTACAAACCAAGCATCAAACAAGGTTAACTCCTAGGTGATCGATAGTGGCTCATCCAGACACATTACAAGGTTTAGAGAAGTGCTAGACAACACGATAGAGGAGAATGATGAGGAAGTGACTATCAAAGATGACTCCACACATCCAGTCAGAGATAACTCAAACTAAAGTCAGACGTATCATTACAACTTAAAGGAGTACTATATGTCCCAGGCATCAAGAGAAACCTAGTCTCCATATCAGCACTAGAGGATAATGGATACAGAGTGACCTTCATGGACAATAGAGTGTTGGCTTGGCCAAAGAATTTATCCATCAAGAAAGCTAAAACCATTGGTCAAAGACAAGGCTACTTGTATGAGCTGTGCACAGAGCCCAACCGAGCCCTAATCCATGAAACTACAGATGCTAATGAAGTTTGGCATAGAAGACTAGGTCACCTGAATTTTAGAGCTTTATCATCAATGGAAAACCTTGTCACGAGCCTACCTAAGTTAAAGCAATATCATTCAGGGGCATGCAAAAGATGTGCCCTAGGTAAAAATGCTAAGGGTGCTTTTCAAAATAGTACTAGGAAAACAAGTAAAATTTTAGAGTTAATTCATTCTGATGTATGTGGACCTATGTTCGTACCTTCTTTAGGGGGATTTTTGTATTATGTAATATTTGTTGATGACTACTCTAGGAAAACTTGGATCTACTTTCTGAAGTGCAAAGAATCAGAAGAGATCCTCAATAGGTTTAAAGAGTTTAAATCACTAACAAAGAACTACTCAGGAAATAAAATTAAAACCCTAAGAACTGATAATGGGGGGGAATACACATCAAAATTATTTAAAGATTTTTGTAAAAATTCAGGGATTAAGAGGGAGTTAACAATACCTTATAATCCTCAACAAAATAGGGTACCTGAGAGGAAAAATAGGACAATTGTAGAAGTTGCCAAAGTTATGATTCTTGATCAGAATCTAAATATCAATCTTTGGGCAGAAGCAACTAGCACTGTTGTATATATACAAAACAGATGTCCTCGCTCCCATCTTGAAGATAAAACCCCTGAGGAAGTCTTTACCAAATCAAAACTAGATATCAGCCACTTTAGGATATTTGGGTGCCCTATCTATATTCATGTACCTAAGGAGAAAAGATTAAAATTAGAGCCTTCTGGAAAAAGGGGAATACTTGTAGGATATAGTGAAACCTCCAAGGCCTACAGAATCTATATACCTGGCCAGAGGAATATTGAACTAAGTAGGGATGTAATCTTTGAAGAAGACTTGGCCTTCAAAAGAGCCCAAAGCTCAATAGAACCTGAAGTCTATATCCCTACCCCTAGCATAGATGAAGACCTTGCTCCTAAGCTTCAGAGGGAGAGTCTTGAGGAAAATGAAAGTGAAATTCAAAACCCACCTAGAGAAAATTTCAAGAAAAGACCACTATGGGCCACCAAAACTATAGACGAAGCTCAGAAGTATGCTGCCCCTTCAGGAACTTTCAGAGAAAGCAAAAGGCCTAACAAACTTACCAACTACGTCGCTCTCCCGAATGATCTCTCAAAAGCAGAACCTACTAATGTATTAGATGCACTTAAATATCAAGTATGGAAGAATGCCATGTCTGAAGAATACCAATCCATTATGAAAAATGATGTTTGGGAAATTGTCCCTAGGCCAGCTAGGAAATCTGTTGTCACCTCCAATGGCTCTTCAAAATCAAACACGTTGCAGATGGCAGCATTGAGAAACACAAGGCTAGATTTGTAGCTAGAGGGTTCTCTCAAAAGGAAGGAATTGATTATGAGGAAACATTTGCACCTGTAGCCAGATACACTTCAGTAAGAGCAGTCTTAGCCATTGCAGCATCAAAGGGATGGAAAGTTCATTAGATGGATGTTAAGACAACATTCCTTAATGGTGAGATCTCAGAAGAAGTATATCTAGAGCAACTTGAAGGGTTTGAGATTCATGATGCAGAGTCTCATGTGTGTAGACTCAAGAAAGCTCTCTATGGGCTTAAACAGTGTCCCAGGGCCTGGTATGAAAGAATTGATACCTATTTCTCAAAACTAGGCTTCTCCAAGAATGATGCATATCCTAATCTCTACTATAAGCAAAACAAAGGCGATATGCTAATATTGATTTTATATGTTGATGATTTGTTAATCGCAGGAAAAGATCACCTCATAGATCAGTGTAAGAAAGACCTTGCTAAAGAAATTGATATGAAGGACTTGGGACTCCTTCATTACTTCCTAGGTTTGGAAGTATGTTAGAATGCTGATGGTATTATACTAAACCAGGGTAAATATACTTTGGACATTTTGAAGAGATTTGGAATGCTAAACTGCACACCCATGACCTCTCCAATGGAAACAAACCTTCATAAACTTAAGGAAGCAGCAACAGAATCACAACCCTCAGATCCTACTCTATATAGGCAAATGATTGGGTCCCTGATGTATCTTGTAAATACGAGACCAGATATATGTTATGCAGTTAATGCCTTAAGTCAGTTTATGTGTGAGCCTAAGGAGATCCACCTGATTGCAGTAAAACACATTATGAGATACTTACAAGGTACTCTAAACCTTGGTCTCAAATATGAGAAAGTTGATCTAGACCTACATGGATTTACAGACTCAGATTGGGTTGGAAGTGTGACTAACAGGAAAAGCATTTCAGGGTGTTGCTTCAGTTTAGGTTCAACCATGATATCCTGGATCAAAAGAAAGCAGTCTTCTGTAGCTCAGAGTTCCACCCAAGCCAAATACATTGCAGCTTACATGGCTGCCCGAGAGGCAGTATGGCTTAGGAAGTTGCTTGTAGGATTGTTTGGAGAGCCTATGAAACCTACTATCATACATTGTGACAATCAAAGCTGCATAAAACTTTCAGTAAATCCAATGTTCCATGACAAGCATATTGAGATTCCATACCACTATGTGTGAGATATGGTAGACAGGAATGTGATCCAATTAGAATATGTTTGTACAGGAGATCAGACTGCAGATATTCTGACCAAACCACTTTCCAGAGTGAGTGAAGGTTGATCACTTCAGAAAAGGTTTAGGTATGATAGAAAGGTAATTTTCTTTGAAATCTGTATTTACATATCAATAAGATGTTTAATGTGTAAACTTCTTTGTCATGTTAGGACATTTTGGATTTTATCCCCTGGGTTCATATCTAAGAGGTGACGATCTCTCAAGATAATGAACACTTGTATGTAGACATTATAAGGTGACGATTTTATGATGTTCAAACCAGTTATCATGTCGGATCTCTGGTATGTCATGGATGTGCCATGACTGTGTTGTGGTAAAACATTTGTATAAGATGTTAGTGCACATACCACAACTTGGATAAGATGAGAATTTAATCATCCTCATATGTTTATCCTTAAGTATTGCATGTTTAGGCAATACTGATATCACGTGCTTAGGTGATATCTTGTCATCACAAGTTGATGTGTTGAACGTTTGTATCACGTGTTTAGGTGATATTTCATGCCATGTGATTAGGTGATATGATTTTTTGAGGAGTCAGATTATGTAAGGAATACTGACCATCATTTGAATTGTGATGCTTGATATGTTGTTTTTCATTTATCTTACCTAGCTAAGAGGGAGTGTTAATGCATGATAGCCTCGGTAAGATAAATGATTGAATGAGAGATAAATGAAGTCTCTCATTCAATCATCTATCCTATCGATAGACTATGATGAAGACTTCAAGCTATCGTTCCTTCATTTGATGATTCTTCTTCAATTTATATACATTCAATCCTACTTGCAAATTCCGATCGATATTGGTTTCTTAATCAATACTTAAACTGCCGATAATTATCAGTTATAAATATCATAACACAGAATACCGATTGGTATCGGTTCACATTGAATCGTATTAACACCGATTGTTATTGGTTTAGTTTATAACTATATACACCGATTGTTATCGGTTGACTTGCTTATAGTATACGCACCGATTAGTATCGGGCGACTTACTTATGGTATACACGCCAATTAGTATCGGGTGATTTGCTTATGGTATACACGCCGATTAGTATCGGGTGACTTGTTAAATACACCGATCGGTAAATACAATGATAATTGAAAGGTGCGATCAAGTAATATCTTGATCGGTCATGTCTAATAGACATGACCGGTCAAGGTATTGCTTGATCTCCCTTGCATACATATATATATCAATCAGCATTTGTGAGAAGGACATTGAAATCGATAAATGTTCCTCCTCTATCTGCATCATACCAGATAATAATCAGATCCATTATTTAAGAAATAACATATGCATCGAAGAAGATAACTGATCTTGAATATAAATTGCATTTTGGAAATTGAAAATCGAATAACATTTACACTGACCGTAGTTCACAAACTCAAGCTCAAACAATACTCAGCAAAGCCAAATTTTCAACTCACCAAAAACTCAACAACTTAAAAAATACTATATTAAAAAACACAATTTTTTTGCAACACTGAATTACAAAATGTAACAAACAAGTCTAAAAAACCACTAGGAAGTGTTTTCTTTTAAATTTGATTCTTGAATATATATGGATTATAAAATTGCATCATCATGAGCAGCCGGATAGTGGATAAAATAGCTGGCCGCTAACTGATAACTACTGTGAACTTATGATGATTTTCATTGTTATGTAAAAATTACAAGTTTTTATAATTTCCTCTTCCCCAATCTAGTGAAAAATTGGGAGCTAGATGTCCTTGCACTAGATTGTGGCTCCATCATCATATATTTCATATATAAGCAAGTAAAAAATTACAAGTTTTTATAATTTCCTCTTCCCGAATCTAGTGAAAAATTGGGAGCTAGAGGTCCTTGCACTAGATTGCGGCTCCCTACTTGGCCTAAAAGACTGTGCTTGTGTCTTTACACTGCTTCTAGATGGCAATGACTCCTCTACCATATTAATGTCATCCAATCCACTGACTCCTCTAGCATATTAGAAAACATTTACAAATTTAAATGCTTAGAAAAAAAGAAAAAAAAAATGGATCTAACTTTTTGCAAATCCAAAATTTTGGAAATTTCTCCTTCAAATCACCTAAAAAATCTTCCCAATATGCTCTTCAATTCGTGCTTTCTGATGTGCATGTAATGCAGGGCCAAAAATAAGGTTTTGCAGCCTCAAAATGGTGAGATTGGCATGTTTTACCCATTTTGGTGCCTTCTTATCTTATGGCGACGAGTGAATAGGTTGAACTCACCATGTTTTGATGAATACTTGCCAAAAAACTTATTAAGTTTTCGTCCAAAAACTGACTTAGAGAATTGACGAGTTAACACAATGAAAACTTGCTCAGGGGAAAACCTGTGAGTACTCAGTAACTCGGTGAGTACTCACTGGGTTTGCGAACTATGATTCTTACCATCTTCCATTCTGACTGAATTAGATTCAATTTTTGTTTTTTCCTAGATGAAATCATCCCAATGCTTCTTAAAAGTGGGAAGCTTCTCATGAGCATAGACACCTCGAACAAGAGAATCCCAATATGAAGAGAACCCATTTAGAGCTATGGGCACCAACTCTTCATCCTCCACCTTTACCTTGATAGTTGATTGCAACAAGTTGATTACAAAGTTAGTGTTTTTGCAACTCATACATGTGGCATTGAGTTTGTTCTTCAACATTATCTTATGAGAGATATTCACACTCTTATATAGAGTTATTAAGGCATCGTACATCTCATTCATTGTCCTCTTCTTTGCATTGTAAATGATAAAATGAGCCTTCTCTGAATCTAAGATGATTTACTTTGCCTTGGCTAACTTTTTGTTATGTTCATCTAGCTGAATAGGATTAGCAGGAGGTGGAACCACGGTGTCCCCATAGACCCAAAGATCAACTTCTTCTAGTTGCATTTGCAATATGCCCTTTGAATGTGTGAATTTGGAAGCGCACTCTAGAGGGTCACACTCTTTGAGACAAAGATTAGTCATGTTTAAAGCTGCTGGAACATGCTGAAGCTAAACAAATTAGCTGAAAATAGATTAGTCAGCAGCCTATCATAGGTGCAAATCGACACTCCGATCACTAGAACAATTAAAGTTTCACACTCTACAGCCTCACAAAGGTCAAAATTACTTAATTAATAAATCATTGAAATCTTCCATCTACTCACTCTCACAGGTAGTAACACATTTCATTCACGAACTTCAAAGTTTTGAATTACTGTGGTCTAATACCATGTTAAATTTCAGTGCATGGTAAGTACTAGTAGATTTTGGACTCAAAACAATAGACTTAGGTATGAAATAACCTGAAAATACACATTGCTGAAACTTCAACCAACAAACACTTAAAAAGATTTTCATTTAGTAAACCGAAATTTAATGACACTGAAATGTTTTTCTTTTGTATTCTTTATTTATTTTTCGCTTCTGCTAAGTTATGTGCCCAAGATCTCTTTTATTGACTAAGATAATCTTTTGGGCTTCACAAAAACTAAAACCAAAAATGCTAAATAAAACATAAGATAACATGCTTTGTTCTAGAAACAAAAAAACTTATCCTTGTGAATTTGAAATCCCTCTAATCATATGAAAAGCTAGAAGAGTCTAGTGCTCAGCTTAAAAAAAAGCTGCTTTCTTGTGCCCGGCTGTAGGAGAATAGCAGCCAAACAACGCATTTATATAGCTAACAGTTTGGCTGAATAACGTATCTGACAAGTTTAACCTATTAGGGATGTTGAAACTTGAAACCACAATTTAATTGGCCGATGGGTGTCCAGATGACCTTTGAACCTTTATGCTCCCAAGTCTTTTGCTAACTGTATATATTTGTTGAACTGTCTTGCTAGGAGTTGGAAATCTTTCCAGTTGCATTACTTAGTAATTTTATTAAGTAAATGAGATTATTGTTCTAGCTGAACTAAAATCAAATTACTTTCATGAGCCAATTTGGATAACACCTCCCCATTCGGGCTTTTAGTCCCCAAAGGCATAAGGATTTGGGAAGATGGAAGAATTCCCACATTTTCTCTTTAGAAAATGTCTTTGCTTTGTGTTGATGTGTTTTTCATGCACATGCAAACACATAATAAAATACCTTAAGTTTCTTATCCTCTCTTGAACAAAGTTATTCGAATGCTGAAGATTTGCCTAAGGATCAATCGAAATAACTCCAAGGTTCTTATATGTAGGTTCTCTACGTGTGGATAAGCTCTGTTGGTGTGATGTGATTATGCTGGAATCACAAGGGGACTTACGTTTGATTGCCTGAACGCTTTGATATGCTAGAACTTAAGTCCTACCTACTAACAAGGATAATAAAGAAATAGCAAACGGTAAAGGGTTCAGAAAGTCCACTCTAAGACCTAGAATGTAAGAAGATGGATGAACGACTAGGTGGAGTCCTACTAGGCTAGGTCTCACCATCAAACTGAACAATTCAACACCAGCTCAGTGCAATCTTCTAAGGGAATTTTGAAGATGTTCAAATCATTTCCATCAAACACTGATCACCATCCAAGTTAATGCATGAACAATGGACGTATAACAATTTGAAATTAAGCTCTCTAATGCCAGTTGACCACACAGGGCACACTTACAATCAGCAAGAGGCTAGTGGTATGGACTAGGCGGATTCCACATGAGTGCATTCAACAATTTTCTCCATTCAATCTAATTATCTACCGTCTAATATGAAGATTCAACAAGAAAACCATGCATATTGCAAGAAAACAACACATTTCACCATATCTTCAATGAAAATGGAGTCTTTTACAACCAAGGCAACAATTTCTTGTCTTCTCTTCCTACTCTATTCTAATTGCTATCTAAGCTTCTATTCACAAACTATTCACTATTCTAACCACTATTGACCAACTATTAACCCTTACAAATGAAGAGCCACGACTTTATATAGATAGCTCTTTACAATTCAATGGCTCTGATTAATTTACAATCAATGGCTAGGATTTCAAGATGAAAACCCTAATCAAGGTTTGTTACAACAAACTCCTCTAGCCAATGAAATAATTACATTCAATATTTGTGAACCAATAGATGCCAAGGGTAGGTACTTCGGAGTTTGTGCCATCCCCAATGAGTTAGGTACATTGAATCAAGACATGCAGAGGTAGACCTTCCCTGATTGGTGAGTGGTGACTAGGATGATGACTAGGACGTTGCTTCAACTTGTACTTGTAGAATTGACTTGTCACCATTGTGATGTCGAGGGATATCTCTTGATACTTAACATTATCTAGCTCGCTCAAAGTAGTGGTGTTGGGAAGTCTAAGTCTTTCTTCCATGCATTTGAAGTGTCCTTGATGATGATGAAGCTTGAAGAAATCATTCTTGTCCTCGCGTGATCTTCTTTCAACTTGGTCTTGTTGATCTTAAGTATACCAAATTCACCTTTGGAGGATCGCTAATCTTCAAGTTTGTCCTTAAGAGAATCAAGCCTGAGATTAAAGTGTTGAATCTGCCTTGACCTACCTTTATATGATCGGTCTTTCGCCTTCTCAATCACCAATCCGCCCAATGAAATCTGCCTTTGAAATTCGTCTTGATGAGTTCAGCTGCTGCTGTTCGCTCTCCTTTTTGATTTCGCCCTTTGGAGATTCTGGTTTTGGACTTGTCAATCCTGAAATTCGCCTTCTAATTGCTGGAATTCGCTTCTCAAATTTGCTCTTAAGTTTACTTTGGAGAAGGATTTGTTTGAATGAATGATGAATGCTTTAAGGATCATCCTTTATATAGGCGCCCGCATAGGGGTTTGCACCTTTTGATTACAAAGCCGACTTGTTCTAATGAATAAAATTAATTGCATTTCCCTTTAGGTTGGCCGACTTAGTCATTGAAATTTGAAATTTGTTTTGGTGCCAAAAGTGCAATTAGTTGTGTTAATGCATCAATGCCGACTTGCATTTAGCCTTCTCTCCAATTCTTTTCGCTCGTCATGATTTCGCTCTTGTACCTTCAAGAGGTGCATGCCTCTATCACAAGGTCGCTCCCGTACCGTAGAGAGGGACATGAGCGAACTAGGAGATGCTGAAGTTTTATCACTATTTGAGGAAGGCATGCTTTGTCCTTGTGATCTTAGGGAGGTTTAGAATGTTTGAGCATTAGAATCATCTTCACCAAAACCTTCAAAGTTTCCTTATTAGCAAATCGCTCCTCTTCAAGAAAATTTCGCTCTTGTACCTTAGAGAGGTACATGAGCGAATTTTCTCAATTCGTACTTCTTTTCTTTTCTCTTGCCTTAGACTCAACTTTTAAATCCTTCCTTCACCACAATCAAGTTGATTTGCCTTCAATTTTGCTACAGATGGGATCCATTTAATGGTTTGGGTGAGACAGGAGGTCTTTTCAAGAATTTCGCTCCTGTACCCTAAGGGTCAGGAGCGAATTAGAGGTATTAGGCTGGGATGTCTATTAAACGTTCTCTTCTCACCTCCATCCACGTTGCCTTGGCCTTAGAACATGCTAGCGAATCACCTTAAGGGGTCCCCTTGTTCAAAATGTTGGATCAAAGGCAAATCTTAACAATTTCGCTTATGTACCTTAGAGAGGTACGGGATCCACTGGGAAATTCGCTCCTGTACCTTTGGAAGGGACAGGAGCGAATTAGGCAAACTTGCACAAATTCCTCACTTTGTGTCATTCAACTTGGTTTGAATTCATTCCCAAGGGCATGTATAAGCCAATTCCTTCTCTTTGTCCATTCTTTCTCCAATCCTGTCTTCTTGATCTTAGCAAGGTACATGAGCTTGAATAACTTCGCTCCTGTCCCTTTAGAAGGTACAGGAGCGAATTAGGAAATTCACTCGTGTTCAAGTGAAGTTGAAATTTAAACTTACAATTTAATACATCCTTTGCCCACTCCTTTCATTTCATCCATTCAAGTGCCTACATCGCCCCCAACTATGAGCAATGGAAGCAGATTTTACTCCAACCAGGGAGCACTTCCTTTCAACCTGCTTCTCAATGTAAGTGTAATCAGATCTCTTGAATGGTGGAGGAAGTTATTTCTGAATAATTATCTTCCAGATTGATGTTGTCGTGACTTGTCCTCCATGCTTCTTTGGGTGCTCATTTTTCTCTTTTCTTCTATCCTGATATCAAACATCAAATCAGAACCTTGGAAAATGATCTGGAATTCCTTTGAAATCTGCCCCTTTGCCTTTGTATCAAACTCCAATTCTGTTTAAGGTGTTGAATATCCTGCATTCAGCTCTGTAAGTGCATAGTAATGGTCTGATCCATCTTCTTCATGTGATCGAATTTTGATATTGTCCCTTTTCAAATGTGGATATTGATGTGTGAGTCCTTGAATTCAATTTGCCTGAGTGTAGTCTGAAACCATCTCTTTATCAGCTTCCGATCCTCCTATCAAAACCTGAAAGACATATAATGAATCAAGAAACATGCAAACAAAACAATTCTTCACACCCTTAATGCATCATTAATTCAAATCTGGGAAATAACAATCAGTTCTGATCTGAATTTTGATCCTCAAATTTGTAGCTCTGCCTCTCTGTCTGCTGCAACTTGTCTTAAACTCAAATTTGTTCCAATTCTCCTTGTCAACGTATGTTATCAATGAAATGATCAATCATTTTATCCAGAGCAGATTGTATAAATTGCTTTGATCGATGCCTTAGAATGAGGATGAGTGTCTTCTTATATAGCCGGTGGATGTTAAAGGGTCTGTTTTCTTCTATCTTCACTAAAGTGACACATCTTCATTAAGAGCCAGCTCCTTATTTTGTGTTACCACACCTTGCAAAGACTGATGAGGTGGATACTTTTTTTTTTGAGGATTCTTTTAAAAACTTTTCTTTTATTTCAAAATTTTGGTGGGGCCAAATCAAAGCTACGTGGTAAAGGAAATCAAAGGAAATATTATGTCTTGAAACAAGCTTTCCAAATCTCCATTTCAGATCCTGTGGGGCCCAGCAGGAGAGTCCTTGAAAGAATTTATTTAATTCTCCATTTTAGATTATATGGGGCCCAAAGAATTTATTTAATTCTCCATTTTAGAGTGTGTGGAGCCCAAGATGTGATGAGGCAGGGATTGATGAAGAAATGTGAAGTGTTGTGGGGAAGAATGGTAAGGGAAATGCCACGTGAGGAAGGGGTAATTGAAAGTGGATACGGGGTTATAAGAAGTGCTGCGGTGGGAGGTAGGAGTTAGGATATGGGGAGTAAAGTGGAACGGGAGGTATAAGCGGTAGTGAAAAGGGTAAGGGGTGTGAGATTTAAGGGGGTTGGGATAGGGATAGGATAGGGGTAGGCTAGGATGAGGGTAGATGGTAGGGTGGAAAGGGTAGGTTAATAGGTGTGTGGTAGAGGTAAGCTTAAGGAAATAAAGGAAGTAAGACTTATGGGATGTGGGTTAGAATAGGTGATTTTAGGGGAATAAAGGGGTAAAGGGGTAGGTAGTGTGGATGGTAGGTTAAAGGGAGTGTGAGATAGAAGGTATGAGGGGAAGGGAGATGTTAGGATAGAATAGGGGTAGGGGTAGGGGTAGGGGTAAGGTGGAAAGGAAGTTAGTGAAGGGAGGTGAGGGTGTAAGATGGAAGGGTAGGGAAATGGTAATTAGAGATAAAGGTGGGAAATGTGAATAGTTAGGATGGGGGGGCAAAGGTAGGTGTAAAATGTAGATGAAGGGTAGTGGATGAGTATATTAGGATGGGAGACGGTTAGGTAGGTAAAGGTATAGGTTAGAAGATGGGATGTAAGGTAAGGGACATGGAAGTGGTAGGTTATGTAGAGATGTGAAGGAGGTTAAGGTATGAAAGTATGAAAGGTGGATGGAGGATAGAGGATAGGAAGGTAGGTGAGTTAGAAGGTATGGTAAATGGAAGTGAAGAGTGTTAGGGGAGGTGGAAATGGAAGGAAATGGAAATGGGAGTGATTGGGTTTGGGCACCCATTGACAGGATTGGAAGAAGTGGAAGGGATTATGTTTTGGCTGGGCAAAGAGAATGTTAAACCTCACTTCATCTCAAAGAGAAAGACTTGGTCAGCTCTTGAGCAACTACAAACAAAAGGTTAATAGCAAAGACTTGACAAGAACTAACTAAGCTAAGACAACTAACCTGGAAAGCGAAAAAGTGGGGGTCCCCATTTACAATAGGGCGATGTGTGAATACCTCACAACACTTTGTCAGAAATTGCCCTTTCATTTCTCCTTGCTAGCTCTCATGCTCTCCTCTTCTTGATGTTCTCATCTTCTTTTGTTAAACAACTTCCTCATTCAATTCTTCTTAAGCATTAGTTACACCTTATTCAATAGAAGGTAGCAAATGTCATTCATTTAGCATAGAAGGCTCAAATAGACAAAAGTTTTTATAGAAGTAGGTTTAATATAAACATATTATTGCCCACGTGTTCAATAATTTAGCTGGGCCATACTTAAGTGGTTTTCGGTTCTTAGCTTTATCTTGCAGTCTTCCTTTGTTTTTGCAAAGCCACACCTTGTCCCCATCTTGGAAATCTTTGGCTGAAGTCTATGCTGATTATGTCTTGAAATGATAGTAGGCACTCTACAGTCAAAGTTAAACCAAACATTACTGAAAAATACATCTGCTATATCATTTTCTTGAAGAGTTTTCCTGCATTGAATGAAAGCATGTATTCTGCTATACCAGATTACAACAACAAACATATAATTCTACCTTTTCTTTGATTAGAAAAATAAAAAATCTCTTACAAAATCCATGGAAATGCTCTCCTATGGTGTAGAAGGAATCAGTTATAGTGTATATGATCTCAAATTTTATTGCCAGCCTTGTTATTCAACAATGTACAACCCCTCATGAACTTTGCAATATCATTTTGCATGTCTGACAAAAACAAATACCTTTGCAAATGTGCCAAAGTCTTCACCACATCAAAGTGATCAACATTGTTTGAAGTATGCCCCTTTTGTTGGGACTCAAACTTGTAATGTCAATTTTTCCCTTTTGTGTGTCTAATCTTATTTCTAGCTCAATACTTATAACTGGTTTGAGAAATTGTGTGGGTCCTGAGTAGTTAAAACTTGAATTCACTTGAGTGTGGTCTTATCCTATCCCCCATGTGCCTATAATGTGTTGCAGTTGTCAAATTTTCAAAAAGTGATTTAAGTATTTAGGTTGTTGGTAAAAATGTTTAAGTTTGTGCAGATTGTCAGAGTTGCTGGAGTTTTCATACCAAGCATACCTTTCCACTCACCCCCGCTTCCCTTTATTCTTTCTTGGAATTTCGAACTTTCCTCTCCCATCATGCCATCCCACCTTCACTCCAATTTTTCCTTATATCAGTCAGTCTGTTAGAATATCCCCTCCCTAAGTACACTCTCCTGATCATCCCTGAACTCCAATCCATAGCAGTTTACACTCTCATTGGAATTGGACCTTCAGACTTCATTCTACATATTTCACTCGTGTACATAATTGTTTATTTAACATATTCTTTAAGTGTTTTACCAAAGGAAAGAGATGAGACCGCTCTTTCCTTTGGCAAAACCAGTTAATGCAAATTGAAATTATTTTTGGCTAAACAAGATCTCTCCGATCCTAAATAGCATACACTTAGTACACAGATGGATATATAAAGTTTTATGTTTAGCAAGTCCAAATCATTATTTTTATGCCAATATTAATGAAGCACGAATGGAGAAACATGCATTTTCTCAAAGTCTTAAGCACATCATGAAATATTTAACATCCTTAGATTTCTCAATTTGACAAGTTGTATATTTCTCCATGCAGAAGTGCCAGAGAATCTTACTGAATCTGATGGTGACAAAAGTAGGCAGGAAAAATATGCCGAAGAAGTCTGTCCAGTGCTGCACTTTAAGGAGATCATGTATCAAGGCACTGCTTCTTTTGTTTGTAACTGTTCCTATTTGTATTCTAAGCATATACATGAACGGGCAGAAGATATCCTACATGTTGCGTCCCATATGGGACACTCCACCAAAGCCATTTCATCATATTTTTCATTATTATGCTGAAAATGTTTCAATGGAGCATCTTTGTTACCTTCATGGTTGGCGAGTCCGGGAGATACCTCGTCGTGTTTATGATGCTGTATTGTTTAGCAATGAGCTGGACCTACTGGAGATCAGATGGCAGGAATTGCTTCCTCTAGTAACAAAGTTTATAATCCTTGAATCCAATACAACTTTTACTGGATATGGAAAACCATTGTATTTCGCAAATAACAGGGAAAGGTTTGAATTTGCTGAACCCAATGTTGTGTATGGCATGTTTCCAGGTCGGTCCCTTTTAGATGGGGAGAATCCCTTTGTACAAGAAACAGAAAACAGAGCGGCAATGGACCGACTTATAAGAGAGTCAGGCATCCGTTATGATGACATGCTTATCATGTCAGATGTAGATGAAATTCCAAGTTCACACACAATAAATCTTCTAAGGTGGTGTGATAATATACCACCAGTCATGCATCTGCAGTTGCGAAATTATTTGTACTCCTTTGAGTTTCCTGTTGACTATAACAGTTGGCGTGCATCAATCCACCTTTATCAGTATTATACACGCTATGCTCATTCCCGTCGAACTGATGAGCTCTTCACAGATGCAGGCTGGCATTGCAGCTTCTGCTTTCGGCACATAAGTGAATTCATATTTAAAATGAAAGCCTACAGCCATGTAGATCGGGTGAAGTCTTCTTACTTCCTAAAATCTTCAAGAATTCAGCGTGTCATTTGTCATGGAGAAGATCTATTTGATATGTTACCAGAAGGATATTCCTTTCGAGAAATATTCAACAAGATGGGAAATATACCTCGCTCATTTTCTGCGGTGCACCTGCCATCTTATTTGATCAAGAATGCTGACAAGTTCAGGTTCTTTCTTCCTGGGAGCTGCCTGCGATGGCCTGGCTAACTAGTGGACAGGAAATGGAAAGTTGACATGGTTATCGATGAAGGATTTGTTGACATAATGCAGACTTCGTCAACTGTAGACATGATCTGTTAGAGAATTATCTATGCTTTTGTACTGCATCTGTTTTGCTCCTCGTGCATGCTATTTTGGGGCTTTAAGAGAAATTCAAATAGTTATCCTGCCAATGGGATTCTCATCCTTCTGTGCAACAGCATCGATGATACAGAATGATTTTGCCTATCACAGATGAATCATGCAATGACAATCAGTGATGGAGCTTATTATGATCTGTCCTAATTACTGTTGTGATTTTTCTATGGTTGATGAATTTTGTATGCACTTGTGCATCACCCCAATTTTGAGGGTAGGTTCGGAGTTAGATGACATTTAATAGTATAAAATTCATTCGAGTCAGGTATTCCCTGGTTGTATCAAAGCATTGTATCCAGAAGTCTCCTTGAGCTCAGGAAGGTATACTGCATGGGAGCATAACGTCAAATTGCTAAGAAATTAAAGCTCTTGGTTTTTGTATGGTATGTTGTTTCTCTTCAGACTTAATCTGATTATAATGTAGTTAATGTATCTTTAGTTTTTTATCCATATTACTCCTTTCGGGATTCTCTGTTATCCTGTTTACAGTGTTTTAGGTACATTTTCTGCCTCATTTCTCCTACTTGCTTCAAGATCTACTTACGTTTATCTAAAATGAAATTACCTATCTCATGATATCAAATGATTGATAGCAGAAAACTGGGATTCTGATCTTCCTGCAAATAATGTTGGACCATAGATTATTAATAGCTGCCTCTGTGCAATGCTGGATTTGATCTGATATAACAAAATCTGTATCTTCGATTCTACCCAATATTCAACAACCATAACCCATTAGCAAAAACATTTGGCCATTTTTTTGAAAGACACAATTATAGTAATCAGGAAAAAATATTGTATAGAGGTCAATGTTATTACTAATACTAGCAGCCTTTCAATTTTTTTCTTTTTTTTGTTCCATTCCTGTTGCAATTTAGTTGTAATGGCTAAAATTATACTAATCATTAGTTTTTGTTTCACATGATTTTCTATTTTGTTCTTTTTCACAACATCTAACGTCTATTTATATATTAGATTTTAATTTGCCTATATCAGCTAAAATAATTTTGCAGAGCTTCCAGGACAAAGAGGTTAAGATTAACTTATCTAAAACATGTCATTTTATCCTCAAGAGTTAGCGTATACTTGAAGGAGCTAGTACTAAATCCTTGACGGAAATAGAAGTGTTGTTAGAATAAGGTTAGCACCTAATTGCTCTATTGAAGGGCAATTGAAGGTTATATTTTTCACGTATTTTTTTTTTAATTTGGGTTTCTAGTGATATTGGGGTATAAAGTTTCACCATTTATGAGCTTTCTAGATAGAATCGCCATTTAATATATTGTCATGGTTCAAAGAAGGGATATGTGATATTAGTGGTGGTTCAATTTTTTGAGCCAATAGCAGTTGGACTTCATGGTATACAATGTGATGATTTCATTATCCAATTGGTAAGGCATTCGAATGACATTCTAATAAGGGATTTTATTGGTTGATCTTCATGTATTGTCATGTCTCCTAGGTCTTACCATCATGTTAAGTTAGTCAAGTGTGTCTGAGGGAAGTCTTATCATTTACTTAGTGTTATTAAAAGGGTTTTCTATAAGTTGCATTTGTCTTTGCGTATAGTTGTTTTTAGATTTTTAAAGTTATGAAGTGTACAAGTATATTTGTTAATAGCAAAAATTGTTATATATAATAATTAAGAAGGAAAAAAGTTATATATAATTAATAACAAAAATTGTTATATGTGATTAAGGCTATGAGAAGGAGAAAAAGTAGAAAAAAGTTATGAAATATCTTTCATTATATGCTCTATAAAGCAAAATGAGAAGTAATTATAATTAGGGCATGATATGTTTTCAAAATAAGTTTTAGATTAATAATTGATAGATTATTCATTTTAGTAGTTTTTATAAAAAGACATTTTTCTCAAAGAGTTGTTAGGGTTCAAAATTTTTTATCTAAATTATTGGGATTAGATGTCATACATATTCCAAGTCTTAGTGTTTGAATTATCTAATTATTTTACTATGTTGATATATAAAAAGAGCATTTCAATTATGACTTGGCCTTTATAGCATATGTTATGTTTTTAATGACAATTTTGTGTAGAAATGCATATGAACATAATGTTATATAAGAAGTATAAGAATATTCATGACATTGTCAATGTGTAAGATTTTATGAGGCATGTGAAGAATATGATTGAAGAGTTAAAAAGTTGATTAGGAATCTTGACCCACTCGTGCCTCATTTAATGGCGTGCTATAGAATAATTTTTCTAAAAAAGCTAAGAATTTAAAATGGATTTTTGGTCATAAATATTCTTACCATAGTATTTTGAGACCTCATTTGGGTCTACAGTAATCCTTGTGGTGGGTTTATGAGCCTCCTTGAATCTTATATATTGAGGCCTTGACATGGATGCATGATGAATGCAGTTTATAAAGTTATGTTATTAAGTACTTCTAGAGGATTAGGATATTAGTCTCCATGTTAAAGTTTTGAACCTAATATTGTACTTTGACTATTTGTTACCAAATGATACATTAGTTTGAGGCTTTGGAGGTCAAGTTTTTGCTAAGGGTTTTTGGGTTTGTTGGTGACAGGTTAATGCAAGAAATCGAAGTGTCCAATTTTTGTTTAATAAAACATATTTTTTTTGCACTTGTATCAAGTTTTTTTTTAAATAAATCATATGGTATTGAATGTGCATGCATGTTATTCTTTTACAATTGGTATTAGACCCTGTTGGAAACTTGAGTTGTTGCTTATGTAGTCATTGATGTCAACCTGTTTGGTGTTGCCATTGATGTCACAATGTGTGGAAGTTGCAGTTGTTTTGTTGTGTTGATGTTGCAGATGGTCTGGAAATGAGCATTCAAATGTTGTTATGATGTCTGGTGTTGATATTAAGTAGGTATGAAGTGTTTCTAGAAGGCTACAGTAGTGGAAGTCACAATATGTAGGAAAGAGTATTTAATGTCTTTATGGAATGCTTTGCATTCCTCTAGTTCTTGATGACGTTGGCCTATGATTTTGGATATAATGTCTATGTCCTGTGGGTGTTGCACTATCATGTTATCTTTAGTTGCTCAGATGGTGTAGTTGGTTGTGGTGGTTTGTTGACAGTGAGGTTGTTTGTTAGGACTAGTTGGGAGAATGCTTTGCATTGCTCTATTGTGTTGATTCAAGTGTTGCAGCTTGGTGGACATGTTCATAAGGTTCATACAATGTTCTTGTTCAAAATTCTAGTGTTGGTTTGATCGGCAAGTGAAGTTATATTGTTATGTGTTCAATGTTGTCAATTGTATTGGTGTATAGCTGACTAAGTTGATTTATCTTATTTGGATCATGCCATTTTGGTCCAGGTTTGCTTTGGAGGTTGAGTTAGAATGTTGATATGGGTCTCATTGTGGCATATGTAGATCTGCATTGAGTATTTTGCATTGAGCAATGTTTTTGGGCCGACTGGTTAACATGTTTCATTGCTTTCCTACATATTACATTTTATGTTGATTTTGGAGGAAGTGTTAGTGTGTACAGTTTGTTGGAACCGTCTTAGAAAGAGGTGTTATGATGTATTTGGGTTCCCGTTTATCTTGTAGAGTGGACTGCTTTGTATATTTTGGTCTAGGTGGCTGACTGTATGTAATTCATGTATATTTTGTTTGTGGCCGACCTAGTTGAGGGTTTCAATGTATAATCTTGTATAAATGGAAGTGTGCATGTGTGAATTGGAGTATGGATTGTTGTAAATTGGATGTGAATGATATGCAATCAATAGAAATACGAATTTCAATTTGTGATGAGCTTTGATGATCATATCTTTAGTATGACAGTGTTTTGAGACAGTAAATGAAGTCAATGATGTTTGCCATGATATTGTTCACTTGACACAGTGGTTCAAGGACAGTTTCATGATCAAGAGATCTTGTTCATTACAATTCATTATACTTGTTGGAAGACAATGAGTCCTTTGACAACTTGTGCAGTTCTTTGTATCTTACTTTGAGATTGTGCATCTCAATAATGCAAGTCCCTTATATCTTGCCCTCAGGTTGTGTCTTAGTTCTAAAAGTCCAATTAGGTGTAGTGTGCTCTTTGGCCTCGAACCTAAAACATTGTAATCAATTATTCATATTGTGTGATTATCACCGTGGTTTTTCCCTTTATGGGTTTTCCACGTAAATATGGTGTTCTTGTGTGAATTGTGCTTTATGACTTTATTTTTCATTATAGCAGAAGTAAGTTAATTGAGATTTGAAGTTTTTAAGGTTCAGACCGATTCACCCCTCCCCCCCAATCATGTGGTGTATTCAACAATTGGTATTAGAGCGAGATTGCTCTGAGATAAGATTAACCACTTCAGGAAGGTCCAGGATGGCACGAGAGATCTATTTGAAGGCACAAATTACATTACTTGGAAGTCGCAAATGGAATATCATTTGAATTTTTCATCGCTTGGAATATGGGGCATTATTAAGACTGGTTATATTGCTCCAAACGTTGGTCCTACTACTCCAAATGAGATCAAAAATCATGAAAATAATGCCAAGGCAATCAATATACTTGTTAGTAGTTCGAGTGACTCAAAGTTTTTTAAGATCAATGGGTGCACAAATGTAAAGCAAATTTGGGAAAAATTGAGCAACATTTATGAAGGAGATGAGAAGACCAAGCAAGTCAAATTGCAGAATCTAAAGTACAGATTTGAGACACTAAGGATGTCTGAAGATGACAATAGTGGAATTTACATGCACCAAGTGAGTGAGATAGTCAATGCAATCAGATGTATTGTCATAACGATGGAAGAAAATGAAGTTGTGGGAAAAGTGATGAGAACATTGCCGAAAAGCTATAAGCCTAAGAAGTTTGTTGTTGAACAAAATCATGATATGGATAAATATACTTTGGATCAGCTCTATGGATCGCTCTCTGCCTTTGAGTCTGGAGAACTTAATGAGCAGCGCAATGAGAAGAAGGAAGTAGCATTCAAAGTTACCAAGAAGATTGAAGATGAACCTGAATTAAGCAATGTCAATGACATGGATGATGTGGAAGAAAAATTTGTGAGAAGACTAAAGAAAGGATCTGGGAAATACAAAGGTAAGTTGCCCTTTAAATGTTTTAATTGTGGAAGAATTAGTGATTATGCTTCTAGATCTACTTTCAAGGAGGATAACTATAAGAGGTCAGATGATGATAACAAAAGAAAAGATAGCTATAGGAGAGATGACAGAAACAAAAGAGTAGATGACAAAGATAAGTCTAAAAGGATTTATTGTTCAATGGAGACTTACTCCTCTGAAGATGAAGATGGTGATGACTCATATGAATAATTATTATTTTTAGCCATAGAAGAATGAAAGGTTTGGTACTTCGCATGATGAGAATAACACTGAAAGTTCAATGACTATGAAGACTGCATTGCATGCAAAAGTGAAACCTAAAGCTTGTATAATTGATTCCAAATGCTTAAATCATATGATAGGTGACATAAAAAAGTTTATAGACTGAGAAGAGTATGATGGTGGATCAGTAAAGCTTGTTGGTGAGGAGGTTGCACTAATTTGTGGTAAAGGAACCATAACTATTGATGGTAAGAATAAGATAGATGATGTTTATTATTTTAAAGGTCTAAGACATAATCTTTTGAGTTTAAGTCAAATGTGCAATAAAGGCTACAAACTCATATTGCATGCGTCCAAATGTGAGATCAAAAAAGGAGGTTCCAAAAGATTAATTGCAGAAGGCATAAGAACAAATGAGAATGCCTACTATGTGAAGAAAAAAATAGGAAGTAGTTATTTGCTAGTGCAAAGCAATGAATGTTGGTTATGGCACAAAGGTTGGGACATGTTAACTTTGACAACGTGGTGAAGATCAATTCAACTCATGCTATGAGAGATTTATTAAATATTATCAAACTTGCTAATATAGTGTGCACGAAATGTCAAATGGGAAAGCAAACAAGGAAAAATTCAAGAACAAGTAATATTCTACTACAAGGCTTTTGGAGTTGATTCATATAGATCTATGTGGACTTACAAGGACAAGAGGACTAAATGGTGAAATATAGTTTATGTTGCTTATTGATGATTATTCTAAAATGGCATGGGTTACTTTCTTAAAAGAAAAGTCTAAGGCATTTGATAGATTTAAGATATTCAAAACTATGGTTGAGAATCAAATAGATGCTAAAATCAAGTGTTTGAGATCCGATAGAGGAGAACAATATACATCAAATAATTTTGATAGATTTTATGAATAACATGGTATTAGAAGGCAATTGTCTACATCTAGAACTCCTCAGTTGAATGGAGTGGTTGAGAGAAAGAATAGGACTATTGTTGAGATGTCTAGAACTATGTCGAAAGATGCTAACCTTCCTAATGTGTATTGGAAAGAAGTTGTGCATGTGAGATAGAAAGGATGAGGGTGATGAACTCTTGTGCTATATCATCATTGAGCTTATTATGGCAAGCGGATGCAAGCATCTAGATATGATAAAACCTAGATAACTCACATACTATTTGCAAGGAATGATAAGGAAAACCACAAACAACAATCAAATAATAAAAATCATGATCCATCTTGGCCACTATAATTACTTATGGATATCCTTGAGTAGCATAGGAACATGATACAAACACGATACAAGATAAATCAAAGAAAAGACTCACTGAGCCAAACAAGTCAATAGCCATTTAGATCTCCTTGCCAAGTTAAGTGTTCCTATTGAAATGATATTTGATAAGATGTCCATTGTAGGAGATATGTATATGTAGGACATGATAGGATGTCCATTGAAGGAAAGATATATCTGTAGGACATGATATCTGATAAGATGGCTATTCTAGGAACGATGTATCTGTAGAGGCCGATCTGTTTGATAAAGATGCTAAAACTAATAGGCAATTGATCGGTAAGGTTGGAAACAAACTTGGTAGTTTGTTCGTTGATCCATGATTTGTTAAGTTCATTGTTTTGATTGTGTTTGTTTAAAGTGTCGATGTCTTAGCATAAGACAATTATTATGGATTTTTTATTTTTGAAAAATGTTTTTATTTTTTTGGATTTTAAAAGTTTTTAAGATTTTTTTAGATTTTAATAGTTTTTTTATTGTTTTTGGATTTTAAAAGTTTTTTTTTTAAAGATTTTAGAAGTTTTCTTTTTGGATTTTTTAAATGTTTTTCACATCATTGATTGAGGTAAAAAACATATATTAGGATTTATTCTCAAGCAAGATGTATTTATTTTCCCCTAGTGTCTAGCAAGGCATAAGGCATTATGAGCAAATGAATGGATTGATGGGAGGGATATGGATAAGTGAAGGATGGAGGCAACATATTATGGAATTAAGGCTGATTTGGTTTTCAAGGACTATCTCACAATGGGATAACATGTTTATCCAAGCTAAGGGACTCGATATGGCAATATAAGGTGATGGCATGGTACTTTGGATAGCATACAGTTGATAGGAATGGACATGTCAAGAGGTTTTCTAAAAACATGTTTTGCATTTTATGTCCTTAGTTTTGATCAAGATCAAGGGATAGATATGATGGAGATAGGATAATCATAGGATAATCAAGATCATAGGTGGTAATGAATAATAGAATCAATAAATGGATAAGATAATGGATATAAATTGAAGGGTGTGGATAAGGTGAAGCAAAAAAGGATGTATGATGTTTATGGAGATCCCTAACTTGTCAAGATCAAAGGTGGAAAAGGAAACATGGAAATAGATAGGGTGAATGGGAGATAATGGAGGTTATGAGAGATAAAGATGGATGAGGGATAATGGAGGAAGAGGGATAATAAAGGATGGGGTGGATAGGATAGCATGGATGAAACTTACTCCCAAGTGTATAATGCAAAAAGGGTAATAGATTACACATGACACCTGTTTGCCAGGTTTTTATCATGGTACTTGCCCAGGGAACCACAAGAGGTGGTTTTCACCATTGGACGAATTATTTCTCTTTATTTTTTCTTTTCTTTTTTTCATTTTTTCATTTTTTTCTTTTCTTTTTTATTTTTATTTTATTTTTTTTCATTTTTGACATTTTCTTTTTACCTTTTGGAAGATAATGTGTGCATGATAGGAGATGGAGGGAGGAATCAAGCATCTTGTTCTTTGGATGGTACCCCTAAAATATGTGTTACAATGGACCATGGCTATTGAAAGTATGCTCAAAGATGTTAGTAGGATGATAGTAAAGGGAGATGAAATTGATGATGAGATGCAATGTGGTAAGGATTTATGCAAAGGTTTGGAGGTGAGGGACAGAGAGATCGAAAATAGGTGTTGGATGATGGATGGGGTGTTGGAAGATTTGTGTAGGGATGGAGGAAAATGTTGGCAAGATCAACATTGGCACACACCTTGAGGGGTGGTGGAGTGATGGAGGAAAAATGGATTTGAGATTTTAAGATTTTGATGGAGAAGTTGATGTAGATTTTGTCCTTTGAAGGAGGTGATGGAGGATTTAAGATACTGGATTTTGGGAAATAGGGGCCCAAAATGGATTGTAAAGGTGGGAGATGTTTAGATAAAGGAGTGAAGGAAGCCTTTTGTATAACAAGCTTGGATGTCAATTTTGACTTTTCTTTAGGATGCAATTCTCTTATAAGCGATTTGGGAATCCATATGGTTTTTGATGTTCCTTTTGTTTGTGGTTCTTTGGAATGCATTGCTTATATGAGCAACTTAGGAATCCACATGGTTTTTTCTTTTTCTTTTTGCTTGATGGGCCTCTATGGTCTTTGGATATTTCTTTTTGCTTTTGGGTCACTTTTTGCTTTGTTTTCACATGTCTTTTAGATGGGACATGTTGATCTTTGAACATGTGTGGATTTTTGAACTTATGAACTTTATGTTTGACATCGAAATTGCTTCCAAAAGCATTGGGATTTATGGGTGGATAGGAATGATATGGAGGTCTTTTGGATGAGCTCAAATTTATAGATGGTGGGAAAGTTCACAAGGGTGTGTGCCTTTGTTGATCTTTATTTATGATAGAGAGGGGATTGTGAGGTAGGGGTGATATGGATGTTGGATGGAGGGATATAAGGACCTAGGATGGGTGGAAGGGATGAAAGATTTAGTTTTGGAGTATAAGGACCTAAGATGGATGGAAGGGATGAAGGCTTTAGTTTTGGAGTATAAGGACCTAAGATGGATAGAAGGGATGAAGGGAGATGTGTATGTTTGGGTTTAGATGGAGGAATTTGAAACTTAGTATGGATATCAACATCTTGAGAGTTAGCTATGTAGACAAAGCCATGACAATTTGGATTTACTTTTATATCAAGGGGTTCCAATATACATTATTCATGGATACTTAACCCGTTTCCTTGATAATGCATACTTTGACAAATATTTTTAGTAATGGGATACTTGTTGCTTTTGAAACATGATGTGATTCTATTTTGAGGAGGATATGGTATGGAGGGAATGATAAGCTCATGGATTAAACCGGATTTTATGAAAGTGGATGAACCAAGTTGATATGTAAGGGGTTCATGAATAGCTTGGATAGGGGTGATGGGATCTTGAGGAGGATTAGGATCATGAGGGGGATTATGAGGGATGATAAGATCTTGAGGAGGATATGGATGGTTATAACAAGGAGATGAAGGGATACTTTGATCTTGACATGGAAGAGGATCATTGGATGGAGTGGAAAGGGTGCTTTTCTATTGATTTTGAATAGGATCATTGGAAGGGATGGTATGATCTTGCTTAGGAAGTGGATTATGAGTGGTACTTGGAAGGATAATTTGTTCTTGAGATGGAATGGGATCATCTTGGATGGAGTAAAAAGGTAAAAGTGGATCATCATGAGATTCTAGGGAGATGGGATCTTGGTCAAAATTGGATGGGATGGAAAAGCTTTGGGATCTTGATCTTGATTCATTTTAGGACTTGTTTCTTCATACTTTGGATTATCCTCTTGACATGGGGTATGAGTTAGGATATGCATGGGGGTTCTTTGATGGAGTCCATGTTTTGGCATGATAGGACTGGATCTTGAATGGGACTTTCTTGAGTGGGTTTGATTGGAGATGGAATGCATGGTGACATTGGTTCGAAGATTTTTGAATTATGGGAGGGATTAGTATCAAGAAGTGGATTAGCTTAGATTTCCATTATGGATAGCCCTTGAGGGTAAACTCGAAAGGTTTCATCATTGGGCTCGTTGTTTAATGGGGATGGTGGGGATTGTTGTTGTACAAATTTAGGGGATGAAGGAATGGTGAGAGAAATAGAGGCTACTTGTGGGATAACATCTTCATAGGAGGTAGATATATCATTGGTGTAATTATTATGGGATGAGCCATTGCTAGACATAGGTATATGTGTTTGATCATGCTTGGAAAAATTATCTTGACACATGCTTGATTCCTCATTAGTTGAATTATTAAAATGTTCTTCAATAGTAATGTCACCTTGATCAATAAGGTCCTGGATGAGGTTTTTAATCTTGTAGCAATTGCTAATTTTATGTCTCATGTTCCTATGGTATTTACAAAATTCATTGTCATTCCACCATGTTGGCTCAAAAGGTTGATTCTCTGGTAAAGTAATGAGCTTATTTGCAACCAACTTTTGCAATGTTGATTCAATTGGTTCTTCCAACCTTGAAGGATAAATTAGATTAAAAAAGGAGCCTCTAATATGGAAACAAAAAAGATAGCAATCAATCAAATCAATAAATGAACCCTTGGTAGGGTAGGATGAAAAAATATCACACAATAAGAACAAACCCCAAAAGAAAGGTATATCAATGACACACGGTCTACTCTAAATCCTAACAAGGTTTGAAAAATAAAATGTCATAAAAAAATTAGATTAATAAAAAAGGATAAACCTGAAGGGAAAGACCTAGGTTATGTAGGAATGTCAGGATCTCCATAAAATGTAAGGGAATAAGACACACCACATAAATATTGTAGGGAAAATAATTAAACAATAATAAAACCCTAGGATTTAGAGCTATTAAATTTATAGAATTTAAATTAATTAAATACAATAGTTGTTGGATTTTGGATGGATGGATATATTGTTGAAAATCTAAAAATTGATTCACCAAGATTTTGAAGGAAAAGAGTTTTGTCTAGATGAACACATAAAAGATTTACAAATTGGTTAAACTTTAGTTTAGATCTAATTTAAAGACAAATAAAATCATAAAATAAAAAATTTTAAATTTGCTCATATATTCCCATAAAATAAAATAAATAGAGATTGTACATCATAGTCATTTACACAGTGTTGAATATGGATAAAGAGAGAAGGGCAAGTCTCTGCTCTAGATCTATCTACCAACAAATAGCTTTAAAATGTTTTGGCCAAAGTTTTTGTTTAATCATTTTGATACTAGATGACTATTTGTTTTCTCTCTTTGTCGAATCATGATGTCAGGTCATAGCATGTTCTTTATTGAAGATGTATATTGCACTAGATTCCATCCCTCGTTGATTCCAGATTGGTAGGTACCTCGTGTAGGTTTGGAAACTCTTTTATCAAAGATATATATATATATATATATATATATATATATATATATATATATATATATATATATATATATATATATATATATATATATATATATATATATATATATATATATAATCTCTAGTCCTCATGAACTCCTCTTCGTCCATAAACTGTGAGACGAGAACATGATCCAAGTGTTATTCTGCCCAACCATGAAACATAAACTTCCACGATGCTCTTCGATAAAAGAGTTACCAAACCTACACGAGGTACCTAACAATCTCGAACTGACGAGGGGTGGAATCTAATGCAACATACATTTCCAATAAAGAACATGCTATGACATACATCATGATTCAAGAGAGAGAGAAAACAAATAGTCATCTAGTATCAAAATGATCAAACAAAAGCTTTGGCCAAAGCATTTTTTAAGCTATTTGGTGGCAGATAAATCTAGAGCAGAGACTTGCCCTTCTCTCTTTATCCATATTCAGCACTCATCCATTAATTAACATACTAATTAATTTAACATAGTTCCTCTAAACGAAAAAATAAATAAATAAAAAATACCTCCTCTTAGTAAATTTTTTTTAAAAATATACAATATTGTATAAGGATGTGTGGTTGGTTTAAACATATTTCATCAAGGAATCAACACATATGCTTTGATAGCAATTTTATCTTAGCTCCAATTTATGTATACTATAGAACTCCATTTTAAACCTCAATTAAGTAACTCTAGATGATATTCGTTTCAAAATATGTACGGTTTATCTCCAAATATGACTAAATCTTCTAATGTCATATATCAACTAGAAATTATTTTCCTCCCTTGAACATCTATTCAAATCTCTAGAATACACTCCTTTAAATTAATTCAATAAATAAAATATAATCTAAACTTTTTATTCTCAAGGGTCTTCGATTCATTAAAGGTTCTAAAAATAAGTTAAAAGAAGGATGGGATCATTGTATTATAAACTAATATAATGTTTTAATCAATATAGATTATTCTACTTCAAACCTATCCCAAAATACTTCATACACTCATTGCTACTCAAGAGAAATAACTTTAAGTCACCAGTGGTAGTTAATTAAACATAAAGAATGGTATAAAAAAGGGATGTTCAAAAAGTTGTACTATAATCGTAAAGTATATTTTATAATTCTAATGAAACTGAGATTAATTTTTTTTTTATTAATAATAATTTATATAATTATGTAAGTAATATAAAGTCATAGAGATACCAACATTAAATCTTAAACTCTTATTCTTTAAAATCAAAGAAGGAAAAATAGCTCATAAATTAAACTACTAATTTCAAAACTTCGACATAAGTATAATACTCTTAAAGAATAAGTAGATATTAATAGGTTCGTTGTATCTTTTGACCTATAAGCTAATCTATTTTTACATAAGATAAATATTTTTCGCCTATATATCTAAACATTGCCCTCGTTATATATTCAAAGATATTCTAGGGCATAATTGGGATAATAACGATGTCTGCAATGGCTCCTGCTCCCGCTCGAGAGGCAATTTCAAAAATCGTTTCTATCGATTGTGTCTGCAACAACACTTCCTCGCGCTCAATACCTTCTGCAGTGGCAACTCCTGTCATGGATCCCCTCAGTGGTGATGGTATTGGTGTGGGTGGCTTGCATGCCCCCTCCCTTGAGGGTTTTGTGGGTATCTCTATTGTGAATGATGTCGTGGGTATTGGTGTTGGTTTGTGCCCTCCTCCACTTATGGTTCCTATTCTAGGGGGAGTTGCTAATGTTGACTCTCAAGGTGATGCTTCTCAGTTGGCTACTATAGATGTTGTGGGTGCTAAGGTCCAGCCCAGACCTTCCTTTGTTGGCAGGCATAGCTTTGCTCATGTGGCCAGATCTGTTGCCCATCCCTCCAAGGGGGTTTGTCCTCTTCCTTGTGCCAAATCCTCCCCTGTGGTGGGTTGTGGACAATATGTGTGTTGCAAGGTGTGCGCCCTTAGTCTCCTTCTGTTGTGCAACATAGGACTTGGGTTTGTGACATGGCTTAACCGCCTCTTGTGGATTCTATAAGTCTAGTGGTTGTATTGGACATTAACAGGTCGATCTTTTGGTGCAATGACAATCGCACTTTTAACAAGTGGTATCAGAGCTTGGTCATAGGTTCAAACCCCTCGCTTGCGCTTGGGGGATTGTTGCAAGGTGTGCTCCCTTGGTCTCCTTGTGTTGTGCAACGTAGTGCTTGGGTTTGTGACATGACTTGACTGCCTCTTGTGGATTCTATAAGTCTAGTGGACAACATTGGGTTCTACCAACGTTGTACTTTAGTGTGCAAATTCTCTGGGATTTGGCCTTCACTACCAAACCTCCACCGTTGGGTGAGTGACTCTTGGAGGCCTTTGGTGGCTCATAATATTGATCGTTTTTCTTGTGCTAAAGGCTTTTCATTGCTTCTTTTACATCTTCGACTGGTCGGGATTCGATTTTGGGCAGTTGTGGGCTTGGGGAGTGCATTTCCTCTCTATTAAGCCTTGGACAACTTCCTTTAACCCTCTCACTGAACTACTTAATGTGCATCTAGTTGGGTTCGCCTTCCAAATCTCCCTCTTCATTTTTGGGAGCATTCTTGCTATGAGGCTATCAGTAACTCTATTGGTTGTTTCTTAAAGGTCGACGATGCTATGTCTTTAATGGACCACACTACCTTTGCCCGCATCTTAGTTGATATCGACGTCTCCTCGCCTCTCCTAGAAGATGTGGTTCTCATGGTTGGGATTGGCCTTGGACACAACCGTTGGATTTTGAGGGACTCCCCTTTCGTTGTCGAAAATGTTTCTCTATGGGTCATCTTGCTTTGGAGTGCTCTATCTCACGCCACAAAGGTGTTTCTACTTGATGGACGGATGCTTATGTTGATCATTTGACCATCCATGTTGTTGATCCTGATTCAGACAACTCTCGGGAGGTTGAGGTGCCTCTTACTGCTACTAATGTTGTGGTTGATTCCATTGTTTTGGCTCCTCCCACCCTAGCGGATTCAACTCCTTTCATCTCTTACTTGTAGCTCTGCTCTACACCTACTGATTCTGCTCCTGATGTCGCTCCTCTGCAATAGCGTTTTGTTGTTCCCCCTCATGTTCTACAACAGTCACTTGTTGTCCTATAGCAACACTCGGTGGGTTCTACTGATGGTTTCCATACAGGTTCCATACCGCTTGATCATTCTCTTGATGATCCCAATGACAGT
Organism: Cryptomeria japonica; assembly: GCF_030272615.1. Classification (NCBI taxonomy): domain Eukaryota; kingdom Viridiplantae; phylum Streptophyta; class Pinopsida; order Cupressales; family Cupressaceae; genus Cryptomeria; species Cryptomeria japonica. The sequence goes on along the minus strand of NC_081405.1, from coordinate 151,873,634 downwards.
ATCGCCTAGACTGTCATTTGTCGCAAGCGGAAGGGGAAGTCCTCCCCACCTCCCCATACCCTTCCTTGTCAAGGATCGGGTGTCCATTCCTCTCTTTAAGTTGGGGTTGGGTTGTTGTAGGTTAGACATCTTGTTTGTTCGAGGATTGTTCCCATGTGTTGTAGTCTTCTTTTTGCCTGCAGGCTTTTCTTTTTTATAGTCTCTAACTATATTAAAGGGTTGGCGCCCTAGTTAATGTTGTCTTTTAATCAAAAACATTGCCCTCATTATCTTAATCATGTATAGATATAATAATGTAGATCTAAGTTAATTTACTCAGGTAAAAGAAGTAGCATTTCCTCTCTATTAAGCCTTGGACAACTTCCTTTAACCCTCTCACTGAACTAAATGTGCATCTAGTTAGGTTCGCCTTCCAAATCTCCCTCTTCATTCTTGGGAGCATTCTTGCTATGACGCTATCGGTAACTCTATTGGTCATTTTTTAAAAGTCGATGATGTTATGTCTTTAATGGACAACACTACCTTTTCTCGCATCTTAGTTGATATCGACATCTCCTCGCCTCTCAAGAAGATGTGGTTCTCATGGTTGGGATTGGCCTTGGACACAGCTGTTGGATTTTGAGGGCCTCCACTTTCGCTGTCGAAAATGTGTCTCTATGGGTCATCTTGCTTTGGAGTGCTCTATCTCACGCCACAAAGGTGTTGTTGCTTGGTGGAAGGATACTACTGCTGATCATTTGACCATCCATGTTGTTGATCCTAATTCGAACAACTCTCAGGAGGTTGAGGTGCCTCTTACTGCTACTAATGTTGTGGTTGATTCCACTGTTTTGGCTCCTCCCGCCCTAGCAGATTCAACTTCTATCGCCTCTAATTTGTAGCTCCGCTCTACACCACCTAATTCTGCTCGTGATGTCGCTCCTCTACAATAGCCTGATGTTGTTCCCCCTCTTATTCTACAACAGTCAGTTGTTGTCTTGTAGCAACACTCGGTGGGTTCTACTGATGGTTTTCATACAGGTTCCTTACCGCTTGATCATTCTCTTGATGATCCCAATGACAGTATCGCTTGGACTGTCGTTTGTCGCAAGCGGAAGGGGAAGTCCTCCCCGCCTCTCCATACCCCTCCTTGTCAAGGATCGGGTGTCCATTCCTCTCTTTAAGTTGGGGTTGGGTTGTTGTAGGTTAGACATCTTGTTTGTTCAAGGATTGTTCTCGTGTGTTGTAGTCTTATTTTTGCCTGCGGGCCTTTCTTTTTTATAGTCTCTAAATAAGTTAAAGGGTTTAGAAGGTTGGCGCCCTAATTAACGTTGCCTTTTAATCAAAAACATTGCCCTCATTATCTTAATCTAAGAATAGGAGACTATAAAACAAATCTAAGAATAGTAGACTATAACTATTAAAACTTTCATGTCAAAACTCCTTTGCATACGCCAAGTTCTCCCTCCCTTTTTATGAATGCAAATGAAAAAGAAGCAGCTTTAAAATAGAATTCCCTCTCCCTTGCACTCGTAGCTGCATGATTTTCATTTGTTTTTAACTTCTTTTCTTTTTCAGAATTAGGGGTGACTCCATTTTCAACTTTAATAATAAATTTCCCACATTTTTTCCTTAACAAACGTGGTGGCAGTTTTAGTTCTTTTTTATTTCATAAGATCACTCAAGTTGATAATTATGTGTCTAATATAGTCCTAATTTTTATTTCTCTACACATGTATTAGGGGTTATATTTTTAGGAGATTACAAAGCAAAAATAAATAAATAAATTTAATAACATAAAAAAAAATTAATTTAATAACCATCAATTTAGAATAAATAACTATTGTTGCAATATTTTTTTTTCATTTCTATCGAACGAATCAAGTAAACATATTTCACAATTTAATCATAATTTGGGTTGATCATCTCATTCAAAATATTCAATCAAAATAAACTACGTGTGTGCATCCCATCATGCCACCTGCTTCGAGAAAGCTAGATGATCCCCGCCTCAATCAAGTTCTCATCTTCACACCTGTCACACACTAATGAAACTCCAAATTGCATCTGTAAAGACCTAATGATTGATCAATTAATGATCAGATTCAGAATGCATAATTAATCAATAGTCAACATTTGATTTATATTCTAATTGTCTCAAACAAGATTTATAATATATGTAATAATTAATGTTTATGTGAAAAGCAGCAAACATGCAATATGCCTAAAAAAAAAAAATTGAATTTAACAATACAATTAGAATCCTCAATTATGTTGCTATGGTGTATACATGGGTTAGAAAATGCAACATGATTTCCAATGTATAGTGCCCTTAAAGAACACATACAATAGTCAACTAACAATGGCTAGTGAGAATAAGTGTTCATTAGGATTTTCATATTTGAATGTTCAAGGTTCAAATTTATATACGAAACTGACTTGGATCAATTCTACCTGTAAATGTAAACAGGATTAATTAAGGAAAGCTATAGGAAATAAATCCAATTCCTAAGAATGCAAGATAGTAATAACAGATGGAGATAAAGTTGTGAGCCAATTTTTATGGCAAGAATATACCACTCGTATACGTGTTATATTGCGTATACAACAGCCTGATCAAAACAGGCCCATAACATAAAAGAAAGATGTCATATGGGGCACTAGTACCAAGCCTCGTCCAAGATTAGAGGGTTGTAGAAAAGCTATGACGTCATGTTGTGTGCTATACTAAAGGGTTGAGTATAGCTATTGTCTCGTCTCTACTTTGCCATGCGCATAAATATTAGATATTAAAGTCATATAATTTCCGCAACCCATAATGTTTGTATTTTTCTTTTCTGGTTTGCACTATGATATCTTCAATTAACATTTCAGATCATACTACATGATCTATAGGATCATCATGATGAAAGAAATAGAAAGCAAAAATATGTTTTTTTTTCCTTTAATTCCTTTGGCTGTCACAATATTTCACAATGATTATATCAGATATGTTTCACAATGTTAATATGTTCCAATCTTCTTTTTAATTCCTTTTGCTGTCACAAAAACCCCATTTTATTTTTTTTAGGTCCAAATGACCTTCCAAAACACCAACTAATGAGGGTAGGGCCGCATTGTACATCATTCTCATCTGACCCTTCGTCAACCATATGAAATGCCTAGGCAAAAAAAGCCAATGTACTTCATGACAAGGACAAGGACTGTTACATAACAAGGGCATTGGACTTGCCCCAGGTGCTGCAGTATCTTTTGCGACTTCTGACAGGTTATCTTCCATGGGATAAGACTGTTCCACCTTGAGACTCTTTGAAGCCGAGGGTCGAATCTAAGGATCATATACCTTGGGTGCTCTCTTAAAGCTGACAGTTCCTGACTCGTCGCCTTTGGGGGCAGTTAAGGATAACCATCACCTACCCCCTCAATCTGAAAATTTGGATGATAATATTCCATGGAAGACTGTCCATAGGAAAAAACATGGTCATCCTAAACATGTTTGAGCCTCCCACACCCAAGTTTTGGGTGCTCTGAACATTAGAGAGGGTCCAAAGGTGGCATAGTTGGCCATCTTTATTTGTTTTGTTAGCATCTTGGGTTCAAATGCATGTGTTGCTGGCTGCATTTAGTGTGACAGCTTGGCTCTTCACTACTGTTTCCCTGTAGCCAATCGTATTTAGCTACTTATATGCTGTTCTCCAACTGTGTTTGTATATATCTTGTTGTGAAGGGTTACGGGACCCCTTCAAACCTTGTTTTCAACACAGCCAAAATGCTACTTTATGATGCGCGAAATCATACCGCATGACTTCAGGTACAATTACAAAGTTGCATGTCTTTGAACAAATCCAAAATTGCTCTGAGGGCTGTTAAATATTTCAGGACTCATTTACCAGAATGCTCATCTACGATACACAAAACCTTAAGCTTACTAAATTGCATCATCCGTCTTCACACACATTTAAAGAATTGCTCTATCTGCCTTTGTTAAACATTTACAAACACTAGTTAGCTATCGTAATGGCCTCGGCAAGAAACAGAAAAAGCATCCTTGTATTTGCAATGCTTTGGTAACATAACTGTCATCTAAGTTGCACTGCTAGCCCAACACTGCATCTTCAATAGCTACTAACTCTTCTAATGTGAGGCAGCTACCTTGCATTACAAAATTGCAGAAGAATTTAATCTTCACGCATAGCCCAGACGTAAACAGAACTTACAGGTACAAATGTTCTTCAGTGTTTTGTTGATAAGAGCTTATATCTTTGATTATATGGTAAACAAAACCAAGTATTGCTCGTTTGGAGAACTACCTGAAGATTATGTTTAGTGTAGCCAATCAAAATGGTAGCAAAAATTAGTTAACAATAAGTCAACCCATTGAATCAGTGATGACATACGAAAATAGATGACAAATCCATGACAAAATGACATACGCTATGAGCAATAACTTCTTTGTATCCAACACTTTGCCAAACCAAAATAAAATACAAATCGCTAGTTCCATTTTATTATTTAATGTCAAACCAAAATAAAATACTAATTTTAGAGTATACAATAATTATTGAAGGCCAAAAACGTAAGTTATAATTATTGAATAATACATTCTTAGAAGTTCACTCTTCAACTAACAGTGCCGCTTGCACTCAAGTCTATACATGTATATATTCCTGGCTTTGTATGCAATAGGAAAGTGATTGGAAGCACAGAAAGATCAGCTATCTAACATCAACAAAAGTAAGAGGACAAAAGCACTTATGGCAAATATGAACTCTAAAATCAGTGGATATTCTTTCGCATTTGAATACAAACAGATTGATACATTACAATTTCCTTGACTTGCACACAAGCCAAGTCCATAAAACCTTTCCACTCCTTTTAATTACAGCATTGGATCCATTTTTCATACACAGACACACTTGAGAAGCACACATGCTTCAAGCTATGCCTTCACTGGACTTCCATCCAATTAAATATAATAAGCCATGCAAAGAAGCCCATATAAAATTCCCTCCAACAGTACGGATTCTTCCTTAACTCATCAATCATGAATCTCCCATTTAAAGCTTCTAAGTATAATCCCTGACCTTTTCATGACCGAGTTACAAGCAAGGGCTGTGTATTTCCAGCTTTTGATGCAGCAACTTCTTCCAATCTTTTCCAGGTCAGTTCCCGCTTGTCTTCTATTGTTTTAGCTCTTTCTTCATTTTCTAGAAATTTGCGCTGGCATTCCTGAAAAAGGTCATTATCCATTTCAATAAACATTTTTCTCACATTCAATGTTAGACCATGGACTGCCTGATTCCAGTGTTTCCGGGTATTCCTCTCCAATGCTTCAAAAATGAGTGGAAGAATCACATTGCGGTTTTGAGCTATCAAACCCACTATATGGTCATTATTCCATAAGAAAAGAGCTCGTTCTGCAACCTGTCATTGGTATAGTTAGAATCTAGTAAAAGACTCAATAATCTAGGCATATATTACAAGATGAATACATAGTGAAACTTAAGAATGAAATATGATTAGAATACAAAATGCAACACTAGTACATCATGTCTCTCCTACAGTAGAGCAAAACATTGTTGCAACAAATATTTTTGAACCACGTGCTGCTTCTATTTGTTAATGAATGAAGCTTACGAGCTCTACAATGAATTGTTCATAAAGTACAACGCTTAATAAAGGTTTTGCAAATGGGTTAGCAAACTAAGTGGACCCAATGTTGCGGCAAACTCCATGCTTGATTCAGAGTAGTTCTGGGATTCATGACCTCCTGGTTAATCCCAATGCTTCACCCTGGTTAGCATCAACTAGATGCAACGAGTGGTAAGCAGACCATCCAAGCTCTTAAGAGAAGTGTTCTTGTGAACCACTTGAACCACTACTTATGAGATATGGATCAAATAGTTTGACTCACAAATCATGCAGTTGAATTCTTATAAAATATCACATTAATATTTTTGTGATATGATAGGGAATGAACTACAGTTTTTGGCGTGTCTGAAGTGTAATCAGTTATTTTTATCCTGTTATTAACATAGACCAAGGACTCTATCAATTTACCATTCAACAAACATTGTATAGGCTCTTTATTCAGAAAAAAATCCAAGATATTGGTTGCAACATCTACCGTAGCTCATTATTGATCTTATTATTTCCATGGAAAGGGGTCTCAAAAAAGACTCGATACATCAGCATTAAAAGCATTACACATTGGCATACAGATACATCATATTATGCCTACCTAAAAATCTAAAATATGTATCATTCAACATGAACAAAGATACACTGTCTATCGTTAACTGTTTTTCAGCTCCACAAATTTTGCATAAACATTTAATACCCTCTTCACAAATTCATTTGTACTACAAATATTTGCCAATTCCAACTACCTGCCAGCTAAAGATACACTGTCTATCATTAACTGTTATTCAGCTCCACAAATTTTGCATAAACATTTAATACCCTCTTCACAAATTCATTTGTAATACAAATATTTGTCAATTCCAACTACCTGCCAGCTAAGTATGGATTTTCCATGTGCTTGTGAACATCAACTGTGGTGGGAGCCGAGTTTACTCTTATAGTCCAACAGCATTAGGCTTAGTACCCAAATCTAATGCATATATCTAGCAGGGGTGAAATGATAACAAGATTCCAGACAACATTAACACACCAAAGGTTTTTAGTATTTACACACCAAATCAACCCAGTTTCATCAAGTGAATAATCACAAATATTAAAAAACATAACACTACTAAGAAGTTAAATTCAAAGCAAGCAACCTCACCTATATCCAAAATAATAAATGTGCATTACCAACCATTAGTATTTATGATATAACATTGCAGATTAAAAAGTAGGTTAACATTAAATTTATTTTTCAACAAGAATTGACTTTCACGTTTTACAAGAGTTTATCTCAAGTCGGTGTTAATAAAAAAAGGCATATTTAAAGGGCAATGTAGCTGCCACCTCACATCATTAAAAACAGATGCATTCCGCAATCTATGGTGGGAATCATATTGAGTTCAGTTCAGTTGAAACTTGAAACTATAAGAAAAAGCATCAACTAAATCAAGGCTTCTCAACAAATTCACCCTTCCACAAAAGAGTAACAACTAAATTGATAACATACTGCATGTCATAGCAAACTGTCACTGGAGTTATCCGTGGCAGTAAATTTATATTCAAATTAGCATGAATGTTCAAAAAAGAACAAAAAAGGCTTGAAGTTAATGTAGAAATATAAAAATAAATAAGATAAATGCCCAATGCGTATCCAAAACACAAATGAGGAGCAAGATTTAGGTCAACTAATAAAAAAATCCTGTAGACTATTGTCATCCCAAAAGATGAAGGCATCATTGTAGACGCACTCAAAAACTAAGAGTGGCATCTCATGTTATGTTCCTGATCTGTAATATAGCTTCAACAGAAATAAAAACTTAATTTTTCTTACCTTCAAGAAATCCTCCGAGACTGAAATCCAGAATCCACGGTGCTTATTAAGTGTTTCAAATCTAAGAATTTAATTTTATATCAAGATAAAGAGAAACTCAAAGAAAAAAAGGAAACGCAAATGGATTTTATATGGAATTTCTGAGAATAATTAAAAACAGAATATAGCTTTCAGTTACTCTGCAGAGAGCACCAGCTCAGCCTTATAATCTCCAAGGGCAGTTTGCATGCCGGATTGGTCAAGAGGAGGCAGTGGTGACATCTGATTTATGTTCCTTACTGTGGAAGCTTCAAAATTAACAACAAAATTCTAGCCTTAAAGAAATTTTCTAAGACAGTATTACAATCTTGATCTGCTGCATTTGTTAAACTTTCTAAGAGTTGCAAAGTTAATTTATTCAATAATTAGAAGAATGCAAATGAATTTTTTGTGAAATTTATGGAAAAAATTACAGACAGTAAATAATCTTAAGACTTAAACTACTCTCCTGGGACAGTCTCAAATGCAAGATCAGTGTTTGGATCTCCAAGAGCAGTATGAGTAATGTGCTTGAACATAAGGAAAAATTACTAAAACACTAACTAGTAATAGTAGTACTAATTCCCCTAAAATATTCCTCTAACTTATCCATGATTTGATTAAAAAGAATCTTATCCATCTAAGATTACGAGAGGTTATGAACAGTTGTAAGACTAACCAGCATCAGAAATAGTGCAGAAACTCACAATAGCAATTTTGCAATTTCTAATCTTACTTTCAGATTAAAAAAATCAACTCAGATAAACTAAACAATTCAGAAAACAAATCGGGTTCCTTCACTCATGAAATCATGTGTTACAACTTTGTGAGTGAAAATAACTGACTGTATTACATTCAGTACCAAACTCAGACAATGCAGATATGAGAGGAATGATATAGATTCATACTGTTATGCATCCTGGCTAGATACTGGACCAATTGTTGATTGCAGGCTTGCCTTGTAAGGTGCAAACATCAACATGCCTGAGATCTTGATGCACTACGATACTCCCCCTGGCAAGAGCTGCGCTCGTTATCTCTGCCATTCAATGTTTATTGTCACCCTGGTAGTTATCGCAAGCATATCTGGGTGAGAATGTGATCCTTATGGACTTGCTCAGACTAGTGGATGTGATTAAAGATACAGCACTCAGAGCAGACAAACTGAGAATGTGAATAGGTAGGGGTTTTGTCCCTCCTATACCAGTAACTGAGATTTCCGACCCAGCAACAGCAGCATTTGTTTAATGCCATTAACAAAATAAAACTTCAATGTTATTTCCTCCATTCAAACTCCTATTAATATCCTTCACACACAAGTCGGCTGCAAGGATAAAACAGCCTTAGGGCTGGTTGGGTCAGGTCAGCTCAAGAAACTAATTTAAAATTTATGTAATAATTATCAATTAACAATTTAATGATAATCACCAAGTCGGCCCCCCTTCCAATTTTATTTACTAATTTATTTATTTAAATTTGGACTTGTATACCAAATCGACTGCCTTCTACACCTGTATGTCTCAAAACAAAATACCAAGATCCCATATCATCCTCGAATTCACTGTTCCACCACTCTGCTGCGCTAGTGTGACATAAACAACTCCCTTCACTGTTTCACTTAGAATGTAACTACCGTTTTTATCCCTACAACCAAGGTGGTCAAGTGTAACCCCCTAGCACTCCACATAGGTATCATTATTCCTCTTACATGCCTCCTCCAAATGGCTAAAAAATGTTGGTCAAAGATGTTTTTTCATAGTCCAGTAGTCCACCCTTTAACCCCCTCTTCACTGATTTCTTACAAGCATCATAGGGCAATTACATGTGACAAAGAGTGCCAACATACAAATTTAATGATTCCCTCCATTTGTGATGTTTCTTCTCACTATCCAACATTTATAATATCTTACAAATATTAAATAATTGCAACATTAGGACTTGAAAAGTTTACAATACCTAGAGTTTGTTTTGAGGCTTTGGTGACTAGTGGTGGTCTCGCAAATCCTTCTCCAAAGTAGGTGGCGATGGTGCCTCAAGACTAGAATGTGGCTTCAATTATCATCAATGGCTTGTTTGTTGGCTCCAATGGTGTTGTTGGGTACAATTATCGAAGGCTATTTAACATTTTTTTTTGTTCATTTGTTGATTGTGTTTGGGTGGTTGCATATTGGTTGTTTGACTTTGACCTTTAGCTTCTTTGGGAATTTGTTAGTTTTTAGGTTTTCTTGTTCCAGTTTTATGCCTTATTCTATGGAATTACGGTTGACCTTTTGGATTTCTACTATCAGTTTTTTTTTAATTAAAGGATGAGGACCCCTATAGATCCATCTCTATTAGCATCAAAAATACTCTTGAAATTTAAGGCTTCATAAAGTAATTTTGTGAGGAGGAACCCATTAGAGTGAAAAGAGAAGAATATAAGAGTTCGTGGTTTTAAGCATTTGGGACTGACACCCACCATTATTTGATTTAATAGAAAGATGTGGATATAAAAGGAAATGCTTTTAAGGATTACAAGCAAAGACTTAATAAAGTAATTTTATGGGGCCAAACCCCTTACAGACTAAACTGCCAATTACACCTATTCCAAACAGGTGATGGTTGCCCAAGGTTTCATCCAAGGTACAAAGGTACCATCTAAGCAACTCAAGTACATCCCTGATACAACAAAGGTATACCCAGGGATCTCCCAAATGGTACCTCGAGTGAATTCATGAGTAACTAGGTAAACCCACCTGCCAAATGGCCTTATAATTATAAAAAAATAAGTACTTTTTGATAAAAACACTAAAACTAAAAAGTAAAAACCTAAGAAGTAAAGTCAAAGCCTTAAAAATAAACAAAAAACAAAAAGTAAAACTAAAGATGTGGATATAAAAGGAAATGCTTTTAAAGATTACAAGGCAAAGAGTTAATAAAGTAATTTTATGGGGCCGAACCCCTTACGGACTAAACTGCCAATTACACCCATTCCAAACAGGTCTTGGTTTCCCAAGGTTTCATCCAAGGTACAAGGTACCATCTAAGCAACTCAAGTACATCCCTAATACAACAAAGGTATACCCAAGGGTCTCCCAAATGGTACCTTGGGTGAATTCATGAGTACCTAAGCAAACCCACCTACTGAATGGCCTTATAATTATAAAAAAAATAAGTACTTTTTGATAAAAACACTAACTAAAAATTAAAAAGTAAAAACCTAAAAAGTAAAGTCAAAGCCTAAAAAATAAACAAAAAGATAACTTCCTTTCATTTTAACTTGCCCAAACTCATTTTTTTCAAGGGCAAAGGCCATTGGATTTTTGAGTGGTGCAAAACTAAAATGGTGTGAAGAAGCATTTCATTAGTGTTAAGAGATCAAAATGCTTGCACCAATAATATTCCCTATTGTTATTTTCCAATTTGTCTTTCATTTTAAAAGTATTGCAATTTGAATTTTATTTTATTTTTTTCATTTTTTTCTTTTCTATTTTAGTGTAGCTGAGTGTTACTTTTTTCCCTAAGTTACCGAATTGTCAGAAAAATAAAGCCGATTTCGGGTACGGAAAAATGGCTAGGGTTTGTTCACTCACTTTTGACCAATTTGCAACCTCTGAAAACCCTAAACAAAACATTTTTTACTCCCAAAAATAATAAACGTGTTTCCCAAACTTGACTTTAAGGGCTTCAAGGCGATTTCCATATGATGCTAGCTCAGCTCAACACCTACAAATAGCTGCATCCAAACTATAAACTCACGCAACCCAAATATAGTCTGCCCGAACAATAATGGTTCAAACAAAAACTATGACCATGATGGAATCCATGGATATTGTCGTGAACTTGTTATCACAAAAGCTTGCACCCTTGTTGAGCTATCAACTTAGCAACCTTTTGAAACATGGAAACAACCCCGAAGTGTGGGACCTTGCGCAAGGGGGTTGAATCTCCGAAGAAGGCCGACTTCCTTCTCAATCCAGGTGCAGGTGTTGAACCAACTCGACACTTCAAAACTTACTCCTAAGCCTATTCTAACAACTTGCAGAGGTAAAGGGAAGAGAGAAATGCTTAAAATAAAAGGAGGTGATGCACCAAGAAGAGATTGTTTCTCTCCCTACCCGAAATGACACAACGAATCAACTGAAACACCCAAGAGATGCACAAACTTCAATTGTATGAGTGACCCCAATGCATGTATGGAGGTTAGAATTAGCTGAATGTCAAGAGGGGAGAAGATTTCCCACAAGTCACACTCAGAAATAAGTTAACACAGTATATACGAGAGAAGAGCCACAAAACATACACCTATGATGAAGGTAAGGAAACATACACAGCATACATAAGTTTGAAGGAAGGCAAGAATGGTGATTTTCAATTCATTATAAGGCCAATGGCCAAACTTACAGTTGCATAAATGCAAGATAAAATTATAAATACAAGAGAAGTGAAAGAGCATAGAATAGCTCAAGCCAGCAGGGAGAGAACCCTTTACAATGAGGCTTAATAGCCTTTATATAGAAAATTGGTTACAAGAGTGATCATGACCCCTGTGTGTGCAGGGAAATGTCAATCTGGGAGTGCAAGGAAGTGCATACACTTGATTTCTGTACATGCAAGCAACCTAGCCATACCCTCAAAAGGCAACCCTGAGAAGGGTGGATTGACTGACCTTCCAAAGTTAGAGCATGCAGACATGACATAAGTCACCACAACAAGCATGGCCATGTACCTGTCTTGATGGAAATCCTGCCAAAAACATTTAAAGCTTGTCACAAGTCACAAAAGTTGTTGGAGCATTTAAAGCTTTGAGTGTTGATCACGCCATCCGGAAGTGTTGCCAGCCGAAAAGAAGTCTGAGGACTTCGAAAACTCGGATTCCCGAAGTGGGGAAGACAAGGAAGGAACTTCGGAACCTCGAGGTTAAGGAGTTCCGAGAAAGGGGAAGGAGAACTTAGGAACCCTGAGGTTTCGGAGTTCCGGGAAAGGGAAGAAAAGACCAAGCAAAAGGAAAAAGGGAGACCTAGCAAAGGATCATCAGAACCTCGGGGTTCCAAAGAACTGAAAAAGGCTAACGAAAGAATTTCGGAACCTCGGGGTTCCAGAGTTCCTAAGAAGAGGGAAAGGCAACAAGGAAGGGACTTCGGAACCTCGGGGGTTCCGGAGTTCCGGGAAAAGAGAAAAGGCAAGGAGGGAAGGAACTTCGGAACCTTGGGGTTTCAGAGTTTTGGGAAATGAAAGGGGCTAAGGGAAAGGAACTTCGGAACGTCAGGGTTCCGGAGTTCTAGGAAAGGGAAGAAGAAGAGGAGGGAACTTTGGAACCTTGAGGTTCCGAAGAAGAAAAGAAGAGAAGGCAAAGAGAAGGAACTTCGGAACCTCGGGCATCCGGAGTTCCGGGGAACATGAAAGAAAAGGGAAGCAAGGGGAAGGGACTTCTTCCAAACAAGACAACACTTCACACTTTATGATTCTTCTGCTTTTCTCTATGATCAACTAGGGCAGCACTGGTCAATGGAACATATCTCTGATTGGTTCTCACTGATGGGCCAAGGGTGTCATAAAATGACAACAGAACCTTCACAGTTAATAATGAAATATATAAAATAGTTTATTTAAAAAGTATTATACATTATATTAATATATTGTCCAGTAATCTATATATTAATAGGTATATAATAAGATTACAAATTTCAAATAATATAAAATTTATAAGATACATATTTAATATTCAATTTTTAATATTAATATATTGTTCGAAAAACTATATCTTAATAGTTATATAATAAAATTATAAGTTTAAAATAATATAAAATTTATAAGGTATATATTTAATATTAATATATGTAATTTTTTAAATATATTTTTATTTTATAATTGATATATTTAAATTTTAATATAAATATTTATGATTTTTATATGTTTTTTATACTAAAGCACCCAAATGCACCCAACCTCATCAAAAAATTGTGCATTACCGACATACTGTACCCACGTACCCAATTTCGATTCCGAAAAAACATTTAGATACTAGTTCAAGTTCAATGGGCTTAGGGTTATAGAGGTTTTCCAAATTTGACCAAGCTCCCCTCTTTGGAGACATGTAACAATTATTAAGCAACTTCTAAGAGATGGGGATTCTTTAGTGGTGTAGTCAATGCAATTTTGAGCACAAGGGCTCATATAGATGAGCAAAAGCTTATCCCATAGCCAAAAAAGGGATTAAAGTTTGTCCAAGGCCACAAGTAAAGGGATTGCAAAAGGAACAAATTGTCTCAAATATAAGAGAGCAAGAATGAGCAAATTTTGTGACCAAGAGTCAAACCTAAATCTCATCCTTTATCGAAAAAAGGATTGCACACCACTCAAAAGGCCATCTTTTACTTCTCCAATAATTGCTGCCAACCATCCATTCATTGTGACACCACTTCGAAGTCAATCCTCTCCATTCCTATAAACGAGGCCAATTAGATAAGAGCATTCCAAGATGATATGAGGCTCATAACAAATGAGCATAATGCAAATTTCATTTAAGCCAACGGACTTCCTTCCGACCTTGTTAGTTCACCATATTCACAAAAAAAGTCATGGATATCAATCAAAACACTTGTAGCTTCCTTAGGTCCTAGGTATGAAGGTATTCACCACCATATGGGCAGAAAAAAGATTGTAAAGACATCTTTACAACCAACCAAAAGCATCCATCGTATTTTATGGATAGATTGCCAAAATAAGACATCAATTATGTCATTGTTGTGTGCCCTAAAATGGGGATATTTTTTAAGATACGTTCTTGTGAAGGGTGAGTGAAGGATGTGAACTTCATTTCTGGAATCCTTATAGAGAAAATAGAGTTCTTGGATGTTGAAAACATCCAAGTCATAATGTACAAAGCTAAAAACTGAAGAGCAGCAGGTTTATTGATCAAGGCAACGTCCACTATCTTAAATTGGTGATGCAAAACACTGGCACGGAGATAGAATGGTTGAAAGGAATGTGCACCAAGGGTGAGGAGCATCAGATGTTCATGACAAACTATCATCCCACAAGCCATCCTCAAGTCCTTTTCCAAGTTGCAGCTGTCAAAGGTAAGTTATAAAATTTTATTATTTTTTAATTTAACTTAAATTTGCAATATTTATAGGACATCTCATCTTTTTTTTTTTTTAACACTATATTAGGCTATTGAGACTTGGCTTGCATCACACACAATTGTCTTGAAACATCTAGTGATGGTACAAGAGGCATTCAGTGTCTCAAACATTAGCAGCCTTCAAAGCATGTAAATCCAAGTAAATTCAATGAGAGCCTAAAACGGCAAATCATTAATCTTGGACAATGATCGATGGGCTCATCTGGATTACATCTTGAGTTTTACTAAAATCATCAAGAATTTGACCAGGTTTGTTCATATAGATCAGGCATGTTGAAGAGAAATATATGATATCATGAACTCCATGATTGAAAAAATAAAGCACATATTAGCAGCCAAGGAAACTGACCCCACATAAGCATTCTTCAAAAGTGTGCAAGGATTTATTGTGTTCTCTCCCAAATATTACCACCCGAAGATACTTTCTTTGCCCATGAGAATGGCACCATATAGAGATATGTAAGTTGTTGATAGGTACAAGGCTGCATTCTGAAGAATCTTTCCAAATGCAAATGTATGAACCATTGTTATGGGTGAGATTGGCAACTTCGTGACATGAGATAATCAAAGTCTCTGCAGTCTTCAGGACAAATAAAGCACACTCATACATGATGGTACTATTGTCATTTTATGACACCCTTGGTCCATCAGGGAGAACCGATCAGAGATAAGTTCCATTGACCAGCGCGGCCCCTGTTGATGAAGGAGAGAAGAATCATGAAGTGTGAAGTGTTGCCTTGTCTGGAGGAAGTTCCTTCCTAGGCCTTTTCTTCTTCCCCGGAACTCCGGAACCGAAGTTCTTTTCTCTTTGCCCTTGTCTCTTTCCTTCTTCCTTTCTCGGAACCCCGAGGTTCCAAAGTTCCCTTCCTTCCCTTAGCTTTTCTCCAATTTCTCCATAACTCCGGAACCCCGAGGTTCTGAAGTTCTTTCCCTAGCTTAGCCCCTCCTCTCCCTGGCCTTTCTCTCTTTTCTCCGAAACTCCGGAACCCCGAGGTTCAGAAGTTCCTAGCCTTCCTTCCTTCGCCTCTTCTCTTAAGCTTCTCCTTTGCCCGGAACTCCAGAACCCCGAGGTTCTAAAGTTCCCCTTCTCTCTTTAGCCCTTTCCCTCTCTATCCCAGAACTCCAAAACCCCAAGGTTCCAAAGTTCCTTCCCCTTTTGCCTTCCCTCCCTAGTTCCCCCAAAACTCCGAAACCCCGAGGTTCCTTTCCTTCTCTTCCTCTCTCTATCCCAAAACTCTGGAACCCTGAGGTTCCGAAGTTCCTTGGTTCTTCCCTTGTCTTCCCACTTCGGAAGTCCGAGCTTCCGAAGTCTCCGGGCTTCCTTCTGACTGTCGACACTCAAGGCCTTAAATGCTTTGACAGTTTTGGTGACTTGTGCACTTTCTTTGTGGAGCCACAAGGGTGCATTAAATGTTTTTGGTTGGATTTCCATCAAGGGAGGTACGGGACCATGCTTGGTGACTTATGTCATGCCTGACTTTGGAAGGTTAGTCAATCCACCTTCTCAAGATTGTCCTTTGTGGGTATGGCTAGGTTGCTTGCATGTACAAGTCAAGTGCATGCACTTCCCTGCACCTCCACACTGACATGCAGGGGTCATGATCACCCTTGTAACCATTTTTTCTATATGAAGGTTGTTAAGCCTCATTGTAAAACGTACTCTCCCTGCTGGCTTGAGCTTTCTTATGCTCCTTCTCTTCTCTTGAAGACTTGTAATCATTTTTGCATTTTTGCAACTATAAGATTGGCTTTTGGCCTTATGATTAATTGAAAAATCACCATTATTGCCTCCCTCTAACCTATGTATGTTGTGTATGCTTTCTTACCTTCATTATAGGTGTATGTCTTGTGGCTTTTCTCTCCATCTATGCTGGGTTAACTTGTTTTCTGAGTGTGACTTGTGGGAATCCTTCTCCCCTCTTGACACTTAGCATACTCTAACCTCCATACATGCGTTTAGGTCACTTATGCAATTGAAGATGTGCATCTCTTGGGTTTTTTAGTTGGTTCCTTGTGCCATTTCAGTAGGGAGAAAAACAATCTCTTATCTTGGTGCATCACCTCTTTTATTTCAAGCATTCTCTCATCCCTTTACTTCTGCAAAATTGATAGGATAGGCTTAGGAGTAAGTTTTGAAGTGTTGAGTTAGTGTTGAGTTGGTTCAACACCTACATTGGATTAAGAAGAAAGCCAGCCTTCTCCAGAGACTCAACCCCCTTATGCAAGGTCCCACACTACGGGGTTGTTTCCATGTTTCACAAGGTTGCTGAGTTGATAGCTTGGCAAGGGTGCAAGCTTTTGTGATAACAGGTACCTCCATCAGCAAGGTTCTATGTACCCGCAACATCTAGCAATCAAAGTACCATCATAGGTAAGCAATTTTTTAATTTTTTAACATTCTTATTGGTTCTTCATGACTATATTATGTTTTATAGTTACAAATGGTGGATTGACTATCTCCAATTTCAAGAGGATGCAAGTTCGTGGGTTAAATAAAATTGGAGTACATACTTTTTTATCCACACAATGAACTGCAACCAGCTGGTTGCAAAAAGAGTACAGAAAGAATGGTCTATGTCAACTCAAACCCGTGCCTCCCATTACATAAGTCAGCTACAAGAGAAGATGAAGAAGTAGGAAGTAACCCCCACATGTGCCAACTTGGATGCATATGTTTCACGACTTCATTTTTGTTGTTATCCATTTTTCTGTCCTGACATTTCTCTGTTCCTATTATCAATTGTTGATAGCTACTTAGAAGCTCCCAATCATACTGTATCACATTTACAACTCACTGTTAAACATATACAAGTCCCATCCATTTCTAAAATTATGTTCCCCATGTTTGCCAGTCTCTCAATGTTGTATATTCAAAGAGCACTACTTCCTTTCACTTTTGCGGGCTCACATTAACTTATATCCACCATTAACATTTACAAATAAGGTTATGCATTGGTATCCATCTCTAACCAACAGCTCAGCTAATCTTATTATGATGAGAAAACTAAATAAACAAACAAATTAAGTTTTTAATTTCTTTTTTCATTTTTGGAATATGCCATGGAGGGTTGCAGAACATTATTTTAAGGCTCTTATCAACATTATAATACAGGATATTTCTCAACAAGTCGGTACAACTCCTTTCTACAGGTCCATCACTTCTATTAGTAGGTTTTTTAAAAGAATATGATATCCTCCAACATGCTCATGTTTGAGGAATAATTTCCAGACAAGCATCAGGGATGAAGCATCCTCAAGTGGCGCAGGAATGTCATGCAACTTACAAGAACAATATTTATTTGGCCATTCAATCATCGGCCCACTATATCAATCCTGAACATGAACAGGTTATGTAGCCTGCTTTGAATCTTAGTGAGGCGAACAATATAGAGATGACATGTTCTTTAGAGTTTAGATTATAGTTCCACATAAAAAAGTATACTACTGTCATGCTTACTCAGAGATGATTGTCTCTTGCTGTAAAAAAACAATTTGAGCAAATAATAATATAAAGATGGGGAAAACTGAACCTTAGTACAAATAGCTACATCCAAATGTAAATTGAAATAACAATAAGTGGTAAAGAAATTTCGACATAAAAAGCCCCTTTTATTCTGTCCAAATCACCCTTAAGTATGTCTTGTAAAATCCCGTAGTGGATATCTCTATTTATGTCTCCCTTAGATGTTACGGGAAGTGCTAGAAAATTCCTGAAAAAGGTCTCTAGCTTTCTAGATTAGAAATTTTAAAGTGTTGGAGAAGATATGGGATGTGGGCATATTAGTTGCTATTGATGAGCCCTAGCTTTTTAACAAGTAAAATTTCAAGGTAATTATTGATTCTCTAACATTGATCAGTAAATGCTCAGAAGATAGTCTTCCAAAAACACAGCAGAAACAAACAATGTTCTACACATTGTTTCTACACCTAAATAAGATGCATTAACTAGTAACATATATTCAATGATGTAAATGCAATGGAAACATTACAAATTTACGACACATAAACTTGCTACAAGACACACCCACGAACATAAGGACTAAAACACAAAGATTAACCTGAAGAAACCCTAGAGGATAAAAGCTCCAGCAAGAGTGTAAATTTTGCTCCTCATCCCACCATCTCAGTTATTCACATATGTTACAACACCAGTGAGGCTAACTATAGCCACCCTGCAACTCAAAAAACCTGTCTTCTTGCAATCCCACAAAGAACATGAAAAATGAAAGTTCCAACATGAGTCAACACATCCAACTCCGTTTTTACACATTATATGCTACTCCTTTATCCTCCCATGACCCCAAACTGGAGGAATGAACACTGAATGAGTTCAAATGTCAAAACCATTTGTATTCCACTCTCAACTTGCACAATGATGCTTTTGCCTCTTTCAACAAAACAGCGATTGTCTGTTTGCCACGGTAGCTCAAATTCACTGTGGTAATCAATGCATTTACTACAATATTCTGTGCATTCAACACAGTAATTGGGCATTCACCATGATAGAAGGAACTTTTCCACAAAATAAAGCAGTAGTCATTCTTGGTTTTCTACTTAAGATAGAAGTTTGCAACTTGCTACGTAGACTCCTGAGATGCTCTGGATCACGTTAGACAGCTCCTTGACCTATATCCAACCATGTTCTTATGTTGGTTTCTTGTCTCCAAGTCATTAGTCACCTTATTGACTGATGTGATTCTCCACTACCTATCTAGTCCCCAAAGTTTAAAGAATAACCAAATGTGAAAATCCCTTCCCCAAATCATTTTTGGAATCCCATTTAGCCTTTTGCTTAGAAGCTGTCCTTCAAGCCCAATCAACCATGTCTAATGTTTCCCCATGCCTTGTTCTATCTATGTTGTGTCCAGAATAATGATATCTTCTAGCTCTTCTTGTTCTTCTAGAGCTAAATACAACTTCCTTTTCTTCAGCCAACCTCGAAGATTTAAGCAAATGCAACTTCTCCACATTGAAGTCTGAGTAGATCTTCATGTAGGCAAACAGGTCCAACCTAAAGGCAATTTCTTTCACCTATCCTATGATGTGAACAGTCCATATCTGATAGGTTTTAAATTCCTTAAAGGTCCTTGAAGCCTCTCTTTGACCAGGCATACATATACCTTATCTCCCACATGGAACGTGTGCTCCATCTTATGCTGGTCATGCCAGCATTTGCACTTAGCTTGAGACTCTGAGTCTCTTGCACACAGATAGATTTGCCTCGCCCAGGCACACAGCTACCTTATCTTCAATATGGAACTTGTGCTCCATCTTATGCTGGTCATGCCAGCTTTTGCACTTAGCTTGAGACTCCAAGTATCTCTTGCACACAGATAGATTTGCCTCACCTTCTCACTGAATTTATCAGCCTTTCACACCACTAGGTCTCTTTTTTCTACCTCATTATTTGACTGTCACAGGCAAAAACGAACAAACTAGATGGCAAATTACTGAAACAGTTCAAAAGGAGACAAATTATTTGAAGAGTGGACTGCCCTCTTGTAGGAGGGTCAAATGTGAAGCAGGTGCTCATCCCATCCTTTTGGATACCTCTAGTTATACCCATAAAGTAGCTACACCAAGGTTCTATTTACCTCCTTCAATGATCATCTGTGCAAGGATGGATACAGACAACCTTTTCAATTTTATTTCCATCTTTCCCAAAAACTGTCCCAACATCTGCTCACGTAACAAGCATCTCCATCTGAAGCAAGCTCTCTAGAGGCCCAAAATGCATAGAAGCAGAATATCTTTCTCAGTAATATCTCAGCAAAACAAAAGAGATATTTTCGTTATTTCTCAGGATAATATCAGAAACTCAAAAAATAATATTTTTTAATATTTAAAGTCATCCAAGTTGCATAGAGAGTGTAAAAAGAGAAAGTAAATGAGAGTGTAGACCATTGCTTTTGTAATTTGAATTTTCTCATTAATTTTGAGATCACTGCTTACAGTGCAGACAACATAATGTGTTAATACAATAATTAGTTCCACTTCAAAATTTGAGCCCTCAAATTCAATCACAAACTAAAAAATACAAAATATAATACAACATTTAACGTATATTATTTAATATTAAAATTTAAAATAAGTATATTCATTAATAAATTAAAATTCAATAATAAATTAAATATTTTTATTTTAAATTCGAACATAAAACTATTTTGCATGCAAACCATAAAATAGATACAAAAATAAAAATTTACATAAAAAACGATTACTATGTTTTAGTTACAGTTTTAGAAGAAAGTATCTATTAAAGAAAATTAAAAAGTTATAAAGGTTAAAAATAAAATATATGGGATCAAAAAAAAAATGAAGTATTATTTTAAATAATGAAATTAAATTTAAAATTATAAATAATAGAACTTGCAATATAAATTTAAAAATTAGAAAATCTCACCTAAAATATTTTAAAAATAATAATAAATATAATTAAAATCATAAAACATTCCCTTAACTAAAAGTAAATCTAAATAATGCGGGAAAACAATCAAAAACTTAAATTAATTAAGAATATTACCCTAAAATGACTTCAAAATTTTGGAATGCCCTATTCATTGCAGGTACAAGGTTTGCCAGTAGCAAAAGGATAATAGTTGGTGGAAAGCTTTGCCAAATACCCTAAACACAAATCACAAAAGCCTAATTGTAGATAAAAAAGGAAAATTAAAACACACCTATGTTTTATTTTCCAAAAATCAAAATAATGCATAAAACCAAAAAATATTGGCCAAAATTTCATGAAATGGAAATCAAAATCAGAAAAAAAGTGGTCAACATTTTTAATATATTGCAATTTTTCCCACAAACCAATACTATGTGAAAATGAATCCACACATTCTTGAAAAAGCGAACATCACTTTCAATTCATGTCTTCTTACAATCCATCAAAATACAATTATTGTTAAAACAACCTACCATAATAAAGATGTAATCATGCCCACATTTTGTCTTTGGGAGACCACCCACAAAGTCCATAAAGACACTCTCCCATGGCCTCAAAGGTATGAGCAATGGTCGGTACATCCCAATCTTCCTATTGTTTGGCTCAGTTATACTACAAAGCTTTGCAACTCCTAAAAAAATTTAAAATATCCACTTGAATATTAGGCCAATGTGCATACCA
The DNA here is from genome assembly GCF_030272615.1 of Cryptomeria japonica. NCBI lineage: Eukaryota > Viridiplantae > Streptophyta > Pinopsida > Cupressales > Cupressaceae > Cryptomeria > Cryptomeria japonica. The sequence goes on along the minus strand of NC_081405.1, from coordinate 151,851,923 downwards.
ATGAGGATTGGTGCCCATCTTTGTTCCTCCAAGTTGGCTTGCAAAATGTGATGTATGAGCCTCTATCATAAGCAAAAGTCTTCTCGCTTTATACAAAAGCCGTTTCTTGAGGTAGTAGTCTAACACAGGTTCAAATACAGCAACCATAACTCTGTTAACTGATACACCTTGATGAAATCAGTATCATGCTCAAATTCTTTAGCATATACTTCATTTGTAAAAGGTTCCAAAATATGAAAAAGAAGAAGTGGTCTACAGAGCATATCAGCCACTTTATTGGTTACATCACATTTGTATTTGACCATAATATGGAATTGTTGTACAAACCCCATTCATTTGTAGTGATACGACTGTCATACATTTGTTTCTGCTTACAGATATTGCAAAAGTTAGTGAATAGCTTGTACCACTGCTTCCTTTCCCATAAGATAATGCTTCCACTTATTAACTTTTGAGACCAAACCATAGAGCTCCTTGTCACTGGTGCTATAATTTAGAGCAAACCTTTTAAACAAATCAGAATGATAGCAAACAGGCCTACCTCCTTGCAACGATATCACTCCCATGGCATAGTACTTGGGATCACTCCAACCTCAAGGGGTAGTTGATGTTTAGAAAGAGCAAACACTAGTGCATTACTTAAATGGTGCTTTTAAAGTCATCAAAAGCACATTTCTATTTTTACCCTGTCACAGCATGTAACCGAGCAACAATTTATGAAAACAATTTTACAAACCTGCAGAGTCATTGAAGTGCACCAAAAAAGTTCCTAATCTCTAAATTGGTTGTGAGATTTGACCGATTCATTATAGCCTCAAACATTTCATGGGCCTATCCTTATTCGCCATTCCCCACCACATGACCAAGGTACACAGGTGAAGTCTTTGCAAATTCACACTTTTTTCTGTTTGGCAAAAGTGTGTTCTCCTTCATTTGAAACACCTTTTTCAAAATGGGCAACTTTGTTCTTCATGTGTTTTGCTAAAAGACCAAGATATCATCTAAGTAAATAATGACACATGAATTAATGAAAGGCCTTAATACCTAATTCAGCAAATAAACGAAGCTGGTTGGAGCATTCTATAGACCAAAGGGCAAAACCACTGACTCAAAAAGACCTTGCTTGGCCTTTAAAAAATAACTTCCATATGGCTTCTTCCTTAATCCTTACTTGATGGTATCAAGACATTCAATCCAACTTTATGTTGATCAAGCAAATCATCTATCGAAATAGTGTGTACCTATTCTTGGTGGTGATCTTATTTAGACTACAATGGTCACATTCATTTGCCATTTTCCATCTTTTTAGGCGTTATCACAATTGGAGAACCACAAGAGTATGTGCTTCGTCTAATAACCCCTTGTCCAAACAACATTTTCAGGTGATGTTAAGCAAACATTAATCTGCAATGATTAGCTCTCATGCTCAATCACGTTCTTAGGGGGCATCCCATTAGGCTTTTAAGGACAATTATAAAATTGATTCACTAATTCACCAATTTTACATTGTTCTTGATGAGTGTGCAGCCCATGTAGTGTCTTTACCTCTGCACAAACCCTTTCGCTCACACTAGTTAACCGCTTGGCTTGAGATACACAAACCATGGATATCTTTGCTTTCTTTACTAAGGAGTTCAGGGTTAATGCTTCAGCATTCAACATGAGTCTATATTAATTTTTCCTTTGGAAGTAGATGCCATCATACACATGCAAGTATCGACTAACAAGTATCACTCCAGATACATCAACAAGGAATTCATCCTTAAAATCAACACCTACACCCAAAATTTTACCTAACATTGTTTCTCCCCACACTTGGTTGGGCATACTCCATGGTTTGCAAACCCAACTCTCTTAACAATTTGCAAGGAATCAAATTTGCTTGTAACAAAAAGTGCATTTATTTACATTAATATTTATTTTTTTATAGATAGATAGATAGATAGACTCACTTGTAGGTGCTACTGGGATCCACTCCCTTAGACAAATCTAATAAAAAGGACTAGAAACCACATATGCATTAGCACTTGCACCGAAAGGAGCTGCAGTGGTTACATAGATTGTAATTTGTGTAGAATGTCATATAAATTTGATAGGAGACCTATGGTTGATAATGATTTGTAAACACTTTTGATATTTGTATTAATTTTTAATAATGTAATTTATATAGAATGTCCTATAAATGTGATAGGAGATCTATAATTAATAATGATGTGTACACACTTCTGATTTTGTAACAGTTTTTAATAATGTACTTATAGATTCAACTATAGACCTCCTATCAAATTTATAGGACATTCTATATAAAGTATAATTGATTACCTCACCTTCTTTTAGTACAAGTGCTAAGAGGTATTATACTGTCAAGGAAACTGTCGATTATATGAGAAGCCACTTCAGTGGTAGTCCCACTCCTGCTTCTCTCATTTCACACATGCCACCAATAATGGAGCCATAACTGTTGATTTACACCAAGCTATATATAAAAAAAAATAGAGGTGAATTGAAATCTTCAAGGCAAAATCTGCAATATAAACACTTTCTGAGTGCCCCATGAAAGGCCAACTAGTTTTCACAAAGTTAAAGGTTGCAATGAGTACGTAATGGCATGTGCCATGTAACAAGCGAGACCCGGTACCATCCTAGGTAGAGGTGGTGAAAGTGGTGGTGTTGTGGGGGGACGTTTCCCCCAAGTCCCCAAAACTCAGAAACATCCCCCTACTGGGGACGCGGGCTTTTTTTTGTGGGGGGGGGGGGACATATCCCTGTGGAACACTGCCCTTGGTCCTGTCCCCCCATCAAAAAACTCTCTGTGGAACTGTGCTTGTAAGAGAGAACTTTCTTAGAACATCCAAATTTGCAATTGGAACCCAAAGTCCAATCTGAACTATTATTAATTTCTAAGCTGGCAGCTCTAGAAACAAAAAAAAAAAATCAGATTTTCTTCCATAGGGCACCAACACTAGAATGATAAACAAGTATGGCAAGAGGTAAAGAAGATGTAGCCCCATTCCCCAATTAAAGCAAGCATATCCAACTTAAAGGATCAACACACAGATATAAAGAAGTTTTTGTATACTCCATAGAGGCCCTCTTTAACAACTAATCAACCTTAGAGGGTACTAAGAGAACTTTGAACTGATAAGTGATGTGGTATAGCATCTTTCCACAATGTTGGCAACCCTGTTACCTTGCAGTTCAGGATTAAACAGTCTAATGCCACATGGCCTGTCAAAAACATCTTCAAAAATAATACACTAGATTCTCATGATCTATCTGTTGTATCCAAGTGCTGTCATCTACTTTGAGCCTAAATTCCACAAATAGATCTTCTGATGTTCATCTCTACCTGAATTCAAGGAAAAGTAGTATGGGAGACAGCAGAAGCTTTAATAACAGTCACAATAACCAAGAGAGTTTCCAATAGCCTAAAGCAAGAATCAGTCAAAATCTGAAAAGGGAGATCAAGGAACCTAACCCAGACAGGAAGCACCTTAAAAGTTTCCCCATCAAAGGTTTGAAGACTGGAAACCACAGTTTCATCAGGAGAGAATGGCTCCACAACCACAACTTTTAGTAGACAATTAAATCTCTATCTTTTTTTGTATTCAAAAACTGCAATAAAACACACCCCCCAAGGGATTAGTCTTGCCTCAGCTTGCCTTGTTAATGGGCGCCGGGCTGGGTCGTAGGGAAACCCTTGACAGCAAAATTGCAATAAAAATTCCTGCACACGGATATATTTCTACTATACTTTACGTTAATGGCTTCCAGTTACAAGAGACCCATCTATGCACCTCAAAACAACAGGCCAAAATTTGTTAAATTTACAAATCACTACATTTTACCCAGTAGTAAGCTTATTGATCCAAAACTTCCTCCTCAAAGACTAAAAGGGGGCCCTAAACATTTCAAAGAAATAAGCTTCTCAGACTCAAGAGAGCCCTTCACCATCATAATTTCCCAATCTAAAGATTCTCTAGCTGCCCATCCTGTACCTTGATAATAACAGCAAAGTATTTCTTTGAAGAAGTGAAACAGGCATCAAAAAATTTACTATTAGCCATTTTGAGCCCCACATGGTTGTTAAGGATATATTCAGCTTTTTTTGCATTTCATGCAATTGGTCATCTCAAGTCTCACTTTGCAAGGCCCTAAAGATCTATTTTCCAGGCATTACCAGACGGAGTCACCACCACACAAGCTGAACCTAAGCTGTTTTCCACACCCACAACTCCCACTTTGACACTACACAAATCTTCACTTGCCAACGTGTGCTTCGAGCGTTCAACATTTACACCAGCATCACAATTTATGTTTATATATTTATATATTAATATTACACATTTACTTTTTTTAATAATTTAAATTAAAATATATATCGTACAAATGAACTGAGCCATACTGAACCTAGAAAAAACATCATCATACCAGCCAGCCCTACCCAACCCCATACCCAAGCTAGCAACTTAAAAGATAACATAAACAAACCAAAAGAAGCTGAAATTCCGAAGAGTAAGTACAAAAACAAATTAATGATTCCATAAACCATAGATGGATTATCAGAGACTTGATATGAAACACGATTTATATTGAAAGATGCCAAATATATATGCTGTATCATGCATAAGTAGTTTGAGCATCAAGCTCAAAAATCAGACACGGTATTGGATTTGATATCTCAGTAAGGCAGTTGTCCCATGAAGGGGGCTTAATCTCTATTTTTAAGGAAGAGATAGTCCCATGAATAAAAAAAAATTGTGCTGCGGGATTATTTAGAATTTTTCAAAAAAAATAGGAGCCCTACTTTTTACGCCTGCAAATTTGGGTGGGTGAAAAAGGGGTGGGGCTAGAAATTGCCCCACCAGTTTAGGGATGTTATCTGCCACTTGTCAAACATCTAAGTTTAATTTCTATTAAAAATATAGTTTTGGAGAGAAATGAATTATTCTTACTTGTTTTTATTATGCTCATAATATAGAAGACAAAGATATTATATTCACGAGACCACTAGCTTCCTTAAATTTTGGAGCTTAAAGCTGAACTAAACTACAAAATTCATAGGACCAGCAGCTTTAAAATTTTCCTAAAAAATCTCAGCAGCTCCAGCTCTATTTTTTAGGAAGCCCCCCTCCATGGGACCCCAGCCTAACTGCTTCTCTTCTACAGTTTTCCTGATTTTTTCCTCCTCTTTTTGTGAATGTAAAACAGAAACTAACATCCGTTTTAAAATCTTTTTTGGGTTGGGGGACTTTGCTGGGCACTCTTAGGATTGGTATTCGTTTTAAAATGTTCTTTTTTAGATTTTTTTGCTGTTTTTTACATGTTTGATACGACAGGCGCCCTCAAATCTTCAGGACAGCCAGGGGGCATCAAGACATTCAGGGGATGCCAGGTATTCCCTCTTTTTAGGGATGTCCCCAAAAATTTCAAAAGGAAGGGCATGGAGGGGCCATCCCCTCCAAGCCCCCAGGATGTCCAAGATGTCACTCGGATGTCTGGGGCATTTCCTCACAGAATATAGCTTTCAAATACAGGTTGCTTCCAGCTTTCAAATACATGAGATTAAAGACAATCAAAAAGGCTTGTCAGAGGACAACCTCTTAAATTTTAAAAATATCAGTGTACACCTCAAGGTAGAAATGCCGTGCATATAAATTTAGATTGCTATTTTAGAATAGCCTAAGGGAATGACGACGGTTTATTCATATTACCAGGTTTGGACAATTTATGAAGATGATACAGTTGAAGCAGCCAGCATACATCATAGAGGACCAATCTCAGTTTAAGTGAAGACATCATTCTGAAAAATATCCTAGAAAGAACCCTCTAATAGATAAAAAAGAGATAAATGAAATCAGCCATGAATCGCTAGCAGTTTGCAAGAATATTGTAAAAGCATCATTTTAAAGCAATATTTATAAGCTTCTACATACTTCATACCTTTGAATGATAACCTACATATGTGCTTGACTTACAAACTAGATGCAAGTGTCCAGTTTTGGGAAGAATTATTACAAATACCTGGTATACGGTGATTTGAGGAAACAATATGATGCAAGAGAAGCTTGTCATATATAGAATGAGAAGAAATCATATTTAGTGGCAGAGAAGTGTTAGGTTCGAGGGAAGTGTTAGATAAAGCAATTCAATCAAAATCAATTCACCTACCTTCTTCATGTATTGGATGATATGCAAAGTTTCAAAACCTAAAGAGGGCATGATGCTTGGTTTCAGTTCCAACTTTCAAACTCTTTTTCAGAAGTTTCCCAAATGCCATAAGCACAGGACCAGTGGGAAATATACAGGGAAATAGTGAGAATTAACAGAGACTCAAATGAAAATTAATCTCACTATTTCTACAAGATTGACAAATTTTAAACTGTTTTTACTATTTAAGAATCTAAAACAGAATTTTCGACACATTCTTATGACAACTCAAGGAGTACAACGACAAACCTGGAAATGTGAGCTACTTAGACAGCGTCCAATTTGTCGAAACAGAGGGATCATACAACGTTGGAATTCTGCAGCTTGTGTAGCTTCTAAAATCTCCTCCAGCTCTCCCAAAAATAAAACTTCCTTTTGACAATTCGTCAAAGGCCAGTATCTCAATAAACCCCTTATAACAGTATCTGATAATTTGTAGTCTTTTTCAACAAACTGTGTGATACAGTAGGATAGCTGCTGATGATATAGAGCAACACATTTGGGCTTGTGTAGGGGAATAAGAGCCCTTACTAGAAAGAGTTTATGCTCCTCTTTCATGGGCAATGCAAAACCATTAATTATGCTCCCCAGAATTTCTAACAGCTCACCAATGCCATTATGTCTTTCAGTTTCCATGATAAAACGGTAGAATATATTGTTGATTGCTTTCCGTATGAATGGGCGATGCACCATGAACTTCCCATAGATGCGATGCAATATCGTTTTCAAATATTCTCTCTCCCGCGGGTCCTCTGAATCAAACAAGTCCAGCAATCTTAGAACAAAGGAGTGATCAATATACCTCTTTGCAATCTTAGGGTCCGTGTCTGTGGAGACTACATACCGCAGCAGTAATTCGTACACTATTTGCAAATGTGGCCAAGCGGGTTCCATGCAGGGTTCCTCCTCTTCTGGGTCAAAGCTCTCAGATCCTGTGTTTTCATGAGAAGCAGGAGGCAAGCTGCGGAAAAGGTTTTCTGCGATCATTTTAGCAAGTTCTTCTTGTGCAGATTCACTAAGCTTGTTCGAACCAGACTGGATAAAATCAACAAGCTCAAGCAGGGTCTGTCGCTTGATCTCCTTCTCCCTCACATTTTTGGTAGGATCAGAGAAATCAAACACATAGGAACAGAGATACAACTTCTTTAAAAAAAGATTCACTCTTTCAGATGCAGGAACTTCCCTGAAGGCTGGCAGATTTTCGAACACGGGTAAGACTCCATTGGCAGTGGCAGGCACAGAACCCGGGGACAATTTATCCCTTCCATATACCGTTCGTGTAGCAGTCTGAGGCTGCGGGTGCCCTACCCCCACTGACACGTTGTTCCTCGGAGCATGGTTCACCGTTGTTTTTGAGCCCGATAGAGCAGAGCCCATATTCCTGGAAATCGACGAGCCCCCCGTAGGAGCGCCTCCTCTGCCCCCAGATGCACCACTAGCAGAAGGCACGGAATATGCTCCTCCTGCCACAGAGTTTGCGGTACCTGCAGCATCATGGCTCTCAGACTTTGAATTCTTGCGACCAGACCGCTTGCCCATAAATTTGTTAAACATTCCTAAAAAGTCAAAACCCCCTTCTTCTCCTTGTCCAAGATATCAGCAACCAATCTTTTCCAAGCATAACCAATCCAATTCAAATTACAACAAACTGCTAAGGCCGCCCGCTACCTTTGAGAGCCTCAAAATGCAATTCTTTAAGCCCGGGGCAGAGTACGGGGGAAACCCTGATCTGTACAACGGCAAGACAATGCCGCATAGCTGAACGCGCCAATAAACAAAATCAATAACGCTAACACTAACAGTATCCTCCAAAGCTGTTAAACCCCCGGCTCAGATCACTCGATAAACAGCCCCAATAAATATATCTGCCCAAAAAACCGAAATTCGCTAGCTTCTAATCGATCTACACAGCTCAGATCATACAAAAAGGTCTATGCAGAGTCACAAAGCAGCAAAATTTTGCATACCCTAAAATTCCACAAAAAAAAACCAAAATCCAGCCACCTATCAAAACCAAACTCAAGGACAAAAACAAAAATACACCATTGGTCCAACAACTCCAACAAAATTACAACATTCACAATCAAAATTTAAAGCCTTCTCACGTCATTAGCAACGTTGCAGGCTTAATTGAACGATTCAAACTGACGAAACTTGCATCAATCAAACTGCAATTATTACAGTCAAATTTCAGTTTAGGGTTTTGCTTCCGTGTACCTCTCATGTCGCGAACATGACTGAAGACTTGAAAATTTCCCAGACCAGCTTATCCACAAGAGCCGCATAAACGATTCCTCCGCTGACCTGCGTACCGGATTAGATATACAGCAGATTTGCGATAAATAATCTCAAGGGTTGCATACGATGGAGAAATGTGCAATGCAAATGCAATGCACTCCAATCCAGGAGATGTGAACGAAGCGAAGGACTTGAAACAAGGAAATTAAAAAAACGAAGAAAAGGGACGGCCCAGATGCTCCTAGCCGTCCTGACCGCGATCGGAGGGCGGAGAAATTTTGACTTGGTTTGAAGGTAATTATTATATCTGGGATCCCGATGGATGTTTTGATGTTTGTGTTTGAGCCCCCCTAGTCTCTAGCCCCTGGTCACATTAAGTTATTTGCTTTTGATTCTTTTAATATGGGGTCCAATCTTTATTAAGGATCTTGTCCCCATATGACATGGCAAAGCTGGAAACAAGTCATTGAGATGTTGGTCTCTACTTTGTAGGGTTTCTTTTTTAACCTTCTTTGAATCTTTAATTGGGATTTAATATTGGCAAGAATTTTGTGGATTTGTGTATATTATTATACATGTAGTTTGTACTTTTCCTTTTTAAAGTTAGGTAGTTTATTCCCTTTTTAAAAGTTTGTTGAGTTGATAAGCTTTAAAACTTTAAGGAGGGGAGTTCCTTTTGCAGATTTGTAACAATGCCATTTTGGACTTTTCCTTTTTTAATGGGATGTAGGGATAAATTTGAAGTATGTATAGTTGTATATAAGGATTTTTTATTTTATTTTATTTTTTGTCTAAAATATTTATGATGGTGATTATGATTTTGATTTTTAAATATTTTTAGATTAAATTGATTTGTAAAATCTATTAAAATGTGTATATTGTGAAGATTCTTTTATTCTTAACTTTCTTAAAGACAAACTATTACAATTTAAAAATATATAATCTATTAAACCTATGTTAATTAATTGAGTTTTTAAATAAATTAATAAAAAATTATTTTAGTAGAATTTTAAATATCTTTAGACTTAGTTAATCTATAGAATTTATTAAAATATATAAATTTTCAATATTCTTTTATTCTTAACTTTTTTAAAGATAAATTATTATAATTTAAAAGTAGTATGCCTATCTTTAGAGAAATATATATAAAGTACGTGGAGAGATATCTGTAGTTGAAACATTTAACTTTTATTCAAATCAATTAATAGTAAAGACATTGACTTTTGAAATTTTAGTAGGGTGAGAGTTGCAATTATGGTTTAATTAGAGTTGTGGTTTGGGTTAAATGAGGGTTAAATCCATACAAGGTTAGGGCTAGCATTAGGTTATGGTTGAGGTTATGATTTAATAAGTGAAAATTAACATTTGAAATTTTGTAGTTCATATTTATTATATATATTTAATGAATTATTTTGTCTATGATACATGATTGTTTTACAATATATAAAAGCAATTAACTAATATATCAAAAATAGTTTATTATGAAATATAAAAATAATTAATTAGTACATAAGAAATTTTTGTACTACAAAATACAAAAGCAATTAATTAGTACATGAAAGGTATTGTATTGGAAAATACAAAAAGAATTAATTAACATAACAATGCAAAATCATGCGTATATATTTATTACCCCGCTAAATTTTTCTTCATTTCAATTGAAAACATAAAAACATGACATTAATATCCAATACAACAAATTTAAATGGTCCCGAACATCCCTCTTAATCCAATTTGTAACCAAATAAGTGATGCTATCCACAAATTTCTAAGGCCTCATTTCTTTCATCCAAGTTAATCCAATGTTTACACCTTTTTTAGTAATTTACAAGGTGAATTCTCAAAACTACTATAGTTTGCATTGTATAATGATGTAACAGTTAAGATACAAAGAGATATAATTGATTCCATTATTTTTCAGTAATTTACAAGGAAAATTCGCAAAGCTATTATAGTGTGCATTATATAGCAATGTAACATTTAAGATGCAGAGAAGATATAGGAAGTAGACTTTTGGATATTGTTGGTAAAGATAGATTGGATTTGTAATAGTGATTGGGAGATGCTCATTGTGTTATCATTGTATTGGATATAAACTTGGAAATTACATCATGAGAACCTATTTTTTGCAATATAATTATAAATGGTGTCTTAAATCTTACAAAATAATCTACGATTTTTTTTATCTTTTAAAGTTACTCCTCTAGATTATAAACCCAAAATAAATTACATATTTATATATATTAATATTTGTTGTTCAGTTGGGACAAAAGGGTGTTGCCTAAAGCCGGTGTCTTCCTATGGATTGCATTGCATGGTAGGATTCTTACAAGTGACAGACTTAAAACAATAGGTATAGTGGGGCCCAGCAGATGTTGCCTTTGCAAACAAGAGGAAGAATCCGCAGAGCATTTATTGTACGGTTGTGTTTATTCAAAGCAATGTTGGGATTGGATATTGTTGAAACTTTAGAACCATATGGTGCGCAACAGCACTTTCAAAGACTTTATCTTTGCTTGGCCGACGGGTGGCAAAACCTCAAAATGGGGGAGTCTATGGATTGTTGGCCCATTTATGGTCACTTGGCACATTTGGAAAGAGAGAAACAGAAAGATATTCAGGGAGGAAGAGTTGGAGGTTACTCTTCTTATTAATAAAATCCAAGCAGCAATAGAAGAAACTATTAATGGCAAGATCCACGGGAGTAGATTTAAATATTATACTAAATGGGACATGGAGATGGAGCAAGTATGGAATTTGAAACAAAGTAGTAGTCACTTTCAAGGGGTTAAATCAACCGAATGGAAGAAAGTTAAGTGGACACCTCCCCCACCTGGTTGGAAAAAATTGAACTTCGATGGAACTAGTCGAGGAAATCCTGGAGTGTCTGGGTTTGGTGCGGTAGTTAGATATGAGAAGGGTAGCCTAGTAGGGGCAATATGTGGACCTGTGGGAATTGCTACTAATAACGTAGCGGAAATCACTGCATTAGAGGAAGGATTGAAATGGGCCTCATCTAATGGAGTTTCGAAGGTGATGATAGAGGGTGATTCTCAAGTCATCCTAAGCAGGATTATCAAAAAAGGATCTATGAATTGGCGGTTAAACGCTTGGATCCCGAGGATAAATTGTCTCCTTCAAAAGTTGACGGATTACCATCTTCACCATATTTTCCACGAGGGTAATCAAGTGGCGGATTTTCTTGCCAACCAAGGCATCGCAAAGACTTTGCTAATAGTCATGTCGTCGGCAAATGCAGGGAATAGAGATTTTTAGAATATCCTGAACAATGACAGAGCTCATTTCTTAAGGACAGGGATAGGGTGAAGTATTATTATAAAATTTGTCTTTGGAGATAAGAGAGGTACTCCCTTATCAACTTTATTCACGCAGGCTGGACAAATGTTGCTACGACCTTTCTAGATTGGATTGCGCCCGGTTTTAAGAACCCGGTAGGAATAGAGAAGGCGGGTTAGGAGTGTTAGATGGATGATTCTAGAAGTGTAAGGCCTATTTAAGCAAAGTTCAGACTGGGCGGAGCAAGTATTTCCCAGAAGATAAAATGGTGCATAGGTTTGGCCTAAGTTGTCTTTTTCGTGAGGAGTCTTTGGAAACCTAGTGCGAGTGTCTCTTTGATATAGATACAAAAGGTCAAAACACCATTCAAGGATTGCTAGAGGATGTGTTTAGTGAGGAGAGGCATTGATGTGATGGGTATATTTATGAAACCATCTTGTGCCTATCGGTTGATGTTTTGCCATCGAAGGAAGCATGTGTGCAGAAAATGGTAGGTTTTGTAAGGGAAGAAGTTGTGGAGGTTGTGGGTGGTGCGGTTCTGGAGGTGGAAGAGGAGTGGGCCAGCATTCTAGGCCCCTATTTCAATCTCGTTGTTATCATGTCAGATGTAGAGTGTTCAGATTCAAAGGATGAAGGCCAGTTAGCCGCAGTAGCCCTTAGGAACAAGAAGGAGGAGTTTATGGCAGAAGCTTGGGAAGTCTTCCGGGTTGGGGTCACGAATGCAGTCATGGGCCCGTTTAGGAGGATGATGCAGAATGAAGATGGTTGGCTTTCGAAAGCTAGCATTGATAAGGTGGCGACTATGGGAGAGCGGGTGACCATCATTTTAAGGCTATTGTAATTTGGTTGTGTTTTGTCTTGTTTTGTCTTGTTCAGTTTCGTCGAGTTGGTAGGTATATTGAGTCAGTCGAATATATTTTGTAATATTTGTTTTGATTAATATAGGGCGCTATCCCCACCTTGATAGCACTTGCTTAAAAAAAAAAATGTTGTTCAGTAAAATAATATCACTATCTGTTTGTTCTTGTCTAATGTTGAGTTTTAATCTTTTTTCATTACAAATGACTGAGGACCCTATTCAACCTAAATATTTATTTATAACCTTTAAATTTTTAGTACTTCACATTATTAATGTTCATTGTACATATAGAATAATAACATGAATAATAGTAAAATGGAACGTTTTCATAATCCACTTCTTTATGGAATGAAGATTTGGTTAAGGATACAAATATCTGCTTGGAGAGAGGAAAATCCATGTATTTGCAAACTTTCTCCCTAGTGAAAATAGTGTAAGTGTAACATCGTAAATTGCACCCTGTGCAATTCCACATCACAGAAGCACCTTCGCTTTAAGTTGATTGAAATTATTCGTCGCCTATTGTTCTTTCATCCACATGGATTGGCCTTGTCAACTTAGAATTTGGCTTCATATTGAACATATTAGTTGTTTGACCAATGGACTCTAGTGCATCGTGAAGACGCCCGCACGTCATGCTAGCATCCCGCGAATATGTCAGTCTGTAGGTGGCCATTTGAGCGTTACACTTGCACTCGAAAGAGTTCGTAACGCCTTTATTTGTGGCCTCCGATGTCGAGATTCCTCTTTGAAGGCTATATCTCATGCATTTTGGTATTTTACAAGGGATTCTTGATCACTTGGTGAGTTTTTTAAGCTCTCGATATATCTTCTATATGTCTCACAAGTTCTTCCAGTGCTGGTTATCCACCATTATTACAGCTTCAAGAGGTTTTGGTGTGCTTTACTTCACTCCTTCAAGTGTCAACTTCTTCATTGTTAAAGGGGAGTTATCTCCACTTTCTCATTCACATTTCATAGCATTGTATCCATTGTTTTCTATTTAGTATACTCACTAGTTTGTCCATCTATCCATCTTATATCTTTATCATTTGTCTTTCGATCATTACTACTATCTGGGTTGTTCGTGGAGGTGGAAACACCAAAATGGGGGCCTGACTAAGGCAAGCCTCTAAACACAACCCCCAACATTTTCTCTCTTTGCTTGTGTGCAGGTTTGTGATTGAGGGAGAGAACTCACCCTACTAGAGGATTTAATCGTGAACCGATTGTAATTTTCCTCCACCCTCTCTCATTTTCCTTTAACTATTTGCATTTTGTACTTGCTATTTTACTTATCGTAATATTGTTATTTTGGTCGTAATGTCATGTTTTTGCCCATTGTACGGTATGTGTACCATGTCTATACAAGACATTAGCGCATTGCGTTGGTGTCCCAGTTCCGCGCGCTCGTCCCAAAGAAAGAGGCTTAACAGAGTTCTCCAAAGGCCCTGTGTTATAGTACATTTGCTTAACTATGTAGTTTGCATCCCCTAGCTCACCTTTAGCGCCAGTTTAAGTGAGGTGGAGTGAAGGTCATTTTGTTCTTTGAATTTCATCACTTTGAGGGTAACAAATCTTGTCCTCTACATTTTGGTGAACCCAACATGAAGCCAGTTGCATCATCGTTTCTTTTAGTGTTTTCTTTGTAATTGCATTTCAAATCTAAAGATGAAAAAAAACATAAACGCACTTCAACTTTGAACAAACCTTGAACCAACTTCCTTTATCACTAAGTGTTGTAGAATCCTTACGGCATCCTCGTCGCATGGTTGAAGTTTTGTAGATCTTGTTTATGACCCAAACTGCCATGGGAGTCATTGTAAGAAGGACTGCTAGGAAGAGTCTTCCCCCAAATCACTACAGTCCTCCTTGGCCAGGTCCAATGTTTAATGATCTGCTTCCTGATCTAAATGAATTCATAGCCTCTCACCTTGTTAGGACCATTTTGATAGGGGGTCCTTCTCCATCTGGTTCACAAGATCGAATTCTTGAAATAACACCCCCAATGAATTCTCCCCCATCTTCTCCTCCTGCCATTGATCATGACTTCGTTGTCACTATTGAGTTTGAACAGATTCATATAATGGAGCAAAACTTGAACATATGAATCTGTTCAAACTCAATAGTGACAACGGAGTCATGATCAATGGCAGGAGGAGAAGACGGGGGAGAATTCGTTGGGGGTGTTATTTCAGTAATTCAATCTTGTGAACCAGATGGAGAAGGACTCCCTATCAAAATGGTCCTAACAAGGTGAGAGGCTTTGAATTCATTTGGATCAGGAAGCAGATCATTAAACATTGGACCTAGCCCAATAAAATGTCCTCCCCCAAGTTGTAAATGTTGTAAACACTTTGAGAGACATATTGATATCAGACATAAGAGGCCTAGAGATGTTGTGGGCATCATCCTTGATCGTTAAGAATCATATGTTGGAGCAAAACTTGAGAGATTTTGAGGGTTTTTTAAATTAATGGAATGTCCTCCCCCAAGTTGTAAATATTGCAAACACTTTGAGAGACATGTTGATCTCAGTAGAAGAGGCCTAGAGATGTTGTGGCCATTATCCTTGATCGTTAAGAATCATGTACCCTTAGTTGGTACTTCTTTTTAGGATAATCAATTTCACACCTATAGTTCTCAGCTTGGTGTTGACATATCCAAGATGGCAGTGCACATGGTCAATTCCACCATTTCGAGCACCAATGCTTCTACCATTCCCATGGGTTACACTAGCATGGCTAGCAGTTCCACTTCCACTTCTGTTGTAGGGCATACCACTTCTGCCAGCATTGGTCTAGGTATTGGTGTTATCCCTAATGGTGGTACTGGTCCTCATGTTAGTGCTAGTGGAGGTGGTGGAGCACATGGTGGTCCTCCTCCTCCTCCTCCTCTGCCTACTAATCTTGTCTTAAATACCATATTGCAGAATATGGGACAATTACAATTACAGCTCATGAACCTTACGTCTGTCACTGGCCAATCTTCGATGCCTACCTATTACTGTAAGAGCCCACTTGATATCACTATCCTTAATACCATCCTTCCCCAAGGGGATGAGTCATTGAATTTCGATCGTTTCAATGGTGATGGAGATCCTAATGTGCAAATTGATTCATTCATGACCATGTGTAGTGATTATCATACTCTGAACTTTGTCTTGCTCGAGCCATTCTTGCATTCTCTTAAGGGGACTACATTGGAATGGTATATCTCATTGCCTAATCACTCCATCCAGACATTTGATCAACTTATGGATCTATTCCTCAAACAGTTCCAAGCTAACATTAGCAGCAGGGTCACCATCACAACCTTGTTCATTATAAACAAAAATTCAATGAGAAGGTTACAGATTTCATTTCTCGGTATCAATCTATCTCTACCAGGATCTCCTTTTCCCTACTAGATAGTGACTTGCAAAGAATGTTTATCAAAAATTTACAATCGGCATTGAGGGAGAAGTTATCTCTTAATCGCTATCAGAACTTTGCTTTAATCTGTGTTCTACACTCACTGATTACCAACATACAATAACTTGGTTTAGAGAATCTACTTTGAACCCTCGTACGGGTACTTTCATAAGCATGTCTATAGAAGGGTCTAAGAAGAACAAAGTTGTGGCTAATGTCCTAGCTACTCCTTCGATAGTTGTTGCACAGGAACCACAATGTAATAGGGTCTTCACCAAGTTGAACAATTCCTATTTTGAGTATAATATAAAGATTATTGAAAAACAACCTTATAACCCTTCTGGAGATTAGACCTCTGCATGACAACAAACCATACCCTCATTGGTATGATGGCTCTAAATTTTACCAATATCATCATGTGCCTCGTCATGACATTGAGCCTTGTTATCATCTTAGATATATAGTCCATGACCATATCGATGGTGGAGCTATAAAGGTTGGTGATAAAAAACATAAATCTAAAAAGTTTGTTGACAAAATGAATAGTGAGTTGTAAATTTACACAAGTCCTTTCTCCCTACATTCGTCTGATTTTATCTATACATCAAATTCAGGTCCACTACCGGATGGTGGCCCATACGTTAACATGGTTATTATCACTCCGATCTCACCTCCTAGCCAAAAGACGAAAGTATTTGATATATCATTCACCCTTCTGGATGCCCCATATTTTGGAGAGCTTGCTCCTCTACACATCCCTGCAAAGCTTAATGGTCAAACTATTATGGGTGTGATGGTTGACCCTTCGTGCAAAGTTGATGTCATCACATAGGAGACTTTGTTCATAGATGGATGGCATAGGTTGAGATATGATGAGTGTCATGCTACCTTGAGAACATATAATGGGTTGTTTCTTTCTCCTTTAGGTAGTGTAGCATCCTAAAATTGCACCCCTTGCAATTTTTTATCGCATTTGGGTCTTCGCCTTAGTGTTTGTGCCCCTTGGCTTGATCAGAGACCTGATTATGCTCATACAAGTCAAAAACATAATCTAGCTCAAAGTGCACTTCACATGCCACCTTGATCCTACCCCAAAATAGGGCAGGACCAGGGCATGGTGTCCTGGTCCTCCCTAATGGGGACCCATTTTGGACCCTTTGACCCATCTCAAATTTGAGTGGGAAACACCCCTCTATGTCGGCTTATGTTGGAAAATTAAATCATTTTCCCTTTAGGCAAGTATATAAGAGGAATTCCCCTCTCATTTAACGGGGGAACACACATCTATCAAGCATTCAAGAGATCAAGCATTCAAAAGCAATTGAGCATTTTCAGTCTTCCTTCAAGCTTTGGAGCAGCAATAGAGTCAAGATTTCAAGCATTGAAGAGGAGATCATCATTCTAATTCATGAAGTCCTGATTCTACGTGGAGGCAAGCAAAACTTCACAAGGAGGCAAGCCCCTATTCCCAACACATTTCCCTTTTCTTTTGTGTGCAGAAAACATGTATGCAGTTGTAACTCTCGAGATAAGCTTCATACACAGAGACAAAAAAACCCTTTTCGACACTCAAAAATCTCAGAGGACCAAGAGGGGCCTGGTCCCTGCTACTTTTTGCAATTTTTGCAAAGCAGCTCCAAATCATCTCGTACTTCTTAGATCTCAGTGCACAACGAAATCCCGACTTTACAACTCATTGTTTTCTTAGATTTGGCTTCATTCCTTGCATTTAATTTTAATTCAACTAGTCAACTTACAAAAGAGGGTCAAACACATTTCATTTCAGTCAATCTACTTAGTATTTAGTCCTAGTATGATTAGTGAGTAAATTTAGTGGATCCTCCCCCCCCCCCCCCTCTTTTGAATGTAAAGTCCTCCAAGTGAAAATTGACTTAGTTATTTCTCCCTTCCACACGGTGAATTTGCTAAGCCCAAAATTTTCCACTTTACATTTTGGTGAACCTGATGTGAATTATCCTTACTTCTGATTTTTATTTTCAGATCTAAGTGTTACGCAATTTACAATTCAAATTTTCAATTACAAGTTTAATTTCCTTGCAATTTAAAAAAAATTAGAGGTTAAATTCACAAAAACCCTAATTTTTAGATTCAAAATTGAGTTTGTGATTTTTCTAAGTTGGATTAATTATTTCAGATCTAAGAACTCAAATTTTTACAATTCAATTTTTCATTTACATGCTCAATTTTCAACAATTTTTTTTAAAACCAAGTGGTTAAATAAAAAACACCCTAGTTTTTAATCTAAAATTGAACTTGTGGATTGTGTAGATCTTGAATTAATTTTCAAATTAGAGTTCTTTCTTAAAATTCAAAATTCACATTCCACCTTACAACATTTAAGTTTTTCAAATTTAAATTTTAAAATTAAGCAGTTTATGCAACAAACCCTAATTTTTAAATTTAAGTCAATCTTGTGCAATTTCCAATTTTCCTTTAAGAATTTAATCAATTTAATTAAATCTAAAGCTCATAAATTTGGCCATTAACCTTAAGTGTGTCATTTTTTGTCTCCTTCCTTTAATTAATCATTTCATTACGTATCCTAAGTGTGTCCTATTTCGACCTTCAAGGCTTGATTTTGCATATCTAGACATCTCCAATTTCCATATACTTTTGGAATTCGCTTTAAAATCACAATATCTTGCTTCCCTGGAAAATTTGGCGAAAAGTTGGTCAGACCAAGAGGGGGCTACCTAGTCCCTACACACAGTCCCGAACTTTTTTCCTGAAATTTTAAGAGCCTATTTTGACTATATTTTACTGCTCAATTTCAGAGATTTGTGAAATTTTATTGATTTTAGGTCACACTAAGGTCGAAAGTAAACCTAAATTTCAACATTTCAATTCTCAATTTAAATTTTAAAATTAAGAGGTTAATTTTGGACAACCCTAATTTTAAATTTAAATCTTCCTTCCTTTCAATTTTCAATTTTTAAATTAAGAGGTTATTTTCAATAGGCCCTAATTTTAAAATTCAATCTCTTGTAGATAATTTTCATTTTCAATTTCCTAGGAGATTGCATCATTTATTTCTAGAATTTTGCATTATTCAACTTAGATTTTAAAAATTCAAAATTCAATTTCCCTCCCTTGGTGCATGAATTTTACTACTATCAGTCCTACCTATAGTATCCCTGTGAGAAGAAGTTGTAGAATTAAGGTTGCCCAAGGTTTAATTACCAAGGAGATAGAGCCTAATTTGGCTAGCTTTTTCAATGAGGATATTGTTGGTTCTTCTAATCCTACATATATCTCCGTTTATCCTCTTGATAATTCTCATGATGAGGAGGAATCACTAACTAGGGTATCCGTTGACCAATTGGCAAAAATGGATAATCAATTTGGCAATCTTCAACAATGGATGAGTCAAGAATACCCAAAAAGTGAAGCTATCCCATTGATTGAAGGATTAAAAAGAATGATTCAAAGTGATAAACATGTTGTTGATATCTTGCGTGGTATTGCTCATATTGTTGATTCTAATATTATGTCCATGAAGAGTTGTGTTGAAGCTCTACATTTTACACAACCTCCTAGTCAAGTTAATCATTCCATTTCTTTGACAACTCCTATGGCTAGTGTTCCCACCTTCACATAAAACATCATGGCTACCTCTACACAAAATTTCATACCTACAAGTGTTAGTCATGGGGGAAATACCTCTTCTTTCTCTTCTCCTACCATGAGTGTTCCTCTTGTTACCCAATCACCTACACCACCTATAAAAGTTAGTCAAGGGGGCAACTCCTTCAATCACAATCCCTTTATTACTACTCTGAGTATTCAATTTGTTACCCAATCTTCTCCAATACCTACCTACCATAGTGTCCCACCTACTTATTCTCAATCTCTTCCTTCATTTAACAATGTTACTCCTCCCTCTCGATCCAACATGTCTAATTTCAATCCTTCTACCGAAGCTACCATCAATAGTTTAGCTCAAACAATGTCCTCCTTACAACAACAAATAGCTTCTATGAATCAATCTAAGTATAATGTGCTCACATTTGATACAACGAGCCGATTATCCAATGACATTGTTAGATTTGTCCCTCCCAAACATGTAGAAGTCCCTTAATTGGAACTTTATAATGGAAAAGGTGATCCCTTAACTCATGTTAAAACATTCCAAACTTTTTGTAGTGACTTTTCTCATTATCAAAGATTGTTAGTGAAATTGTTTACTAGAACATTAAGGGACAAAGCTTTGCAATGGTATTGTTCTTTACCTCCTTATTCTATTACCTCTTTTCAACAATTGGCTAATGCTTTTATTCAACAATTTCATAATAACATTGGTCCTAAAATTACTTTGACCGATTTGATGCATTGTAAATAGGGCATTAAAGAAAAAGTAAATGATTTTATTGGTAGATATAAGCATTTGTATTCTTAGATATCTTTTCATGTGTCTGATCAAGATATTCCAAGATTTTTTATTGCTAATTTACAAAAATAAACTAGCGATAAACTTCTCTTAACTAAGTTTACTTCCTTTCCGCAGTTGTGCGTAGTACTTCACGATTATCAGAGCAATCTCCTTCCATGGCTCCGAGTGATAAGGGTGATAGTGTTCAACAACCATTTGCGAAGTTCAAACCAAACAAAGGATTCATCAAATTCAATGACAACAACAACAACACTCACGTAGCAACCACTACAAGTGTGTCTCCTTTGTCTAAATACTTTAAAAGAGAAAAAGAATCTACTCCTTTGAATGAATCTTTGCATTGAATTATGTCTCAGTCATTACAAAGGAATGTGTTAAAACTTCCCCCAATCAAACCAATTGATCCATCTAAGACAACTTCACCTTACTTTGATGCTAAATCCATTTGTCAATACCATCTTCAACCTGGTCATGACACTGAAAAGTGTTTTTCATTGAGAAGTAAGATTCAAGATCATTTGATTGATAATAATACCATATTTGTGGCAGGTGTGAATGATAAAGGAAATAAATCCGTAGCTCCTCCTAATCAAAATCTTCAGATTTTCACTAATCCTTTACCATCCTGTTCCACTAATGTGATTGAGACTGGTCATCTTTCTTTCTCTCCCAATGATGTTGGCCTTGAATCTAATAATATGGTGAACCTTGTAGATCAACAAGAACCTCCTAAGGACTTGTGCATCACATTTGATCCTAGTGAGACCATTAAAGCATCTAATCGCCCCATTATACATAAGCGCAAAAATCAAAGGTATACCTTCTAGAGTATTACTTATTGATCCTTCTTGCATGGTTAATGTGAATACTGAAGAATTTCTTTATACTTTGCAATTGCATCAAGTGATATATGATGATATTGATGTGGTAGTTAAAGTTTTTGATGGCTTCTCTTGTCCTACTATTGGTCCTATAACACTTCCTATTGATGTTGGCACTAAATGTTTAGATGTTAAGTTTGCTATAATTCCTACAACTGATCAATTTCGTATGAATTTGGGACATCCTTGGTCTCTTCCATGAAAGCAATCGCTTCTACTATTCATAAGTATTTGAAATTTCCTCATAATGATGAAATCATAACTGTTAATTATATAATGCATCAACCTACAACGAGGCATGGAGATATTTGTCTTGATTATTTTTGGTCCAAACAATTCCAACCTCTTCAGCCTAGAAGCGATGCTCTCTTTAGATCATATCAAAATTGGAAAAATGAGATGATTTTGTCATTGAGTAAACCTAGAAATCGAGCAATTAACATTCCTCTTGATGACCATACACCCCTTCTTGAGGATAAGATTATTTTTCCTCATAAGGAAAAATAATAATCTTCTTCCCAAAGAGGCACCTATTCCTTCTCCTAAAGAGAAGACTATCCTTTCTCCTAAGGAAAGAGATATTCTTCTTCCTAAGGAAAAATCTATTCCTTCTTCTAAAGATGAGTATGTTCTTCCTCCCAAGGATAGAAATGATCTTCCTCCCCAAGTGCCAAGCTATTCCTCCTAAGGGTAGACCTATTCCTCATCCTCATGATGGACTCAGTCTCCTTCCTACACCTCATATTCCTCCTTTATAAGGTGTGGTTCCTCCTCCTTCATCTTAAAAAGAGAAGCAACCAACATCTCCTATTGTCCAACCTAAAAGACCTCAACCCATTCATCCTTCCCTAAAAGAAGAATAGAAGCCTATACCTGATGGACCTAAACCTCCTCAACTTTCAGCCAAAACTAAAAGAAATCATTATGCAAGAGAACACCAATGAAGATGTCGTGCTAGAGCTCGTGAAGTTTCTTCCCAAACCATTTCTTCTCCTAAAATACCAACTCTTGACATGATTCCATGTTCTCCTAAACAAGATGTTCAACATAATTCTCCAAGACATAAAATTCTTAAGACAAATGATGGTTCAAGTTCTATTCCTATTAGAGCTCCTATTTTTATCAATCTTGATGAAAAAATAGGTGAAAATATTGTTAATGGTGAAAATGTGGATCCTAATATTTCTAATGATGAATATGAATATGTTGATGTTGACAATGATTTATCTACAAAATTTTCAAAAGCACTAATCCTAGCTCCTAGTAACGAACAAAGTGACTCATCATTAGAGCATGATCCTTGTTTGGAACTTGTGATAGATCCATCTATTGTGCTCAATGTGGCTCCTCTTGCGTGTTGTCCACCTTCTCGAAATAACGATCAGCGAGATCAAGGGTAGGATGACATAATTGATTAGCTTCATTAACATCATGGATTTTCTTTGTCTCTCCTCTCTTGCTTGTTTGTGATCCTTCTTCTATTTGTTTTCCTATTCTTATATCTGTTGTCCCTAGTGTTTTCTACTTGAGGATGATGCAAAGCATTGAGATCTCTTTTGGTCTCTCCCATGTTGACTCAAAAGACACATGTTCTCTTCTTCCATGGTGGTTTCCTTTCTTTGGGGGATGAGGACAATTCTACACACACACACACACACACACACACGAGTTATCATAAAAATCATACTAACTCCAAAGTTAAGAGTGTTGGCATTTGCATGAAGATTGCATTAATGAAATTTTATGTTGTCATTGATGTCAATTAACCGGTAATGATGTTGTTATAATGTTGTTTTCTAACCAGTAAGTGAGCTTGTGAAGGAAACCAATATTACTAGAGCAGAAGTGAGATCAACTAGTAAACCCTACCTATTGATATGCTAAACCCTAACTGATGAAGTTTGGTGAATCGGTTGTATTGGTTTATGATCAAATGATGAGCGGTAATAATTATGACACATATGCATGTTGTCTGAGAAGAGTTTCAAAAGGTTTTTGGCGTGTAGAGATAATGGTTTTTGTCTTGGGAATGACCAAGTTCATTGCATGTAATGGAAACCACGTGATGAGTTACAGAGTTCGATGAAGCGGTGATCAAGGAGCGGTCAAGGATATCTTGAATGTTGTGCAATGATTGATATGTAATCCGATGGTCATACTTGAATTGATTTGTTTGTAATCTTTATGAGATTTTAGGTTTGTGATGTATTATCGACCTATTATTTTGTTTATAAGGTCGATGAGTTGTTTTGTTGAAGTGTTGGCAATTTGTAGTTGAGAGTAAGAGAGTGTGGTTTCCGAACCAGATGATGTATCTATAGTATGTGTAATGGAAGATAGGAGCATGAAAAGGATCTGAACAAGCAAGTGTAGTGCTATTCAAACATATCAACAAACCCTTGCTGTTTTCTAACAATTACAACAGTCAAATCCCTTAACCGGGTAAGCTCTAACAAGCTTTGTGTTATCTAAATCCTCTAACCAGGTGGTCCATTAGCTTGGATTCCAAATTCTCTATCGAGGTTACTCCTAACAGGGTATTGCTTCTAATAGGGCATTATAGTCAATCCCTTAACTGAGTGGTCCCTAACAAGATCTGTTCTTAACGAGACTTATTGTAAAGCTTTAACAAGCTAGGCTCCTGACATGGAAAACTTCAAAAGAGTTCAAAATACTTGTGGGTATTCATCCCCACTGTGGTTTTTCCCATTTGGGTTTCCACATCAAAAATATTATGTCAAGTGGTGAATGTTTTTGTGGTTATGTTTACTATGGTTGAATTGCTTAACTGCTAAATCTACTTTGATATGTTATGTTAACCGACAACAATCTAAAATATATTTTAATTACTGTCAGTAAAGTATTTGAATGATTCAGTTAAAAGGTTTTGAGAGTTTCAAAGATGTTTTATTGTTAGTTTGTTATAACAGTCAACCGGTTTACTTGTCAGTATTATTGCATTTGAAGTTTAGTGTTTAAACCAGTCAATTTAGAGTTTGCTTTGAGAGGTTGATTTTGAGATTGGTGAAAGTCAATACAGTTTTCTATCTACTGATTCACACCCCCTCTCAGTAGTTGACCGGATCCTTATTCTTTCATCATACCATCAAAGAGAATCCACCATGTGCTTTGTGTTTTGTGTTCATTATCCTTTGATTTGTCCTCTATTGGGGGCTAAATTATTGTGATAATGTGCTTGTCTTTTTTAGTGTATCCTACCTTAGAGCAATTTCTCATTTTCCCTTTGGGCAAGTATATAAGAGGATTTCCCCTCTCATTTGATGCGAGAATACACATATATCAAGCATTTATCAAGCATTCAAGAGCAATTGAGCATTTTCAGTCTTCCTTCAAGCTTTGGAGCAACAATAGAGTCAAGATTTCAAGCATTGAAGAGGAGATCATCATTCTAGTTCATGAGGTCCTAATTCCATGTGGAGGCAAACAAAACTTCATAAGGAGGCAAGCCCCCATTCCCAACACATTTTCCTTTTCTTTTGTGTGTAGAAAAATAGATACGCAGTTGTAACTCTCAGGATAAGCTTCAGACACAGAGATGAAAAAACCCTTTTCGACACTCAGAAATCTCGGAGGACCAAGAGGGGGCACCCTGGTCCCTGCACACGGTCCCTACTACTTTTGGCAGTTTTCGTAGAGCAACTCCGAATCATCTCATACTTCTCAAGTCCAGGTGCACGACGAAATCCTAACTTTACAACTCACTGTTTTCTCAGATTTGGCTTCATTCCTTGCATTTAATCCTAATTCAACTAGTCAACTTAAAAAAGAGGGTCAAACACATTCCATTTCAGTCAATCTACTTAGTATTCAATCATAATCTGATTAGTGACCGAATCTAGTGGATCCCTCCCTCCTCTTTTGAATCTAAAGTCCTCCACATGAAAATTGACTTAGTGATTTCTCCCTTCCATGCAATGAATTTTCCAAGCCCAAAATTTTCCACTTTACAAGTAGTATCACCTTGATGGTCCTTATGAGACCTAAGATTGTTTCATTCACATTTGATATCATCCCTAAGTTGGATCTTTTTCAAGTCAAACTAGGTATTCCCTAGTTAATTGTTATAAATGTGGTCCCTTCAATGATCCATAAATGTTTGGAGTTTCCTTATGAGGGTTCTGTGCATGCCATCTAGGATACTAGATATCGACTCCTGGTAACCTGTGGGGATTTTTCATTCGATCATTTATGGCCTACTCTGGCGGGGTCCATGCTTCCCCATGGTGACTTGATGTATCAGGAATATTATCAGTATAAAATGGGGGAGTTGGCCCCTAAGTTAATTTAGCCTAGCTATTCGTTGCCACTTCTTGCATCAACCTTTGCTTTGTCTATTCTTGTGTTAAAGTGGGTAGAGCCTTATGCCCCTTCATCATTGGGGTCTGAGGTTAAGCATGTTCCTTCGAGTATACCTCCCCATCCACCTAGGACTACACAATCTCTAGTAGTATCTTCTATTCCTGTGACCACACCTAGTGCAGACAAGGGAAAGGCACCTGTGAACTATCAAAGTCTGCGGCCCGCCCTCCCTTCAAGCCCCCAATCCTAGACAATATCCCTTGAACTTCTTGATATGAGAAGGGGAATCATTCCCCTCATTCTTGGTCATCACCACTTGCTCTTGCTTCATGGCCTATGTAGGCACCCTTTATCCCTCTGACTGCTCCTCGAGCAAAGTGAGGTAGGGAGCTTGTTGTTGTGAATGTAGTGTCTATCTTAGGTGCACCTCTTGTTCCATCAGATGAGGCTTCTTCTGTCCCTAATATGGTTTCAGAGGCCTCTCATATGGAGCATGATGCTCATAACCTTCAACTCCTGATCACCATCTTCATCGTAATCAGTTTGCGAGTGAGCGTAAATTCTATTGATGACAATGACTTGGGAACATGATGTTGCTTTGCTAACTCATAGTGCACCTTCAACACTTGTTCATGTTGTATTTGTTCCTATCCCTTCAGACGTTTTGATCTCTGCATCATCTTCAATGTCGTTGTCGACTGTTTTGGGGCCTATCAATGAACCTCCTCCTAAAAGGGTGCAAGTCTTCATTTCTCCTTCCTTGGAGCCGCCTCTTATCACCTCATTGTTGGATGTATCTATGTTGTCTTGACCATTGGATATGCTACACATGTAGTTGGTTTCTAGTGTTGCTTTGCTTGATCCTCCTGTCTCACAACTGCTTCTTCATCAGAGCTTTCTCGAGGTCCTCCAACCTACCATGGTTGATTGACGACCTATGCTTCTTATCTTGCCTAAATGCAAGTTTTAAGAGGGCCTCATTCCAGAGTTTTATCGGTGCAAATCAGCTCACGTATACTCCTCACCTATTTTTTTGTCTACTTTAGCGTATGTTTCTATTTGTGTTGTTGAGAAGCCCCTGCCTTCTCCTGAGTTTGTCATTGCCCCTCTTTTGGAGGCCGACAATCCAACTCTTTTATTGCCTCCTTGGACTGAGTCACCTGCTTCCTCTATAAAGGCATGCTTGTTCGAATCTCTAGAGGATATCCCGACACTCTCTATGATATTCACTCAATCATTGACTCTTACCTCTTTCGAGCTTGTGGATGCAGATGTTGATGTTGCCTCTGTTGGCAATTAACACTTAATTGGTTGGTTTCACTATGTTGTCATTGATGGCAACATGGGAATTTATTTCGGCTTCATATTTTGGGTTAATTGTGTACCGACAGGCACTTCACAGACACTACACCAGCACCAACAGGTTGAAAGGAATTCTTTGGTTACCGGCAATACAGGCAGACATGGTTTGGAATCAGGTTATCATTATTGGAGGCCGACATCTTTTGGATCCGACATCAACAATTGTTTTTGATATTCACGTATTTATGTTATTTAGCTGACATGTATATTGATATTGTATTTATCTTTGTAAGCTGACACAAGGCATGATGAATTGTAAAGGGTATATAGGTCAGTTGGTTAGATCATTTTGATATATCATGTGAATATGTATTAGGAAGGAAACAGCGAAGGAGATGCGAAACATATGAGAGAGATCATGTATGTGAGGATACTTATGGAAGGGGTATTCTGGTAAAGGGTTTAGGGTTTAAGATTGGAACAAACAGAGCTTAACCAAAATTGTATTCAGACATAGAAGATGCTATCTTTGCAGTTTAATCATTACTCTGGATTGTAGTCTAAATTTGTATGTAGTCAGTGAGGCTCCTTTTGTGATTGAGCAAAGTGCTCTAGACTGTAAGCCTTCCTGCAAGTGCAGGCCCCTATATTTTGTAATATCTCTTCATATGGCCAGTGGATTGATATTGTGGGTCACAAATCCCACCGTGGTTTTTCCCCTTTGAGGTTTTCCACATATAACTCTATGTGTTATAATATTCATTTTTGTTATTGGCTTATTAGTTGCTTTACTTCTTTCAATTCTACATGTATCGGTATACCGGTTGGTGTATGCATGTTTTAATAAGGTTAAAATTGATCATTCCAGTAGAACACTGATTCACCGCCCCCCCCCTCTCAATGTTCTTGGATTCCAACAATTGGTATCAGAGCCTTGTCCCTCGAAGGAAGTTTAATAGCTTGAGGAAGATCCTGAATCCAGAATCCATGGATATGAGTTTGGAGAAGCAACTTGAGGTGGCACTTGAAGATTATGATGCTGAAAGGATGAAGAACTTAAATCTACAAGACGAATTGAATTTTGCTAAGGAATTCATTCTTGTCTATATTGGAATACATCATTTAATTGAATTCTTAACAATTCTGAAAAGAAAATAAAAAACTATGGATTGAATAATAGCAATCTAGGTTTATAGTTACTTGTATATTTATAATTATTTAGTGGTAATAATTATAACACTTAACATTCTCTTTTGCAACAAATTTTGTAACTCTGAAAGTATAAAGAAATCTAGAAATTAAGTTCTCATGTTCCATAGTTTTTTATGTTATTTTCAAAATTGTCATTTATTGCAAGAACATACAGGAGAGGTTGTGATCTGTTCAAGCTAGGAGGAAGGAACTTTTGCAGAATAAGGATGATGAAGAGAAAGATGCACTTAAGGAACAGTGTCAGAAGCTGAGTTAGGAGAACATGGTCATGAGAAATGAAATGCAAGCTATAGCTACGAGGATGTCTAAAGAGATTGAAGACCAAAAGAAAAAGGAAGAAAATCTTGTTGTATCTCTAAAGAATAAATTTGAAGAATGTGGCAGGTTGGTTCATTAGAATGTTATGTTGAGAACTGATTTAGTACAATCCCAGAGTAATGAACAAGAGCTTGAGAGGCAAATGATAATTCTGAGAGAAGATCTGACTATTGCAAGTGAGTATAAATAAAAATTCAAGATTAGTTCAACATAGCTAGATGAGTTATTGAAGAGACAAAGGCAGACTAGTGATTCCAGTAGACTTGGATTTGAACAAGGAT
Source organism: Cryptomeria japonica (assembly GCF_030272615.1). Taxonomy (NCBI): domain Eukaryota; kingdom Viridiplantae; phylum Streptophyta; class Pinopsida; order Cupressales; family Cupressaceae; genus Cryptomeria; species Cryptomeria japonica. Next base: position 151,823,181 of record NC_081405.1, on the reverse strand, counting down.
AGAGTTCTGGTACTGCAAATAAAGATCAAAATCATAAGGCACCGATAAGGTAGCTTAATGCTTATAAATTGAATGGTAGATGTTTTGTTTGTAATAAATTTGGTTACATGGCTAGGCAATGTAGAAATAGAGCAAATCAGAACCCTGATTCTGCTCCCGAAAAATGTTCGTAATGTAATAAGTATGGTCATAAGATAGAAGATTGTAGAATGAATGTTAAGTGTTATGTATGTGGAAAATTTGGACGTATGGCTAATCAATGCAGGTCAAGCAATTATATCGGTTTTAGCAAAGCAATTCAAAATAACAATGTTACATGTTATGCATGTAATGAGGTTGGACATATTGCTAAATTCAGTAGAAGCAGAAATCCACCGGTTGGTAATGGAGGATTAAATGAGAAAGGGAAAGAAAAGGTTAATGAAATCCGGAAAGATCATACCCAGAGATGGGTCAGGAAGACTGAAGATCAATTTGCAAATGGGAATGCACCAGTTACTTATCTGACAGAGGAGGTTGCTCCTGCACTGGCAAGAAGCTCAATCGGTAACTAAGGAAGATGCCTTAGGGGTAGGAAAAAATCATGAAGATGTTGCATATGCCCCAGGAAGTTCTGGAAGATGTTCCAAACATTGGAGATGCTTATCCGGCATGGAAATGTTTTATCAAGATCCGGTATCTTTCACTGAAAGTCATTGATGTCAATGAAAGATTGGGGTTTTTCTTGAAGTATAAAAGGTTGAATCTACTTCATTTTTTATCACCTTGCATTCAGAGCAATTAAGGGCGATTCAGTGCGATCAGATATCTTCTTGAGCGATTTTACCAGTGATTGGAAGAGGTCTTTAGGGTTTTTCAACGGTAGCGATTCACAGGTATTTATCTTCAATCATAGAAGTGGGATCATCATTTGTACCTATCTTTGTTGCAAATCCAACTGTTGTTGAGGTCAAGGACCATCCCAGACCGATTTTCAAGCGATATCCACATGTGGCTACCTTGGACGATTTGGTTGGCACTTTTTCCCATGTCCCGGAAGGAGTTGTGTATGTTGAAGATGTAAGAGCTTACATCCACTGTCATATTAAGGATTTGGGAACAACTGATATCAAGAGCATGTACATAAATGAGCTAATGGGAGATTCTGGAAAGATTAAACTTGAATACCAACATATTGTTGATCTAGGGTTTACCGACATTTTGGATATTCTAGAATTCGAAGATGAATTTGTTAGGTATGTTTTGATCATAGTGGATGGAGAGTTTATCTGGTTAGATAGACCATATAAGATTACAAAGGAGGCCATCGGGCAATCACCAGTTTACCACAGGTTGGACAACGGCCAAAGAAGAAAATTTCAAATGATCAGGCTAACAAGATTACCGGTGCAACATCAGATAGGCAGTCAATGACAATTAGTACTATCATCGATACAAACATCAGATTCAAAATCATGGTCATCGATTATAAGGTAACACAATCAAACTGACTAAATTATGTTTCTAGCTCCTTCATTTATGCAACTTATAAAATGATGAGGGAGAATGAGAAGATAGATCTATGTGGTTGGATGTTAGATGAACTATTGATTAACCTAGGAAAGATTAAAGGAGAAAAGAAGGGGACTTTCCGGTATGGTAACCTAATTGTCTATTTAATGTTATTTTTCATCAACGAGACTCCCAGTTTTGGAAAGAGATAATGAGCATTTGATATCTTGGTAGGGAGGCAACTGAAACAATCTATTGCTACATTGGGCAGTCAAAGAGATGACAAAGTATGGGGATATTTTAAAACATTTCAAAAGGCTATGAAATCTAGAGAGAGGGTTCCTAAGCACATTGTTGAGAAATACTGAACTATCATATGATTCATGGTTAAGAAAGATGAAACACTCATGGAAGTGGTCAAACCCCAGAATATTTGGATTAAGGAGATGGGTTATGAAGTTGATGTTTAGATTCTTGATGCTTATGCACGGATGTTAATTGATGCACCAGTAGATGAAATTGTAAAAACCTTTGGCACTGCTAAGAAGAAGACACAAGAGGTTGAAACTGAGTTCAATCGGAAGAAAAGAGAGAAGCAAAAAGGAAATGCAAGTAAGTTTGTTGAAAATCTTTGTCAGGATATCAAAGCATTGATTGATGTTGTCTTGAAGAAAGGCAGGAAGAGAAAAGAACCAAAAGTATTCATTGAGCCTATTGCAACAAAATTTGCATCTGAGGATGACACACCCCTGACATTTAAAAGGGTAACAAGGAAGAAAAATAAAGAAACTAAAGTAGAGGCTAAGAAGAAACTGATTAGGAAAGTTACTATCAGGGTACCGACACAAAAGAAAGCACCAAAAGTAACACCTTCAGCCCCATTCGATACTGGAAGGAGAAAGAAGAAGGATGACATTGATCTGGCAATTGAATATGGTAATGCAACTATTATTCCACCAAAGACTTGTGCAGAGTTAGTTGATAAGATTACTAAAGATGGTATGTTAAAGAAAGTGCAATTTTATTATGAACATTTAGAGGATGATGAACAAGGAGAAGTAGAGGAAGCAGTTTTGTTATATTTGGATATTTATAAGAAAGCCTTGATAGAAATTGAAAACCAAATATCGACTGAGTTATATGATATGTTAGATGCTAGAAGACTATCAACAATATAAGAGGACAAGCATATTAAGATATAAGAGTTGTTATCTGTTTATGTTTCTATTGCTCCAAAGGAGATGGATAAGACACTTGAGGTTGCAGATAGGAAAATCTTTAACAACAAACATAGAATAATCAGTCTTATGTTAGGAAGAGTAAATGAGATAATCAAGGAGACCCACAAGGCATGTGTTAAGTTCTTTGAAGAGAACCGTGATTTTTATACTTCACCAAAATCTAAGACAGATACTACAGACATCCTGGTTGAAGGGAAAGGAAAAGGTATTATGGGTACTTCACCCTCAATTTTGAAAAACATTAAGATAGTGGAAATTAAGTCCTCGATAGATACAAATGTACAGAAAAATGTTGAGATACCAAAAAATATAAAGTGTAAAGGTTGATAATGTACAGGTTACTAATGTTAAGGACAACAGTCCTCCGAATACTGATGTACTGGATAAGGTTACAGTTCCTATGGAGGAACTGACAGTTACTGAGACTGCACCAAGTGGCAAAGCCATCGGTGCAAGTGAGGAAACTATAAAGGCTAAATCATCAAAGGAGAAGAAAGAGGAATCTGACAAGGAACCAGTAGTGAGTCCATCATCATTGTCAATTGACACCTTGTAGGTTGAAAATAAAAGCATAATCGAGATGAGTTCTACTGAAATCATGATGATGGTTGCATAGAAAATGATGAAGGAGGGATCAATGGATAAAGGGATTATTGATCAGTCTACCACTATTTTGCATATACTAGTCCTAGAGTGCAAGTTTGGCAATGAAGCAAGCCCATATGGCAAGCTTAAGATAATCACTGAACATATTTCAAAGAATTTTCAGTCCTTGCAGTAGATTTCAAACCGGCAAGCATTGAAGAGGTTCACAGAGGAAAAAATAGCTACATTTGATCAAGTGATTGAGTCTGAGAGGAAGAAGATTAATGAAAAGTTGAAATTGATAGACAATTCTTTAAAGCAGTATACAAATATTTACAGAGTATGTTGTAACACAGATGCTCTTATAGTTAATTTGGATAAGAGGATTAAGGAATCTCAGGAGAAAATTGCAAGTATAGCCAAATCTTTTGATGGATTGAATTTATTGACTACATCCATTGATGGTCAAATTTTGATTTTGGAAGCCCAATTTTTTGCTCTTGAGAAAGAAAAAGACAAAATCATAAGAAGAGCTAGAAGTCTTAGAGGTTTGGTGAGTCCTCAGTTGGATTCACTTAGTGTACATAAGGAGTGTATAGATATGGTTGGTAAGCCCACACCGACAATTAAATGAGAAAGAGTCATTTGCCCATTTGCTAAATGGACTTGTATCTATTTCCGACATTTTCAAATCTGGTTGGGATACTTATCTAGATCTTCTGGAGAAGGCCTATCCAAAAATTTTCAAATATATTAAGCTCCAATAAGGTATTTTTGGGATATTCATTATACAATATCTTTCATTATTTGTCCCGGTTTTGGCTTTTTGGTATTCTTTTTGGAAATTTTGATGGCATTGATGTCAAAGGGGGAGTGATATAGATGTGAAAAAGAAAAAAAGGAGTTGTATACATTAGGGAGAGATATGGAGTATTTTTTATTATGATCATAGATGAATATTCAACCCAGGGGGAGTAGGTTGAGGATGAAACCGATAAATGAAACCATGATCATTTTTCACATGAGTGTTGCCATCAATGCTAAAGGGGGATATTGTTGGCAATTGACACTTAATTGGTTGGTTTTACTATATTGTCATTGATGGCAACATGGCAATTTATTTCGACTTCATATTTTGGGTTAATTGTGTATTGGCAGACACTTCACAAACACTACACCGACACCGACAAGTTGAAAGGAATACTCTGGTTATCAACAATGCATGCCGACATGGTTTAGAATCAGGTTATCGATATTGGAGGCCGACATCTTTTGGATCCGACATCGATAATTATTTTTGATATTCATGTATTTATGTTATCTAACCGACATGTATATTGGTATTGTATTTGTAGACGTATAAAAATGACTATATTCCTAAATGAATATTTTATGTTCATTTCTCTATTTAATTAAATCTAATTTAATTAAATTATCCACATTCCTCTATTTAATTAAGTAAATTACTCAATTTATTTAATTAAATTCAATTAACCCCTTTTAGGTCATTTAATTGAATAAATCATTTTATTTAATTAAATCTATTCTTCTAAACCTTTTAATTAAATTTGTTGGCATATGCACACTCCAATGAGACATTGTATGTGATTGAAGGTTTTGTCATTGATGGCAACCTTGCAATCCTATGGCATCAGCAAAGGCATTATACCGGCATCAGCATATCACACTCTACACCGGCACTCAGGACACTGACATCGGCACAAAAGAAATGAAGTATACCGGCACAGAGGCCGACAGGATTTTTGTTATATTATATTTTGTTTATTATTGTAAAAATGTGTAGCCGACTTGGCAAATTATAAAATGACTCTTATATATAAAAGAGATCATTAGAGACATTTTGAATGATGTGTAGAAGATTTATAGGAAAATATTAGGCAAACCTATTGTGCGAAATATAGGTCAAGGGGTATATGTAAAGAACAGAGCAGGAACCGATACTGAATCAGGCATTGAAGATGCTATTGTAAAGCAGTACAAGATATTGGATTTGTATATTCCTTATTGTAAGTCAGTGAGACTTCACATTGAGCAGTGAGCTCTAGGCAGTTGGCCTTCATGCATGTGCAGGCCCCTATTGTAAGTAATATTGTCTTATTGGCCAGTGAGTGAATATTGTGGGTCACAAATCCCACCGAGGTTTTTCCCACACCGGGTTTCCTCATTAAAATCTTGTGTTATGGTGTCCTTTTCATGTGGATGTTCTTGATTTTGTTTATTGCATTATTTCTTGCATACCGGTACACTGTTATATTATGTTCTACATGTTTTAAGTTAAGAAATTCTAATTACCAATTAGATATTGATTCACCCTCCCCCCCACTTCTCAGTATCTGTGGGATCCATAACAAAATTTACATTTAATAAAATAGAGAATCCCGATTAAATAAATCTAATTAATTTAAAAACCTCCACTTGCAACCAAATTAAAATAAAACAATTTATTTTAATTAAACCTATTATCCCTCACCCACTTGCATTTTCCTACATCTCCCACTTGCATCCTAAACCCTCTTCTATATTCTTCTAATCACTTCTAAATTAGCCTAACCCATCTCCTAAATATTGTCACATCCCTAAGCAAGAGGAAGTCACTTCTCAAACCCTCAAAGTCTTTGATAACCATTAAAGGCTTCAAGTCTCCAACAACTTTATCTTCCAAACCATTAATGGTCAACTCAACCCTCTTGCATGATTAGAGACTTTTTCTAAACTCAACCCTCAATCTAACCCAAGGGTCTCATCAGGCATTCATTGCTTTGACCATGGTTATCCCTTAAACCTTGCACAAGAGTTTATCCTTTGGGTAAAAGCTTTATCCAATGGATAATCTTAACCTAACCTTAACCCTTACCCCCTAAGGTAACCATGAGGTCTTCTCAGGCATTTAATGTCTCCAACCCCTTCTCTCAACCAGTCTTATGTTAACAATTGACACCATTTCATTGGTGAGAATTGCAAACATGGATTCCCAACTTCCAAACTCAACCCTTGATTAACTCTTTCAATCCTGGTCATCCATTGCCCTATTTTTGCTATAAATAGAGCTCTCTGTAGACACCTAAAATTGTCATGTCTAATTAAATAAATATCTTTATTTATTTAATTATTTTATCCTAATTCTTCTATTAATTAAATAAATCCTTATTTATTTAATTAATTCATTTATCCTCTTCTAGCCTTATTTCTCATTTAAATAAATACAGTTATTTATTTAAATTGCCCTTTTCCTAAATTAAATAAATATCTTATTTATTTAATTGATCCCACTTCCTCTATTAATTTAAAAATAAATCTTTATTTATTTAATTAATTCATTAACCTTTTCTACCTATGACACATGTCATTCATCTCTTAATTCATACACTACCTACCCTCTCATTATTTTATTATTTCTTTTACCTCCCTCTAATCCTAGCCGACCATTTATCTTTTACACTTCTCAATCTTATCCCTCCATTTCATATAGTGTCTTCTATATAAGAGGATGCTTCCTTCATTATCAACCCCAACTAATTGATTGACTACTTGATCAATTGACGACACTATGCCTTTGCACTTTCATATGCGATCCTACTTGCAACCATATTTCCGTTCTTTGTTGAGCTCTTGTGCATATAAAATCTGAGAGCAAATATATCAAGCAAGATCGATGGAGATCCAAACTCTATTGGACATGTGATGGTATAATCTTTGTGATTCCATTTGATTTGCATTGTCTTAGGTAATCTTCATATGTTATGGTGGATCTATGTTGTTGTTAGGCTAGGGTTTTGTGGTTGAATTCATTTAGTCTTTCAACATTGTTGTTTATCCATTTTCACCATAAACATTTTGGCATGCCCGGTGGGACTCTTGTCCCTTTTGCATTTAACATCTTTTGTCACAGATTTTGTTTTGAGGTTGCAGATTTGACATTTCTGACAACATTTTGATATTTCGCGTTTGCGCACTTTTGGATCGCGTTTTTGATTTTCTGTCGCGTCTGTGACATCTGAAACTGCGTCTGCGTATTCGACAATATTATTTTTCTTTGCAGATTTTGGGAAACGCGTTTGTATTCCATAATCGTGTCTGTGAGGTCTTTAGACATGTCTACGTTCAGGAGACGCGACTGTGTCAGATCTAAGCATGTCTGTGTGTTCTGGCAGCGTCTATGTCTGTGACAACTGCGTTTGTGTTCGGTTGTTGCGTTTATTGTTTCATTGATTCAGTTTTTCGTCATTCGGATTTCAAATCTGGTTTATTTTGAGCTAACATTTTCAGATCTAGCTAACAAAAGTGGTACAACTTGTCTTGGAAGCAAAATCGTTTTGTTGAAGGCCCCTATTTTCACAAAGTCTTTTGGATCTAAAATTTACCTAACTTGTGTGCTGGCAGGAAGGGGTGATTATTTGAAACAATCCAAACTACTAATAAATCTTTGTTGTAGGACCTTGGCAAGGGTTTTTTTTTTTTTATCTTTTATTGTGTGTCTTGTTTTCATGGACTAGCAAACACTTCAATTGGTGCACTAAAATTGAATCATTGTCTTTTGTGTCTTGAGCAATAGGCTCTTTTTGTTTAATCTTTAGAGGGCCTGTCTCACCGTGTGGTCATTAGGACTACTAGTGAGGAGAGAACAACCCAAGTGGTAGCAAAAGAAAATCCATCTTCTTCCAAACCACTATAAATAACTGTATCCATGGTGAAAACTATGGATAACGTGTGTTGATTAGTTCATACCGACACTATATCTCCCCATAAACCCGTTTGATCAAATTTATTTGATCATTTGTAGGGTGTAACCCTTACCGACTGGGAGCCTTCTGTATTTACAGAGCTAAAAGTGCTGCATGTATGGCCACACGAGCGGATGCCCTTACTAGCACCTTTTTGTTTTAGAAGCCAAAATCCTTCTAGTTGTTAGGGCAGGAGGTCGGACCTCTGGTAGCGGCCCACACACATATGGTTCTTAGTAGAGATACAAAGTTCGCCACGAGGAGTTTTTGTGGGTACTGATGCTTGGCTACCCCGAGAAGTGAGTGTCGAGGGTGGAGCCAGTGGGGTCAAGCATCTAAGTATTCACTCTGAATAGTGTAGCCTCGGGGGAAACTCCATGTGGGATCAACAACTATTGTCTTGGCCAGCCATAAGAATTGTGCTTGACTTATTTTGAACATTCAAACATTAAAACATTGTGTCTTTTGTGTCTTCAAGTGTATGCAAAACAATTTCACATCAAACAACACACTTGTCTTTGAGTCATTTTGGGAAGTCTAAACACTTGCAAACATTTTGAGTCCTCATCAACACTATGTCCTCTTGTCATGAAAAACAGTCAAACATTCAGATTTGGTCACAACAAGCAACTTCACAGATTGGAAAAATTGCACAAATTTTGCAGAAACGCGTCTGTGTCTGACAGAACCACGTCTGTGTCATATAACCGTGTCTGTGAAGGGCAGAAACACGTCTGTGTCTTTTGAGCAACATTGCAACATCTTAGAAATGCATCTCTGTTTGGCAGAACCACGTCTGTGTCATTTAAGCACGTCTGTGTCTGACATAATAGCATTTGCGTCCTTTAAGCGCGTCTGTGAAGTATACAGGCATGTCTGTGTTCAGGATTGAAAACTTTCATAATTCAACAAACAAGAATAGTCAGTTTCAGACTTATTGAGCTTCCTAGGTTATCTCTTTGGGTTTTTCATCTAGCACCCAACCTGTCTTTGGGTCTCACAAAGTCCATCATTGCTTTACACCTTACATTACATTCAAATTTGTCTAAAATTGAGTCAAAAGGTCACTTGCTTGTCCTCATCATACTTTGTCAACACACTACATACATACAACATTTTGCTAAGTGGTCCCTCATCAAGGTCTATCACCTTTGGGTCTCATTTTGTCTTACTTAGAGTCAAGGTCAACTTACCTCATCAAGAGAAACTATCATCTCTTTGGAAGCCACGCCTACTCTACTACATACATACTTGGTCTTACACTTTGGACATTGCAAGCACACCTCAGGTTCATTTACATTCCATCCAACTCTTGGTCTTCCATACTCTTTCCATTTTTCATCTAGTCTCACACATCTTGGTCAATACCTAGTTCATGGTTGAAACCCATTTACAAAAATCTAAGAGAGAAGCTAAAGAGGCTCAAGAATCCGCAAACATGAGTTCTTATGAGTATGACAATGATATCTTTTTCAATTCTAATCATACTACATTACTTGACATGGATGCCTATAGAAACATTCCAAATGTTGAGAACATGGACACTACAAACAACAATGATACACACAATGACAATATGGACAACTTCTCCGTACATTCAGCAGAAGTGGAAGACACCATTATGAATCCTCATTTCAATCGATTGGTTGAGGAAATAATGAGGAGAGATAGACAGTATTTTCTACAAGTGATGGCACAAAGTGGAACCAAGATCCCTCATGATTTTGACATGTCTCAAATAATGGAAAATCGACCTTTGCAACAACCTCACTCCAACATGGATCAAAGGAGGCCTAATAGTGGAGGCAATAGAGGACCACATATGGTGCCTGAATCACCATCATCTTTGTTTCAAAAACTAGAGGTCCCTTACACACATGGTCAAGCATATGATACTCACATTCACAGACCATTATGGAGGTCTTATGCAGAAAAATATGCTCAATCACATACCAATGCTAAGGATCAACCACCAAAGCAATTGGATATTCAAAGGCATGCTCAAAATTTGGACATAAGGAAACCCCGCATCAAATTTGGGGGCAACACACTAGAACAAACTCACGAAATGCCTATAGAGTATGGTATACATGGGCAAAGCATATATTCCATTCCTCATCATGACTTTATACCAAGTGGTCCTTATACGCATCATCATTATATACCTCCTCCATATGAACATGTGTATGATCAATATCATCCATATATGCAACATGCTCCTCCTCCACCCGGTGGTTCAGGCATGGGGTATGGTCCAAAAAGTCGATCTCCACCGAAGAACAATTTGGAGCAACAAATCAAGGACTTACAAAAGAAAATGGAGGACATAAATACACCGAAGCCAACTTACACAATGAGAGACATATGGCCTTATCCATTTGACAAGAGCATTCCAATGCCTCCGTTTCCTACATACTTTGTGACGCCTAAGTTTGATAAGTATAGAGGAAAAGGGGATCCTAAGGCACACATAAGACAATTTTTCACAACTTGCATTGAGGTAGCAGCATAAGAGACATATTTGATGAGATTATTCCCACAAAGCTTAGGTGATCAAGCTATGGAATGGTTCTCGTAGCTTCCACCTGGAATTAAGTCATGGGGTGATCTAGCAGAGGCATTTATCCAACATTTCTCATACAACATAGAGATAGATATATCAGTCACCACCTTGTGCAACACCAAACAAAAGGATGGAGAATCTTTTTCATCATTTTTACAAAGATGGAGAAATCTAGCCAACAAATGCTCTTGTGAAATTCCACAAAAATAAATGGTAGAGATGTTCACCCAAAATGTTAACAAAGACATTGGTTATGACCTAAGGAAAGCTTGTTTGTCCACCTTCAAGGACGTCATTGAAAAAGGCTTAGCGATAGAAAAGGTCCTAATTGAGCAAGGAATCATTAAGATATTCAAAGAAAACAAAGACGACTTTAAAGGAAAAGATAAGCCAAGATTTTGGAACAAAAACAAGAACACAGTCAATGATGGTGTTGTTGATGCCAATACAGTGCGACCCAAAATCATTTTTTCGAGATCAAGCTCTACAAACAATCAAGTGAATACTCAAACAACTTCAAAGTCACGAAGGAAGTACACTCCATTGGGAGAACCACTTGAGTCAGTTTTCAAGAAGCTAGTGGCAAACAAAGTAATCACAATTCCAGATCTACCTCCATATGAGCCAAAGGTCAAACCAAATTGGTGGAATGATGATGAATATTGTGAATTTCATAAGAGCAAAGGTCATAAGACAAGAAATTGTCATCGACTGAAGAACATCATACAAGATCTTATTGATAGAGGTGACATTGAGATTGAAGGACACTCATCCAATCAAGAACATGAGATGTTTAAGGAACCATTCCCAAAGTATGACAAGGGAAAAGCTGCAGCCACAGATGACCAAACCAACTATACAAGAGCATCTTATAACTATGATTCAACTATCAATCACATTTCAATGGATAATTATGTCTCTACCATTATCATCAAGGACAAAATGCTTGAGAATTCTACCCAAAGACCCAAAATTGTCCTAAAAGGCATTGGATCTTCTTCCGAACCTACCTCTGAATGTCATGTTACAACCCATCGAGGTAAATTCACTTTGCAAGGTGCTCCAGCCAAAAACACCACTTCCTCATCAACCAAGCCTGAGTATGACCTTCTAGAACAGTTAGGGAAGACACCCGCACTCATCTCCATCCTTGAGCTCTTACGCATATCCCCTGCACATAAAGCCATTCTTGATAAAACCTTGAGAGACACTGTTGTCCCTACTGATCTGAATGTGGACCAGTTTCAAGCCATGGTGGGATACCTTTCCATTCCACACTCCCTTACATTCACAGAAGCCGATGACACCTTCGTAAGTTAGCCACATAATGCACCTTTGCACATTGAAGCCTTCATACACAAACATCGAATAAAATGAGTCCTGATAGATGGAGGAGCAGGCCTGAACATTTGTACATTGAGCACTATTAAACAATTGGGATATTCTGATAAAGCTATGAATTCTACAAACAAAATTACCATCAAGGCATATGATGATGAAGAGCGTTCATCCAAGGGCACAGTCACCTTACCTCTCAGAGTTGGGCTAGTTACAAAGGATGTGGTTTGTCAAGTCCTATACCTAGATCTCACATACAATATATTACTACGACGTCCTTGGATTAATGAAATGAGGGCAGTCCCATCTACATACCACCAATGCATTAAGTTTCCTCACAATGGAGTTGAAATAACAGTTAATGGTGATCCTAATCCATTCATATACTGCAATAACTTGAGACTGAAAACTAAGATGATCATTCCCAGTAATTGCGAAGCTGTTCCTTCTTCTGCATACATTGATCCTGAGTCATTAAAACCTTCGACCTCAAAACAAGGTGAGCTTAAAGGCAAATTCCAGGACAAGGGCATGGGTGAATACACTTTGAATCAAACCATGTACTTAAGACAAGTCATGGGTTCAAAAAAAGAATATGGAAGACCACATCCTAATAAGAAGGTATCTATCATTATACTCAAATGGGACCCTACTATCTTTCAAAGATGGGGTGAACTGGAAGAGGAAGACTTATACAAATTGCTTTACAAAGACCTTGAAAATGATACACAAGATCACATCAGTATACCATGTGAGAAATATGGCAAAGGGTTCAAGATCCTACAAAAATTTGGGTATGATGGCAAAAGCCCTCTTGGCTTAAGAAAGGAAGGCATCATTAAACCTTTACAACTTGAATTGACATTAAAAAAGGAATGCTCGAAGGGACTTGGTTTCGTGACTTCCAAGGTCCACACTCAAAGGACAAAATAAGTATTACAAATCGAAGCTACCAAAATTCAACAAGAAAATCGCTATTCCACAGACTCCAATGAATGGGAATGGGGTTCAGACAAATCCTCTAGTGACTACGAAGTCACCGAGACATTCAGAGAGCCAGATGAACCCACAGAAGAAGAGGAATTTTATGAAAATTTTAAAGTTGGTCAAGAAACAACCCTGAAGTATCCCATACAGTCCTTGCCTCTAGGTCCTAGGTTGAAATCACATAGAATGAGAACACCTATTCCAGAATGTGCTACTAGTGATGATAATTTGGATTCGTTCACGATCAAGACTGATGAGGAGAGTGCCAACGATGACCTTGATAACTACTTCGACATACCTGAATATAACCACATCTTCACTCTTAGTCCCGCTAACTTCGAATACATCAAAGGCCTTCCACTTGTTCACCACCAGCTCATTGACTGGGATCATGAAGGACCTGCACAGTTTGACACATTCCAAAATGATGAAGCTTTTATTGACTATCTTGGCATACGAGATGATCTTCCCCCTAGGGACCATAAAGAGGGATACACTATAGAACTCAATAGCGTGGCATATTTCGGTGAGGGTGTCGGGCCTTCTAGTTGCAAAAATATAAAAATAAAAACAAACCAAGGGTCTTAAGACGAAAACCACACCGTGGTGCTGTCTGACCCCAAAAAAGTAAAAAGAAAGGCCGTATCTAAGGGCGAAAACCTCTCTGAGGCACCCGAAGATGGAAGGCTCGACATTCTCCCAGCATCATATGAGGAAAAGTCATCCATGTTGGTAGAGGAGACTATCAAAACAAACATTGGTACAAAAGAGGTTCCACACAACATATTCCTGCCTCAATCTTTGACAAAGTCAGAAAGGTCAAAATTCATAAGTTTCTTCACAGAATGACAAATCAACTTTGCATGGTCATACGCTGATATGCTTGGATTGGATCCGGATTTGGTAATGCACCATTTGATAGTTAAACCAGGGGCAAAACCAATAAAATAGAAATTAAGAAAGATGCATCCACAAGTCGCATTATTAGTCAAAGTAGAGCTTGAGAAATTATTGGATGTCGGATTCATATGCCCAATTGATTATCCCGAATGGATCTCCAACTTAGTGTCTGTCAGTAAACTAGATTGTAGTATCAAAATATGTATAGATTTCAAAGACAGCAACAAAGCTTGTCCTAAGGATGACTTTTCATTACCAAATATTGACTTGATTGTCGATCTCACAGCAGGTCATGCGATGTTATCTTTGATGGATGGATTCTCTGGTTACAATCAAATAAAAATCGCATCCGAGGATCAACACAAAACAACATTCACTTGTCCTTGGGGAACTTTCTGTTGGAATGTCATGCCCTTTGGGCTAAAAAATGCAGGCACTACATATCAAAGAGCCATGACTACTATCTTTCATGATCTCATGCACGTAACTGTGGAAGATTATGTTGACAACCTCTTGGGTAAATCAATAGATAGAGATACACATTTGGACATACTTTCAATCATCTTTGATCGGTTGGAAAAGTATAAAGTAAGATTAAACCCCAAGAAATGTATCTTTGGAGTAACCTCCGGGAAGCTCCTGGGATTCATTATATCAAAAAGAGGAATTGAAGCCAATAAAACAAAAGTCAAGGCCATCCTAGAGATGCAACCACCAAGAAATATCAGTCAACTTCGATCTTTGCAAGGGAGACTCCAATCCATACGAAGATTCATAACACAACTTGCAGATAAGTGTACTCCCTTTTAGCAATTGCTACATAAAAACATCAAATTCAAATGGGATGATAATTGTCAACAAGCTTTCTAGGCACTTAAAGATTATCTTCTGAATCCACCAGTTTTGATGCCACTAGTTCCGGACCAACCTCTATTACTATACATATCAGCTACTTCAACATCACTGGGGGCACTCTTAGCACAACAAGTTGCTGAGGGCAAAGAAAAGGCAATATACTATATTAGTCGCACATTGGTGGGATACGAGCTAAACTACACACCAATTGAGCGTGCATGTCTCATTGTGGTTTTTGCTTCGCAGAAATTACGACATTACATGCTAACTCATAAGACTAAGTTGGTTGCAAGGATTGATCCATTGAAATACCTTCTCAATAAAGCAACACTTACTGGGCGACTAGCCAAATGGGTGATGATCCTGAGTGAATTCGACATCGAGTATGTAGACAAAAAAGCAATAAAAGGACAAGCTATCACAGATCAATTAGTAGATGCTCCCATGATAGATGATGTTCCTCTAATTTCAGAATTTCCAGATGAATCCATTTTAACAGTGTCACATGCAAAGCCTTGGCAACTATACTTTGACGGCTCATACACACAGCATGGGGCAAGAGCTGGCATCCTCTTCATAACTCCTCAAGGGGATTCTATACCAAAATCATGTCGATTATCATTTCCCTGCACTCGATTACAAATTGCAGTTCAGTGGAAGATCCAGGAACTTCATGTTTTTGGGGATTCTCAACTTGTGATTCGTCAGGCAACTAATGACTACCAAACAAAGGATGATAAATTAATGCCTTACAAAAGAATGGTGGATGACCTGAAACAACATTTCACGAAGATAGACTTTGAGAAGATACCCCGAGAGCAGAATCGAGTTGCAAATGCCATGGCTACAATTGCTTCACTAATTGATCTACCACTGAATGAGACCCGTTATGAGTTCTTGGTGGATAAACTTTTGGTTCCCTCATATGAAATCACTCCTATTGAGATGATATGTGTTGTTGGTCCCGATTTCCAGTTATATGGTTCCATTTTCGCATACCTTTGTGACAATACCCTACCTCCTGATCTATCCAATAACCAACGTCGCACTTTCATTCGCCAATCTTCTCGATACGTCATTTTAGCTGATATCCTATATCATCGAGGTTTAGATGGCACTCTTCTTAGATGTTTAGAAAGCGACGAAGCTCAGATTGTGTTACGTGAATTACATGAAGGGATATGTGGTCCACATTCTAGTGGTCCTACCTTAGCCAAGAAACTCATCAGGACTGGATATTACTGGCAATATGAAAAAAGATTCATATTAGTTTGTCAAGAAATGTAAATAGTGTCAACTTCATGGAGACCTCATCCATGCGCCAGCGCAAGAACTTCAACCAATTGTGACTCCTTGGCCATTTTGTCAGTGGGGACTTGATCTCACAGGCAAGATTCACCCTCCATCTTCCAATGGTCATAAATTCATCATCACTGCCACATAATATTTCACAAAATGGATCGAAGCCGTGCCTTTCACACAAGTCACTGGAAAACAAATTGCTACATTCATTCTCAACTATATCATTTGTCAATACGGTATTCCTATTTCTATCATCACTGATAACGGGTGTCCCTTCAAAAATTAGGATGTTCGTGAACTCTGTGATCGCTTCCATATTACCCATCATTTTTCCACTCCTTATTATCCCCAAGGTAATGGTCAAGCTGAGGCGTCTAATAAAACAATCCTTAAAATCTTTAAAAAGACAGTCGACAACACTGGTCTTAATTGGTATATCCAACTTAACCCCGCACTTTGGGCTTACCGCACAAGCGTCCGCACACCTAAAGGAGCTACACCCTATTCACTTGTCTACGACACTGAAGCTATCTTGCCTATTGAGGTCGAGTTACCCTTTTTACGCATCTCTTTGCAAAACATTATCAGTGATGAAGACTACATGGTCTCTCGCTTGCAAGAATTTGAACTATTAGATGAATGAAGACAAACTGTTTTTAATCATTTCAAGGCTTATCAACAATGAATGAGTCGCAACTACAATCATAAAGTCAAGCCTCACACATTTGAGGTAGGCGACTTGGTTCTCAGAGAAAATCCTAAAAATCAACAAGACAGAGAGAAGAAGGGCAAGTTCGAACCAAACTGGCTTGGTCCTTACATCATCACAACAACATATGGATCTGGAGCATATCAACTCTCAACCACAGAGGGTGAACCTTTGGAGGATCCTATCAACAACATGCACCTTCGCAGGTTTTACACATAGCTCTTCAGAGTATCCCAAATTCAAAAATACAAAAAAAAATTCAAAAAAATCATAAAATAAAAAAATCGTTACTTGGTGAAAACCTGGCAAACAGGCGCCTTGTGACACAAAAAAATTGAAAAACAAAAAAAATATTTCATCCAACGGTGAAAACCACTTTGGTGGCACCTTGGGCAAGTACCATGGTGAAAATTGGGTCACTAGCGCCATGTGTAGAGACATTGCTCCTCCCTCCTTCAGGATTTCATTTCATCCTTCACTTTGCACACACTCACAACCTACATATCCATAATAAACTTACACATTCCCATCATGGCTTGTTATTGATCTACCCAAGATTGGTTAGCCATTCATAATAACATCCCTTTTCACCCCTTTCCATCCATAATAATTCAGCTCCTATCTGTGGCTAAGGCAAATCTTACGTCTAGTGATGGGTGTGGAACTAAGATCATCACACGTTTTGAGGAGTACAATTTCTTCTACTTTTCTTCAGTCTATCCGCGCACAATTTGCAACAAAGTAACATTTGCATCGCCAATCCACAACAAAGTTTCATCTTCTCCGCAATAAAGTATCAGTTTCATGGATTCAGTTAGTTTCAGATGAGACACAACAGCAACAATGTGCTTCAACAAATCAAATCTTTCAATAGACTCAGACAACATTATGGTTTAGTGCTATCTATCCGTTTGTGAAAGTAAACATTGTGACCACAATCAAATAGACTTATACAAGTGACAACAGACACTAAACTCGAGGACTACAGTGGATGTTGGTGTCGAGTCTTGGTTTTCTTTTGATTTTATCTTTTTGGTGACATGTCTTTTAGCTTTTCCAGGATGTCTTTGACTAGAGATTCTATCTCTAGGATGTTTTTGAATAGAAAGGAGAGGATGGGGTGTCGTCACCTATTTTTCTTTTGCTGTCTGCGGATTGTCTCTTAATATGAGGACACTGAGAGTCTAGTGTGAACTGGGGCATTCCTTGTTTGTGATTGTCTTATCTCCATGCAAACAGGTACAATGACTTTCTGGGTCGAACATATGCCTCGATTGTCATAACCTATTTTGCCATAATAAAGCTCAATGATGATAACACACAAAAAGCTCTTTCACTTTCATATCTTCTATCTTCCATCCCCCTTTCTTGACTGACCTCCATTGTCCTTCTCGAGTCCGCATAGCCCACTATCACACAACTGAGTATAATGACACATCAAAAATATTTTCATTTCATGTAGTTTTCACCTGCATTACCACACATAAGCATTTCATACATACATATAGATATCACAATTGCATCACATCCTGCACACAACACATGTTAGCACATTCTACATTCTCATCATATTCATCTGCATATCATACATTCACATATGCATAACATATAAAACACAAAAGAACAAAAAAACATTGCATTGCATCATATACATATTTGCATCCACATCATAAAACATATAGAAACCTCACATAGGTACACATGCATATAGCTGCCACAAGGATGAATCTCATATGTATATATATAATCATAAGTGTCATGATACAATGATGTCAAAATCATATGGCTACAACCACCCGAAGGTGTCTACATCATAATACAAAATGGTACAAAACTGATACATAGGGAGCCCTCTAAGGCTATGATGAACTCCCTCTCTCGGAGCTGCCTGGCCTTGACGGAGTCTGAGCCCTAGAAGGACCCGCCCCAGGATCATCTCTCCTGCCCCCTCTATCTGGTGGTGGTGGAGGACCCATAACCCCACCGCTGGACGCCTATCTCCTTTGACTCCCTCCAGTAGTTGTCACTGTCTGTGATGGTCTGTGGAAGCTCCTCACCCGCTGCTCTGGTGGCACTACCCCGTAGTAGAGGTCTCGCCAATAACCTATCTTCTCTCTTGCCCATAGAACATAGGCGTATCTAGCCCCTGTGTCCTCTGTCGCTTGCCTCCCAGCTCTCAGTGTTGTCTTAACCTCAGTATAGCGCTGGATAGTTTGATCCCGCTCATGCTCTATGTCTCCCTCGGTCACCTCCTGAGCCTAGCTGTCTCCCTCTCCAAGTCTTGGATCTCATCTGCCTGTCCCTAGCAGATCTCCCTCAGCTCAAGCAGCTCATCCTCCTCTTCGGCCCCATGTGGCACTACTTGTGGCTCTCCCTGTACTGGTACCTGTACCTCTGCCTGTACTTGCCTCTACCCCTGTCCCTACACCTGTCTAGGACCCTGTGCTGTTGGCACCTGTAGTGGCAATCCATCGCGACCCCTCACCACCCAAGCCTGTCTCTCCTCCCCACCCTCTCTCCGTGGAGCCACCCTCCTCTCTCCAACTGCACCCCACCTTCTCCATCGGCCTCTCCCCCCACCATCTCCATCATCATCCCCATCCCCACCACCATCTCCATCTAGAGGCTCCCCTGGGTCTATCAGTCGTGGAAAGGGATGCTTAGCCCAATATACCATGTACTCTGCATCCATGCCTGCATCCTTAATCTCTAGCCACATATCCCATGGCATCGGCACCATCTCTACTAGCTGCATCACGACCTGATCATACGACAACAATGGCCCAAAGTGTGCCTGATCCCTGACTGTCTGAGCATACATCCTGGAACCCCATGGCATCCGCTGAATATGGCCAAATTGCATGCATACCCTATCAATTAGCTGTCTCTCCAATACATAGGGCATCCGCCCAATCAGATATCTACTTCGGAAGGTATAAGGTAGATCTACTGCGTCCTCCTCCCACTGCTCGCACTCATGGTACGACCTCCATATCATAGTGTTAATCTCATCCAGGACTTGATGCCAATGCTCCAACCTGCCAATCCGTGGCTGTGATGTAATCATATCATACAAATGAACAAAGCTGCGTCTATGACCCCTTCCCCTGAAATGTATCGGTTAGGTAACCGACAGATTCTCATATGCCCACACCTGTAGCAATGTAACTCCGTAGCCCAATCCTACGGATCCATGATACACAAACTAATGCAGCTCATAGTATAAGTGTGCTAGCACGCACAGTCCCCAAGCATATCTAGTGTGCTGTATAACTAGTGTCTCCAAGGTTCTCCCCCAACCCACAGCCAACCCCTGTGTCGCCCTGTCTGGACATAGGAACCCACTGATCACTCCTCCTAACACTGCTGGTAGTGCTAGTCCTGTCGCTCTCATGGTATCCCATGCCACATGTCCAGCTCTCATCTCCAGTCCGGGATCCTAGAACACTCGTCTCAGGGCCTCCCTATCTCCATCTCGATCGTAGGGTATCAGCTCCCCATTGATCGATATCCGCAGTATCTTGTAAACATCTTCCAAGGTGACTATCATCTCACCCATCAGCAAATGAAATGTACAAGTCTTAGAGTGCCATCTCTCAGCCAACACAGTCAGCAACCCCATGTTCGCCCAAAACTCAAGCACATACAGAATGTATCGTAGACCCATACCCTCAATAGCAGCTTGGTCCTTGAATGTCAGCTTTGGTCATAATCTCTGCGTCGATGAGAATCTCTCTTGGGACTCTAGCATAGGCAAATACTCCTGCAGTCAAGCAAAACAATCATGTGAGTCAAAGTGACACTCACTGTTCATCACAAAGTGTTGCTTCTATCCTAGTGACACTCACTGTTCATCACAAAGTGTTGCTATCTATCCCAGTGACACTTACTATTCATCACAAAGTGTTGCTATCTATCCTAGTGGTACTCCCTGTTCATCACAAAGTACTACGAGTTTTGCACTCCCTGTTCATCACAAAGTGCTGCTCATATTTGCACTCACTATTCATCACAAAGTGCTACACCTATTGGTACTCCTTGTTCATCACAAAGTACTATGTCTTGGTACTCACTGTTCATCACAAAGTGCCTTGATCTATCTTATCCTAGGGCCTCTGCTTGAGTGTATCCTCTTGAGTAGTTTCCTAATTGGCAACGTATGTTCTATTATAGAATTGTCAAACCTAGCCCTATTTGCTATTCTAGTCTTCCCTAGAGGACTTGCTTGAGTGTATCCTCTCAGCAGCTTATCCAATCGACAACATATGTTCATCACAAAACTGCCGATTTGACTTTGAAGACACAAACGCACCTTCATGACATAAGCACGCTTACAGACTGCACAAACCCATCTACTCTGCATAGATGCGCTTGAAATACACAGACGTGCCTATGCTCTGCAGAGACGCGCCTGTCCTGCATAGATGTACCCATATTTCACAAACGTGTCTGCACAACATAGACACATTCAAAATTGACATAGACGTTGCTGAATTCATAGACGCGCTTGGCACAAACACAGACGCGCCTAGCCAACCTAGACGCGCCTAGCACCAACGCAGACGTGCCTCGATATTTTTGACATTTTTTGACATTACCTAAAAGCTCATTTATTGCACTACATAGCATGCATTTATGACAACAATTAATGCAACAAAGTACAAGGAGGTTTTGCGGTACTCACTGGCTCTCCTGCGTTGGCTGGCCTCTGAAATCGGTGAACACGATCGAATCTGTGAACCAATGCCATCGCTGCTGATTGCTGCTGCTCTATTCTCGCTCTGCACTCTGATCTGTTGGATGTGTGGATAACAATGAGGATTTTTTCTCCTCGTGGTTTATTTTATAGACTACCCTAGCCCTCGTTTCCCGAGTCAGTCTTCATTATCCCGTGACTCTGTCACTCCATCCTATCCGGTCAGTCCATTCCAGCCTTCTTTCTTATTGAGAGATTGTCTGCGATCTTTCCAGACATTTTCATCCAATCTCTCGAGGGGGCATATCATTCCCATCTTGGGGCAACTTTGTATCGGTTCATATTATCTTCTTTGAAACAACGCGACAAGCCGCATTGTCTCAAAGAGGGGCAAAATGTAGACACCTAAAATTGTCATGTCTAATTATATAAATTTATTTAATTATTTTATCCTAATTCTTCTATTAATTAAATAAATCCTTATTTATTTAATTAATTCATTTATCCTCTTCTAGCTTTATTTCTCATTTAAATAAATACAATTATTTATTTAAATTACCCTTTTCCTAAATTAAATAAATATCTTATTTATTTAATTGATCCCACTTCCTCTATTAATTAAATAAATCTTTATTTATTTAATTAATTCATTAACCTTTTCTACCTATGACACATGTCATTCATCTCTTAATTCATACACTACCTACCCTCTCATTATTTTATTATTTCTTTTACCTACCCTCTAATCCTAGCCAACCATTTATCTTTTACACCTCTCAATCTTATCCCTCCATTTCATATAGTGCCTTCTATATAAAAGGATGCTTCCTTCATTATCAACCCCAACTAATTGATTGACTACTTGATCAATTGACGACACTACGCCTTTGCACTTTCATATGCGATCCTACTTGCAACCACATTTCCGTTATTTGTTGAGCTTTTGTGCATATAAAATCTGAGAGCAAATATATCAAGCAAGATCAATGGAGATAGGAAGAATGGAGATCCAAACTCTATTGGACATGTGATGGTATAATCTTTGTGATTTCATTTGATTTGTATTGTCTTAGGTAATCTTCATATGTTATGGTGGATCTATGTTGTTGTTAGGCTAGGGTTTTGTGGTTGAATTCATTTAGTCTTTCAACATTGTTGTTTATCCATTTTCACCATAAACACTCTCACTCCTCCATTTTAAGATCATCCAAGTCTTTAGCATCATACTTATACTCAAATCCATGCAAGCTTTAATATCTCATTTATGCTCATCAATTAGCCTCTCTTTTAAATAGGAATTAATCTAAATATGCATGTTTAGAGTATTTTCCTTATCATTTAGCTTAATCATAGACTAGTATATCATGCTAGGATAGTCTTGCTACTAATCTTGTCATCTTATAATCTAGTTTATTGCATTTGTAAGATTATGCATAGCTTAGGATGCATTTCATAATAAAATCAACCAAAGCATCTCTCATTCTTGCATTTGTCATCCCTAAGTCACTTTGCTCAGTGATTTGAGAGAAAAGGCATTGGCTTGAAAGACCTTGTGAAATAGAGAACCATGGAACCAACCTTGGGAAGCTGAGTCATCCTTCATGACTTTATAGCTTGCACCAAGAAGTCTTGTGGGTGTGTGAGCAAGCCTCTTTGAACTTCATTTTTTCACATTTTAAGTTCTATTGACCCGCTTTTCCCGCACACATTTCTAGTGCCCACCGTGGGGCTCGACCCCATATATCAAATCAGTTTTTGAATTTAACCCATTTTGCAAGTACGCAGGAAACAGGAAACAGCGCGTGGGAAACATTCCCTAGCGCATCTGGCTAACAGTCTAGCACATCCTACTTACTGTTCAACATGTTGGGTCCATCTCGTAGCACGTCCAGTCTTTACTATAGCGCATTACCCCACTAATATTTTTCTGTAGGTCTCGGTGTGAGAGTAAAACAGAGTAGCGCATCCGGAAACCATCTTAGCGCGTCCGAAAGATAGCCTAGCGCATCACTGTCATCTTTTAGCGCATCACTGTCATATTGTAGCATGTATAGTTTGTTTTGTAGTGCATCACAAATAGATACAAAAACCAAAAATTGTAACCGAACTTAAATTTATACTTGTAGAAGTCCACAAGATCCAAAAAATTTCTAACGGTTTGATTGACATTTTGCAGGGTTTTGACATTTTCTTGCAGAGTGAGCTTAGTTCTATTTACAGAATTACAAATAATTTTTTTTTTACTAACTTAGTTAAGTTAGTTAAAACTTGGAATTATTTTACTTTTGGTTGGATAAAATTGAACTCACCTTATTTTGGGCTGTAAAAAGAACCACAATCAAAAATCTTTCTTGCTTTCATAGGAGAAAAACTTTCCTTTTTGGGCTCTAAAAAGAACAAAACAACCTTTCTTTTTTTTCAAAAATAGCTTTAAAAAGAACCTCACCATCCTTTGATGTATAAAAGGATCCATTTTAAATATTTTCAAGGAAAAAGAACCACACTTAAAAAGTTTTGTTTATAATTAAAGAGGGAAGTTCTTCCCCTTTTTCCGATTTTCTTTTGTTGATCCAATCGAAGTTTTG
The DNA here is from genome assembly GCF_030272615.1 of Cryptomeria japonica. Taxonomy (NCBI): domain Eukaryota; kingdom Viridiplantae; phylum Streptophyta; class Pinopsida; order Cupressales; family Cupressaceae; genus Cryptomeria; species Cryptomeria japonica. The sequence continues at coordinate 151,799,187 of NC_081405.1, read as the reverse complement.
CTTTGTTGACCAGGTTCTTTTCTAGATTAGATAATCACTGCTTTGAAGAAATAAAAAGAACACCATGTTTTTGTGGAGCAACATCTCCATATAGATCTTAGAAAATCATTGACTTGAAGGCTAAAAAGAACAACTTGATTGCCTTTTCTCAAAAGTGGAAGGTATATGCTCTCCCCTTAACCAGGTGATCAAAAAGCCAAACCACTCTTACGCTTTCAGTCATTTCAAGCATTTTAAAACCTTTAGTAGGCCTGCCTTCTTGAGGGGTTGAAAACAACTCTTAAAGCCATTTATGGCCGGTGTGAAGGGAATGACCTAAGTGGGGAACGACTTTTTTTGCCAAGAATTCCAACCCACTATAATCAAAAGTTGAGGTTGACAAAAGTCCCTTCAACGGTTTTGCTCAATCATTAGCTTTCCCCCAGTATCCTTGAGATACGTAAAGCCTTTGTTCTAAAGGTTGGGAAGCCTCCCGAGGGAGTTTATCACTGAAGACCGAACGGGAAGCTTTATTACGAACCTTAGCATAGAAACTTTGAGTCGAGTCAATAACCAAACATTTGTAATATCATAGTGCAAGGGTGGGGAAGAATCCACCCCCATGACCACTCATCATATATCTCCCAAGATAACTACTCAATTGTGAAGCAATTCACTTTGAGTTAATTTCTGGCAAAAAGCAAAAAAATGGGCGCCCCCTAGGGGGTGACATGGCTGTTGGAGCTAACAGAGTATCGAGACTAGTGGGCTATGATATTACTTATGACCTTTGAATAAAGAGTCTTCTTGAAGTGTATTATTTGTATCCAAACCTGTTAAAACATCGGGGATTTGAACACATCCTCGCAGAACATACACTTATTGTTAGATTAAGAAAAATGGTTGTCTCTTTGGTGCTGTGCTTTCATTTGTTACTTCAGAAAATCATCTGTCAACACTGAAAAACTCAAAATAAAGATCCAAAAATTGCAGAAAACAACCAAATCAATACATCAGGGCAGTTTAGCGCGTAAGAACAACCTCTTAGCGCATGTGAACTATCTTTTAGCGCATTAAAACTAAACTTTAGCACGTCAAGTCTTAACAGTAACATTTTACCAAGAATCCAAAACCCACAGTCATAACTTAGCACATTTTAAGAATAGTCTAGCACGTGGAAGCATCAGCTTAGCGCGTAGGAGTCAGAAACTAGCGCATAGAGTTGATCAGTTAGCACTTAGCAAGCCCATACTAGTGCATGAATTTTTGAGTTAAATAGAAAGCAAAAATAAACAGTCTAAACCAGTTAGCGCGTAGCCGGGTGCAGCCTAGCGCGTGTGGTCTTTTCCTTAGCGCATTGAAAACTTTCTGTAGTGCATCCCATCTCTGCTTTAGCGCATAATAAAAAACAAAAAAACAGGGGGCAAAACAGAGATAAATTTGAAATTTTTTTAAAACCTCCTTTCATCAACTTCATTTTCATCAAAACAGAGTATCGGAAATAGAACTTTAAAAGCTATTTCTAAGACAAATTTCTAGTCAAACAAAAGTTGTCCGGAATCCAAAACTGGTTGCACGATAAACATATCTATCCTATCAAAATCAGGAAACATCATCACAAGTGACGAATAGGTCCTTTATTATCTCACGGATTTTATCCAAAACACACTTGTTCAAAGCCTTAATTTGTCAAATCAAGTTTTCATATCGGGAAACTTTATCCATATCATTTGGCACACTTTGTCGTGAGGGGGCATCTAAACCTTCACTTTGATAAAGTAAAACTTGAAGTCTTCAAAACAAGATAACCTGAATCCAAAACAATTCAAAAGGAAACCATTAATCACTTATGCATGACTAATCCTCATATTTTGAGAAGAAAGAATATTTATCGTAATACTAAGTTGAAGAAACAACAACCAAGTTTTTTCAAATTTGTCAAAAGAAATAAATTTTTATACAGCAATTGTCAACTCTTCAAATCTCATCGAACATTTCTTCATCATGTACGACTCTATATTCAGAACAAATCAAACAAGTTTGACAAGGAACCTTTAAAGACTAGAGCATATTGTCAAAAATCCGCATTCAGTCAAATCATAAATCGAGGAGGAAAGATCAATCCTGCATTCTTTCCCAATGAGTGCATCACTTACAACATACCCCGATTTGAACCGTCAACCCCTGAGCAACACATCGAAGAGGATTTTATCCCCTTTATCACAGAAAGCTTCTACTAGATGCCTATTGTTTAGATGCCTATTGTTACTCGCTCTCAACAAAATAAACAAAGTGAAATGCAATCAGAATCCAGCATGAATCGGAGATTATCAAATCCTTTCGAGCATCCGAGTTTAGAGGACATCGAAATTTCTAAGGAACTTCTTCAAGAATGTCAAGAGAGTGCTTCATTTCAAAAACTTGTGGAAAAACTCATGTAAAATGACAAGGAAAAATACCTACTCATGCTTACAAGCAAAGGGGTTAAACTTCCTGAAGAATTTGACACAAACATGTTTAGAACAAGATCTCAACATTACGAGTATCAAGAACAACAACAGGAAGGGGAAGCACGCGATCCTGAGCAAGATATTCTTGAACAAAACATACCAGAACAACATACACAAGGGGAAAACATCCCTGAGCAACACATCCCTGAGCAAAATATACCATTCCATACACCATTTCAACCCAGGATTAATGCAAGGGAAGAAGTCTTCCCTCGACAAAACAAGGCGCCTTTGGTTGCCCTTACTCAACAAATGCAAATGTTACAAAGACAAATGCAAGACATGCAACAAGGGACAACAGTACGGTATTCACTAAATGAAATTTGTCCTTATCCTTTTGACAAAAGATTGCACATGGTCCCTTTTCCTCCAAACTCAGACGTTCCAAAATTTGACAAATACGATGGGAAAAGCGATCCTCGTGATCATGTTCAAGAATTCTGCACCATGAGTCTTGAATTTTCTCATGATGACACATATCTGATGAGGTTATTCCCACGAAGTTTGGGAGGACAAACAATGGAATGGTTATCCAAAATCACACCTCCTGTCAGATCATTTGATGAACTAGTCAACAAATTCATCACTCAATATTCCTATAACATTCAACATGCTATCACCATGCTAGATGTCTGTAACACCAAATAGAAAAACAATGAAACATTCATGGTATTCCTTCAATGTTGGCGACGTATGGTTTCACGATATCCTCGAGATATTCTTGAAAAGGAGAAAATGGAAATTTTCATTGACAACTTGAATAGTGAGATGAGTTAAAGGCTCAAACTCCAATGCATACCATCTTTTGCTAAATTGATTGAAAATGACATTCAAGTAGAAGAATCATGTGTCAAGAAAGGAACACTCAAATTCTTCAAAGAAGGAACAGGTTCATCAAACTACAATAACCAAAACAACAACAACTTAGACAAATCTAGATTCTGGACTAGAAATAAGAACAATGGAAACGAAGGAGGCAATGAACCACATGATACAAAATCTAAGCAACCTGTGCTCACCTTATCAGGAAATCCTCAACCTACAAAGAACCCCAAAGTTGCTAACCCAGACACTAAGACATACACACTGAATACCAATCAAGGTCAACAAACACAAACAACACCAACAATGCTCAAAACAATCACGTAAATCGAGGACCTAATAACAATTCATGAGGTGGCACCAACAATTTCCAAAAATGTGTCTACACACCATTGGGGCAATCACTAGAGTCAGCATTCAGAGAACTCCTAGCCAACAAAGTTAGCTCATTACTAGAAATCAACAACTAGGAACTCCAAATCAAACCACCCTGGTGGAATGACTCGCACTTTTGTGATTTTCATCGTAACAAAGGTCATCAAACAAATGATTGCATGAGACTGAAAAACATTGTTCAAGACATGATTGATAGAGGTGATCTAACAGTGGATGGTCTCAAGACAAACTGTGACCATGGAGCTTTTAAAAATCCTCTTCCCAACTACAACAAGGATGGAGCTTCAACCTTGAATGATACACGTGGAGCTCGTATCAATCACATCTACAATAACACTATTGATCATATATCAGCTAAAGGCAATCAAGTCAATGTCATCACAATCTGAGTTCAATGTGATCATGAATCCGTCAAAGTAACAACCAGAGCTCAAAAATATGTCTTGAAGGGACATATGTCAATGACAAACACAGTACCCAAAATTCAATATGATCTAGTCAACCAACTGCACAAAACTCCTGCTCAAATATCTATATTGGAATTGCTAAAACTTTCACCAAAACACAAAGACATATTGGAGCAAGCGTTATTAGAAACAAATGTACCTCAAGATTTGGATGCTGACAAATTCCCGCTCATATGATAGGGCCTCATAATCTCACTTTTTCAGAGCATGATAATATCTCATTAACCACATAACACTCCTCTCCATATTGAAGTCATCGTCTATAAACACCGAGTAAAATGAGTCTTGATAGATGGAGGAGCTGGACTTAATATATGTACCTTAAAACTTATCCGTGCATTAGGCTTCTCAGAGGAGTCTATTGATCCATGCAAAAAGATTACCATAAAGGCATATGATGATGAAGAAAGATCCTCTAAAGGAACAATGGTTTTGCCGATTCAAGTCAGACCAATACAAAGAGATACTATGTGCTAGGTCTTAGACATAGACCTCACCTACAATATCTTATTAGGTCGACCCTAGATACATGAAATGCAAGTAGTGCCTTCTACATATCACCAGTGTGTCAAATTCCCCTACATTGGGAAGAAGGTTTCTATATCTACTGATCATAATGCATTTCAACATTGTAATGCAATGGGGGCAGCCCAGGATAGTTTGGTTCCACATAATAGAGAAATAGAATCCCTCAACATCAGATCTTCAACAAGAGAAGTCTAAATCACTACTTGGAGATTTCAAGCAGAAACTAAAAATCAAAGAACAAGGCATGGGAGAATACTCTTTGGAACCCATGTGTTTGACTAGCTTACCCACATCACCTAGATCTCATGGATTACCTACAACATCAACACATCAAGCAACTCATCCCATCACCAAGTTCGATGGCACATTCATTCAACTCGGGACTTTAGCACATGAATCCGAGGAAAAGGATATCCTTAGTTGGCTATACAAAGATGAGGAAGAAGATAGAGCAACTACTATGGAAGTAGCTATACCCACACACCTATATGGAAAAGGCTACTTAATCATGCAACAAATGGGATACAATGGCAAAGGACCTATTAGTAAGCGTCAGGAAGGTGTCACAGAACCATTGGATCCTCCTTCACAATTTAGTAAAGACAAAAAAGGATTGGGCTTTGAATTCACTCTACTACCAAAGAAAATACCACGCAAATATCAAAAACCTTAGTGGAAAGCAAAGAAGAAGTACAAAGAAGAATCCTGGCAAGAAGCACTATTTGAGTTAGCAGAGACAATCCGTAAGAAACATGAACATCAAGAAAAGAAGCAACATCGGGAGAAGCCCATCATTCACAAGAAGACAATATCTACAACAGTAGCTCATATTCAAGCACCAATATCTAAAAAAATAGAATCATCTCCTGACAATATCATTCCTCCCCGAGAAGAAACAGTCTATGAACAAATGCAAAAAATAGAAGCAGGATCTGACGCAGAATCAGAAAAGACCAATAGAATAGTATTAATTATCAAAGATCTATTTTTGCCATTCAACATACCTATTTACAACACTGAAAAGATCTGGGATGATAACTCTGAGACTGATTCCAATGAATATGAATGGGGTAGCTACTCAAATACTACTGAAAATACCGCTGAAAATAATAGTTCTATATCCCTTTCTCAAGAATAACATAGCACATAAATTAGACTACTTGAATTTGGACCGCAGAATATCTATGACGCCAAGGAAAGCGAGCAAAAACATTATGAACAAGTCTATACGGAGGATGATACCATCGAAGACCTCGACGGAATCCTGGACTTCTTTAACACCCGAACCAATCACAATGAAACCTCTATCCTAACACTTACGGCAGCAGAACTTGATCCACCAAACGATTCCTTACCACTTATCTTTCCTGACCTCATCGACTGGGATGAACCCAAAATACATGATATATTTTTCCAAACGATGAATCTATTATTCACTACCTATGTACCATTAACCTGGAAATAGGCTCTACCAGTGAACAAAGTAATGATGTCTGCAACCAAGGGAGTGCCAAGTCTCTCAATCACAAAAATAAACCAAATAAAGGATTTGATGCTGAAAACTAGTCAATGACAACTCTAGATCACAAAAAAAGTAAAAATAAAGGATGCATCTGAAGGTGAAAACCTTTTTAAGGCACCTAAAGATGGGAGACTTGACACTCTTCCTGAACATTTTCATGAGCGATCACCCATATTGATTGAGCCCACTCAATCAATCAACATTGGTACTACAGAAGCAGTCCAAAACGTACACCTGGCAGAATCTCTCATGGAGGAAGAAAGATCAAAATTTATCAAGTTTTTTAAAGAAAAGCAAATCAACTTTGCTTGGTCATACACAGATATGCCTGGGATTGATCCACAATTAATCATGCATCACTTGTCTATGGCTCTAGGAGCTAAACCGGTTAAGCAAAAACTGCAAAAGATGAATCCACATGTGGCACTCATGGTCAAAGCTGAACTAAAGAAACTATTAGATGTCAGATTCATCCGACCCATTGACTATGCAGAATGGATTTCCAACATCGTACCAATTTCAAAACCAGATGGCAGTATCAGGATATGCACATATTTTAGAGACGTCAACAACGCCTATCCAAAGGATGACTTTCCTTTGCCAAGTATTGACATAATTGTAGACCTCACAATAGGCCATGCAATGCTATCACTAATGGACAGTTTCTCAGGTTATAACCAAATCAAGATTGCTCCAGAGGATCAAGATAAAATAGTGTTCACCTGTCCTTGGGGAACATATTATTGGAACGTCATGCCTTTTGGCTTAAAGAATGTTGAGGCAACTTATCAAAGAGCCATGACAACAATATTCCATGACATGATGCATACCTTCATGGAAGACCATGTGGATGATTTACTAGATAAATCCTTCACCAGAGCGGAACACCTAAGCATCTTAGCAAATATTTTTGATTGATTGGAGAAATTTCAAGTCAGGCTCAACCCTAAGAAGTGTGTCTTCGGGGTTACATCAAGAAAGTTACTAGGCTACATAGTCTCAGCTAAGGGTATTGAAGTGGATCCAGCAAAGATACAAGCCATCATGGAGATGCCACCGTCAAAGAACATCAACCAACTCAGATCTCTACAAGGACAACTCCAATCAATCAGGCGATTCATCGCTCAATTAGCAGATAAAAGCCTACCATTCAATCATTTGTTACATAAAAATGTACCATTCAGATGGGAAACCAAATGTGCTGAATCCTTCTATCAAATTAAGCAATGTCTGATAAACCCACCAGTTCTAGTACCACCAATAGCAGGGAAGCCACTTATTCTCTACATCTCAACAACAAATGTATCATTAGGAGCATTGTTAGCACAAGAAGACCAACAAGGCAAGGAACGAGCAATATACTACATCAGCAGGACATTAAACGGCTATGAGCTAAATTACACCTTTATTGAGAAAGTCTATTTAGCTGTGGTCTTCGCCTCTCAAAAATTCTGCCATTACATGCTAGCTCACACAATTAAGCTAGTTGCAAAAATTGATCCTCTCAAATATTTACTTAGCAAGGCAACTCTTACAGGCCGATTGGCTAAATGGGTCATGATTCTCAGTGAATTTGATAGCCACTATATGGAGCGAAGAGCTATCAAGGGACAAGTAATAGCAGATCAACTAGTAGAAGCACCACTACCGGGAAAACAAACTATGGAGATTGAATTTCCCGACAGGGACGTTCTTGCTATCTCTACCAAACAATGGACCCTATACTTTGACGGATCTTACACACAACATGTCTCAGGTGCTGGCATTCTATTCATCACTCCTGAAGGACACACTATACCAAGATCATATACACTTATGTTCCCATGCACAAATAATGTGGCTGAATATGAGGCATTGGTTATAGGCATCAAAATGGCCGTAGAATGGAAAATCATTGAACTCAAAGTCTATGGAGATTCACAATTAGTTGTCAACCAGATCAATGATGACTATCAGATGAAAGATGATAAACTGCTACCCTACAAGCGAATGGTGGATGATTTCAAACAATATTTTGTGCACATCACCTTCGAGCAAATACCAAGGTTGAACAATAGAGAAGCCGATGCAATGGCTACTATCGCTTCACTACTGCAAATTCCAGACCAACAGAGTTGTTACAAGTTTCTGGTAGAGCAACTGTTCTCCCCACCCTATGACCACTCTGATTCCCATGTTATCTATGCCTTGACTGGTTCTGACTCTACATTGTATGGACCAATATACGATTATCTAATGAACAATATCCTACCCATTGACCAATCCCGAAACCAAAAACGTAATTTTATCCGACAAGCCACCCGTTATACCCTTACTGCTGATACTTTATACCGTCGAGGTCTAGATGGTACTCTTCTTCGTTGCCTTGATCGTAACGAATCTGACTCCGCTTTACACGAGCTTCATGAAGGTATCTATGGCACACATTCAAGTGGTATAACTCTTGCTAAAAAGCTTCTAAGGATGGGATACTACTGGCCTACAATGGAAAAAGATTCTTATCACTTTACAAAAAAGTGTCCTAAATACCAGATCCATGGCAATCTGATACATACACTAGCACAGGAATTGCATCCATTTACAACATCCTGACCCTTTTGTCAGTGGGGACTAGACTTGTTCGGCAAAATTCATCCTTCCTCATCAAATGGACACAAGTTCATTATCACTGCAACATAATACTTTACCAAATGGATCGAAGTAGTCCCCATGACCAGAGTAACTGGGACACAAATTGCCTCTTTTATCCTTAACTATCTAATCTGCAGATATGGCATCCCGAGTTCCATCATCACAGATAATGGACAACCTTTCAAAAACCAAGATGTACGTGAACTATGTGAAAAATTCAAAATCCAACATCGTTTCTCGACAACTTACTACCCACAGGGGAATGGTTAGGCAGAAGCATCCAACAAAACAATATTGAAAATCTTGAAGAAAACAATGAATGATGTAGGCAAAGATTGGCATATACAACTCAATCCAACACTTTGGGCATACCGAACTAGCATCCGCACACCTACATGAGGTACACCATATTCATTGGTATATGGATCAGAAGCAATTTTACCCCTAGAGGTAGAAATTCCATCTCTCAGAGTCTCTCTAAAAGGCTTAATCACAGATGAAGAGTATTGAGTTAACCGACTACAAAAACTTGAACTATTAGATGAAAGATGCCAGTGTGCTTATACTCATCTCAAAGCATATCAGAAACGCATGTGCAGAAGCTACAACCACAAAGTCATTCCCTGGATTTTTAAAGTTGGTGACCTAGTACTCAAGGAAAATCCTAGAAATCAACAAGATCGAGAAAAGAAAGGGAAATTTGAACCTAACTGGTTAGGTCCCTATGTCATCATATCAGTCCATGGATCAGGTGCTTATCAGCTAACAACTTCAGACGGAGATGTGCTCGACGAACCAACTAACAACATCCATTTGAAGAAATACTACACTTGAGTAGTCTAATGCACGAAAAAAGTAAAAAAAAAAAATCAAAAAAAAAAAAATCAAGAAAAAGCAAGTAAAAAGGTACAATAAAAGCAACTGGTGAAAACCTGGTAATAGGCGCTATTGTGAAAGAACAACTCCTCTATCTATATCCATATCCTTATCTCCGCAGTAAAGCACTATCGGCCATCACCTGACATTTTATCACAAATATCCATTCAGGACATACTTAGCATAGTCACTATCCCGATTTATCCATCTAGCCTTTCACCACATCTCACCATGGCTTGGAAATCACTGTACATACCCGCATCAAGAGGTACACTTAGCTAGGGGCAATAACCATCTAAAACTTGCAGCATGTTCAAACCGTCAAAACTATTTGCAAAACTTAGAACATCATATCCAACAACCAAGGGCTCACACAAATCACAAAGCAAAACATTGATTGATCAAACAAAGAATCACAAAAGAAATACGATGGATGATTTTCTGAAGTATCACATGTTGCATTTTGCATAAAGTTTTGACTATTCTTGCATTTAAACTTTTTGAATTATTGGATTCTCTATATTTTCTCCACAATGCTTCAAAGCTAGAGAAACATCAGGAAAATCCAATATTTTGTTAGTTTTCTGTCTGTGAGGCGATCATTTGTACTGTGTAAATAATTGTCTCGAGACGTGATTCACAACACATCACTAAAGACATGATTCCACTTTACGCATACAAATGGTTTAATCTTGTCTATTTATACACAATCCGCACTCAGGTTGTCCTGGTTCAATTATACCTTGACGCTTGTGCTATCTTGCAAAATCAAACATCATGTAAATTTTTCTCAGGTCATCATGGTTCAATTATACCATTATGCTTGTATAAATTTTCAACATATCCCAAGATCAATCAAGGCTCAATGATGATATGTAGATCGAAAGCAAATAACATGTGGCTATATCGGATAACAAATGCAGAATAAGGATGCTCAAAAACAATTAGTTGCATATCATTTTACAATGCATTGCATATCAAGATACATCTCATAGCAAATCATATCATACATCTCATTTTCAAGATACCTCTCACAACATATCATATCATACATCTCATTTTAAAGATACCTCTCACAGCATATCATATCATGCATCTCATTTTCCAGATACATCTCACAGCATATCATATCATCCATCTCATTTTCAAGATATATCTCATAACATCATGCATTCACATCACATACATCTATCTAAGCATTGCATCATCATAGAATAAGCACAAGCATATAAAAAGCATAAATCCATAACACATCACATGATCAATGAAAATGGTGTCATATATATATATATATATATATATATCTCAACAAATGATCAATATACAATATCTGTCATGTCTATACCCAGTACAACAAAAACAATGATAAAAAATACAATAGAGACTACATCTCTCAAGAATGACTATCCCCCGAGGGTGATGGTCTCGATGCAGATGTCCCAACCCTTGGATCTCCAAGTGGATCCTATCTATGAGGCCCCATCACACCTCTGCTCTCTGACCATGAACTAGTCTCTCGAGATGGACTCAATCTCGACTGCATGAAACTCTGCACTTGGCGCTCCCTAGGCACCGCATCCTCATAATGGCACTAGTAGTACTCTGCCTCCTTGGCTCTCAAAGCCAACTCTCTCAAGGTGTCTCTCATCAGACCACCTGCTGTTGCTCTCTGCAAACTCCCTGCCAGCTCCTCAGCTCGACCTAACCGCTCCAAAACAGTATCCCGCTCTGTGGTCAGCTGTGTAATCTGACATTGTTGCACCAATAACTGTGCCTGCAGTTGCTGCACTGTCAACTATAGGGTCTTAATCTGAGCATCCTCTCGATGTGTCAGAACCTGGATCTGAAGAGGTACTTGGGAAGATGCACTCCACGTCCTTCCCCCTATCCTCGATACTGGTGGAGGTAACACATCAGTCCTCCTCCTCTGAGCTAGTCGTCTCAACTCATTAGTCCCTCCCACCGCTGTTATCACCTTTCCTACTATCCCTTCACCCCCTACTCCAATCGCCAAACCTCCTCTCCCTCTATCCATCACAGCTTGTCAAACTACTCTCTCCACCCGCACCCCTCTATCACCACCATCTCTACCTCTGTCTCCTCTCCTCCCCTGATCTCCTCTCCCTTGTTGTCCTCCTCCACCTCCTCCATCATCTCCCTCATCCCCATCTCCACCTCCCTCATCCTCATTATCATCGAAGGTGGGCCGCATCTCCACTGGATCTGATATCCTCACCACGACACGAGCTTCGAACAATTGGGCAAACTCATTCATCATACCAGGATCTAGTATCTCAGGGGCGTAGTCCCATATTTGGCCCACTAACTACAGAAACTCCTCTACGACCACTGCACTATCAATAGTCATACCCCAATCTAGTATATCCTGCCTCCGACACGCATACAAATAGGTCCCTTGTGGTATCCCCTGCTGATGACCATACTGCCGCAAAACTCTAGTAACCAAAAATCTCTCGATCATAAACGAGGTCCGCCCTATCAAAAATCGGGTCATGAAGACGTATGGCATCTCCAGCCCATCCTCAGCCATACCTCACAATCTGTATAAGGTCGCCAGACGACCGTATCAATGTCATCCAATACCCTCCTCCAATGCTCAAGTTTGCCCAGCTTCCGCTAGACAACTAACCCCTTGTATCCATATGCATATGCACACCCAATAGGCCTATCTCTATCCGCCAGTGGCCTAGCTGCGGGAATATGCTCCCAACACCATACCTATAGAAGTGTCATGCCAGCTGACAAACTGTCGTAACCCAAGTATACTACCTCATGCAAGTCCTTGTAGAAGTGGTTTAGCATAGCCGATCCCCATGCGAACCTGTGACCCTGTGTCACAATCTCCTCCAGCACCAATCCCCATCCTACAGATAGTCCCTTCGACCTATGGTCGGGACATAGGAAACCATCTATAAAGCCTGCCAGTACCAATGGAAGAGGCACATAGTCCAAATCCAAAAACTCCTACCAAGGAATCTCATATCTACAAACTATGTCATCATGAACTTTCCAGTGAAGTGCCTCTATCCCACCCTCCTCTGACTGCTCATAAGGTAATAGTGCACCTACTACAGGTATACGCAGGATCCGGTAACAATCCTCTAGGGTCACTATAATCTCACTGTAGCATCCTAAAATTGTGACACTTGCAATTTCGACTACATTTGGGTCTTCATGATGGCGGTGCAACGTTGAACCTGAATGGAGACCCCGAAACCTGTTTACGACACCAAAAACTGCATTTTTCAGCACCCTGGCCTGATCCTCCTTGCACCCTGCTGTCCCGGGAGGTGGGACCATGGCACCCAGTGCCCTGGTCCCTCAGGACCATGGCACCTAGCGCCCTGGTCCCTGGCCCTATTTTGGGCCCGGTCTCTTTTGGGCATCGGGTCTTTAAGTTTGCAAATTGGGAAATAATGTTTCCTGGTCGGCCCAAGGTCAGAAAAATCAGTCTATCAGCCCTAATTGACAAGTATATAAACTACATTTGCCCTCCCATTTGAGGAGGTAGAAAAAGGAGGCAAGGGAAAAAGAGAAAAATATATGCAAGCAAGAGGCAGAAGCGATATTCAAACATTCAAACATTCAAACATTCAAGCATTCAAGCATTCCTTCAAGCAATTGAGCATTCTAAGTCTCCATTCAAGGATAAGTGTTGCATTCAAGACAAGGATTCAACCATTGAAGAGGAGATCACTTACAACATACAAAATACAACATTCATTACACCTTCGCATGTAAGAATACAAACATTCTTACAACAAGGTATCAGTACTTGTTTACATTACAAACATTTACATTTACAGCATTCTCATTTCTTGGTTAATTCCAAAACCGGGGTTTGACCTAAAGGCAAACCCCTAATCCATAACCCCCCAATCGTCCTCTCTTTTCTGTGTGTAGGTTGCAGGTACGCGGCTGTAATTGAAGATCTGGAATCCTTGTGCAGAGACGAACAGATCCCCCTTCGTTTCGCGGATTTTTCAGAGGACCGTGTGCACGCCGGGCGCCATCGTCCGGTCAACTTTCGCCCGAATTGTAGAACAACATCATCTCGACATTTTACTGCTAATTCCAGGTCCGCAGCTTCATCCCGTATCCCTATCTCTGTTTATAAGCGAATCTTTCTTACTTTACATGCATTCCTAGTTCAATCTTTCTATCTACATTCTTTACAAAAGAGGGTATCCTTGATGTCTCAACCCTTGAAACTCATTTAGAATCCAGTCTTGCATTGTGTGGGATTGGATCTTGTGGGTTTCAACCCCTCTTTTGAATGTAAAGTCCCTCCTAAGTGAAAACCGTCAACCCTAGTGGCCTCCTTTCTCCTTGGAGTGGGGGAGAACACCTAGGGTTCGATTTTCCGCTTTACACTCACATGTGGCAAAGTGGAAGGTATTCTTGTCACTATGCCATCTCTCTGCCAGAGCTGTAAGTAAACCCTAGTTCACAGTAAATCGAGACATATCTAGTAGGGAAGACAGGCCACATCTATCAATAATCTCTAGATCAGCCTGTGACAACCGTGGTATCAATGCTTATGGTCTAGGGAACCGCTCACGTGACTGAACCACTCCCAATCGCTCCTATCAAAAAGCAAAACAAGTCCAATATTAGTTTCCTCATCAAAACATAGATATCAAAATCAAAATCACATCAAAAACTTGAAAACTTTGAAAATCTAATCAAGTTCTATATCATATCCATCCATATCAACTTGTAACACAACTCAAGTTTTCAAAAATCATATCAAACTTGTAACGCAACTCAAGTTTCCACATCACATCAACTTGTAACACAACTCAAGTTTCCAACCCATATCAACTTGTCAAACAAATCAAGTTCCACAATCATATCAGCTTGTAACATAATTCAAGCTCCACATTTATCAACTTGAAACAATGCAAATCAAATCAAGTTCATATCAATTTCACATTAATATCTATAGATAACTTGAAAAATCGCAAATCAAACCAAGTTATATCAACACTCATATTGGACAAACTATCAAAACCATGACAACAGACATAGAAACGAACAATTTACACCTATCCCAGCAAAATTGACCTTATCCTATAAATTTTCCTCATTCACAAATCATCCTATCTCGCAAAACCTACCACAAGCGCTAAATAAATTTGGCTACGCGCTGAAATCCTACTCATGCGCTAACCTGTTTTCTCCACACGCTATCCTATCTACCCCACGCGCTAGATTGACTCTATGCACTATCTGTTTCTTCCAATGTGTCATCTAATCTACCCTAAGCGCTAAACCTATCCCATGCGCTAACCTAGCCCGTGTCTGCACTACCTCTCTAACCTTATGCACTGGGTCAGACCTACGTGCTACTTACCCCTACCCATGCGACCCCCTGTGCACCCAATGCGCTAGGTTTACCTGATGTGCTACCCGTTTAACCCTCTGCACTACCCTGTGTCCCTAATGCGCTAATCAACGACTATGCGCTAACCTAGCAAATCTATGTACTGCCCTAAGTTTTTGGACGTTGCCCAAAATCTAAAACCTTATGTGCTACAAAATTTTTTGTATGCGCTAACCGATGACCCCTATGCGCTAAAACAAAAAAATCCACATGCCAAAATTCAAAACATGACCAAAAATAACAAAATCAAAAATCAAAAAGGGGTAAAAAAGGTTGACTTACTGGTGGTCCATACGTGGCAGGCCTCTGATACCTCCGAACGTGCTCGAATCGATGCGTAGAATACAAAATAGACATTTTGTCTTCTCTCCAAAAGTCTCTCTCTCCAAGGACAACAAGCACAAATGAGACAAAACAATGCACTTTTCCCCTTTTATAGGGTAAAATAAAATTAGGGTTAGGGGATTGAGCATGTAATTCGCTCGTGGTCTTCCTTGTATCCTCGCACACATCAATATCGGGAGATGAATCAATTTTAGCATTCCACATAGCCAAAATTTTACAATGCAAACACAATTATCAAAACAAATCAAATTTTCCAAATTTTGATTCATCTCCCAAGGGGGCATTATCAAACATCGTTTATCAAATTTGGGGCATCACACATCAAATCTGGGGCACGACATAAAAATCTAAAAACAACATTGATCATAATCAAATTTTAGCGACACATCATTTTCTTTGAATTAACATGTGCACACACATCACTTCAAAGAGGGGCAAAATGTAGATGTATAAAAATGACTATATTCCTAAATGAATATTTTATGTTCATTTCTCTATTTAATTAAATTATCCACATTCGTCTATTTAATTAAGTAAATTACTCAATTTATTTAATTAAATTCAATTAACCCCTTTTAGGTTATTTAATTGAATAAATCATTTTATTTAATTAAATCTATTCTTCTAAACCTTTTAATTAAATAGGGAATCCCAATTAAATAAATCTAATTTATTTACAAACCTCCACTTGCAACCAAATTAAAATAAAACAATTTATTTTAATTAAACCTATTATCCCTCACCCACTTGCATTTTCCTACATCTCCCACTTGCATCCTAAACCCTCTTCTAGATTCTTCTAATCACTTCTAAATTAGCCTAACCCATCTCCTAAATATTGTCACATCCCTAAGCAAGAGGAAGTCACTTCTCAAACCCTCAAAGTCTTTGATAACCATTAAAGGCTTCAAGTCTCCAACAACTTTCTCTTCCAAACCATTAATAGTTAACTCAACCCTCTTGCATGATTAGAGACTTTTTCTAAACTCAACCCTCAATTTAACCCAAGGGTCTCATCAAGCATTCATTGCTTTGACCATGGTTATCCCTTAAACCTTGCACAAGAGTTTATCCTTTGGGTAACAACTTTATCCAATGGATAATCTTAACCTAACCTTAACCCTTACCCCCTAAGGTAACCATGAGGTCTTCTCAGGCATTTAATGTCTCCAACCCCTTCTCTCAACCAGTCTTATGTTAACAATTGACACCATTTCATTGGTGAGAATTGCAAACATGGATTACCAACTTCCAAACTCAACCCTTGATTAACTCTTTCAATCCTGGCCATCCATTGCCCTATTGTTGCTATAAATAGAGCTCTCATTCCTCCATTTTAAGATCAGCCAAGTCTTTAGCATCATACTTATACTCAAATCCATGCAAGATTTAATATCTCATTTATGCTCATCATTTAGCCTCTCTTTTAAACAGGAATTAATCTAAATATGCATGTTTAGAGTATTTTCCTTATCATTTAGCTTAATCATAGACTAGTATATCATGCTAAGATAGTCTTGCTACTAATCTTGTCATCTTATAATCTAGTTTATTGCATTTGTAAGATCATGCATAGCTTAGGATTCATTTCATAATAAAATCAACCAAAACATCCCTCGTTCTTGCATTTGTCATCCCTAAGTCACTTTGCTCAGTGATTTGAGAGCAAAGGCATTGGCTTGAGGGACCTTGTGAGATAGAGAACCATGGAACCAACCTTGGGAAGCCGAGTCACCCTTCATGACTCCATAGCTTGCACCAAGAAGTTCTGTGGGTGCGTGAGCAAGCCTCTTTGAACTTCATTTTTTCACATTTTAAGTTCCATCGACCCGCTTTTCCCGCACATAGTATTTATCTTTGTAAGCTGACACAAGACATGATGAATTGTAAAGGGTATATAGGTCAGTTGGTTAGATCATTTTGATATATCATGTGAATATGTATTAGGAAGGAGATAGTGAAGGAGATGCAAAACATATGAGAGAGATCATGTATGTGAGGATATTTATGGAAGGGGTATTCCGGTAAAGGGTTTAGGGTTTCATACCAGAACTTTATTCAGGCATAGAAGATATCTTTGCAGTTCAATCATTTCTCCAGATTGTATTCTAGATTTGTATGTAGTTAGTGAGGCTCCTTTTGTGATTGAGCAGTGTGCTCTAGGCTGTAAGCCTTCCTGCAAGTCTAGGCCCCTATATTTTGTAATATCTCTTCATATGGCCAGTGGATTGATATTGTGGGTCACAAATCTCACCGTGGTTTTTTCTTTTTGAGGTTTTCCATGTATAACTCTGTGTGTTATGGTATTCATTTTTGTGATTGGCTTATTGGTTGCTTTACTTCTTTCAATTCTATATGTACCAGTATACCGGTTGGTGTATGCATGTTTTAATAAGGTTAAAATTGATCATTCTGTATAACACTGATTCACCCCCCCTCTCAGTGTTCTCAGATTCCAACAAATTATCTGCTTTTGAGCTTGAAAAATTTGGACCTTCTAGAGCTATGAAGTCTGAACCTACTTTTCATGTATTTACATCATCAATAGACAAGCAAGATTGGAAAGCTTTGTATGCAAAGGAACTGGAAGATATGAAGAAGGAAGATGAAGATTTTGAGAAACTTGAAGCCATATTTGCTAGAAGAGTACCTAAAGGATCGGTAGGAAGTAAGTATGAATGAAAATCACCCTTTAAATGTTTTGCATGTAATAAGGTAGGTCATTTTGCATATAGATGTCCTGAAAGGAATTCAAGATTTGAAGAAAGAGCTAGAATATCTTTTAAGCCTAACCCCAAATATCAGAACAAGAACAAGTACAAGAGATATAGAGATAAATCATGTTACTTTGTTGATGAGGAAGGTGTGACTGATTCTATTGATGAACCGACACAAGACTCTACTAGTGGTTTCGACAATGGAAAGGAATGGGTGTTCTTGGCTATCAAGGAGATGACCCGGTACTAGAAGGGAATGTACTTGAAGAAAAGGCCATTGCTGCTAAAATTTAAGATAAAGATGAATGGGTAATTGACAGTGGATGTTCACAGCATATGACTGGAGATAAAAGGAAGTTTCTATCTTTGCAAGAATTTGATGGCAGTCTTGTTAGATTTGGAGATGACAAAGCATGAATGATCAAAGGAAGAGGAACTCTCTCATTAGATGGTAAGCACAATATTGATAATGTTTATTATGTTGAAGGTTTAAGGAATAATCTTTTAAGTGTAGGACAGTTGGTGGATAAGGGATTTCAATTACAATTCAAGGATGGAAAATGCAAGATCATTAATAGATTTGGATTGGAGATTGCAACTGGTACTCAGACAAAAGGTAATATATTTCATTTGAATTCCGGTGAGAAGACATGTTTGATTGCACAAATTGATGAGAGTTGGCTTTGGCACAAAAGGCTATGTCATGTGAATTTTGATTGCATGGTAAAGATCAGTTCAACTAAGGCAGTTAGAGATATACCTAAGATTGTAAAGCCCTATAATCTAGTATGTAAAGTGTTGGAATAAATGGAATCCAAGAACACTGAGACAGGGGGGGGGTGAAATATTCCTCACAGGAACAATAAACAATGGTTTTTTATTGATATGAATGAAATTGAAAAAGGCATCCTTACTGAATGGAACTTAATCCATAAAGTTTGCAGATCTAACAATAAGACAAGGAGAGATAATATTCTTTGGAGATTTCCCGATCATGGATGGATCAAGGTGAATTTTGATGGGGCTGCTAAAGGCAACCTTGGGAAATCCAGTGGGGGAGGAGTCATCAGAAATGCTCAAGGTGTTTGTATTGCTGCTATAGCTTCTCCTTTTGGGGTCCAAAATAATCATGTGGCTAAAGCTCAGGCTATGCTAAAAAGCCTCCAGCTTGCTCAAGGATTCAAATTTTAAAAATTTGGTTGGAAGGGGACTCCCTCAACATCATTCAGGCTCTTAAAGGTACTAGTTCCTCATCTTGGAATATTACTAATTTGATTGAAAGTGCTAAAAAGTTATTAAATGACTATGATAGTATTCTCATAACTCACACTCTAAGGGAAGGCAATAAGGTTCCAGACCTTTTAGCTAATGAAGGGGTCAATTTAGAGGTGGAGGTTAAATATATCAGAGAGGTCCAATGTAAAAGGGATGTTAGGGAGCAATTATTATTTGATCGCATAAATGGGTCAAGTTAAAATCATGATTACCTTTTGGGGTCCATAAATCAAAGACAGAGTTTGGGGGCAAATTGAATTATCAGTTAATGATTGTTATTAGGCATCATTTTTATGATCATATGTGTGATGGGGATTATAATAATAAGTGCTGGATCTGTGCGGCCATTATTATTTTCTTTAAAATCACGGATGGGACTCTGTTTTGTTACCCCAAAATTTTGCTCAAGAACCTGTGGTTAAATCTAGGCCTGCAAATTGTGAGATACACCATTGGGGACTTTGACCTGATGTTCAATATGGGAGGTAACTTAAACTGGAACGAGCCCTCTGGTTGTGAGAACTGGAAGAGTGAGCGGAAAGTGTGGAGGAGGCTTCATAGATATGGATTCACCGACTATATGGAAAAGCTGCATGGTAGCAGAAAATCAGTGTCGCAAGGCTTTGCTAGGGGTTGGAACAGCAACAAAGTCACTTTGTTTGGGGAGACCTGGAAGATTGATGAGGATTTGGTTGCGGAGGTTACGGGACTTCAGAAGGAGGGCATAAAATTCTATAGAGACCAGAAGTTTGCTGCTGAAGCGATTAAAAACTTCTCGAAAACTAAGGATGAGAAGGCTCGACTTGCCAAGAAAGACAATGTCTCTTACTACCTCCCCCAGCAGGTAAAGTCTTTTTGGTAGAAAGTGTTAAGGGTTTTGATGGAATTCCTTACTGTTGATGGTAGATTTACTAAAGTCTACAATTATCATTTTGCAATTCTCAATCATTTCCGCCATGGGGTTAAGATTTCTCTGCCCTTTTATTTAGCTTCTTGTCCAAATGAGAGCTTGGCTGACCACGCCAAAAAGCCAAAATCTTACCCCATAGCCCATCAGAGGCTTATTTTTCTCATTTACGAACACCTAAAGGAAAAAGCTAGGGTTAGCAAGGATGATTACCTGCTAACTAATGCACATGTTTCTGAGAGTTGTAATGATTCTGAGACTGATGATGACCTGTCTAATGCCCCTACCCATAAAAAAGGGAGAGATGACATTGATAATGTGGACACGGAGGTGAATGATGATTTGGAGGAGGAAAAGGGGAAGGAGGTTGAGACTGAAATGGAGAGTGAGAAGGAAGAGAATGCTGGAGAAGAGGAGGAAGGGAAAAAAGATGCCAATTCTGAAAACCCTGATTCTAACCCTATGGGTTCAGATAGCAGGAATGTCGTCCCGAACTCAATAGAGGAAGACAACCCTAAATCCGTGAGCACTTAGTAGGGTAGGGATTCGGTGAATACTATTTTGAATATTGCCCGAAATTGCATACTGGATTCTTTCAATCTCCAAAAGTGGGTTATTGACAACATAACAAGCATTCAGAGAAAATAGAGGGACCTGGAAAATAAGATACACAATTTGATTAAGGAAACAAATTTGGAGAAAAAGAGTGAGGATGTGGAAACCAGTGAAGTTGAGGAGGAAATTGAGATGCAAGACTGGTTGGAAAAACACCTGATAAAAGGGGATTTGAAACATCTGGAGGATGTTATTAGAATTGTTAAAGAAAAGATTGAGGCGAATAATGATAACATCATCAATTGGGTTGCTCAAATTGAGAAGGCATTGAAAAGATTCATGAACCACAGTCTTGAGGTCTTTAGAGTTTCTTCTCAAAACATGAATGCCTTGGTGGATCACTTAGAGAGGAAAAATCAGAATAAGGATTTGGTAATCGTTGAAGATATACCGACCTCTAGCTCTACTCATCAAATCTCCAGGCGAAGGACCAGGCAGACCACCACTGATATGGAGACAAAAATGAAAGACATTCAACTGAAATAGAAGAACAATGATCTCAGAGAAGCCGCTAAGGCCATGATGTTGTTGGTTCAGAATGCTGAGGAGTCTATAAAAGTTTTCATTTGACTTGTAATGCTGGTTTTTGTGCTGGTTTTTTGCAGCTGTTTTGTCTTGGTCTTATCTTCTCTTGTTTCTTTCTTGTTCATCTATTGTAATGTAAGTGGGTTTCGGGTCCCTTAAAACCTGATTTTCCATAATAGAAAACATACACATATAAACTGGTAAATGAAGAAACATATAACATGAAGTAAATAAACCAACCACATGAATGAACACCATAACACACTGAATTTATACATGGAAAACCTCAAAGAGGAAAAACCACGATGGGATTTGTGACCCACAATATCAATTCACTAGCCATATGAAAGATATTACATAGCATGGGGGCCTGCACATGTAGGAAGGCACACTGCCAGTCTCATTGACTACAAGCTTTTGCTAAGATAAAACAATAATGGTGAACTCACAAAATGCATCTGCAATGCTAAAAAGAGTTCTGGTTATAACTTTGTTCTGTATCGATTCATAAACCCTGAACCCTTTTACCGGTATCTCCTTTCCTCCAAGAATGCTTTACCAACCATCTACTGATCATTGCATGATATAAATTTTGCATACAAATGACCTACATACATATCCTTTGCATCACATTATTCTTCTCCATATTCGTTATACACATTGTCCTATATCAAAATGACCTAATAAACTGACTTATATACCCTTTACAAACAATATATCTTATGTCGACTTACAATACATTACAAAAGATATTTAATTTTGGCCCTATACAATAATTACAAAATGATTTTATAAATAAAACCTTTCGGATCCCAAACTGATGTTGGCTTCACTAAAGTGCTAGATGACGGTGCCGGTGATGACCCTAATTACTCCAATGCCGGTATCTATCGGTGTATGCCTCCAATGTCGGTATCTGCCAGTATATGCCTTCTATAAAATCTTGTTGCCATCAATGACAACATATGAATCCAATGAGTGTCAATTGCTAACAATCTCCCCCTTTGGCATTGATGGCAACACTCATGTGAAAAATGGATTCCCTGGAGGTTCAACTGAAACTGAAACATGCTCCCCCTGAGCTGATTGACTATGTTTGCAATATACTCTTTGTCTGATATCCTCCCCCTAGGATAAATACATATTTTTCACATACACACACTCCCCTTTTGGCATCAATGCCAAAGACCGATGAAAGAATTGAAAGAATAATTACAGATTAGTTTACCAGAGCTTGACCAGTTTCAAGATTTCTGAATAAGCTTTCTCAAGTAACTGTATATAGGTATCCCAGCCGGTTTTGAATTTTTTAGATATGGATACAAGTCCACTCAGTGTGCAAGTGTTTCTTTCTCAGTGACTTCTATCGGTGTGGGCTTCCCAAGCATATCCATGCATTCCCTCTTATGTACACCAAGTGACTCCAATCCTGGACTCACCAAACCTTTGAGACTTCTTGCTCTCCAAATGATCTTATCTCTTTCCTTTTCAAAAGAAAAAATTTGGTTCTCCAAAGTCAAAAATTGTCCATCAATAGATGTTTTAAGTGAAGTTAGTCCATCAAAAGAATTTGAAATATTAGCAATCTTTTCTTGTAACTCCTTTATCCTCTTATCTACATTTGCTGTAAGAATTTCTATATTACAATAGACCCTGTAGATGTTAGTACCCCGTTTCAAAGATTTTCAATAAGTATAAGTTTCTCCTCAATCTTCCTTTTCTTTGTCTCAATAATTTGGTCAAAAGCAACTTTCTTAGTCAAAGCAAATCTTTCAAGTGCTTGACGGTCGAAAATCTGCTATAATGATTGAAAGTTTTTAGAGATGTGCTCTGTCAATGCCTTAAGCTTACCAAAAGGGATTTCTTCATTTTCAATCATACATTCAGGAATCAATCTGTGCAAAACTATTATTGACTGATATATTATTCCTTTGTCTACAGATCCCTCCTTCTTTAACTTTTGAGCAGCCATCATCATTAGCTCTATGGGACTCATCTCTGTGATTGATTTCTTCTCAACTTGAAAAGTGTCAATTGCCAAAAGTTTTGATGAGGAATAAACTGTTAGTTTAGTACTAGGTGTTTTATCAGTCTCCTCTTCCTTTTCTTTCTTTTCCTTATCCTCTCTTAGTGCATCCCTTTTCTCATCCTCTTTTGGACCGGTGGCTTCACCACTTGGTGCAGTATCTGTTACTGTTGGTGGATCATTATCCACAATATTATCTGTATCTTGTACATTATCTATTTTACCTTGCTTAGACTGTACAAATGTTGTCTCTATCTATTTAGTCTGTACACTCTTATTATCTACCAGTTCATTCAAAATTTGATCTGAACTTCCCAAAATTCCTTTTCCTTTTGATCTGTCCGGAATGGTGGGTGCTATTGCCATAGAAATTTCTTCTTGAGAAGTAAGGAAATGAGGATTTTTTTGGAAGAATTTAGCTCAACCATCTCTGGTCTCATTTATTATTTCATTGACTCCACCCATCATTAATCTTATTTGTCGGGGTTTGCTACTAAAGATTGTTTTATTTGCAACTTCTATACATCTTTTCATTTCCTCATTATTCATAGAACCACACATACTCAAAAGTTTAACTTCTTTAATCTCTTTGTCCCTCTTAATTGCATCTAATCTCCTTGCATCTAACTTATTATACAATGATAAAGGAATTTCCTTCAAAATATCTACCAAAGCCTTCTTATATATGTCTAAATGTAACAAAATTGCTTCTTCTATTTCATTTTGTTCATTATCATCTAAATGCTCATACAAATTTGACACATTCTTCAAAATTCCATCTTTAGTTACTTCATCTATTAATTCTGCACAAGTCAAATTACCAGATTTAGTTGCTTCATCACTCTTACTCTTCTTCTTACTGGGGGTTGCAGGAGCGGATGGAGCACGCTTCCTCTTCTGAGTAGGTTTCCTTGTTGGAGGTGTGGATGTTGTTGTTACCTTTCTTACTAGCTTCCTCCTTGGTTCCACCTTCTGCTCTTCTACCAGAGGCTTGTCAACTTTCTTCCTTTGTACCCTTCTTAATGCAAGAGGTTGATTATCCTTTGCATCAAAGTCAAAAGTGATAAGAGATATGAAAGTTGCTGCTCTCTTTACCTCAGGAGCACTTTTCACTACAGTTGTTATAGCTGCCATTGCCGATTGATCTACCGGTTTAGATCCAGAAGCTAGTTCTGTATCTATCCCGTGAGTTACATTTTGAATGAAGCAGACATTTTGTCTATTTTCTTTTCCCTCCTTTTCTTATTGAAACCAATTTTAACTTCAAGAGCCTTCTCCTCAGCAGTACCAAAGTGTTTAGCCTTATGATCCAAAGGAGCATCAATCAACATTTTAGCATATACTTCCAAGATGTTGTCATCAACTTCATAACCCAATTTAGTGACCCATATTGTTCTAGGTTCCACCGCTTCCATGAGAGTCTCATATATTTTTACCATGAAGCAGATTTCAATGGAGTATTTCTCCACAATGTGTTTGGAGATTCTCTCCCTCAGTCTCATGTTCTCTTGAAAAGATTTAAAGAATCCCCATAACTTCTCATCCCTGTTGCTACCAAGACCGGTGATTGCATCTTTAATCTACATGCCTACCGATATGTCATGAGCCCATCGTTTCTTTCCCAAACTTGGTAGCTCATTCATAAAATACAACATTAAGCAGACAATAAGATTGCCAAACCAGAATGTTCTTTTCTTAACACCTTTGATTTTTCCAAGATTTATCATTAGTTCACTTCTTAACCATTCACACAAATCATACTTTCCATTATTCTTTATCATTTGATATGGATCATGGATATAGGAACTGACAATAGAGTTCAATCGACTTGATTGTGTTCCCTTGAAGCCGATGATCATGCTGGCAAATTTTACATCTGTATCTTTAATGGTGTTGATCCTCATCGACCTTCCATCATGGGTTGCGTCAGTGAGATTTTCAACCTCAGTGTTGGAGATCTTCTTCCCTAGTTCCTGCCCGACTTTGGGTAAGCTGGTGACTGCCTGAATTGCTTCTTTAGTGATCATGTGAGGTTGGTCCATCCAGATGAATTCATTATGGACCATGCTCAGAACATATCTAATCATTTCGTCCTTGAATTCTGGTATGTACAAGATTCCGGTTAACCCTAGGTCTTCAATGATTTGATATTCCAGCTTGATTATTTTAGAGTTGCCTAATATCACATATTGATACATTCCCTTGATTTCCTCAGTGCCTAAATCCTCCAATATGCAGTGAATATAAGCCCTGACATCTTCCACATAAACTACGCCATCGGGAACCCTTAAAAATGAGCCAATAGAGTCTTCCTTAATTGCAATTTGAGGAGCTTACTTGAAAATAGGTCTAAGCCTATCCTTAACCTCAACAACAGTGGGATTTGCAATGAAAGTAGGAGCAGATGATGATCCAGATGCTATTTCAAAGAAATACCTGGATAAAAATTATCGGTTGAAAGATCTCAATTACTTCTCAAATAACTGCTGGAAATCTTTAGAATGCTCTTGCTTGCTTTTGATTTCCTTTGATTCTCCTTTGCTTCACTCTAGTTTGCTCGAGTGCTGGGTGAGTGAAAATGAGTCCATTTTTCATTTTTATCAATGAGTAAACTCTAATCCTTCATTGTCATAAATGCTTAGCGGTGCGCTCTACCGGATGTCAGTTTCACAATTTTATGCTGGATAAACCTCCATCAATGATCAATACCACTCTCCAGATCTCTTCCGGGGAATATGCAAGATTTGTAATGAATTTGCCAACCCCTAAGGCATCTGCCTCAGTTACCAGTTGAATTTCTTGCCAGTACAGGAATGCTCTGTTGTACCGATAGAGTTATTGGTGCAGTTACTGGCGTAGTTGCATCTCCACTTGGTTCTTTAGACTTTCTAACCCATCTCTTGGTGTGATCTTGTTGTAATTCATCTACCTTCTGCTTTCCTTTCTCATTTGCTTTGTCATTGCTAACCGGTTTAGTCTTGCTCCTGTAGTACTTAGTGTATACGTCTACACTTAGCAATATGACCTATTTTGTTGCATGCATAACATGTAACATTGTTCTTTTGAATTGTTTTGACATATCCATTATCATTCCTTGACCTACACTAATTAGCCAAATGTACAAACTTTCCACATGCATGAAATTTAACATTCATTCTGCAATTTTCTAACTTATGACCATATTTCTTACAATTTGTGCATTGACCGAGACTTGAATTGTAGTTTTGATTTGCTCTATTTCTACATTGTTTAGCCATATGCCCAAATTTATTACAAACAAAGCATCTACCATTGAATTTGTAAGCATTAGATTGCCTTACCAATTTCCTCTTGTCTGATGAGTTCTACATATCGGTTGTTTGATTTTTATTTGTAGTATCGAAGACTTCACCTTGTACAAATCCAAGTCCTCTAGAATCTTCACTCTGCCTTTGTCTTTTCAATAAATCATCCAACTGTGCAGCACTAATCCTGAATTTTTCTTTGTACTCACTTGTAGTAGTTAGATCATTTCTCAGAGTTATTATTTGTCTCTCCAGCTCTTATTCATTATTCTAGGATTGTACCAAATTAGTTCTCAATGTATCATTCTCATGAGCCAATCTACCACATTCTTCAAATTTGTTCTTCAAAGATACAACAAGATTTTATTCCTTCTTCTTTTTGTCCTTGATATCTTTTGACATCCTCATAGTTAGGTCTTGCATTTCATTCTTCATGAGTATGTTTGCTTGACTCAGTTTTTGAGATTGTTCCTTAAGTGCATTTTTCTCTTCATCATCTTGGTTTTGCAAAAGTTCCTTCCTCCTAGCTTGAGTTGATGATAACCTTTCTTCCAGAACAAGAATGAATTCATTAGCAGAATTCAATTCATCTTGTAGCTTTAAGTTCTTCAACCTTTTAGCATCATAATCCTCAAGTTCTATCTCAAGTTGCTTCTCCATAGCCATGTTCAATGATTCCGGTTTCAGGATCTTCCTCAAGCTGTTAAACTTTTTTTGAGGCACCAGGCTCTAATACCAATTGTTGGAATACAGGGAATCCAAGAACACTAAGAGAGGGGGGGTGTGAATCAGTGTGATGCCGGTAATATAATATTTTACCTTATTATAACATACACATATAAACTGGTAAATGAAGAAAATATAACATGAAGTAAATAAACCAACCACATGAATGAACACCATAACACACTGGATTTATACGTGGAAAACCTCAAAGAGGAAAAACCACGGTGGGATTTGTGACCCACAATATCAATTCATTGGCCATTTGAAAGATATTACATAGCATGGGGGCTTGCACATGCAGAAGGCACACTGCTCAAAACAAAAGAGTCTCACTGACTACAAGCTTCTGTTGAGATAAAACAATAATGGTGAACTCACAAAATGTATCTGCAATGCCAAAAAGAGTTCCAGTTATAGCTATGTTTTGTATCGATTCATAAACCCTGAACCCTTTTATCGGTATCTCCTTTCCTCCAAGAATGCTTTACAAACCATCTACTAATCATTGCATGATATAAATTTCACATACAAATGACCTACATACATATCCTTCACATCACATTATTCTTCTCCATATTCGTTATACACATTGTCTTATATCAAAATGACCTAATAAACTAACTTATATACCCTTTACAAACAATATGCCTTATGTCGGCTTACAATACATTACAAAAGTTATTCAATGTCGGCCCTATACAATAATTACAAAATGATTTTACAAATAAAACCTTTCGGATCCCAAACTGATGTCGGCTTCACTGAAGTGCTAGATGTCAGTGCCGATTACTCCAATGTCAGTATCTGCCGGTATATGGCTTCTATAGAATCTTGTTGCCATCAATGACAACATATGAATCCAATGAGTGTCAATTGCCAACATAAAGAATGTCAAATGGGAAAACAGTTCAGAATCTCTTTCAAGAGTATACAAGACAAATCTAATGATGTTCTTGATCTTATTCATACTAATTTGTGTGGTCTCGCTAGAATCAAAATTTTTCAAGGTGATAGATATTTTATGCTAATCATTGATGATTATTCTAGAATGATGTGGGATACTTTTCTAAGGGAGAAATATGAGGCTTTTGAAAAGTTTAAAATCTTTAAAGCTAAGGTTTAAACTAAGAGAGGATTGAAGATTAAGTGCTTAAGGTCAAATCATGGTGAAGAATTCACTTTCGGTGAGTTTAATAACTTTTTTAAGAAGCATGGAATAAGGAGACAATTTTATGCTCCCCAAACACCTCAGCAGAATGGAGTTGTGGAAAGAAAGAACAAAACTATCTTGGATGTTGCTAGAACCATGATGATGGAAGCTAATCTACCTTATATCTACTGGAGAGAAGTAGTCAGCACAACAGTTTATACATTCAACACAATTCATATCAAAGGAGAAACCAGTAAGACACCTTATAAGTTATGGTTTGGCAATACACCTACAGTTAAGTACTTCAAAATCTTTGGTAGTAAATGTTATATCAAGAGAGATGATTTCATTGGCAAGTTTGATCCTAGATGTGATGAAGGAATATTTCTTGGTTATTCTAATGAAAGCAAAACATATAGATGTTATAATAAAAGATTGTAGAGAATTATGGAGAGCACTAATGTCAAGGTGGATGAGCTGAATAAAAGTCAAATCTGAATTTATGAGCAAGAACTGATAGTGGAAATGATCATAACTGAACTGATAACACCTTTACTAGAACAAAATGTTGAACCAGTTACTCTAGCAGTATCAGAAAATTCAATAGTAATTGAAGATCAGGGAAGAGGAATAGAGAATCAGAAGACTCCTAGGTATGTAAGGTTGAATCATTCAGAAGATCAGATCATTGGGGTGTAGTATCATAAATTGTACACCCTTGCTAGGGTGATAAAATTTTACACTTAGGTTAGAACCTGCCTTAGTGTGTCTAGAATTTTGCATTTCTCATTCCCCTTTAAGCATTTAATTAATTAATTTAATTAAATCTAAGGTCATGTCTCATCACTTTACGTATTATTAAGTTGGGCCCTTCACCCTAAGTGTGCCCCTTTTCATCTTATTCTTCTAGTGAATCATTTAATCATAAACCCTAATTATGTTATTTTGATCGTTTAAGTCAGATTTTGCATATCAAAACATCTCTAAATAAGCTTTAACTTTGGGATGCGCTCTAATATCATCATATCTAACGGTCTTGAAAATTTGGTCAAACCGTGGCGGGAATGCACATGGTCTGCGAATTTTTCCTCAAAATTTCGGGAGCACAATCCTATGATATAATAATGCTTAACCCCAAAATATCAGCGGGAAATTCAAATCCTAGGTCATCCTAAACATGAAATTAAGATCTAGGGTTTCATACTTAAAAGCTCTCTTTCTTCATTTGAAGGGGTCTTCTTCTAAGAATCTACGAGTAGGTTTTTGGAGTATTAGAGCCTTCTTTGTAGTGAAAGAGTAGATCTTTGAAGTTTTCAACAACATTCAACATTCATCCATCAAACATTAATCAAGCATCATTTTATCAATTGAGGGCTTTTGAAGATGTAGAAGAACAATAGGAGATCACCGACCGACGACTGGCTTGTACCTTTCCCTTGGGGTTGGGTATGATTTCATGTCTTTGCATAAGATTCATTTTGTATCACATTCATGATTTAGATCACTTTGAATTGTGGATTTAGAGAATTTAAATTGTCAATTATAAGCAATTATGGCTTACTCTTTAGGGTTGCTCTAGGTTGTTTACTTTCATTCTTAGGATCTTTCACACACACAAGGTTCTTGCACACACATTTTTAGTACATTATCGGCTATTTGTGGAGGTGGAAATAACCAAAATGGGGGTTTGACTAAGGCAAAACCCTATATAGACACCCCATACCTTCTTTTTTGAGCTTCAGGTATAGGTTTGGATCCGAGTGTCGCTAGAAGTTTCAGGACCGGAAGAGCACACAGGGACAATTTTGGGTTGCAGATCTTGGCAAAAGCCCCAAGGATAGGGGCGTGGTGCCCTGGTCCTGCCCAAGATAGGGGCATGACACCCTAGTCCTACCAATGACAATGTCATGGTGCCATGGTCCTGACCTCTATCAGCAGGACTTGGCAGAACAACACTTTTTACAGACTCCAAAATCCCTCCTATTGGTTTCAGCTCCAAAATTGCAGAACCGAGATAGTGGCATGGCACCTTGGCCCTGGACATTTCTTCTTAGATTTTAGACATGGGTGCACCTTTATTTTGCCTTCTGATTTGTACTTTTTAGCAGTGTATCAGTTGTTCTTTGATCTGCATTCTCAGATTAGGGTTTGCTTGCTTACTTGCTTTCTAGGTTAGATTGCATTGTGCATCATTCCTCTCTCTCATTTACAATAAAGAAATAGAAAACCTAATAGGTTATCCATGACTCTCTCTTTCTCATAAGAAGTAGCCAATGTGCGTTACCTCCCTAGGTTCTTTCATATTCCATGAGTGTTTATGAGAGTGAGCTTAGGGTTTCCATACTTAGTCTCACTTTTTCCCCTACACATCTTTGGTGAACCTGACGTGAATCCAATTTTATTTGCATTGAATTTCATTTTTAGATCTAGATCTAGTTTATTTCATTTTCTTTCTAAAAAAAAAAAAAAGAGAGATAGGTTTCTTTCATTTTCCTTGCATTGTGTGTTTAAGTTTCATGCAATTTTTATTTCAAAATGTCAGATTTCTATTTGCAAGATGTTCATGTTTTTGATGATGTATGAAATTTTGTTGATTATGAGTTTAGTAAGGATGAATTATATGAATCTCTAGATTATTTTTTGAACCCTAAGCCTTTTAAACCCTCATTTTGCCAAAAATTAATCAACCTTGTTACTATGCCATTTCGTGGTGATGAGAAAGATAAGTCAAATGATCCCTCTCATGGGTACATTACTATCAACTCCTCCACTAGATCTAGAAACATGGTTGACTCCCATGATTCCCTTTATGATGTTATGTCTCCTTTCAAATCCAAAGATAAGCCTTTAAATCACTATGATCATGCTTTATTGGATGATGCCCTTGATGACTTTATGTCTTTCCCTAAACTTTCAAACAAGAATAATGCATCTAAAAGTTTAATCAATATGATCAATGTGAATGAACATAGCAAACCTCTTTTTGTTTTCCAAGGTGCTTGTCCTTCTCCAACTTCACCTCTTCCTAGTCAACCTCTTTTCATGGTTCAAGGAAGGAATCCCACTAAGAGTCCTTATAGCTATGCTAGACAACTTACTAAGGAGAGTTACAATGTAGTTGCCCATACCTATAACATGAGAAAAAATAGGCAACCTAACCCTCCTCTAGTTGTTCTGACTCCTCTACCTGATCCTCAACTCATTCTGCCTCAAGCACCTCGTATTTCACAAACTCTTGGTAACGAATATGATCTTGTTGAACAACTTAAAGCCACTCCTACCAAGATATCCCTTTGGGATTTGCTTCAGACTTCCTCAACTCATCATGGAATGCTACAAGATGCCTTGAAAACATTGAATACCCCACCTACAGTGACATCCAATAATATGGCTTTTTTGATTCACTCTATTACAACACCTAAGGCTCAAATTGTGTTTACACAAGATGAGTTGCCCTCTAGTGAAGTTCAACAATAATATGATCCCTTAATGATTGTGGTTATCATAAATGATAGTGCGATAAGATGAGCACTAGTTGACAATGGTTTCGACCTTAATGTTTGTAGCATTAACTTGTTGCATAAGATTAATGTTGATACATCCCTTATTAAGCTTGATTCTCTCACTATCTGTGGCTTCGATAATGTTGCTAAATCTTCACTAGGTATCATCACCTTGCTTGTTAAGGTAGGACCTGTTACTTTACCTAATCCTATCCATGTCATGTCCAGAGAATTGACATACAACTTGTTGCTAGGGAGACCTTGGATTCATAGCATGCAAGTTGTTCCTTCTACATTGCATAGGCAAATCAAGTTCATTCACAACAATACAACATACACCTTGTTAGGTGACACAATATTTCAGGCTTGTTTACAAATATCAAGTTCTAAATCCTCTTCAATCAATCCTTCCCCAACTATCTTAGACAATTCCTCTAAATTTTCTACTCTGATTAGTGTGACCATTTCATCAAATCTATCTCCTATATCTGGATCAATTCCTAGTACTTCCTCAAATGGACCTAAGGTTCTTGAGGAAGAGTCTTCTCAGCCTGACTCTACGATTGAGAACACTTTCTCTCCTGAAAAGATTCTTGTAGAAGATGATTGGGGATCCCTTGACTGCAATCCTACTTTCGTGGGGGAATACAAAATTCACCCTAGAGAACCTAAGGTCAAAAAGAAGAAAGAAGAAGAAGAATCTAAAAAGCAATCTACTTTGTCTGGGCCATTGAGTAATAACTTTGTGGTGGCTTCTCAGACTCATCTCCCTTAGTTTCTGGTCTAGAGGATTTTGATCCTTCACTTTTTGAAAATCCTCCTTCTTCAAAAATGACTAACCTTTATGGTCCCGGTTTTCATATCCTAGCTAGGTGTGGATATAATGGAAATGGATGTGGTGCTCAAGAACAAGGGATTAAGGTTCCCTTGGAAAACAACTTTTGTGATATGAAATTTGGGCTTGGCTATGATCCTTTCAAGCATACTAAAGCCTCCAAGAGGCCATCTATTAGTGTTAATGTCATTTCTGCTTCTCTCTCGCTAAAATATCTAGAATATATCGACTGTGACCCTTCTTGTGTCTTCGCTTTGGATGTTTTTTCTACCAATGATTCCTTAGCTGAATTCTTGGGAGGTTATGACAACCTTCCTCATTATCACCATAACTACAATTTTCCCTATTGTCTAAATGCGGAAGCTTACTTTGGGAAAGGAAAAAATAATGATGAGATAGTTAAAGAATTTCCTTAATTAAAATATGCTCCTCAACAAATCAATCTCCTAATAAATGACACAATTGATATCAAGATGGATCCTTGGGTTGAAGATAAAATCATCAAGATAGGAAAATGTCTTGACGAAGAAGAGCAAAAAAAATATGCCGACTTGTTACATTAATTCCCTTAGATCTTTTCTTGGATATATTTTGACATGCTTGGCGTAGATCCTAAGATTGTCACTCATAAAATTGTCCTAATTCCTGATGCTAAACTTGTGAAGCAAAAGATTCAAAAGATTCACCCTAAAGTGGCATTACTTGTTAAAGTTGAGATTGAAAAAATGCTGGATGCTGGATTCATTCATCCTATTATTATACCCCATGGATTTCAAACATTGTAGCTGTGGCTAAAGCTCAAAACAAGATTAGGATGTTTACATATTTTTGTGATTTAAACAAGGCCTCTTTAAAAGATGACTTTCCTCTCCCAAATATCGATATTCGGTAGCAAGGCATGCTTTATTATCCTTTATGGATGGTTTCTTAGGATATAATCAAATCTTCATCAATCCCCAAGATCAATATAAAACTACTTTCACCACCCCTTGGGGTACGTTTGTTGGATTGTGATGCCTTTTGGATTGAAAAACGCAGGTGCAACCTATCAATGGACTATGAATCTCATCCATGACTATATGCACGACTTTAGAAGATTATGTTGATGACATCTTAGCCAAATTTGTTCTTCATACAGATCATGTTAAGATCCTTTGTCAAATCTTTGAGAGAATTCGTAAGTATAACATGTGTTTGAATCCCTGAAAAATGTGTTTTTGGTGTGGATAGTGGAAAACTATTAGGATTCATAGTTTCACATCGTGGCATTGAGGTGGATACAAAGAAGATAGATTCTATTGTCAACATGCCACCTCCTAAGAATGTTTCTCAACTAAAAAGTTTGCAAGGAAAGATCCAAGATATTCGTAGGTTCATCTCTCAACTTGCGGATCATACCTTTCCCTTCACATAATTGCTTAAAAAGAATATCACTTTCCAATGGAAGGAGGATTGTCGCCAAGCATTTGAAGATCTAAAAACCTATTTAGCCAATCCTCCTATTATTCAACCTGCTGATCCTACTAAGCCTTTTCTTTTGTACATCGTTGCTTCCACTTAAGCTCTTGTGACCTTATTGGCACAATGTGATAAGGATGGTAGAGAATGCCCAGTTTATTAAATAAGTTGCACTCTACTCGATTACGAAGTCCAATATTCTACAATAGAAAGACAATGCCTTTCTTTAGTCTTTGCAACCCAAAAGTTGAGGCATTATCTCTTGAATGCTGAGATCCATGTTATCATTAAATTTGATCCTATTAAACATTTTTTCTCCAAAACTGACCTTTTTGGATGCTTAGCTAAGTGGGTTATGATGTTGACAGAGTTTGACCTTAAGTTTGTCTCACAAAAGGCAATAAAGGCTCAAGCACTGACTGATCACTTAGTTGATGCTCCTTCACCCTTCTCCCTACCTAATCCAGAGTCCTTTCCTAGAAAATACATTCTTTCCATTGAGGTTGATGAGCTTGGGAACTGTACTTTGATGGCTCTAAGTGTCGTACAAGATCAGGGGTAGGGGTGCTCTTAATCTCTCCTAAAAAGAAGCCTATTCCTCTATCATATCATCTCAATTATGTACCACAACATAGCTGAATATGAAGCTCTTATAGCTAGAATTAAAGCAACCTTGGCATTGAATGTGAAACATCTACATATTTATGAAGATTCTCAATTAATCATAAGACAAGTGACAAGAGTTTATCAAGATAAGCAAGACAAATTATCACAATATAGAGATCTAGCTTTATCTTTGTTGCAAATATTCGATTCTTATACCGTTCCTCGAAAAGATAACTGACATGTTGATGCGATGGCATGTGTTGCCTCTCTTGTATCTCTAGAGAACCTTGTGGTAGATCTTCAATTTACTATTCACAACCTCACTACCCCGGCTATTGCTGATAATCCTAGTGATGTGGCATATTGTTGCATTATAGATTCTGATGAATATTACTTGCATATTGTGAGATATTTGAGTGATGGTACCTTTCCTGATTCTGCGAATAAGAATACTAGGGCTAGGATTCGCAAATTGGTTGCTAGATACATTATCCTTTCTAATGTTCTTTATAGGGGGGGTTATAATGGTCTTCTTCTTCAATTCTTAAACAAGGTTGAAGTCCCTATTGCTCTTGAAGAAGCACATTTAGGTACTTGCGAGGGGCATTTTGGGGGCAGGTCTTTAGTTCAGAGATTGCTCCGAATGGGATATTATTGGCAAACCATGGAAAAGGATTCATTTGCGTTTGTTAAAAGATGTCATCTGTGTTAGCAACATAGCAATTTGATCTATGCTCCTGCCCAAGAGATTTGATCATAGGTAGCATCTTGGCCCTTCTCTACAAGGGGTTTGGATCTTGTTGGTAAAATATCTCCTCCCTCATATCAAGGACATACTTTCATCATAACTACCACTGATTACTTTACGAAATGGGTGGAACTTGTTCCTCTTCGATTCACTATAGCTGAAGTAATTTGTCAATTCATTTTGGAAAACCTTATTTCTCAATTTGGGATACCTTCTGCCTTACTTTCAGAGAATGGAATGTCATTCAAACATAAGGATGTGAAGAGGTTTCTTGAGAAATATCATATTCAACATAGATTTTTTACACCTTATTATCCCCAATCAAATGGTCAAGCTGAGTCTTCTAAAATGATAATTGAATAAATTCTTCGAAAGAATGTAAACAAGCATGGTAAGGATTGGTATACCCAATTAACCTATGCTTTGTGGGCTTATCACATGAGTTTATGTGTTGTTATGGGTTGTACTCCTTATAATCTTGTTTATGGTGCTGATGCCATTATGCCTTTCAAGTTAGAAATTCCTTGTTTGAGAGTTTCTCTTAGGGGCATAGTGGATGATGATTCCTATAGAGAGAAAAGACTTCAACAACTTGAGATTCTCAATGAGCAGTGTATAAATACCCTCAAGCATATTCAAGCATATCATAAAACTTTGCAATGAAGCTACAATGATAAGGTTATTCAATGTTCCTTCTCAATAGGTGATTTGGTCCTTTACAAGAATCAACGCAACGTGAATGCCTTACCTGAGGAGAAAGGAAAATTCAGCCCTAATTGGCTTGGACCATACATTGTTGTCGAGGTCTATGGATCAAGTTCTTACACGATAGCATATGTGGAAGGTACACCTCTCAAGGAACCCATAAATGCTATAAACTTTCATAGATACTATGCCTAGTTCTATTTTTCTCTCTCTTTCTCTCTTTCTAGTCTTCTTTCTATTATCCCTCTATATCTTTTCTTTTTCTTCAAAATTGGGTAATATGTTAGCATTCCTTCATTAAAGTATGTAGGATTAAATAATGTTATATTCATTGATCTACATTACTTCATTCTTGAGAAGCATGTTTCATTACTTTATTGTTTGTCTTGGATTTTTTTATGTATATTGAATAGATTTACATTTCATATGTGCTAGCATGTTATACAATATCTTATGTGTTAAGTAGAATTATATCATGTTGTGTTTAATTAAAGTTAATTAAATCACATTAGTTATATAGTTCTCAGGCTTAATGCATTCTTCTTTTACATCATCAAAGTAGCATTTGATTAAATATTTAGTTATTTAATAAAATCACACATGTATCAATTTAATCATGAAGCATTGAGAAATCAATCACATGGAAATTAAATTAGACATACATGTTCATCACTCAATATGTTACTTAGAACTAATCTAAGCAATGCATATATTGTTTAAGCATTAAAATAATATATCAATGAGTATCATCATATACACATTAATACATAAAAATCATCTCCTATCCTTAGGACTAGTAGCTGGATGATGGTGGCTAGATGCCCCCTCCTAATCTGGCCATGGGGGTGTATCGTGATAAGGACCACGAGGAGCTCTTGTGATCCCTCTCCATCATGATCCCTCGGTATGTGGCTGCCTTTGTTTGTGACGCTGCTAGGTCACGCTCTGTCTATTGTAATCTCTCTCGTAGGACCTCCACCTTCATCTGAATAGGGGAGAAAAGGTCCTCGCGTTGTCCTACACTCCTCTATGATTTGTGCGATATCTGTGAGGAACTAGGAATGTGCGCAGTCACAATAAGGCCTGTCACTGTATTCTGAATCAGAGAACACCACTCCTAGATAGTAGCCGCAAGATAGAAATATTCATCAATAACATTCTATATCATCAAATATAAACAAGTAAGGTACATAAGTAAATCAATAACATGACACCTTACCTGGATCTCCCTCTCGCCAGTAGGGATCATGGACAGGGACCGCATGAGACTGGGACCCGCTAGGCTCTTTGCACTTGTACTGTCTCTGTACAATAGGTGTGGGGTGATGGGGATTAGGATCAGGACCCCTTATAGGCTCCCTCTCCATCTATAGTGGGAGACTCGATGGATCTAGGGCTATGGTATCCTCCCCGGAGTGATGAGGAACTGCATCCAACTCATCCTCGTCCTCGTCCTCCTCATCATCCTTGTCTTCCTCCTCATCCTCCTCCTGCTCTTCGTCCTCCTCATCATCTCCATCCCGATCTCCCTCTCTCCAGTATCAGGATTGTCTCCATCTCTGCCTACCTCCTACTCCTTTGTGTCATCAGCCTGATCATCTAAGCCCTCCTTGGGTGTATCAAATCCCTCTCTGTCGCCTGACTGTCTCCATGGTTCGGGGTTCCCTCTAGGGAAGTCTACTGGGAAAATGGCTCCAGGGTATGTCCTCCCCCACCATGTGATGTACCATCTGTGCGTGCCTGAATCATCTCTATAATCTATCGCTATGTCCTGATCCGACCCGTCTGAATTTGTGATGTTGATCTCATCATTGGTAGGCCTAGGAATGGCTCCTAGCCTCGACATCACGTGTGAGTGTCGGATGTACACAGGCACATCAATAGGAACACACTGATCAAACTTGAACTACCACCAAACTCGATCGAAGTAGAAGGGGACAACTATGTGGTTGTACCGTCCCTCTAGTAGATGGTTCCTCTACATGCTAAACATCTGCCTGCGTATACTTGCCCACACGCACATCTTGAGGTAGGGTCTCCATATGACCCCGCTTGCTATAAGTCTATCTAAGCTCAACCTTCAATACAAGAGATCACCGAATCACCACTCGCGGGTAAGAGGATAAGCATATACCCTAGGCTGCTCTAGGACTAGCTCTATGGGGGCTCCACTAGGCCTAGTACAGGTAATATGCTCAAACATCCACACTTGTAGTATTGTGCATGTCATCAGGCTGCATCCATGTCCAAACATATACTCCCCAAGGTCATGATAGAGATGTGCAAGCATGCTCCGACCCCAAGAGTATACTCTCCTATGTCTCTCCATCACTCAGATAGCATAGATGAGTCCTCCATGCATATGTGTGTTGCGCCCATTAGGGCACATGACTAATGCAAAAGTCACAATCATGAGTCACCTCACTAATGAAACCTCGCCGGTAGGGTGTAGGAGCCAACTGACCATGATACAACCCCTCATCTCGTTGCGTATCACTCTCCACACAACATATACCTACTCTCTCCTATAATCCTCCTCTATTCAGTCAGATCGATATCTCATGGTCTCTCCTCTAATGGGAAGGTGTAGAATGTGGTATACATCCTCAAGGGTGACTATCATCTCCCCCACAGGTAGTGAGAACATCGAGGTGCCTACATCCCACGTCTCCATTAGTTCCATCAACATCGTAGAATGGAATCGGATAGCCGACATGGGCATCACATCCCACAAGCCCACTACGTGTAGAAAATCCCTCTCTCTCGCTATCAGCCTTAGGATCTTCTCCCAAAGGCTCTGAAAGGTGAGATCGGCGGTATGCTCACGGATGTATGGCACTGTCTGCAAAATGAAAAAACAATCTATCATCAGTAATTGATCAATCATCATCTAATCAATGTAATCATTCTATCAATTCTAACATTCATCACCTGATCCTGTGTCGCTATTGGTTGCCTCGAACAGGGACCAAGGCGCCCTAAGTAGACCAAGGCACCTTGAGTAGACCAGGGTGCCCTGAGTAGACCAGGGTGCCATGAGTAGACCAAGGTGCCCTATTGGGACCATGGCACCCAGAGGGGACCATGGTGCCCTAGGAGGACTAGGGCGCCCCCTTGGCACCATGGCGCCCTAGGAGGAACAGGGCACCCTAGGACCCCTAGGTGTCCGAAGAGGGGACCCGGGCTCGGACTAGGTGATGACATCATCATTCCTAAAAACTATGAAAGCATGAAAAAGTCAAATGGAGTCAACAGAAGGTCAGCTCACCCCGTCGAGTGGTCGGCTGACGAGTACGGACTAATGCAGGATCTCCATCTGCGTAGGTCACTTAGGTTGGTGTTGAGGCATGATGGATTGTATGTGGGCTCCTCTACAACGAATAGTTCCAAAAATATAGCAAGTGACAAATGAAGGTGCATTTGTTACTTTCATATTTATGAGTTATGCACTTTTTTTTAACTTTATGTTTTTAAGTTAAAACCCTAATTTCTGCACTTTTTCTTCAATCTATCATATCTTGAGCTAGGAAGCTCCAATTATCACACCGTTAGTGGCATTGGAATCATGATTTCTCCCTCTCACTCTGTGTTAGTTCCATAATGTTCCTGGATGAGCAATCAAGCCTTATTATGAACTTGCTTCATCAAAATCTTTATCATAATTCATTGTGGAAAACATGATACCCGTTTCACCTCACTAATAAGCAAGTCGAAACAAGGGGGGGGGCATATAGCTACCCGTGAATTTTATCATCTTCCTTAGTAAGTATTAGGTTATTTTGTGATCTAACATGTGGTTTTTTAGGGTGTGGTTCCTAACTGTGTACTGCAGATACCGTTGGGGGCTTCGTTCGACAGCTTATGGATATATCATTTTTCAAATGATATTTACTTTTCTCTACTTTAGCTTGCATATGCACGTAGTGTCATATGACCACTAAAGCGGGGGATAAAAGAAGTGTCATAAATTGTAAATGCTTACTAGGGTGGTACAATTTCACACTTAGGTTAGCACCCGCCTTAGTGTGTCTTACATCTTTCATTTCTCATTCCCCTTTAAGCATTTAATCAATTAATTTAATTAAATCTAAGGTCATGTCTCATCACTTTACATATTATAAAGTTGGGCCCTTTACCCTAAGTGTGCCCCTTTTCATATTATTCCTCTAGTGAATCATTTAATCACAAACCCTAATTGTGTCTTATTTTGACCATTTAGGCCCGATTTCACATATCAAAACATCTTGAAATCAGCTGTAACTTTGGGATGTGCTCTAATATCATCATAATTAACGAACCCTAAAAAATTTGGTGAAAAGTTGCTTGGATCGTGGCGGGAATGCACATGGTCCGCGACTTTTTCCTCAAAATTTTGGGAGCACAATACTATGATATAATAATGCTCAACCCCAAAATGTCAGCGGGAAATTAAAATCCTAGGTCAACCTAAACATGAAATTAAGATCTAGGGTTTCATAATTAAGAGCTCTCTTTCTTCATTTGAAGAGGTCTTCTTCTAAGAATCTAAGAGTAGGTTTTTGGAGTATTAGAGCCTCCTTTACAGCGAAAGAGTAGATCTTTGAAGTCTTCAACAACATTCAAAATTCATCCATCAAACATTCATCAAGCTTCATTTTATCAATTGGGGGCTTTTGAATATATAGAAGAACAATAGGAGATCACCGATTGACGATTGGCTTGTACCTGTCCCTTGGGGTTGGGTATGGTTTCATGTTGTTTTTGTGTCTTCGCATAAGCTTCATTTTGATTCACATTCATGCTTTAGATCACTTTGCATATTGGATTTAGAGCATTTACTTTGTCAATTATAAGAAATTAGGATTTACTCTTTAGGGTTGCTCTAGGTTGTTTACTTTCATTCTTAGGATCATGCACACATATTTTCAGTACATTATCAGCTATTCGTGGAGGTGGAAATCACTAGCATGGGGGTTTAACTAAGGCAAAACCCTATATAGCCACCCCCAAACCCTCTTTTTTAGCTTCAGGTATGGGTTCAGATCCGAGCATTGCTAGAAGTTTTGGGACTAGAAGAGCACATAGGGACAGTTCTAGGTTGCAGATCTTGAAAAAATCCCTAAGGACAGGGGCATGGTGCCCTGGTCCTACCCTCTATCAGTAGGACTTGGCAGAACATCACTTTGCAGACTCCAGAATCCCTCCTGTTAGTTTCAACTCCAGAATTGCAGAACCAGGATAGTGGTGTGGCACCTTGGTCCCAAACATTTCTACTCAGATTTTAGACATAGGTGCACCTCTGATTTTGCCTTTTGATCTATACTTTTCAATAGTGTATCAGTTGTTCTTTGATCTGCATTCTCAGATTAGTGTTTTCTTTCTTACTTACTTTTTAGGTTAGATTGCATAGTGTATCATTCCTCTCTCTCAATTACATCAAAGGAATAGAAAACCTAAGAGGTAATCCATGACTCTCTCTTTCCCATAAGAAGTAGCCAACGTGCGTTACCTCTCTAGGCTCTTTCGTATTCCGTGAGTGTGTATGAGAGTGAGATTAGGGTTTCCATACTTAGTCTCACTTTTTCCCCTACACATGGGGATAAGAAGAAAGGAGTGATGACAAGAAGAAGATTGGCAGTTGATGAGGTATGTTTAATTTCTCAAGTTAAATCGGTATGAGTAACTGAAGCATGTAAAGATGAATGTTGGATGAAATATATGGAAGAAGAATTAGATTGGATAGAAAAGAATAACACATGGATCTTAGTTCCTCGACCTAAAAATAAGAATTCTATTGGAACTAAATGGGTTTTTAGGAATAAATT
Source organism: Cryptomeria japonica (assembly GCF_030272615.1). Classification (NCBI taxonomy): domain Eukaryota; kingdom Viridiplantae; phylum Streptophyta; class Pinopsida; order Cupressales; family Cupressaceae; genus Cryptomeria; species Cryptomeria japonica. Next base: position 151,756,820 of record NC_081405.1, on the reverse strand, counting down.
AAATGTTGTTAGATTGGTTTATGTGAACACTAAAGAGTAGATTGTAGACATTCTCACTAAACCTTTACCTAAAGAATCATTTTAGTACCTTAGAGACAGATTAGGGGTTTCTGCCCCTTTGGTAGAAACCTGATTGATGCTATTTGGCATCAATTTGGTATGCATTATCAGAGCTATTATTCATTCCAGATTGATGTGGTGATGCTACTACTTAGGGGGAGTAGTTAGTCTTCTGATTCAATGGTTTATGATTTTGCTTTGATATTTATGTCAGATACTTGGCATTGATGTCAAAGGGGGAGATATATTCATGTGAAAAACTTAAGGAGTTATATACATTACGGGGAGAAATTTCTAGAGCTTAACTGAGATATCATCTATAAGGAGAGTATGGATCAAAACTTCATTGCTATATTCTTGTGTGGGAGATTTGTTTGGCATTTTTTGGCACTTGGATATTTTTCACATCTAGTGTTGCCATCAATGCCAAAGGGGGATATTGTTAGCAATTTGGAGGAATTATGTGTTGCATTGATGTTTTGTCATTGATGTCAACACTAGCTACTTTGGCTGTTTACCGGTATCTGGTTGGTCCCAGTAGGATGTTTGGTTTCTGGTTGGTATGATCATGTTGATATGGTATACTGCGGTATGTTTTGGCTTAGATTTTCTATTCATTATATTTAGATATATGTTTAGTCGGTTGGTATTGTTTGGTGATCAGATGCTATCCTATATGCTGGTAAGCCTTGTTTATTGATCCGTTGAGGGTTTCATTAGCAGATCTTTGTTGAAGATCTTTTGATACTATGAATAAGTGGTGTTGGTGTGGCTTCTAGAAGAGTTTCAGGATGTTGATGGTGATTGTGTTGGAGCCTTGACTTATTGAGATCATTGCTTTAGCATGTGTGGACCTAAATTGGGCCAGGTGTTATCTAGGTTATGGACGAACTTAATGTAACATGTTGATTGGACTCCTCAATGTGTTTTCGGGATGACTTATGGGTTGGATGATATTTGTTTGGCCTCAAGCTGACATGTTTTATAATTATGTAATGGGTTTGTTGTCTGGGTGGAAGACCTAATTGTTTAAGGTCTAGGGTTTGTATATATATGTGTATGATCTCATTATAGATCAATGGTATGAAAGTGAATAATGTAATAATGATTCATGTAGAGGACTTGGTCGATCATAGGTGATTGAGTTGGGTTTATGCAAGAGGTTTAAGACCTTTGGTATTGAGCTTAACCAGAATTGTACTCAGGCATAGGAGATGCTATTATTGCAGTTCATTATTCCTTCTGGATTGTAGTATGGATTTCTTATGTAGTCAGTGAGACTCGTTTTGTAATGAGCATTGTGCACTAGGCTGTTGACCTTCTTGCAAGTGTAGGCCCCTCATTTTGTAATCACATACTTACTATAGAAGTATTATTTGACTGTGGGTAGGCTTCCCATAGTGGTTTTTCCCTTTACCAGGTTTTTCACTTACAAATCTTGGTGTCATGTGGATGGTATCTATTCTCTAATTGTTGCTTGTGCTTAATTGGTATATCTATTATTCTAGTTATTGGTTTATGTGTTCTGGTAATAAAGTTTTAAATGCTTAAGGTTTCAGTAATCTGGTGAAAACTGATTCAACCCCCCCTCTTAGTTGTTCTCTGGTTATTTTAACTGTCTAACACAAGAAACTCAAGAATTGCCCCAAGAGGAATCTAAAGACAGAGAGATGATTAAGCACAATTTTGAACCGGTTGGTACCTGAATTCCAGGCACAAGAGAGTGCAAGCTCATCTGGTAAACTGTAAGAGTTAATTAATTTCATCCCTAAGAACTATGATTATTTTCTCAAAATTTGAATAAATGAGGCTAAGGACAAATTTGTAGAAGCCCAAAAACAAACATTCTTACAAATGATTGCATCTAAAAAGGGTATACTCCAAATTTGTTTGCAATCCATTGATATAGCATTGGAGGAAGGACGTAAAGTTTATAAGACTTGTCTAGATTTTTCCAAGCTTATAGCTTCCTTAGACAAGCAACTTTCAGATTGTAGGAATAATTTGATTCATATTTCTAACTCCTACAACATGACAGCTAACCTTACAACTTCTTTGGATGGTCCAATGTTGGTAATCATGGATTAGATTTTGAAATTAGAAAAGGAAAGGGAAAACACAATAAAGCAAGCAACTGAGCTCCAGAATCTCACAGGTCCCAGGTTGGATAATCTATTAGTTCACAAGACTGAATGTATATCTTACATGCAGAAGCAGGATCCCACCATACCAGAAGAAATTGAATATTATGTCAGTCTCTTGAATGAATTCACTTCCATTCTTGACTCTCTTAAGCAAGGTTGGGACTCTTAATTTTTATTTTTTAAATCTATGTATGCTAATATTTTGAAACTTGTATAGAACCGACATAGCTATACAGAATTCTTTGTGGGCACCCCACTTTGCCATTGATGTCAAAGGGGGAGGAATATAGTGAAAAATGTATATGTTTCTCAGGGGGAGTCTCAGATGTATATAGGAGATTCATGTATAGGTTAGATGTGCAGATTTAGAGGCAGATTCAAGGACAACATCATTTTTCACATGAGTGTTGCCATCAATGCCAAAGTGGGAGATTGTTGGAAATTGACACTCATTCGGTAAGGGATAATGGCATTTTGGGTTATCATTGATGGCAACTCATCTCTGAGTGTTGATATTCTTTATTGGGATTCATTAATTTATCATTTTGCTTTATTTGGGTCAACTGATATTCACTACACTCAACCGACATTCACTTTGCTTTACAACTGGTTAAGTCATCATCCTAGTAACGTGTATTTGGAACTTTTGTGTGCAGTTTCATGTGCACAGTCTAAACTAGTAGCAAAACATAGTAGAACAAAGTAGAACAGAGCATTAGAAAAATTGGTACATAGTGAGGGTTAACAGAGCTCAAAATGAGACTTATCTAGCATGGTTAGATGCATATTATGAGTTCATTTTTGTTTGTAATTATCTTGTAATACTGTGTAAGTCAGTGAGACTTATATTTGAGCAGTGAGCTCTAGGAAGTTGGCCTGATTGCGTATGCAATCCCCTCAATGTAATATTTGTATACCTTGATCAAGTATATAGCTATTGTGGGTATCAACCCCACCGTGGTTTTTCCCTTAGCAGGTTTTTCCATGTATAAATATTGGTGTTACGGTGTTGCTTATTTATGTGTTATTTGGTTTATGCACTTTAACTTTATTTACTGTTAACCAGTTCAAAAGCAATAAGTTCAAAACTACTATTACTGATAGAACACAGATTTACCCCCCTCCCTCTCAGTGTTCTTGGATTCCAACACTTATTACCCAAAAAAATGCATCACCTGTAGTACTTTTCTGGTCATCAACATCACCTGCCCAATCAACAGCTGTAAAAGAACTCAAAGTAAAGTCATCATTCTTAAAATACCACAAACAAAAATCAACTGCCCCTTTCAAATATCTGAATATCTTTTTTATAGCAGTAACATGAGATTCCCAAGGATCAACTTGAAATCTAGCAGCATGACATATAGCATTTGTTATATCAGGTCTAATCTGAGTCAAATACAACAAACCACCAACCATAGATCTATATCTAGTCTAATTATCTTTTGGAGAATCATTATCTTTTTTCAGCTTACATCTGATCACTATAGGTGTACCAACAGATTTAGAATCTTCAAGACCAAATTTCTTCAACAATTCCTTCACATACTTAGACTAAGATATGGAAACACCTTTATCCAACCGAGTAATTTGCAATCCCAAAAAGAATTTCATTTTACCAATCATAGACATGTCGAATTCATTTTGCATCTCTTCAACAAATTTCTTACATAGGCAATCATTTCCTCCAAAGATAATGTCATCAACAAAAACTTCAATAATACAAATGTTATTTTGATCAATCTTGAAATATAAATTACTGTCAGCAATACCTTTATTGAATCCAAGTTTCATCAAATACTTATCCAATCTAGCATACCAAGCTCTAGGGACTTCCTTCAATCCATAGAATGCCTTCTTCAACTGACAAATCATGTCCTTTTTATCTGTCAGCTGAAATCCACCAGGTTGCTCAATGTATACTTCTTCTTCCAATTCACCATTAAGAAAGGTTGACTTGACATCCATCTGATAAACCATGAAATCTTTGTGAGCAACATAGTTAAGAAATAATCTAACAACTTCAATTCTAGCTACCAGAGAAAAAGTCTCCTCATAATCAATTCTTTCCATTTGTGAATAACCTTTACAAACAAGTCTAGCTTTATTTTGGACAACTTCACCCTATTCATTCAACTTATTCTGAAATACCCATTTAGTTCCAATTACATTTTATCCTTAGGTCTAGGAACAAGAGTCCATGTATTATTTTTCTCAATCTGATTCAATTCTTCTTCCATAGCTTTAATCCAATTTTCATCTTTACATGCTTCATCAACATTTTTAGGTTCAAATCTTAAAAATCAAACAAATTTCTTCAACAAGTCTTCTCCTAGTCATCACACCTTTGTTCTTATCACCAATAATCCGATTTTCTGAATAATTTAACCTTACATACCTAGAGATTTTAGGATTTGCTTGAATTTTAGGTTCTTGAACTCTTTCTTCTACACTAGCATCTGCACCTTCATTCTTAGGCTTCTCCAGAGCAATCTAAACTTGATTTTGGGTTTGCACTTGCTTTCCTTTATCTGAACTGACATCCTAATTATCAAAATCATATTCGCAAGATCTAATCTATCTCACATTACCTTCATCAACCTTCACATCATTACTTTGAACCATCTTTCTCAATTTTTTATTAAAACACCAATAGGCCCTACTTTTAGTAGAGTAACCAAGAGAGATTCCTTCATCGCATCTAGCATCAAACTTTCCAAGATCTTCATCTCTTTTGATATAGCATTTACAACCAATTTTTTTAAAATATCTAACAGTAGGAGCATGACCAAACCATAACTCATAAGGAGTCTTACCAGTATCACCTTTGACATTTACTCAATTAAGAGTGTAGACTACAATACTCACAACTTCTCTCCAAAACACATGCAGAACATTTCCTTCAATCATCATTGTTCTAGCAACTTCTTGAGTTGTTCTATTCTTACCCTCTATAACACCATTCTCTTGTGGTGTCCTAGGAGCAAATAACTGTCTCTTAACTCCATGCTCTTCACAATACGCATTAAACTCATCAGAAGTGAATTCTCCACCTCTATTATATGTCAAACACTTCAGCTTCAATCTAGTCTCAATTTTAAGTCTATCTTTGAAAATCTTGAACTTCTCCAACGCTTCAAACTTCTCCCTTAAGAAGGTAACCCACATCATTCTTAAATAATCATCAATTAGCAACATGAAATACCTGTCATCCTACAAACTTCTTACTCTAGAAGGACCACATAGATTAGTATGCACATATGCAACAAACCATTTGAATTATACCATTTTCTTTTATAAGTAACTCTTATCTACTTCCCTAATTGACATTCCTTACATACCGGATTAGAGGGCTTTATTAACTTTGGTAGATCTCTCGCTGCTTGAGTAGAACTTATCTTAACCATACAATCAAAATTTACATTACACATCCTTTTATGCCATAACTAACTTTCATCAATCCAAGCAATCAAACAACTTTTACCACCAACATTCAAGTGAAAGATACTACCTTTAGTGTTTGTCCCTGATGCAATCTTAGTTCCAGAGCTACTCAAGATCTCACATTTTTCATTCTTGAATTGCAAGTTATATCCCTTATCAACCATCTGACCAACACTCAAAATATTATGCTTTACACCTTCAACATACAACACATCATCAATATTATGCTTACCATCAAGAGAAATAGAACCTCTACCACGGATTACATAAGTTGTGTTATCACCAAATCTTACTATACCACCATTACACCTTTCCAAGTTTACAAATTTACTCTTATCACCTGTCATATGGTGAGAGAAACCATTGTTAATTACCCATTCATCTTTCTCCTCAACTTTAGCAACTAAACATTTCTCCTCATTACTACAACTTGTAGAATTTGTAGTTAAAGGATCATCTTCCTTGATAGAAATGAAAATAAATTCATCTCTTGAATTTCCCTTATCTGACTCATCATCTATCACACCTTCATCAGCAACATAATAATACTTCTTCTGATATTTAGGCTTATATGGCTTAAATGGCTTCTTAGGATTTCTATCTCTTTTCGGACACCTTGATGCAAAATGTCCTATCTTATTACATGAAAAACATTTAAGAGGTAACTTACCTTCATACTTACCAACACCTTTAGACAATCTTCTGGCAATAAGTTCTTCAAGCTCCTCAAGCTCTCTTTCTTCATCTTCCATATCTTTCATCTCTTTCTCATATCTAGATACCCTTGTACAAATTTCTCTCAGATCATATCTCTACTTCCCAAACATAGTAGCTTTGAATGAAGATTCAGTCTTAGGAAGAGAGTCTCTAAATTCACTCAACTCAAAAGCAACAAGTTTGCCAATTAGCATGTCTCTTGTCACAATTTTCACAGTCTAGATTTCATCAATAACAACAACTTTATGTTTGTAATCAGGAGGCAAGGATCTCAACACTTTAGCAACAATCTTAGATTCTTGTAAAACTCCACCAACACATCTAATTCTACACACATGCTCATTCACTTTCTGCATAAAGTAAGTAATGTTCTCATCTTCACTCATCTTTGAATTCTCATATTTACCCTTCAAGCTCTACAACTTATCAATCTTCACATGACTATCACCTTCACGCAAGGTCTCCAACTTTATCCAGATCTCATGAGAAATCTCTAAGTCCATCACATTAGTCATTTTAGAATTCGACAAGGCACTCATCAATACTTCCTTGGCTCTAATATTGAATTTTTCTTCCTTTATCTCATCCAAAGTAGTAGGACCATTTTGAGAAACATTATATATATTCTTAGTAATCTCCTAGTACTCTTCTCCAAAGCATCTCAAATGACATTACATCTAACTTTTCCAGAGAGTGTAGTTCCTTCCATCAAATCTTAAACTATCCTTCTTGAAAGCAAAGGTTGCCATCCCAGATCTCCTCATGCAGTGAAGCTTATTCCAGAGGAACTTGCTCTGATACTGATTGTTAGCAACAATGCAATAAACTAAGGGGGGGGGGTGTGAATCAGTTTGCACAAAAACTTACTGCAACTTAAACCACAAAGAAGATCTGATAATTAATAGTTAAAGCATGAAACAAATCTCCATAAATAACACCCATAACACCAAGATTTTTAACATGGAAAAATTGGTTAAGGGAAAAACCACGGTGGGAACCTACCCACAATGAGATGATACCATGTTAGGAGTAGATGAAAATATTACAATGGGAATGCACATGCATTCAGACACACTACGTAGAGCTCACTCTTAAATAAGAAACCCAAATAGGCTACAACCTTTAGGGAAGGCTCACTACCTCACAAGAAGTCTCACTGACTTACAAAATCATTTGGACTACAATTCAGATTACATGAACTATGAAAATGGCATCTTCATATGCTTGAGTACAGTTCCAATTAAGCATATAGGCTACTCTACAACACTTCTCCTCTACTTCACACTTCTGAAAGATCAAATCACTTGTTCGCACATACAAATCGATCATACATATTGTTAAAGATTGCAGACACTCCTAGACATCCACCTCACATGATTATTACATTTATTTATACAAACCCTCAACCTATGAAATATAGGTCGACTAAACCCTCAATATAAATTACAAAATAATATCCTCACATGTTACAATAATACATGTAGACCAAAATGATGTCAGCTAAGACATAGTATGGACCCAAATCAATAGCGCAACCATGCAACACCTCCTACAATTACTCCTCGATCATCTGCAACACGCTACAACCACCAAAAATGTCGCATAACATGAAGAACAACACTAGACAAAGAAAATCTTCAATAATACGCACAATAATCAATGTGGACCACCAATACATATAGATCATAATCTAAAGATATTCACAAACAACGTGAATTGCACCACAATAACCGTAACAACTCGGATCACTAGAATCATAATCATCTCTCTACTAGAGCTCAAAAACACCATCATAACTGTCTGTCAACCTGGAAGATTCACTTGCAAACCTTCATGAACCACTCGAATTGAGGACACACATCAATGTCCATAACACATCCCATACATCTGCAGCCAAAGATATAGCAATTTTAGAGCAATATGAAGTACAAACCAGAATATCGAATAACACGAAGAACTGAGTAACATCCGCAATACTGGATTGTTGGCAACAAAAATGAGGGAAAACTGAGAGGGGGGTAAATCAATTTTCACCGAATCTACAAACTTAATCACAAAAATAGATTTAATAAACTACAACAATAATAGAGATAAGCAAGATGATAACACAACACACAACACCAATATTTTGACGTGGAAAACTCGATTAAGGGAAAAACCACGGTGGGAACCTACCCACAATAAGATGATACTCTATAGTAGTATGTGAAAATATTACATTGCTAGGAAATGCACATGCATTCAGACACACTGCCTAGAGCCCACTGCTCAAATACAATGTCTTAGAAGGCTACAACCCTTAGGGAATTCTCATTGACTTACAACAAGATTCAGATTACAATTAAAAAGGAATGAACTGCAATAATAGCATCTCCAAATGCCTGATGATAGTTCCAGCTAAGCACAATGAATGCTCTGCAACACCAAACTCTTTTCAATCACAATATCAAAGGATGAATCACTTGATCACACATACACCACTCTCTGATAATATAGACACAATCATGATACCTAAATTACATGACAATATCACCTATTTATACAATTCATCAACCTTGGCAACAAGGTCAACTAAACCCTCAATTCATAATTGCAAAATTACATCACACAATATAAATATTGACCATTGAACCAATATAATGATATACATGACATAACATGGACCTAAATCAAGTATCCAAACACTCAACACCACTGGAAATCACGCCAAGATCAACCACAACATGCTACATCACCTGGAAAACCGCATAACATGAAGAACATCACCAGTTCAACAAAATCACTAACAACTCACACAACGATCAATGCAGATCATCAAGACAAATAGGACATGCTTAGGAAACACCAACAAGCACGTTAGAAACATCAACAACCACTTATCAAATCTTCATCGATCAACATCTGAAACTCAAGAACACAACCAATCAGCAACTGTCACAAAGAAAGATAACTTGCGGAACACAAAATCACGAACCATCTTAAATGAAGATACACAAGATCATCCCAAACAATGCCATACAAGATCTGATCACACCAGAATATACTAGAGTAAATACTAAACTTTACAAAGCATTGATCGGATAAACAAGCTGCAAAACTGGATCATCTGATATGATCAATTAAGCTTCCTAGATCACCAAGACCAATACAAAATAATATAGTGATACAAGAAATACTCCATACACCAAACCAAGATCCCAATAAACAAATCAACAATCACCGGAGTAGGAATATCTTGACATCAATGACAACAACATATCCTAGCAGCAACAATGTCCAACAATCTCCCCCTTTGGCATTGATGGCAACATATGAATGTGAAAAATAATCAATACAAAGAAATAAATTATCTCCAACAAACTCCCCCCAAGATCAAGATAGATAAATAATTTTTTCACATGCTTCTCTCCCCCTTTGACAATAATGCCAAAGATCTTGTTGGTTCCCAAATCAACAGATCCTAAACCCTAGAGAAATAACCACTGACTCATAAACATATATAGGATTGGGTTTGGCCAATGAACAAGATTCAACACTAAGGCTGCATTTTCCTTCTCTTTAGGCTTTGCAAGACCTAGGTGGGTATCCCTATAGCAATATTATACGCATTTTGGCTTTATATAAACACACATTGCATTATATAGCTAATGCTTTCAATGAAAATATACCAAGGAAAAGTATGATATACTAAAAATTATAGCTTGAACCTTAGCTTATATCACTTTGCTTGCATTTAAATCTAGCTCTAATCTATTCTACTCCTAATGCAGAAAAACTGAAAAATAAAATATAAAAGGTGAAATAAGAATGTGAAAATGATCCTAAAACCTATAAAAGTATGACTAGTGCCTATTCAAGGGGAATACAAAGTCAAATAACAGGCCTAAAAACAAACAATATCATAGTATTAGCATTAAAATCCAATACGCAACATTCAAGACTTGCTTAAAATGCTCAGATTGAGAATGCACCTACAACTTCCTCACAATACCTCTCACACAAATGTTGCAATATTCAAGACAAAATTTAATTCATTTTACTTAAAATGAAACCTATCAAAACATACATATTCTCCATTAGAGAAGACAAGTTGAACATTTCATTAACATAACAACTCATACAACAAAATACAAGAGATATGAGAAAGAAAAATAAGTGTTCTCTTTATTGATTTTTAGAATAAAATTGATACATTCATGATAGATTTTTATGCTCACTAAACTTGCAAAATACTAACTGCCATTATATTACTTCAAAGCTATCCTAATACATACTAAGAAAAAATTCTAAATCCTTCTTCTTGGCCCTAAATTCCCTTTTGTAACATAATGGAGAAAAACAAGCCTCGGGCCAAGAAGACACATGTCAAAAGTACAATGCACTACAATCTTCCCTAAGGCCTTTTGTCCTTGTTACCCTGCATGCACTCTTCTTCACTGCATTAAAAGTGGGGAGTTGAGAGGGTGTCATCCTGGAAGCTTTAGACTACAGGTTTGCAAAATTGCCTTTTCACTAGTACTCTAATGTCTGCTTCTGTTAGGATCTGTAGTACACCTTGGCATCTGGTAGTAGGTAGCCTAGAGAATGGTCTTTGATGATTGAACACTTCTGTCAATCCTCCTCAAAATTAGTAACCTGCACAAAAAATTGTAGTAACAACAAAAGAAGGGTTAAGATTAATCCTCTCCATCAAGCTGCTCCTTTCCAAGGAGCAGTACTTTCTATGCAGAGCTTCTATCTCATCCAATGGCCAAGAGAAACCCCTCAAACTCCGCAACTTATTTATTACTTCCCTTGTTTTGTGGGCTGAAAATGTTGTCACCTCCAAATTAAATCTATGGTACATGAAATCCACCTCCATTATTTTGTTAATGATATTATAATATGAATCACTTTGGGCCGGATCAGTTGCCAAGGATGTCAAAACTGCATTTATGGCATTCTGAAAGCATCTAGGCTTCTGATCTATCCTTCACCTGTAAAAATTATGGGGATATCCCACTTATTAAATCCCTAAAAAAGAATCAACCATTTTAACCAATGCCTTCTTTTCATCCTCAATGTTAGGCAACTCTTTAATTAATAAATTAGAATTCTTCCAAGTCATCTGATGGGGTTCCCCTAGCTTGCTCACACTTCACCTAGCTAGTGTTTCTCAATTCCACCAACTCTCTAGGCCTAGCTATGATCTAAGACCTTCAAGTCCTTCTCAATCTCTTCTAGGGCTTTCTTCTTTTCAGTTTAAAGGTGTTTGCTTCAAGTTTTTTCACTAGGAACTCTACCAATTCACAATGCTTCCCATGTGCTCATTATGACTGTCTTGGCTTCAACTTGTCAAATTGACCTCCTACTGTTGTGAGTTTATGAAAAGGTGTGGAGGTGGCTTATAACATGATTTGAATACCTTTTGGGTCCAATTGAGGTTTTCTTTCATTTCCTTCCTTACCAATTTCACCATTTTGCCTAGAAAAGGGCTACAAGGAATGAGCCCCAATTAGGCCTCCAAAATCCGATTTTCTAGGGCTTGGAGGAAAACGGTCCAAAAGACCCTACAAAAAGTTTGGATTTTTTTCAAATATACACCTAACATAAAGCTATTTTTTTGGTTTTGGTTCCTTATCCCACCGTACAATGCCCTAACCCCAAAATGAGGGTTTTGAAGGGTTTCTAGGCCTTCTAACCGGCAGTGATTGGTCAAGTTTGTGTTTGAGAATTTTTTTTTCTTTTCAAGGTTTACCCTTGCATTTGAAACTATATAATAACTTCATGGACCCCTCCAAAATGTTAGATTGTGATTTGGCATTCACCCATGCACTTTGTACACCAAATTCACCTTGTCTCCTCTAGCCGGGTTGCTCCTGGACTCGCCTAGAACAAGGTGACAGTCATATCAAACTCCATCTCTAGAACTTGTCCCTAAATATGTAAACTTTACAAGTGGTTTCCTTCCATTTACCAATAGGCCATGATGGTAGCATGGAGGGAAGTCATGGGGCAACCATTTTATACAAAATTGCTATTAACAAGCCAAAACTGGGTGTTTGCAAACAAAGCAATGAAAACACTAATATAACCTAACTTCAAAGCTTTAAATGAAACAATTAACTTTTAAATACACCAAAGAAACTCAATCCATTACTGGATCAATGGATTCAATCCATTTGTATTCACAAAATGAGCAAAATAAGCCAAAATGATGTCAAACAGTCCGAAAATGAGTAGTTTCAGAATGTTGATCTTGCAAAAACAATACTCCAACCTTGGTAATGGTGAAAGAGAAGGTTTTATAGTATTACCCAAATGTCGAGGCATTCTAGGGTGTTGGGATATCCCTAACTCCATTGCTAAGCAATTTAGGACAAAAAATGTCATGACAACTTTTTGCAACTTTGCACTTTTGCACTTTTTGCTTTCCTAATCTATGAAACCTATTCTAAGTCATTACTCATGAATTTTAAAACACTCCTAAGACTATTTTAACCCTCCCTAATGCTTATACCAAGTTTTGACACTTTTGACCATCAAGAAGGTCAATTACCTACTCAAACCACTACCTATGCACAAAATGTAAACCTAAGAAGAATTAACTCAATGTAGGCCTACATTTTACTCATCACACTCACTCTTGGACCCTCCTGGAGTCCTTATTCAATACCTGACTTGGCTAAGGTCAGTACAAGGCAAAATTGAGAAAAACTAATAGCCTAAGTCCTAGGTGCTCCTGCACCATCATCCCTACAATTTGGGGTGGAGGCTACATTTTTCAATGCCAGCATGACCTCTTTTAAATCCCGCCCCTTCGGCATCCAGGTGGTCCTAATAGGCTGAAAAAATGAAATAATTTCATCTAGCTAGCTATGGAGCTATGAAGTCAAAGAATATGAGGTGTGCACCTCGCTCAATTTTTCAATAACTTTATTTGCCACCTACAAAATTGAAGCTTTCTTGATTTCAAAATAATTATTCTGAGCTTCATTTTTTTCCTCTGCAATTCCTTATTCATTTTTTCTAACTCTTCGGGTCTAATTCCTCCTGAAGAGTCTACTGCCATTTTCTTTATTTTCTCTTTGAATGCACAATTCTTAATGAACAACTTGTTATAATTTGCATTAAGAGTGTTATAATTTGCATTAAGAGCCACATGCAAGTCCTTTAGCATTACATGTTTTTGCTCAAGATCCTCTACTACCAACTGAGAAAATTGGACTGCATGTGATGTAATTGCTACAACCTTAGATGTAGTAGTATCTTCAAGTGTCCTTACTACTGCATCCCCTATTTTCTGTTGACCCCCCCACAAAACTATGGGTTTTTGAGCATTTGGCACTTTAGACCATAGAGCAAAAGTCTTTAGGCCTATGCTCACCTCAGACCCATGCTCTCCAAACTCTTTGGCAAAATTGGGGTCTTTTTGCTGCATAATCTGATCTAACAAAAATATTTTCTCAAAGTCCTAGCCAAGAACAAGAACCATTCCACTATTTCTAATCATCTCCCTGCCTTCTTTTGGGGTGCATTTGAAACTATTCCTATCAAAAATTTTGATCTCTTCATCAGATAAATCCTTCAACTTTTTCCTAAGCCAAAAGGATTTGAACTCAAGAGAGTTCAAAAAATTGTCATCTGCTATGAAGTTCTTTGAAGCAATGATCCTTTCATCATCTACTTCCTCGATAGGAATTGTACTTGGGATGATGGCTCTATCCAAGTCACTTAGGAATTCAACAGCCTCATCTTCATGGAATGTTTCCTGAGGGGGAGAACATGGTGGCACACTTGTATCAAGATCATCTTGGATATCTACAAAGTCAGACATTTTTGCTTTTCCTTTCTCAATCTTTTTGACTTGTTTAGCAGCCTGCCTAGAGGTGTCAGGGGGCATTTCTTCAACTGCTATTGTATTTCCCTTCACCTTGTACACTGTAGGGGCGGGGTCAATAGGCCTTCCTTAAAATTTAATTCCTTTATCCCTAGCCTCCCTTCTCTCCATTTCAAGTTTTATTATGTCGTCTGCCTTTCTCATCATGAAAGACATCCTGGAAAAATCATTCTGAAATTCTCTGTAAAAACCTTCAAAATTGGGATCCTCTTGCTTCCTTTCCCTCTCAAGCTTCTTCATGAGCTCCCATTTCTTCTTGTCTTGATCTACCTCATTAGGGTAAGTGAACATGGGGGAAACTAGGATTGAGAGGCAAATGGTTGGTTTGAATAAAAATATGCATAAAATATCAAAAAAATACAACAAACACCATCATACCTTTGTGAGTCTCCACTTGTTCCTCGAATTGAGCATGATAAAGTGAAGGGGCCCCTTTAATTGCTCCACTTGATTTTTTCTTTTATTGTTGTGGATGTGGATTGCCTTCAAGTGCTCAACAAGATTGAGGGATTAAGGATTTAGATTTGGATGATGGATAGAAGGATTTGATAGAGGATTATGAGGAAATATGATGGGAGGACAAATTGGTAGCATAAGGATAGAAGAATGGAAGACTCATTTATTTGAGAAGGAAAGAGGGTCCAATTTATAGATTGGAGGAGGCCAATGGAGGGCCAATATTTATTTTCTTATGAAAGGCTAAGATTGGTTCAAGATAGTGGACATGGATCAAGGGTGCATTGGAGAAATAAAAAGGAATATAAAATTCTTTATGAAAAGGGGGGAAAGAGATTTGAATTTCAAAATGAGGATGCATAGGGGGATTCAAAGAAATTTGAATTTCTTTGAGAGGTTCATGATTGATGTGACATGATGGGGAATTTAAAATTGGAGAATAATGATAAGTGGGATTATGAGAGATTCTAGAGGAATTAATTAGGCTGAGTGGGGATTAGGAAAAAGTAATTTGTAGGAATCACATGACTAGGTTAATTAATTAACTGAGTGGGTTTAGAGGAGATAATTATTGGAGGTACTTTAGAAGAATAGGGGAATAATTAATTTATTTGATAAATTAATTATTGGACAGTAATGACAAGATTAATTAAATAAACACTGAGAAGAATAATAATAATACAATTAAATCAATTAATTATGTTGACAAGCTTAAATTAATTAAATATTGATTTAATTAATTTTAGGTGTCTACATTTTGCTCCTCTCTGATATAGTGTCATGGAGTGATGTTATTTCAAAGAAGAATAAAGCACAGTGCAAGAAAAGGATAAGGACTAGTAGCATGATGCCCCAATCACAAGATGAGGAAGAATGATGAGGAAGAAGTTGTATGCCCCCTTGAGAGGACATGCAGGTTCGAAGAGAATGGGTGTGCTCTCAAAATGGATGAGAAGATGAGGTGATAAAAGAATGACAGTGATGAAGAGGGAAAGAGGAATGGATGGATTGGAGTCTTGTGAATGAAATGAGATAAAGAAATGATAAATGGATGGGATTTATTGTTGAGAAAATATAGAGAGCAAACCTCAGTTTGATATTGCCATGGATAGTCTACACCACTGATTATTATAAGCAGGATGATATGAAGATCCGAGGTGTGGACTGATGCTCAGACAAATAGGAATCTCTTGCACACAACCATGTAAGCATTGAGAAACATTGATACAAGGTTGTAGGTTTGTACGAGAAAGACCCTAAAACATGACATACTACAAATATGATGCCCCATTAGACCCAAGTCGAGACATACCATGATATAGGATGATCAAGGCAGCCATGAGCAAGTATAGTCCTGGGACACAAGATAAAAATTGAAATAGAAAGATCAACCATGCAAACAACATGCACATGACCAACTGACATCTCTTGCCATGAGTAGGACATGGATTTTCATAAACTATCGGACTAGGGAAGGATGCATCCCAATGGGCAAGTGATAAATTTGGATACAGGTTGATGATTGACAAAAGGAAAGTTAGATGTGCAAGGTATGCAGATGAGAGGATCGTTGCTTGGATTTAATTAGCACAGTATGGATGGGTATTTGGATTAGGCACAATTTAGTGTAAGCTCAAGTAGATGGGAAAATAGCAATTTGATGGATTGGATAGGATGGAAGAAGGATACATGATTAGATAGAATGAAAAGGGGGATGGATGATTGAGTGGGATTGGATTGGGGATGGGATTAATTATTGAATTGGAAGAGATGGAGAATATGATTGGATGAGATGGGATTGGATTAAAAATATAATTGGATAGGATGGGGTGGATTGGTGGACTGGAATGAATGACAAGGGAGAATCGAGGATTGGTAAGAGAATGGATGGATGGGGAGATTGCTTAAGTGGATGGATGGGGATAAGATAAGGAGGACTAAAGGGATGAATAATAGGTGGAAGGGGGGATACAAGAACTATGTTGCAAAGGGGGAAAATGCCCCACTAAGGGTAGTGGAATGAAGGATAGGAAAGATGGTGGATAATAATGTATGAGGTGGAAAGATAATATGTAATCGATATGGATGGATAAAGGTTTCAAGGCTTGTACTTTCCAAAGCATGCACAAATGCTATTTTACCTCTATATTGATCAAGATCAAACATAGGAATGGATGATGGATTTGGATAAGATGAGGGAATATGCGATGGAGGATATCGATAGGATAGTCAAGATCAAAGATAGTAAAGAAGGATGATGCAAACAAGAGGTGGATAAAGGAAAAGAGATATGGATAATGAAGATGGTAGGATAACATGGATGAAGCTTGCCCCAAAGTGTAGAGTGCAAGAGGGGGGATTACACATGATGCTTGTTTGCCAAATTTTCATCATGGTACTTACCCAAGGATCCACAAGAAGTGGTTTTCACCATTAGATGAAATGATTTTTCTTTACTTTTTCTGATTTTTTTTGCTTTTTTTTTTACTTTCTTCTTCTTCTTCTTCTTCTTTTTGTGACTTTTTTGGGGATTTTTTGGATTGATAAAGATGAGGATAAGTGGATATGGAATATAATGGATGTGTGAAGGAGGAAGGGATAGGGGGTGGATGGTGGATAATGGATGGGGTTTTGAAATTTTTATGGAAGATCAACATTCGCACACACCTTGAAGGGTGGTGGAGTAGTGGAGGAGAGGGTTTTGAATTAGATGGAGGATAAAGTGTGGATTTTGGGACATGAAGACCCAAAATAGAAGAAGGGGATGATGGAGTTGGGATGGTGGATTTTGGGACATAAGGACCCAAAATGGATTTTGAAGATGGAGTGTTAGATGGAGGATTGGAGGACTTATGAATGGATGGAGCTTTTAAGTTTGGATGCCAATTTTGATTGTTCTGCTTCTAGAAGTATCTTAGGAATCAACATAGTTTTTGATTTTTTCTTTTGGGGCCTTTGTGGCCTTTTGGATTGTCCTTTCTTTTGGATCATATTTTTCTTTTGAGCATGTCATTTTGAGGGGACATGTTGATCCTTTGATTTTTGTGGATTTTGAGCTTTATTATTTAGACTGGGCATCTAATTTTTTTCCAATAGCAATGGGATGGGTGCATGAGGATGAAGGGTTGATGGAGGGAGAATGTTGAAAGGGACTCAAGGATGTATGTTGTTGTTTATCTCACTTAGGGATAGTGGATGGAGGGATGTAAGGACCCAAAATGGATGGAAGGAATGGAGGATTAAGCGTTGGAATATAGGGGACCAAAATGGATGTGGAAGATGAGAGATGGAAAGATTTAGATTTGGATGAAGGAATGCTGGATTTAGGAGGAATAGAGGATGTACCAACATCTTGAGAATTAGCTTGAAGACCCTTATTATTTTGGGAACAAGATGCGAGTCCATTTTGAGGGGAACGAGAGGTGGAAGGAGTTGAAGGCGCTTGAAGACAACCGACTTGGATGGGAGTGATGGGAACTAAAGGAGGATTAGGTTCATGTGGGGGATCAAGATTATACGGAGGATCAAGATTATGTGGAGGATCGATGGATTTGGATCATGACATGGAGATGAAGGTATACTTTGATATTTACTAGGGAGGGTATCATGAGATGGAATGAGAGGATGATTGGGTCATGAGATGGGAGGAGAGTATTGGATGGAGGGATTATATGATCATGAGAGGAAGTGGAAGGGATGATATCATTATATGGAGTGGAGGGTAGACATGGATTTTGAGATGGAGAGGTATCATGAGATGGATGGATGCTTTGATCTTGAGGTGAAGAGAAATATATGCTAGCATACATTGGAACAAGCTCTTGACATGTTTGGATTTGTGGGGATTATGTAATGGAGGAGGATATGAAAGCTTAGATGTGAGTAGGTAGAGGTGGAGGTGATTGAGGTGGATGGAGGACTTGAGGAGATGAGGCAAATTGATTTTGAGATGGGGATTTTGTCTCCTTTGCTAGCATGCCTTAGATAAGATTATGGATGATGGAATTGGAGGATGTGGATACTATGGATTTTGGAGGATTAAGATTAGATAGAGGATTGGGATTAGATGGATGATTGGGATAATGGATTTAGGAATTAGAGGTAGGGTTTGGAGGATTATGGGGTAATAAATTTTGATAGTGAGTGTTGCAAAAGGAGGGGGATTGGGATGTAGATGGGAGGGGAGATGAAGGTATTTATGTGGATGAGGGATAATATAGAGATATGAATGGGGAATAAGATAGATTTCCCTTGTCAAAGATAGAAGCAAGATAAGAGTTGTCATACAGATTGGGATTAGATGCAATGTGCTGAGGTGGGATGGATGAAGGTATGATAGGTGGATGAGAGATTATGGGATTGACTTGGTAGGTAGGTTGAGGTGGTATGTGAACTTCCATGAGCATCTGCTAATACCAAGCTTTAAAATTCTAGGTAGCCATGTTGAGAATGAGGGACTAGATTGGAATTGGATGAATATGTTTTGGAGCAGAAAGATGATGTTAAATGAAGATGAGGATTAGGACTTGGCTTTGAATGATGATGGATTGGATTATTGGATTGATTGGATTAGATTGAATTGGATTGGATTGGATTTGGTTAGATTTAATTAGATTGGATTTGATTTGGATTGAATTGGGTTTGTTTTGATTGGATTAGATTGGTTGATGGCTTGATCGAGGATTGATGAAGATTGCACCCTAGTCCTTAGATTAGGATTTCAGATGGAGTATTGATGATAAAGACCACAAATATAGGTGATGACCAAGGTAGGGTAAAATTTAGACCTTATGAAGATTGATCAAATCACCCTCTACTAAGGATAGACTTATGACCCTAAGCAAAGAGGAGATAAAAGGATAGTGGTCTAGATTGACCACAAAAGGATTGAGCAAATATGCTTGGGGGAGATGATTTCCTAAGCACACAAGCCAAGATGATTGATTTGATAAAGGTCTAAATAAAACTCTCACAAGGTATTGACATTGGATTAGGGTTGATGATTGATTGGTGGATGAGTGGATTAAAGGATTGGATTAGTGGATTAAAGGATTGGATTATTGATTGGTGGGTGATTGGATTACCGGATTAGAAAGATGGATTTATTGATTGATTGGAATTTTGGAGATTTGATTGGATTAGAAGGAGAATTATTATGGAAGAATGGATAGATAATAGGAAGAAGAAAGGGGAAGGCTATCCAAAGTTAGATGAATGATTTGGACAAAAATGTTGGTTGAGGAAGGATGATTGTTTAGATGGATGAAAATAGATTGGGGATTGGAGAATTGCTTGGATGGATAGAAATGGATTAGGGATTTGATGACGACAAGATGAAATTTGGAAAGAGGGAGGATTTATTGGTTTGAGGCAAGAGATATCAAGAAATGAATACACGTTGGCCACTGACGCAAATAGAGAATCCAAACACAATGGGCTATCCTAGGAAGTTGGCTGAGGAGGAAAATCTTTGCTTGCTGACTCATGTACACACCCAATAGCTAATCAGAATATGGTCGTTGAGTCTCACGCAATTGATTCTTAATACCGTATTAGCCAACTCAAAACTTTAAGGGCACAAAATGGCAAGTCTGTTGGGGGAGTTATTAACTCCCTTGCACAAAGATTATCCACCTTTTGGAGGTGAACCAGGTAGTTTCTATTCCTAGGATTCTTAGTAAGGGTTTTCGTTCGAAAACTACCCTTTGCAGTTGCGCAAGCATGATTGAGGCCTATAGCCCAACAAAGTACCAAGCAAGATGTAGTCATGCAAGCATGATTGAGACCTAAAGGCCCTACAAAATGCTTGATATGAGAGTAAACTCTTAGATAGCTCCATCTTTTGAGATATTCATCTCGAAAGGAGATTTGATTATAGTGAGTTGGAATGCTTAGGTTCAGCCATACTCACTTGGGTTGCTCCCCTCTCACCAATGCTTGTACGAGTGTGCAAGGAAAATTAGGAGGGCATGCCCGCTAAGGGTAAAAGTGTGCAAGCAAACAAGAAAAGTTTCAAGGGCCTGGATTTCTGATTGCCTACATAGACAAGAACATACTCTCCTACCTCTATGCTTTCGTAAAACACATAAAGCAAATTGTTCTTTTTACCCCATGAAATTTAAATTCCTAAGAAAACAATGAAAAGACACAATGTTTATTTATATCTCCTTAGGCATCCTGCAAAACAACAGATTAGTAGTCTAATGGTCTGAGCAATAGATTTTTTGACAAGAAGAATCTTGGACTAACATTCTGCAAAAACACATGTTAGGTTGTCAAAAATGTTAGAAAAATAGAGAACAAAGATGGGTCAGGATTAGTATTAACAAATTCAAATCACAAAACTCCTATGTTTTTCATACGAGTAAGCATAAATCAGTAACTCGTACGAGTTTTCTCAGGCACACGTATGACAAACGACATAGACTCATATGATGCAAAACATAAACTTGTACGACATTAGAAAGAAACTCATACGAGTATTAACAGAAAGGAGAAAGATAGAAGATAGAGACTCGTACGAGCATCTTCACATGCCCATACGACAATTCTAAGTTGCCCATACAAGTAATGAAATATAATCATTCTGTGCGCAATAGAAGTTCATACGAGATTTCACGCTAGAGACGTAACCTACAAATTTTCAAAACACAAACTCACAAAATCATCAAATTCGGGACATGGGTCCCACTGAGCGTGCCAAAATCAAAATGGGGGAAACTAGGATTAAGAGGAAAATGGTTAGTTTGACTAGAAATATGCATAAAACATCAAACAAATACAAAAAACACCATTATATCTTTGTGAGTCTCCACTTGTTCCTCAGATTGAGCATGATGAAGTGAAGGCGCCCCATTGATTGCTCCGCTTGATTTTCTCTTTTGCTTGTTGTGGATGTGGATTTCTCTCAAGTGCTCAACAAGATTGAGGGATTAAGGATTTGGATTTGGATGATGGATAGAAGGTTTTGATAGAGGATTACAAAGAAATATGATAGGAGGAGAAATTGGCAGCATAAAAATAGAAGAATGGAAGACTCATTGATTTGAGAAGGAAAGATGATCCAATTTATAGATTGGAGGAGGCCAATGAAGGGCCAAGATTGATTTTCTTATGAAAGGCTAAGATTGATTCAAGATAGTGGACATGGATCAAGGATGCATTGGAGAAATAAAAAGGAATATAAAATTCCTTATGAAAAGTGGGGAAAGAGATTTGAATTTCAAAATGATGATGCATAGGGGGATTCAAACAAATTTGAATTTCTTTGAGAGGTTCAAGATTGATGTGACATGAGTGGGGGAATTTAAAATTGGAGAATAATGATAAGTGGGATTATGAGAGATTCTAGAGGAATTAATTAGGTTGAGTGGGGATTAGGAAAAAATGATTTGTAGGAATCACATGACTAGGTTAATTAATTAAAATTATTTGAGTGGGTTTAGAGGAGATAATTATTAGAGGGACTTTAGAAGAATAGGGGAATAATTAATTTATTTGATAAATTAATTATTGGCCAATAGTGACAGGATTAATTAAATTAACACTAAAAAGAATAAGGATAACATAATTAAATCAATTTAATTATGTTGACAAGCTTAAATTAATTAAATATTGATTTAAGTAATTTTAGGTGTATAAAATAAGCATTTCTAATCAGATCCTCTCTTTCATGAAAAGAGTGAAAATAACCCTTTTCTTTTAGCTTATGTATCCTAATGTCATTTATACATCCCTCAGGGTCAAAATGCCTAGCTTGGGCAACCTTCAATCTGTAGTTATTTAACAAGAAGTCCTGCACTTCCTCCAAGGTATCACATCCCACAATGAATTCTTCAAAATTGATCACCCTAGGGATGAGCCTCCCTTTCTTATCTGTTTTAACTTGTGCCCTCTCCATCCACATCAATTGCCAAATTAACTCAAGGAATGCTAGTCTAGGAGAGACAAAATGTGGCAAAACATGGGGTGCTTGCTCACACCCGTATACCCTGATGATAGTGTAGTTGCCATACAAAAAGAAATCCCAAAATTGTGGATGAATGCCCCCTCTGGATATATCATCCCATCAGCTCTACAACTTCTTATCCTCATAACTTTAATGTTTGTCTTGGGCAGCCTAACTTCGAGCCTTAACAAAACTCTCATAAAAAAATGATCAAAGAAAACACAATAATTGTGAAACCTGGATCCTTTATCGCACAATTGAGTCCATCTCTATACTGTCCATGGAAGACCTATGTGGGGGTCATTTGTCCTTATACTTAATTCTTGAGCCTAGTTAGCCCTGTTCTGATAAAAAATCATATGACACAATAAATAATAGTGTCAGAATTCCAGCTTCTCATTTTTATTCTTTTCTCTCATCAACCCCTCATGAAGCTTATCATGGATAATAGCTGCAAAATCATATAGCTCATTTTTTCAGGGGTGCTGGATATTGATAACAATCATCATGAAATCTATGGGCATCTGAGTAAGCCCACAATCCACCCCAAGAACCTATCTTAATACATAGTAGGTCTTGACAAAATATGGTTCAAAGAACTCCAAACTGAAAGGCTCATTTTCAGATGGCAGGACATAATTCTGTGAATTCTTGTAAAGTTTTCTCATAAAATGAGGAACTAAGTCCTTTCTATACTTGTCTCTTTTATATGGGTACTCCCTTTGCATATTGCCTCTATTGATTCCCTTGAGAGCAAACCCATCCAAACCAAAGTATTCAATAATGGCCCTATGTGATATGTCTAATAGGACATAACCTTCTGCAGTTCTTACAGTCCAACTTGGGGAATCATAAGCAATGGTTAGCTCTCTTATCAACATTGGTTCCACAAAAATGTTTGGCACTACTAGCTTTCTCAAATTTAGTGTCCAAGGATTGGACACTAGGATAGGCTTATCTTTGTTGCCATGAAAGGAATAAAATATATCCCACCCCCTTTCCTTTGCGAATGCATCTCTACATCCTGCCTCTTTATCATTAAAAGACATTTTGATGCTATTATTCATGGAGGACCCCTCAAACAATTCTAACAGGTCCAGGTTAAGGCTTCTTGTTTGTCTAGTTTGCCTCTTTGCAACCTCTTCTAATTCTTGTTTAGTCTCATGCTGTATTTCTTCTACAATCAGTGTAGGAGCAAGAGGGGTAGTTGGTACTGTTGTTGGTTTCTCTTCCTAGGCTGATGATTCTACTTTAGATGTTTTTCTAGGCCACTTGGGAGCTGACCCTTTGGTAAGAGCAGTCTCCTTCGTCTTCTCTTGAGGCTTTTCTTTCTATGTATTTTTCTCTTGAGGAATTGGGGTTTCCTTGATGGGAGGGTTATCTGTTGCTGGGGCATTTTATGTAGGGAAAGGAGTAGCAGAAGCAGGTTCTTCAATGGAGGTTTTTTGGGCATTCTTTCTCCTCTTTTGAATTGGTTTCCTAGATTTAGGAGGGGGGTAGCTCATCTGAAGACTTACTATCAGAGACAATAGTGACAGTCTTTTGAATTGTCTTTCTTTTTCTCTTTGCAACATTTTCCTTTGGAGGGGAGCTTGCTTCGGCCTCCTCAGACATTTGTAGGGCAGTTTGAGGGTTTGGTTCAGCAGCAGGAGCACTCTTAATCAGTGGCATGGGTCAAATTACATCAAGAGGGACAACATGGGTAATCTCTGACATTGTAGATCTAGTGCCAGTTTCAGGGACATTCTCAGTAGTGGGAGTAGCAGAGCCTTTAG
Source organism: Cryptomeria japonica (assembly GCF_030272615.1). NCBI lineage: Eukaryota > Viridiplantae > Streptophyta > Pinopsida > Cupressales > Cupressaceae > Cryptomeria > Cryptomeria japonica. Next base: position 151,732,397 of record NC_081405.1, on the reverse strand, counting down.
TAGGGGAAGCCTTTTAATTCTTAAAGCACAGAAGAGCTTGGAAATTTAGACACAACACAAAACCTATAGACCTCTAGGGCACACACAGAGAGCTCTGTGTATTCACAACTATAGCAACCTAACAACTGCACAAAGGTGGTGAAATGATCAACTTACTGGTTTCCTTTGCTCAGTTGAATTTGCTAAAGGGCACATTGATTTTCTGAAATTCATTTTGCTTCTCACTTAAGAATGCTCTGAATTCTCTTTCAAATGCAAGGTATGAGAGAAAACTGATGAATTTCTCTTTTATGGTGACACCATTAATTTATTTGTGCCAGACAGAGCTAGTCATTGGTGCCAAATGTGAATTTCATCCATTGATCAAGAGATAAATGATCAAGATTTATTTTTGGCAACCCTCGAATGATGACATGGCATTCCTAATATTTTCTTGGCCACCCTAGACTTTTCAAAATTTATAACATTTGAACTACTTTTATCATCCTATAATTTTTACCATCTCTAAGGGATAAGCCTACCTTAGATCCCACTTGCTTTCTTATCTCGCAACATCCTTTATTACCTTGACTATCCCCATGAGATAAGGTTTCTATGCATTTCCTTGCTTTTTTATCCCGCAACATCCAAAAGCACTCTTTTTACCTTTGCGGGATAAGGCATTGCTATCTTTTCTTTATTGACACTTATATCTCCTTATCCTACTGCACAACTATCATCATCATTTTTCCTCATAGGATAAGGCTCTAAGTATGTCCTCTAAGAATCTCCTTATTCTGCATTGCTCATAACTCCCTATTGTCTGCCGCTTGAAGGAACCTTTCATTGTGTATTTGCTTCACGTGGGATAAGCCTCTTAGCATATTTTTTCTTATCCCGCAACCCATCTCTTATCCCCGCGGGAATGTGTGACTAAGAGATCCTCTCAATCTCAACTTGTAACCCTTATTCCATGTCCATATTTGAGTAGATGAAACTCCTTGTGGGATAAGGTTTCTATGAAAGTCCTTTGTGACCCCTTATCCCATAGGACCAATCTTAGCAAACCTTCATACTATTATTTCTTTCGCTATCTCTTATCCTGCATTACCTTTTTGTTGCCCTGGGAATCTTGTAGGATAACTTTTACGTTATAGCTCTAAGTTATTCCTTATCCCACAAGCTCATCTCCACATCCTAAAACCACCACAAGATAAGACTTCCTTCTGTGCTTCTTATCTTCTCTTATCCCGTGTGGTCATAGTGCATACTGAAAACTACTGCCGATCTTGTGAATGCTTTTTATCTCGCACAACCCTTTTATTCACATGAAGTGATTGTGGGCTAAGGATCCCTTTTTTACTCATGTCTCCTTGTTATCCCATGGTGCTCAATCACAACTTCAAATGTGGTACAAGATAATCTTTGTTCTTTGAGCTTTGCTACTTCCTTATCTTGCGGGGTCGACACCTCCTGCTAAAAAGCCTATGGAATAACATTTCTTCATGTTCCCTTTGACACACTTATCCCACTCAATACTGACACTAAGGGAGGCACTTAAGTGGATCTTTTAAGAATGTGGAAACCTGTCAAGGGTAACATGACCATGCGAGGGGGGCCTCTTAGGGAATTTCAAAAGGCTAAACTATGAGGATTTTGCAACACTTAAAAACATAATGAAAAATTAAAAGAATTGTTATGATCGGTGATTCATAGCGCACGGGGACGATGAATGAACAATAAAAAAGCCTCTCAATCATAACTTAAAACAAGGTCACTAGTGAATACAAGTCAACTGCGAAATATATCATTGCCCGAGAGAACAAAGGGAAAAACTTTGATAGGTATATAACCTCTTTTGAAAACCCTTAACCCTAAGTTCCAACACATAGGTAGGACACAAATAAAACCATTTTTTAACATTTCCAATAGATCTCAAAATAGATAACCAAACTCTCTCCCCCAAAATAGAAACATGAATATCTCCCCCTAAAACACATGACTAGATTACTCCACCAGAGGAGCGGTACCAACTCATCAATTCAGATAAAGAGATAAGACTGTGAAGTCTACCGAATTGATGCAAATCAATGCATCTAGTTATCATTAGGAGGGATGGATACCCCTAACTTGTCTCTCAAATAGACAAATGTATATGTAGGCAAATTCTTAGTGAAAATATCAACAATCTGTTCCTTTGTAGATACATACTCCAACTTCACTTACACTTCACTGACTTTTTCTCTTAAGTAATGATATTTGATTGACACATGTTTAGTTTTTGAATGTTGCACTGGAATTATCACAGTATATGACAGTAGGCTCACAGATAACTCTGATATCCTTCAACATTTGTTTCATCCAAACTACCTGAGTACAATTACTAGCAACAATAATGTACTCAGCTTCAACAATAGATAAAGATGCTAAATCTTGTTTCTTACTTGAAACTAATTTCTTACTTAAAAAGAAAGCACCACCAGAGGTACTCTTCTAGTCATCAACATCATCAGCCCAATCAGCATCAGTGTAATCACATAACATAAAATCATCATTCCTCGGATACCACAAACCATAATACATAGTTCCCTTCAAGTACTTGAATATCCTCTTTACAATAGTGGCATGACTCTCTTTCGGATCAACTTGATATCTAGCAGCCATGCACACAACATGCATAATGTTCGACCTAGTCTGAGTAAGATATAGTTGTACACCAACCATAGATTTGTATAAACTCTGATTATCTTTTGGAGAATCATCATTCTTAGATAATTTACATCCAGTCACCATAGGAGTTCCAACTGGTTTGGAGTCATCTAATCCAAACTTCTTCAACAATTCCTTCACATATTTAGTTTGAGATAAAAATACCTTTTCCAGTCTATGAAATCTACAAACCTAAGAAAAAATTCTTCTCACCTATCATAGACATCTCAAATTCTTTTTTCATATCACTGACAAACTTCATGCTTAAGTCATCATCACCTCCAAAGATGATATCATCAACAAAGACTTCAACAATCAAGATGTTATCAATTTCAATTTTAAAATACAGGTTACTATCAACAATCCCTTTGTTAAATCCCAATTTCAGCAAATGCTTATACAATCTATCATATCAGGCTCTAGGGGCTTGTTTCAACCCATAAAGAGCTTTCTTTAGTTTACATACCATATCACCATCATCTGATAATGAAAATCCATTAGGTTGTTCAATGCATACTTCTTCCTCAAGATCACCATTTAAAAAGGCAGATTTGACATCCATCTGATATACCTTGAAATCTTTATAAACAACATATGCAAGCAACAGTCTAAAAAAATCAAGTCTGGCCACCGGAGCAAAAGTCTCTTCATAATCAATTCCTTCTTTCTGTGACTATCCTTTGCATACCAGTCTTGCTTTATTCCTGACAACTTCACCGACTTCATTCAATTTGTTCCTAAATACCCATTCAGTACCAATCACATTCTTATATTTTAGTCTAGGCACAAGCTCCCATATGTTATTCTTCTCAATCTGATCCAATTCTTCTTCCATATCTCTCATCCAATTTTCATCTTTACAAGCTTCAACAACATCTTTAGGTTCAACTTTAGAAATCAAACATACCTCTTCAGCAACTAGCCTTCTTTTAGTCATCACTCTATTTTTATCTTCAATAATCTGATTTTCTGAATGATTCAATCTTACATACTTTGGAGTCTTTTGATTGTTCTAATTTTTAGGTTCCTGCACCTCTCCACTAGAAACAACAACATCCAGATTAATTGTCTCTATCGGATCAATTTGCTTCAGTTCTTCAGTTTGAATAGGTGTTATAACAACATGTTGACCATCATGCACATGCTCTGATCTCTTTCCAAAGGTTATCATCCACCTTCACATTTGCACTTTCTACTATCTTTCTCAGTCTCTTATTTTAGCACGAGTAGGATTTTCTCTTAGTAGAATAACCCAAGAAAATTCCTTCATCACTTTTGCATCAAACTTTCCTATATTCCGCATCTCTCTTGATATAACACTTGCTACCAAATACTCTGAAATATCTCACAACAGGAAAATGACCAAACAATAACTCATAAGGAGTCTTACCAGTATCACCTTTAATAGGAACTCGGTTGAATGTGTAAACAACAGTGCTAATAGCTCCTCTCCAATAGATCTTCAAAACATTTACTTCAATCAACATAGTCATTGCAACATCAAAAATAGTCTTGTTCTTTCTTTCAACAAATTCATTCTACTAAGGGGTTCTAGGAGGAAAAAATTGTCTTCTAATTCCATGCTTCTCAGAGAATGAATTAAACTCACAAGAACATAATTCTCCACCTCTATCAGATCTCAGATATTTCACCTTCAATCTTGACTCAGTCTCAACCTTTTCTTTGAATATCTTGAATTTGTCTAATTCTTCAGATTTCTCCTTAAAAAAGACAACCCGCATCATCTTGGAATAATTATCAATTAGCAACATAAAATATCTGTCTCCTTGCACACTTCTAATATTTGTAGGTCCACATAGGTTAGTATGTACAAGATCTAGCAATCCATCAGATGTATACAATTTGATCTTGAAAGAAATCCTTGTTTGCTTACCCGATTGACACTCCTTACATACTGGATTAGCATGCTCAACAATCTTAGGTAGATCTCTAGCAGCTTGAATAGAACTGATCTTAATCATAGAATCAAAATTAACATGACACATTCGCCTATGCCACAACCAAATTTCATCAATCTAAGCAATCAAGCAACTTTTTTCACCAGCATTCAAATGAAAAATATTACCTCTAGTTTTAGTTCCAAATGCAATCTCTATACCAGAGGCATTTAAGATCTTGCATTTACCATTATTGAATTGCAAATCATAACCTTTGTCAACCATTTGTCCAACACTCAAAATATTATGCTCAAACCTTTAACATACAAGACATCATCAATATTATTCTTACCATCAAAAGAAATAGAACCTCTACCATGGATCACATAGGCTTTGTCATCTCCAAATCTCGCTATTCCATCATCATACCTTTCCATACTCATAAATTTTCTTTTATCATCGGATATGATGTAAACAAATGTTGTCTATTACCCATTCATCTTTGTCTTAAACTTTAGTAGCTAAAGCTTTCTGCTCAATAGTGCAACTAGTGGGATCAATAGAAATTGGTCCATCTTCTTTAATGGCAAGAAACACAACTTCATCTCCTTCTGATTCTTCATCTGTAACACCTTCATCAAAAATATAATAGCAGTTCATTTGATTCCTATACTTCAGGTTAGACTTGTAAGGATTATCATACTTCTCATGCTTCTCATATCTATCATTTCTGTCATTCATATCAAATTTATCATGCCTATCATACTTAGTGATTGTCTCCAGGCACCTAGAAGAAAAATGTCCTACCATATTGCAAGAGAAATATTTCAAGGGAAATTTTCCATCATACTTACCAGCTCCCTTAGGCAATCTCTGGGCAATCAATGCTTCAAGCTCATCTAATTCTCTTTCTTGCTCTTCCATCTCTCTCCCTTCTCTTTCATATCTAGATATTTTGCATTCTTCAAGTTCATACTTCTATTTAGTAGATACAGATGCTCTAAATGTTGTCTTAGACTTTCCATGTGACTCACCAAATTCACTCAACTCAAATGCAACAATCTTTCCAAGCAACATATATCTTGTCACTATAGTCACACTTTGGATCTCATCAATAGCAACTACCTTATGCTTATAAGTAGAAGGCAAAGATCTCAACACCTTAGCAATAATTTTATCTTCTTCAAGGGTTCCATTGACACATATGATAACTAAGAAAAGATAATTCACCTTACCCATAAAGGTATTTATGTTTTCATCTTCTCCCATCTTCAACATCTCATATTTTCCTTTCAAACTTTGCAAATTAGCAACTTTGACTTGTTTATCTATTTCATACAGGGTCTCAAGCCTGTCCCAAATCTCACGTGCAGTCTAAAGTCCCATTACATTTGTCATTACTAAATCAGTCAGGGCACTCAACAATTCTTCCTTCGCTCTGATGTTATTTTCATCTTCCTTGATCTCATTAGGGGTAACTGGCCCATTATGAGGAGCATAATAAGCATTATTTGTAATCTTCTAGTAATCTTCTCTAAGACATCTCAAATGCACCTCCATTTGGTTCTTCCATATAGCATAGTTACTTCCATCAAATCTCAGACTCTCCTTAAAGATAACACCTCCAGTTGCCATCCTGAATCTCCTCAAGCGGTTGAGATTCTTCTGGAGGATCTAGCTCTAATACCAGTTGTTGGCAACAACAATGAGGGAAAACTGAGAAGGGGGTGAATCAGTTTTCACCAGATCTACAAACTTAATCACAAGAATAGATTTGATAAACTACAACAATAACAAAGATAAGAAAGATGATAACAGAACACACACAAAAGAAAAGATACTCTGCAGTGGTATGTGAAAATATTACAATGGGGAATGCACATGAATTCATGCACACTGCTTGGAGCTCACTACTCAAATACAATGAACTGGAAGGCTACAACCCTCAGGAAAGTCTCATTGACTTACAACAAGATTTAGACTACAATCTGGAAGGAATGAATTGAAATAATAGCATCTCCAAATGCCCGATGACAGTTCCGGTTAAGCACAATGTCTTCTCTGCAACACCAAACTCTTCTCAATCACAATATTGAAGGATGAATCACTTGAAAACATATACACCACTCTTTGATAATGCAGACACAACCATGATACCTAAATTACATGACAATATCACCTATTTATACAATTCATCAACCTTGACAACAAGGTTGGCTAAACCCTCAACTCATAATTACAAAATTACATCACACAATATAAAGATCGAGCTTTGGACCAATATAATGATATACATGACATAACATGGACCTAAATCAAGTATCCAAATGCTCAACACCACCAGAAATCATGCCAAGATAAACCACAACATGCTACACCACCAGGAAAACAGCATAACACGAAGAACATCACTAGTTCAACAAAATCACCAATAACTCGCACAACGATCAATACAGATCATCAAGACAAATAGGACATGCTTAGGAAACACCAGTAAGCATGTTAGAAACATCATCAACCACTTATCAAATCTTCATCGATCAACATCTGAAACTCAAGAACACAACCAATCAACAACTGTCACGAAGAAAGATAACTTACAGAGCACCAAATCATGAATCATCTGAAATTAAGATACAAAAGATCATCCCAAACAATATCCCAAAATCACAACATAATATCTAATCACACCGAAATATACTGAAGGAAATACTAAACTCTGCAAAGCACTGATCAGATAAACAAACTGCAAAACCAGACCATCTGATATGATCAATTAAGCTTCCCAGATCACCAAGACCAATATAGAAGAATATAGTGATACAAGAAATACTCCACACACCAAACCAAGATCCCAATAAACCAATCAACAATCACCAGAGTAAGAATAAGTTGACATCAATGACAACAACATATCTTAACAACAACAATGTCCAACATGGATCACATAACTTGATCACAACATCATACAGACCTCTGCAAATGGGAACGAACCATCTACATACAACATACCAGAAACCCTTTAAACCACATCAACTCATTTACAACGCACATGCTAAACCAACTCATTCCAACCAAACTGCAACACTAGAATATAGAAGAATATGTTGACATAAATGACAACACATCATTCCAACAATCTTCTCAGCATCATCCAACAATAGTCCTTTGACATGCGTTGTGATCTCATCACTTGTTGCTACACATTAATCCAAAAATGCTTCATAGAAAGAATCATTGATTCCTTACAACAAGATATGCATACTATTTTTCAGTATTTTAGGTTTGGAAATCAGTATGACAACATTTAATCTTTGAATCATGCACAAAGTTTAAAGAAATTAATATTACTTTCTAAATATCCAAAATTGGAAGCCATATTCACACATTTGTGGTGTTGATCAATGAGTGTGGACCATTTATAGTATCCTGTTTCGAGCATCTACCAACACTATATACATCACATTATGGGGAAATTGCATAATCTCTTATTTCTATCGTAAGGGGAGAACATTCATTGTACATTGTGTTAAAGTAGTCTTTGGGGGTCTTGATTAGTCCTACTATCACTTATCTTCTTTACTTTTACAATCACATTGTATCATTTCTCTACATTATATCATTTCCCTTTTGGATTGGTGTTTTGTTCCCAGGGTGCTTTCTCCTTTACTTCATTTCATGAGAAATTTGTACATGGGTATTTGACGTGGCTATTAGAAAGGACCCATCATCATAATATACATTACTTCCTAAGTTTCACTTATATGAAGGTGTTAAAATAGAATATATTTTACTTATTATAATTTCATAAATATTTTTCCAATGTATTTCTACACATGACTTTAAGCCATCTTAGGTGGATAATGTGGAAACTTGGAGAGCTGGTCAAACTCATCTTTGACAAGTGTTGCCACTTCTTTTCCATATGGTGGAACTTACTTTCCATCACTCATTGAGTTTTGGGATCTACTTTTGATTCGATCCAATCACTCTACCTATAGACCTGCATATATTATTCATTATGAAATGAATCCAAATTTGATTTTAGCAATAAGATTAGCAATCATAATTTACTAGCATGGTTATGATCATAACTATCCATACTTAATTTTAAGCACACAATATACTAAGGGGGGGGGGGGGGGGGGGGTTGGGGAGTGAATTAGTATATGTCAATTACAAATTAATTATCAGTAATAATTTCTCCAAGCATTACAACTAACCATAAACCCAAATAATCATTAGTAGCATTTACTAATAAATCCTTAATGATGAAGCAACTTATCAAATGATAATTTCACCAGCAAACATCCACACAAATGAATACTATATTTAGATGGAAACCCGAAAGGAAAAAACCATGTTGAGAATAGCTACTTGGATCTATTGCTCAAATCCAACCCTAAAAAAATAAATTTACAATATGAAGTACGCAACAACCTACCATAGGGACTAGTCTCCAATTATATTTGAAAGCACCAACTAATAGGAGACACCAATCCCCAATTACATTTGCATGCACCAACCAATAAGAGATGCCAATCTCCTAATCTATGATTCGAGCACAAACTCAACATGTGAGACACCAATCTCAATAGAATATAAGAGACATGTAATGTGGATAGTCAAGGTTGAATACTCAACTTCTTTTTAATATGATCAAATTCAAAGAATCCTCACACTATGCATGGGATCTTCAAATGGAATTGCACATAATGATTGAGTAGATAATTTACACAAATTTTGTTGTTGTTATCATGCTACTCATTTTGCATTGTCACCCACATACTCACACATCAACCACACCTTTCATACTTTAACACGCCTTCAAATAAATACAATCTTCAATATGTATGCACTCTAACATAAATTACATTCTTAAGTCATCCTAGAACATATTTATAATATCTGCAAGTCAACCACATACAAATTCATCAATCAAATGTATAGTGTTGGAATGAACTAATATCGAGAGAAAACTGAGAGGGGGGGTGGATCAATTTTCTCACAAGTACAACAATTAGTTCAAATTATAAGATTTATACTGGAGCACAACACAATGAAAGATAAATCATGAAAGAACAAAACACATGACACCAATATTTTGACTTGGAAAACTAGGTAAAGGGAAAAACCACGGTGGGAAACCCTACCCACAATCAAATAATACTTCTGCTATAGTATGTGAAATAATTACAATGGGGATTGCACTTGCAATTAGGCCAAGAAACTAGAGCTCATTTCTCATCACAAAATATAAGTCTCACTGACTTACAAAATATCTAACTACTGTAAGGAAGTTAAGTAGCGGAAACAACTTCCTACACTAACCTTGAGAGGAGGGTAATGCAAAACTTTTTCAGATCATTACAACAGTTACAGAAAATAGAAATAGATATAATAGCATTCATACCACAACACAGTGATTTACGTGGGGAAAACCCTTTCGGGAGAAAAACCCCACCCTCCAAAAGCAGCTCAATATTTTATTCAGCAATCAAAAACAGATTACAAAATACTTGCAGAGCAAGCTCTTCGCAGGAGTAGCACTAAACAGAGATTCAGAGGCAACTCAATAGCCATAAGACTCTTACACCCAACCTCTATCTCACACACCTCATAAATAGGAGATACAATACAAGAAACCATCAAACGGTATTACAAAACCATGGGCTAAAACCACCCAATAAGGTGTAGCCGACCTTATCTCCCTTCTATGGCATGTTAAAGCACACATCAACACGTGTCGCTCCCTTTTATAGCTCATTTATGTATCCGATACAAATTATTTTTCCTATTTCAGGAGTACAAACTTCCGGAGGCCATAACTTGAGAACCGGGTGTCCGATTGACGAACCGTTTGAAGCGCCGGAAAGCTCGCGAAGTGCTCTATCACCTCGTAACCGGCTTCGCCGGTTACGACAACTTTTCAGGGCGTTTCGGAGCCTCTAAAGTGCCCAAAATTAAGTTTAAACATTTTATTGCACCCCTCCAAGACAAAAACTTTAATATCTTCAAAACTAGCTGTGACCTTGCGACGCAACTTTACCGGAATGCTTATCTAGCCAACCAGAAGCTTCAGGGAGAGTTTCGCACCATTTCGTGCTCAAATAAAAACTTACTATAAATAGTAACCTCACATAAATGCAAGGTTGAGACACCATTTTTCCCAACAAATCTCCCACTTGTCGAACACCTTGCATGAGCGGAAGGGAATGTCAACACAATGAATCAATTGCTAGGGGCCATAAGGCCCATAGACTCTGAACACCATCTGAACTTCTCTGTGCTCACAGCCTTAGTTAAAGCATCTGCAACATTCATCAAAGTGTCCACCTTAACCAGCTTCACCCTACCATCTTCGACCATATCTCTAACAAAATGATACTGAACATCAATATGTTTGGTCCGGGCATGAAATGTCGGGTTCTTAGCTAGGCTAATTGCACTCTGACTGTCACAGTAAATTGTCACTGTACCTTGTTTTATTCCAATATCTGAACACAGTCTCTTAAGCCAAATGGCCTCTTTACAAGCATGAGTAGCTGCCATATACTCTGCTTCAGTAGTGGATAAAGCAACCACAGCCTGTCGCTTACTCATCCAACTAATTGCACCACCAAACAAAGTAAACACATAAGCACTGGTGGATCTTCTGCTATCAATATCACCTGCCCAATCTGAATCCACATAACCATGGATATCAAGGGAAGTCATGTCTCCAACTGAATTACCATGATAACACAAAGAATACTCTGAAGTACCCTTCAAATATCTGAAGACTCTTTTGACTGCATCCCAATGAACTCTACCAGAATTAGACATATATCTAGAAAGTACTCCCACTGCTTGGGCAATATCTGGTCTAGTACAGACCATAGCATACATCAAGCTTCCAACTGCACTCTGGTAAGGCACTCTGCTCATGTCTTCCATCTCCAATGGGGATGTAGGACAATCTGAAACAGATAGTTTCATTCCAACTGTAAAAGGAACACTCAATGGTCTACAATTCTGCATGTTGAACCTCTGTAACACTGAATTCACATACTTACTCTGGCCTAGCCATAGCTTTCTGTTCGCCCTATCTCTTCTAATTTCCATCCCAAGAATGTGCTTTGCTGCACCAAGATCTTTGATTTCAAATTTAGCAGCGAGCTGAGACTTCAGTTCTAAAATCATACCTTTCCCTTTGCCAATGAATAACATATCATCAACATACAATGCAATGAATAAGAAATGATCACCATAAGATTTATAATAAACACAGTGATCTGATTTAGAACGTTCAAATCCCAAACTCAACACATATGTATCAAATTTCTGGTACCACATCCTAGGACTTTGTTTGAGGCCATACAAAGATTTCTTCAATTTACAGACCAAATTACTTTTGCCTTTCACCACATAGTGCTCCGGCTGTGTCATATAAATATCTTCCTCCAAATCACCATGAAGGAAAGCAGTTTTCACATCCATTTGCTCAACCTCTAAATCATAAGCAGTAGCAATAGAAAGCAAAAATCTAATGGACGTCATTTTTGCAACAGGAGAAAATATCTCACCGTAATCAACACCCTCAACCTGAGAGTAGCCTTTTGCAACCAACTTTGCTTTATACTTCTCAATGCTTCCATCTGAACCAATCTTTTTCTTGAACACCCATTTACAACCAACAGGTTTTCGTCCTTCAGGCAATGGTACAAGATCCCATGTATCATTCTTTTTCAAAGCTGCCATTTCTTCCTCCATAGCAATCTTCCAGGATTCTGCATCATTCATACCTAATGCCTCTTCTACAGATTTTGGTTCATCCACACTAGTATTCAGAGCAAAAATACATCTCCAATCATCAGGTGAATACCTTTCAGGTGGTTGTCTATGTCTTGTAGACCTTCGAACAAGCTGAGTTGGAGGTTCTTCCTCCTCGTCTGAAGATTCAGAGCTAGACGAGCTCTCCTCAAATTCTTGCCTATCTAGGGGTCTCGATTCAACTCTTTCAAGTGTAGAAGGAAGTTGAATCACATCTTCTTTTTTAGTCTGTTCTGGCTGCAATGTAACAGAAGGAGACTTAATTTCTCTAAAAATAACACTTCTACTGTGAATTACCTTTTGTGCAACAGGGTCCCAAAGCTTGTATCCTTTCACACCATAACTATACCCGATGAAGATACATTTCACAGCCTTGTTCTCCAACTTTGTTCGCTTCTCCTTTGGCACATGTGCATATGCCTCACAACCAAAAACTCTAAGATGTCTCAATGAAGGCTTGTGACCTGACCATGCTTCCATAGGCGTTTTATCAACAAGAGCTGATGTAGGAGACCTGTTAATCAGGTAGCAAGCAGTGGCAACAGCTTCAGCCCAAAACTTTTGTTCAAGACCAGCACCACTCAACATACTCCTAGCCTTTTCCATCAGTGTCCTGTTCATTCTTTCTGCAACTCCATTCTGCTGTGGAGAATACGGAGTTGTCTTCTGCCTGTTAATTCCACAGTCTTTACAGAATCTATCAAAATCATTAGAGCAAAACTCACCGCCATTATCAGTTCTCAAACATTTTATTTTCTTTCCAGTCTGCAACTCAACCATTGCTTTAAATTCTTTAAAACGATTAAAAACTTCAGATTTACTCTTTAGAAAATAAACCCATGTCCTTCTACTAAAATCATCAATAAATGAAACATAATATGTGGATTTTCCAATCGAAGAGACATCTACTGGACCAAACACATCAGAATGGATAAGATCCAAAACACCACAAGTTTTATGAGAACTCGAGTAAAACTGAACGCGGTTTTGTTTTCCATAAATGCAATGCTCACAGAAATCAAAGTCAAGGTTACAGTCATTCAAACCTTCAACAAGGTTTTTATTTTTCAAGGTCCTTAGACCCTTTTCTCCAATGTGGCCAAGTCTCTGGTGCCATAACATAGTCTTCTCTGCAGGTAACTTTGCTTCAGACGAAAGTGCACCCTTAGGTACCCAAAAACCATTTCCATCTGCTGAAGGTGAAACCTTCAAATCTTCCAGTGAGGTATCCATAGATTTACTTTTTACAGAAGTGCTATTACACTCAACAGTGTATGCTTCAAGCTTATACAAAGTGCCAAACCTGACACCTCTAGCAACTACCATAGCACCCTTAATCATCTTACATCCTATTTCAGAAAAGACTACCTGCACACCTGCATCTATCAGTTTTCTCACAGATAACAGGTTTCGTTTTAATCCAGGAATATGCAGCACACCATTAATCCCTTTTATTCTACCATCAGAAAACTTGATTCTAACCTTACCTCGACCAACAATGTCTAGAGGTGAATCATCACCCAAGTACACCTTACCTCCATTAAATCCTTCATATTCAGAAAACCAATCTCTATTGGAAGTCATATGAAAAGATGCACCTGAGTCAATTAGCCAGGCATCATTACCTGCATGAGTCGCCAAAGCCGCAATAAATGCATCACCATCTTCCTTGTCGGACTCAGAATCAGAATCGAACTTTTTCTTTTTCTTCTTCTTTTCTTCTTTGCAGTCCTTACGGATGTGACCCGGTTTACCGCAATTCTAGCAAATGACTTTGGACTTTCCAGGAGATTTCGATCTCCCTTTGGATTTGGACTTGCCGCGCTTCTCATTCTTCTTGCCTTTCTCCTTAGGTCTTCCACGAACGGTTAGGGCTTCCTTTGAACTGATGGATACCTTCCTTCGCATCTCTTCACCGAGTAGGGCACCCACCACGTCTTCAGATTTCAAAACAACAGAAGTACTACCAATAGCCATAACAAGAGAATCCCACGAATCAGGCAAAGAACAAAGCAAGATCTGGCATTTCTCCTCCTCATCCATCTTAACACCGACGGATACTAATTGAGCCACAATCATATTGAATGCTTCTAGGTGGTCTGCAATTCGTCCACCCTCTTCCATCTTCAAGGAATACAATTTCTTTCTTAAGAAAATTTGATTTAATAAAGATTTCACTTGATACATCTCACCAAGCTTAGTCCATAGCTTCTTTGCAGAGTTCTCTTCATGGACATTGATTAGAACAGAGTCTGCCAGGCACAGTCTGATTAGACCCTTGGCTTTTCGGTCCATAACATCATACTGAGCTGCCGCAGTAGGATCTGAGGGCCTTTGGACATTCGCATCAACAGCATCCCAAAGATCTCGATCTATTAGCAGATCTTCCATCTTCAGCTTCCACATCTCAAAATTACTTCCATTAAATTTCTCCACCTCTATTCTCCCTGACGAACTCGCCATCTGAATATTCCTGCAACAAGATCAAAAAGTGTCTTCTGCACAAGCTCCCACTCAAATCTGGATTAGTTCAAAAAACCCAACTGCCCACAATTGAAACCAAAGGTGATCAGGCTCTGATACCACTTGTAAGGAAGTTAAGTAGCGGAAACAACTTCCTACACTAACCTTGAGAGGAGGGTAATGCAAAACTTTTTCAGATCATTACAACAGTTACAGAAAATAGAAATAGATATAATAGCATTCATACCACAACACAGTGATTTACGTGGGGAAAACCCTTTCGGGAGAAAAACCCCACCCTCCAAAAGCAGCTCAATATTTTATTCAGCAATCAAAAACAGATTACAAAATACTTGCAGAGCAAGCTCTTCGCAGGAGTAGCACTAAACAGAGATTCAGAGGCAACTCAATAGCCATAAGACTCTTACACCCAACCTCTATCTCACACACCTCATAAATAGGAGATACAATACAAGAAACCATCAAACGGTATTACAAAACCATGGGCTAAAACCACCCAATAAGGTGTAGCCGACCTTATCTCCCTTCTATGGCATGTTAAAGCACACATCAACACGTGTTGCTCCCTTTTATAGCTCATTTATGTATCCGATACAAATTATTTTTCCTATTTCAGGAGTACAAACTTTCGGAGGCCATAACTTGAGAACCGGGTGTCCGATTGACGAACCGTTTGAAGCGCCGGAAAGCTCGCGAAGTGCTCTATCACCTCGCAACCAGCTTCGCCGGTTACGACAACTTTTCAGGGCGTTTCGGAGCCTCTAAAGTGCCCAAAATTAAGTTTAAACATTTTATTGCACCCCTCCAAGACGAAAACTTTAATATCTTCAAAACTAGCTGTGACCTTGCGACGCAACTTTACCGGAATGCTTATCTAGCCAACCAGAAGCTTCAGGGAGAGTTTCGCACCATTTCGTGCTCAAATAAAAACTTACTATAAATAGTAACCTCACATAAATGCAAGGTTGAGACACCATTTTTCCCAACAACTACAATCCAGAGAAAATGAACTGTGAAATTAGCATCCACTAATGCTTGATACATTTCTGGTTAAGCACAAATGTCTTCCCTACAACACCAAATCCTTCTCAACCCTCATTGAATGATCTAACCTTATTCACACAAAAATATTTCTCTCATAATGCAAACATAACCTTTGATCCCAAAAAAACATACCTAATTACATGAATAAATCACCTATAAATGCAGATCATCAACCTTATTGATAAGGTTAGCTAAACCCTAAACCCAAAAACCCATAATTACAAAAATTACATCACACAATACCATTAGACCAATATCATGATTTACATTACATATCTTGGACCTAATTCAAATTCTCAAACAATTGCATCTGCTAGAAATTCCGCTAAGACCAAAATCCAACACGTTTCACCAACCGGTAGAAACCCTTAATGCAATAACACAAAAATTCTAAACAAAGCCAAATAGGACCATCATAACAACATGCCAGCCAATGCAAAGTCACCAAATAATTAGGACATGATCAAGAAGCACCTTTAGAATGATAGAAATCGATTCCATAAGCCAGACCAAAATCACCTAACCAAATCATCAAATATCTCTAATCGGTAAAGCTAACAGTTACCAAGAAATATCAACTGAGAACATAAGTGATAGTTAGCAGAGCAACAAATCATGAACCAACAGAATATGACAAGCATATAACCATCCTAAATAAGCATCCAAAACTGAATTCAAGGATCTGATCATACCGATTAGAATCATAGCTAAAACCAAGATACTTACCAAGTCTAATCAGGATAGGTCCAACCGGGATACAATGTTGACATCAATGACAACACTTAACCAAATCTAGCATATGCCAACAATATCCCCCTTTGGCATTGGTGGAAACATTGAATGTGAAAAACATCCAAGTGCCAAGGAATGCCAACAATCTCCCAAAAGATGATATGAAATGTATCTCCCCCTTAGATTAACCGATTTTCATATGAGCACCATCTCTCCCAAGGATTTGACTATTTTTCACATGAACACCATCTCTCCCCCTTTGACATCAATGACAAAGGAAGGATACCAAACCAAAAATACTGAACCAAATAGCTGACTACTCCTCCTGAGTAGTAGCACCATCTCATCAACTTGGATTAGAAAAATATATCTGATAGGCTCACTGGATTGATGCATCCTTGCATGTCTAAGTCTCTTCCAGAGGGGTGGTAACCCCCAACCGATCTCTGAGATATTCAAAAGTATCTTTAGGTAATGGTTTTGTTAAAATATTTGCGATCTGCTCCTTATTAGGCACATAAACCAATCTGACTTCCTTTGTTTCAACCTTTTCTTTCAAAAAGTTATACCTTATAGAAACGTGTTTTGATTTGGAATGAAATATCAGATTCTTTGACATATCAATAACAATAGTATTATTAAAATGAATAAAAATAGGCTCATCATAACTTACCCTTATATCTTTCAACATTTGTTTCATCCATAAAATTTGAGTACAGTTGATTGCAGTCGCTACATATTCTGCTTCAGCAGTAGATAATGAAGTGCATGATTGTTTCTTACTAAGCCATGAAACCAACTTCTTTCCAAGAAAGAATGCAGTACTTGTAGTGCTCTTCTGGTCATCCACATCTCCTGCCCAATTAAGGTCTGTATAGGCACATAGTCTAAAATTGTCATTCTTTGGATACCATAACCCAAAGTCTATTGTACCTGCCAAATATTTGAATATCCTCTTAACGACAATATCATGAGTTCCTCTAGGATCTGACTGAAATCTAGAAGCAATACAAACAACATTCATTATATCAGGTCTATTCTGAGTTAAGTACAACAATCCACCAATCATTGATCTGTATCTACTTGGATTCACTTTAGGAGATTCATCATCCTTTGACAATTTGCAATCGACTATCATAGGAGTACCGACAAGTTTAGAAATCTCAAGTCCAAATTTCTTAAGCAATTCCTTCACATATTTAGTTTGACAAATGAAAATACCTTTACCAGTCTTAGTAATCTACAAACCTAAGAAAAATTTCATCTCACCAATCATAGATATTTCAAATTCATTCTTCACATCGTTAGCAAATTTCATGCATAGATATTCTTCTCCTCCAAAAATGATATCATCCACAAAGACTTCAATAATCAATATATCATCATGCTCAATTTTATAATATAGGTTATTGTCAGCATTACCTTTTCTAAAACCAAGCTTTGAAAGATATATATCCAATCTAGCATACCATGCTTTAGGGGCCCGTTTTAATCCATGTAAAGCTTTCTTCAATCTACAAAACATGTCATTGTCTTCTGATAAAGAAAATCCACCATGTTTCTCAATGTAGACTTTCTCCTCAAGATCTCCATTTAGAAATGTACATTTGGCATCCCTTTGATATACTTTGCAGTTCTTGTGTACAACACAAGCAAGAAATAGTCAAATCGCTTCAATTATTGCAACCAGAGCACAAGTCTCACCATAATCAACTCCTTCCTGTGAATAACTTTTGCAAACCAATCTAGCCTTGTTTCTTACAAGTTGACCTTCCTCATTTAATTTGTTCTTGAAAACCAATTTAGTTCCAAAAATATTCTTATCTTTAGGTTTGGGAACTAATTCCCATGTCTTATTCTTTTCTATTTGATCTAATTCTTCTTCCATTGCTTTCGTCCAATTTTCATCTTTACTTGCTTCAATAAATGATTTTGGTTCAATTTGAGAAACTAAACATACCTCTTCAGTAGCTGATCTTCTTCTAGTCATCACACCTTTCATTTTATCTCTAATGATTTGATCCTTAGAATGATTTAGTTTCACATACTTGGGAGTCTTTGAATTTTCTTGATTTACTAACTCTTTCTGTTGTTCAACAGTCACTGTTGAATTTTCTAATGTTGCTGGAGTCATTGGTTCAATTCTCTAAACAAATTCTTGCATTATTGGTTCTAGTCTGATAGATTCATCTTCTGGTCCATAGTCATATGATTTGATCTGATTATTGTCTTGCTCATACACCTTAACATTTATGCTCTCCATTATCCTATTCAGTCTTTTTCTATAACATCTATATGCTTTGCTCTTGGTAGAATAACCCAAAATATTCCTTCATCACTTCTAGGATCAAATTTACCTAATGCATCATCTATTCTAATGTAGCATTTACTTCCAATTTTTTTGAAATAGCTAAAAGTAGGAGTATGACCAAACCATAATTCATAAGGAGTCTTATCAATATCACCTTTTATGTCTACTCTATTGAAAGTGTATACTGCAGTATTAGCAACTTCCCTCCAATAGATATCAAGAAATTTACCTGCAGTCATCATTGTCCTTGCCACATCCAATATGGTTTTATTCTTTCTTTCCACTAATCTATTCTATTGTGGGGTTCTAGGTGCAGAAAGTTGTCTTCTGATTCCATTCTTTTCACAAAGTTGTTGAACTCACTGGATGTAAACTCATCGCCTTGATTTGATCTTAAACACTTTATCTTTAGTCCTGTCTCAGTCTCAACCATAGCTTTCAAGACTTTGAATTTCTCATGAGCTTCTTATTTTTTTTATAAATGCAACTCACATCATTCTAGAATAGTCATCAATAGGTAACATGAAATATCTATCACCTTGAAAAATTTTAGTCCTTGCCGATCCACACATATCAGTATGAATAAGATCAATAATTTCATTAGATTTATCATGTATGCTTCTGAAAGAAGTTCTAACTTGCTTACCCATTTGACATTCTCTACATACCGGATTATGAGGCTTAACTATCTTGGGCAAATCTCTGATAGCCTGTGTTGAAATAATCTTCACAATGCAATCAAAGTTTACATGAAACATCCTCTTATGCCATAACCAGTTTTAATCAATCTGAGCAATCAAACAAGATTTCTCATTGGAGTTCAAATGAAAGATGCTTCCTTTGGTCTATGTCCCAGAAGCAATTTCCAATCCAGATCTATTGATGATCTTGCATTTTCCATCATTGAATTGGAAATGAAATCCTCTATCCACCATTTGACCTACACTTAGATTATTCTTTAAGCCTTCAACATAATAAACATTATCAATATTAGTCTTACCATCTAATGATATTGTTCCTTTGCCTTTGATCCTACATGCCTTGTTGTCTCCAAATCTGACTAGTCCACCATCAAATTCTTGAAGTGTTAGAAATTCTCTCTTGTCACCAGTCATGTGATGTGAGAAACCACTATCTATAACCTATTCATCCTTTTCTTCAATTTTAGCAGCTAAAGCCTTCTCCTCAGTATGAGTTGCTTCAGTGACAGGTTCCAGAGAATCATCCTTGATAGCAATAAAGACCCAATCTTTATCAGAGCTTCCATTGTTGGTTCCACTTATAGGTTCATCATCATCATCATCATCATCATCATCATCATCATCATCATCATCATCATCATCATCATCATCAGTAATACCAAAATCATCATCACCAACATAATAACATGATTTATCCTTATTCCTTCTAAATCTAGGTCTGCTCTGATATTCAGGATTAGGCTTATAACTCCTCACAAATATTTCATGATTCCTAGCAGCTCTTTCAGGACATCTAGAAGCAAAATGACCAATCTTATTGCATGAAAAATATTTAAAAGGGAATTTTCCTTCATACTTACTTCCAGCCAATCCTTTAGGGATTCTTCTAGCAATTAGGGCTTCTAACTTTTCAAGTTCTCTGTCTTCCCTTTCAATGTCCTCCAAATATTTAGCATATAACTCCTTCCAATCTATCTTCTTCTTACCAGAGGTAGACTCTTTAAATGCAGTTTCAATTTTAGCACCACTCTGATCTCCAAGTTCCTCAATCTTAAAGGCAGTCAATTTTCCAAGTAATGTATCTCTGGTAACAGGGGTACTTGACATTGTCAGAAGTTCATTAATTGTAGTAGCCTTCATCTTGTAAGCTGGAGGTAGAATTGTTAGGATATTTGACACAACCTCATCCTCACTAACTGATCCACCACAATATTTGATTCCCATGGCAATTTCATTTACTCTATTCATGAAAGAACTAATCTTCTCATCTTCTTCCATCTTCAAAGTTTCATATCTTACCCGAAAACCTTAAAGTTTTGCAATCTTTATTGCTTGGTCACCTTCATAAAGAGTTTTGAGCTTCAAATAGATCTATTTTTCATTCTCCAACTCTATGACATTCAATAAATTTTCATCAAATAGGGCACTCAATAATTCTTCTTTCACTCTAACATCATTTTCAGCTCTCTTTTGTTCATTAGCAGGTGTCAGTGTTCCAGAATTAGGATCATGAGGTATATACCCTTTATCCACTATCTCCCAAACTTTAAATCTTAGACATCTCTAATGAATCTTCATTTGCTCCTTCCATATTTTGTAATTTGTACCATCAAATCTGAGACTCTCCTTCTGATAGGGGTTGAATCTAGAACTTGATGCTAATGCCATCGGATCTCCTCAAGCGGTTAATCTTATATATAGAGGACCTTTCTCTAATACCAATTGTTGGAATGAACTGATACCAGGAGAAAACTAAGAGAGGGGGGTGAATCAGTTTTCTCACAAGTACAACAGTTAATTCAAATTATAAGATTTATACCAGAGCACAACACAATGAAAGATAAAGCATAATACACATGACATCAATATTTTGACCTGGAAAAACCGGTAAACGAAAAAACCATGGTGGGAAACCCCATCAACAATCAGATAATACTTCTATAGCAGTATGCGAAATAATTACAATGGGGATTGCACTTGCAATCAGGCCAATAGTCTAGAGCTCACTGCTCATCACAAAAGAGAAGTCTCGCTGACTTACAAAACATCGGACTACAATCTGGAGAAAATGAACTATGAAAGTAGCATCCACTAATGCTTGATATAGTTTTGGTTAAGCACAAATGTCTGCCCTAAAACACCAAATCCTTCTCAAACCTCGTTGAATGATCTAACCTTATTCGCACAAAAATATTTCTCTCATAATGCAGACATAACCTTTGATCCCAAAAACCATACCCAATTACATGACTAAGTCACATATAAATACAAATCATCAACCTTATTGATAAAGTCAGCTAAACCCTAAACCCAAAAACCCATAATTACAAAAATTACATCACATGATAACACCAGACCAATATCATGATTTACATTACATAGAATGGAACTAATTCAAATTCTCAAACAATTACATCTACCGGAAATTATGCTAAGATCAAAATCCAACACGTTTCACCAACTGGTAGAAACCCTCAGTGTAATAACATAGAAAGTCTAACTGGATCCAAATAGGACCATCATAACAACACACCAACCAATGCAAAGTAACCAAATATTTAGGACACAATCAAGAAGCAACTTTAGCATGATAGAAACCAATTCCATAATCCGGACCAAAATCATCTAACTAAATCATCAAATATCACTAACCGGTACCAAGAAATATCAACCGGGAACATAAGCGATAGTTATCGGAGCACAAAATCATGAACCAATAGAATATGAGAAGCATATAACCATCTTGAATAAGCATCCAAAACCGAATCCAAGAATCAGATCATACCAGATCAGAATCATAGCCAAAACCGAGATAAACACCAAGTCTAACCGGGATAGGTCCAATCGGGATAGCATAACCATATCCAACCTGGATATAGTGTTGACATCAATGACAATAGTTAACCAAATATAGCACATGCCAACATATAGTTGGTTAGGTCCTAAAGCCCACACATTACTCCATGATAAGGAAAACACTATGCATTATCCAACACAATCTACTAGCTCAAAAGAGCATCCATACACATCATACAGGTGGTGTATGTTGTCCTTCTTTGGAGCATCAATCCTAAACATCAATATAGTCATCCAATTAACACAAGGATCACTTTGTTACTTCCATTTTCTTGTAGATTGTTTAATTTTAGCTTGTATAAATCTAGAATATGAAACCACATATGTACTTATCTTCCAAATCACAAGCCATACAATGCAATTGCAGTAGAATATGGAGCCAAACACAATGATAGCATAATTGAGTGTATATATAGTTTTTGAGCAATGGAACTCATAATCCTATTGTAGATACATCCCAATCACTTCCAAAAACTAGAATATATGTATGATGATATTAATAACATTCTACAAGGGAGGGGGATGACCCTTTGGTGAAATGGTGGGGCTTCTTGCTTGTAGTGCCTACAACCTAGGTTCAAACCCCACGGGTTCGTCTCTACCATGTTGACAATGGAGCATGTTTGTCCATGGGGAGAACCTTGGAGAAATGGTGGGGCTTCTTGCCTGTAGAGCCTACATCCTTGGTTCAAACCATACAATTTTGGGGATGACCCTTTGGTGAAATGGTGGGGCTTCTTGCCTGTAGTGCCTACAACCTAGGTTCAAACCCTATGGGTTCGTCTCTACCATGTTCACAAAGGAGCATGTTTGTCCATGGGGAGAACCTTGGAGAAATGGTGGGGCTTTTTGCCTGTAGAGCCTACATCCTTGGTTCAAACCATACAATTTAATAACCGTTAACAATGTAACATTATCAACTAGGATTAGATCAATAGCTATGAGTGGGAGCAGGAGTGCGGGAGCTAGGGTTTCGGCTGTTGCAAAGGAAGGGGAGGAATTAGATAACGATGAGGATGATGGATTGGGAGCCTTGGGAATGGGTATCATTGTCTAGCTTGACCTGGATGATTCACGATGCCCCCTTCGTTCCCTCTTCCTGGTGCATCAACATCTGGGGTCTCTCACTGAGGTGGTTGTTTGGGCCGCTGCAGCTGCGGACTTAGTGGGTTGGAGCTAGTGGGGATTTTTACTGGCGGCTCTCTCCTCCTCTCCTGTCTATTGGGTCAGCCGTGTTAGGCCATTTTTCTCTGCTTTGGCTTATGTCCCTTCTTTGCACCCTTTCCCTTGTTGGGTCGGAGGATTTTGTGCTTGCAGTGCTTCTTCTTTCATTTTCCTCCTCTCGGGCTGGGATTTGTGGAGCTCTTTTGATGCCCTTTGGGTGGAAATGCCTTGTTTTTGGGCAGTTTCTCGGTACTCTTCTTCTCTCTATGTGCCTATTAAGAAGGGTTTATCTCCTATAGAGATGGAGATATCTTTTGGGGAAGGAGTTGGATGCTCCTATTTTGAGGCGGCTATGCTGGGCAGAGGTTGTTCTGGTATTGTGCTGTAGTTGGTGTGGTCTCTACTTTTGAAGAAACTTTATTCTCTCCCTATTGAGGTGGGGGTTGTTTTTGTGCTATTGGAGTTTGGAAACACTTTTGGTGGTCCCGTTCCTTCTATGTGGGCCCTCGGTGCTTCCACGATTGGTTTCCTTTTGAGGGATTTTTCTCTTACTACTCAGTCCCATGGTTCTCTTCTTGAGGTGTTGTGCCCTCCTATGGAGGTGGAGTGGTTGCTTGGTGTTTGGGTGGTTAAGGGGTTTTTTGGTGCTTCCTCTCATGGTTTGGAGGACGTTTCTCTTGAGGTTGGTGATTTTTTGGTTGCTGGATCTTTTCTCTCAAGCTATTTTCTACCTTCTCCTATTGAGGTGGAGATTGCGGTGGAGCTTAGTTGGATGGATGCTTTCCTAATCGGGCCTTTGTTTCAGCTCAAGGTGGTTGAGGGTACCACTTCAAAACCCTTTGAAGTGGTTCTGGGAGCCATTTCAAAAGCTAGTTTTAAGGTTAGGGAAGCCTTTCAAAATCCCTTTATCTCTAAGAATCTTGTTTTATTTTCCTTATCTTTTCTTATCTAGCTGATTGCTGATAGTTTTCAAGGGCCCAGTCCAGATTGTGGTTGTTTTTGGTTATGGGCTAGTCATGATTTTTGTTGTTTGAAGTCTCTGTCTTAGGTTAAGGGAGCCGAAAACATCCCTGTTGTTTGGCTGAGGGTGCATGCTAACCCTCATCATAGTTTGAATCTTTAGCCTAGCTAGTGTAGCCAACTTGTTTTATATTGATTATATTTTAAGTGTTTGGCTGGTTCTTCCTGCTGGTGTTTGCTAGTGTTTGCTAGCTTTTGCTGGCTTTTGTCGGCTCAACTTTGTTTGGGCTGCTGGTTTTCTTGGTTAATTTTCTTTGGCAGCATTGTTCTTTAGGTTCCAGATCCTGGTAAAATCTGAGGGTTTCAGGTCCCTCCAAAACCTGTTGTAAGGGGTTTCAGGTCCCCTCAAAACCTGTTTTTCCATAATAAAAAACATTTTATAAGAGAGCTATCAACATAGCTTGTCACTATGCTTTTAGAACTCAAGTGCTCATACATGTCATGTAAAAAATAACTAAAATTATTATAGCTACCGAACACTTGAGATTAATTACAATTGCATTACATTCTCACTAACTTCTTTGACATGAATAAAACCACATTGTTCAACACTTAATGCTTTGAAACATTGGAATAATAGTATTTATGAATAAGATACGTATATTGGCGAGATCACAAACCAAACACATCCTATGGAGCCTTCCCTCTTATCATCACATGTGTCTTATCAATCAATATTTTGACAACTTGGTGATTTTTAATAGTTTGATATCTATCAAATTTATTTGCAACTAACAAATAATATCTAAGCTACAAGTTATTTAATTCCTAAAATCAATTCTTAATTACTAGTCCTTATAAAGCTTGTTATGACTCCTTATAATTATTGGTATGAGAAAAAACTATAACAATCGTTTACTTCTTTTTTTGTTTTTTTAAGCCTATATTCATGTAGCTGAATGAAAGAGACAAAAGTTACATTCAAAAAGTGAATCATGTTTTTTTGTAGTGTACAATCAACAAATTAAGGCTTATAAGTTGCATATTATCCTCTCATTGATAATATTGTTGTGTCAAATGATGTGATTTTGATGAAGGGGGAGTTTATCGTTATTAAAAAGGCCATGTTGAGAAGTCAAAAACTATTTGTAATGGTGGTACTACTAATAATATTGTTAACAAGAATCCAATTAATATTTTAGTTCCTAGTACAACTAGTCCACTAAGCCCCTCTTCTAATTTTAGTGCAATTTGACTTCAAATACAATTTCTAAAAGAAATATAAGAATATTAAGTGACATTTATTAGAGAATTTTGATCCAAGCACACGGAGAAACTTTAAGAGGTGAGATGATAAATTATGTTTTACTTTCAAAAGTTGATTTTGAGCCATGATGTTCTTAATGTGAATGTACCAATAAGGTTTGAGTGTGTTGGTAAACAAATCTGTCACTGCGGTCATTTATCTGAAACTGACCTTGTTTGCCCGAGGAGCAGTGGCAAACACCCCAACAGTTGGAGAGATTAGGATAAAACCACAATCTTCCTCTGCGTTTGAGAGGGGCAGCTCCCTCGTAAGATAAGGGTATTTAGGATTTTTGTGTACTTTTAACCTGAAAGTACATAAAGGAGAAAACATAAAAATAAAAATAAATAAAGATAGAAACCCCAACAATAGACATACGAACATCAACTGAGATTTCTCAACATTAGCAACAAATTACAAGGGGAGTTTATAAGGTAATATGCTTAGCCATGAGATGACGATAAAGAAGAATGACAAGTCTCAACATATAGAGATAAGATACTTCAACACATTCAAACTGAGATACCAAAGGTTGCTTGTGCATCATCACATCAATTGTACAAATCACATATGCATAAAAAGACTACCAATTTGACATACGAGAAATTGACAATGATAACACATGAATACATTTAGAACACATGAACTAAGATGTATTCTTCATTATCCTTTTGAAAATATACAAGTCCAAAATCCTTTCTATACATAGTGCAAACCAAAATGTCATTACAAGTTTCTCCTAGAATTCCAGCAGAGTTTTCCCTTCTGTAAAAAGTCTCCCTTAACAATGCAAAAGCCTTCTATTTATAGCCTTGTAGGATAACTACCTT
Source organism: Cryptomeria japonica (assembly GCF_030272615.1). Classification (NCBI taxonomy): domain Eukaryota; kingdom Viridiplantae; phylum Streptophyta; class Pinopsida; order Cupressales; family Cupressaceae; genus Cryptomeria; species Cryptomeria japonica. The sequence continues at coordinate 151,705,611 of NC_081405.1, read as the reverse complement.
ATAACCAAATTCAATCATGGGTTAATAACTAACTCTTTTTTGCGTAAATTTCAATGAGTTAGTAACTTACACTTTTATGCGCAGAAGAAGTCAACTTTCTAACCTTGGGTTACAATAAGCGACATAAGTCAAATTTTACAAAAATAATATCAAACATATTACATTGAAGAAATAACTCATTGTCGATTTTTCCGAGGTGACCTCCATGTCTTCATCTGCATCTTTATCTTTGTAACTTTTTCATCATCAACTCTCTGTTTACACTACAGAGTGTAGCTGCATACTGAAACATCTATGCCTTTGGAACCAATGCATTAATGAAGTTCAGTCATACTATCTTCTCACTAAAGTTTTGGATCTAATCATGCTTCAAATTAAGCTCACCAACACAATCTCTTGAATATTCATTAGGTGTCACAACTTCCACTTACATTGTAGTTTCTAGAGACTTTGAGCTTGTCCTTCTCATTCTTTTTTTTTTGAAAGTGCCATAATTTACAAGTTGGAATGCTAGTACATTGAAATTTGCATCATGATATGTCTCATCTATAAATATGATCTTTAACCATCATAAAGGAGTTTGGACATAACCAAATTTCCTCACACTCACACCCATCAAACTTGCTAAGCCTTCCAGAATAAATACAAAGTGATTTTCAATCCAACTAGATAAAGTCAAACTTTAATTACTTGGAAGATTTGCATGCTTAACCATCTCTTATGTATTCCCACCGTCTTGACAAAGAGATATTCATTCACCAATAAATTTTGAGAGTTTCCTTGTGCGATCCATTCTGTGCACATTCTTCAATCTTTTCATTTCAATCTTTGAGAGGACACTTCTTTGAGACATTTTTGTCAATTTTTCTGAAACCTTATCAGAACTTCCACATTACGCATGTGCAGTGACAATGGCAGCGATGCCATTAAATCTAGTTTGTGCATATTGTGCAATCTTTGCATTCTATAAGAGAACGTTTCTTTGAGGCATGTTATGGGATGTTGATTACATATTTGTCCTTCCACTATTTGCATTCTATCAAGCATGGCATGTCGTGAAATGACATTTATCTGAGGCATTCTTTATAACAGTTATTGTGCCTTTCTCAACAGTTCACGGTTTCTACATACTACAGTTCAAAAACACATCTTCCTATCAAACACTTCACGACATGACTAGGCCTCCATGATGCATGTAAGTCTACCAAAACAGCTACATGGTTGACAAATCTCCCGCATCCCTTTTACTTTAACAACTTCCACATGGGCTTGTGAGCAAAAAGACTGCAATATGCAGCTTTATACCTTATTTGATGCATTTTATCAGACATTTTGCTTTAGTGATTATGCTCCATGGTTTTGCAGTCATATATACCAGAGCAATTGCAACTTCCTTCCTCTATCCCCTGTGGCTTGATGAATATCATGAATGGATAGTCAATGGTTTGATAATTGCACAATTAGTTTTGGGCATAGCCTGCAGTTATTATATTAAAATAGACCACACATTTTTTTTAAGGAAATCAATCAAACAATTCACATGCCGTGTCAAAGCTCATTGATACCACGTTTTCCAGAGTAGTTGCAATGACAATATCTGGTGAAATCTCTCTATCTTTCATGCTCTGATAAAATTCATGACTGGTTTTGTTCCTATCCTGCGATCATTGCATTGAATGAGACCACATTTCTTTAAGGCATTTTTCCAAGCATTTCACTTGCTTTGTTTATGCTCCACGATGCATGCATGTTTACCAAAGTAGCTGCAACTACAACATCTAACGTAATTCCTCTATTCTTAATGCTTTGATGAATGTCACCACCTTGATTTGAAGCTCCCCTTCTAACATGATCTGGATTACTTTCCTGGGAAACTCGGTATATAGAACTTGGGGGCAGGCTGGTCCACGGTCCAGGTAACTAAACGGGTCTACTCCTTCCACTGGGGTGCATTTGTTTGGCTTCCTTCACTTTCCAGAACTAAGAAACTTCCAACCAAGTGAGATGAATCGATTACTGTAACCATCCCTTATATGAAGTATGCTTGTAAAGGTGGTGAAATTTGGCCATACACCTACATTTCTTTGAAGCATTTTGTCAGATAGATTAGCGTGCCTTGTCTATGCTTCTGTGTTCTGCAACACCGTATTTTGTCAAACACTTCATGGGCATTGTCTATAATTTCATATTCTGCATTTTTACGAGCAGTTCACATGCATGTGTATCTACTTGGATATTCCGCCTGCCATGTCCTCGGTGCAATGTGTGCATATCAACTTTTACAAAGCAATTTATAGTGCGGAATTTGGCTTTACATCCACCAATTGCAACATGCATTATGTCAAATACTCATCATGTATGTTATGTCAAACCATTCCTAGGAAATGTCGATGCTTCCATTTTGTACAGGCTAAAAGGATTCTTGCACAATTTATAGAATTCGGCCTTACACCTGCTGATTGCATTACATGAGATACATCTTTTGTTGAGCAATTCGATTACGATGTCCATGACTCCACATTTTTGCATTCATATCCACAACTCATGACATGTCTATGCTTTCATCATCTACAATTATGTTTTCCAGTGCTACCTTGATGAATGTCCATACTGCTATTTGAAGCATTTTTTAATAACTCTTATGGAGGAAGTTAAGAATGCTCCAAAACGGAGCATTTCTAACCTTTTTGACAAAGCGGGCCCACAAGGTTAAGAAATGCTTAGTTTTGGAGCATTCCTAACATTTTTGTTTTGTTTTGTGAGAGGTTAGAAATATGGGTAAGAATGCTAAAAAACTGAGCATTTCTAACCTTTTTGGCAAAAGGTTAAGAACTGAGGTTAAGAATGCTAAAAAAGTGAGCATTTCTAACCTTCTTCTTCAAAGACTATGATTTTGACTTCGGAAACCATTGATCATGGAGGAGAATCAAGGAGGAAAGAAACTAATTTTTTTAGACCACTTTTTATCGCAAATGACTAGACATATTAAAATAATTTAAAATATTAAATTATTATTTGAGAAATAATTTAAATATTTTACATTTTTTTGCTTTGGCTGGAGAAAAATGACATAGCTTTCAAATGGTAGGGACTCAGGTCCTAAAATTTGAAACATGCATCAATGGTAGGGAAATAGGTCCACACAATTATTTACACCTCATGACAAATCCTAGGATGAGATATTTTAATCATTTTGGGGCAACAGACACCAAAAATTGAAAGTTTAAAATATGACAAAGTGTGAACTGGGTTCAAGTGAAAGTTGGCCATGTGATATAAAATGATGCTTAGATCTTGACTGTCAACTGATTTCCCTCAATTTGTGGTAATTTTCAAAGTTCTTCCATTTTTCATATTTTGACTAGTAATGACCTTGGACAACGCACTCATTTCTTATGCATAAACACCCATTGGACCTTTTCTCGATAACGAGACCGATTTGAAGTTCAAATTTTAGGTATGCCCAATATGGGGGCAACAGAGTGCAATAAATGTAAGGAGATATAGATACAATTCAAATGAATGATACTTGGAATGTTATATATCTCCCAAATGATACTAAAGATATTGGTACTAAGTGGGTCTCCAAGACTAAGAACAATGATGATTGTCGTGTTGAAAGACACAAGGTATTTAGTTAATTGCAAAAAGCTTCAGACAAAGGAATCTAATAGATTATGAAGAGATTTTTTCATTGCTAAAAAGATAAGAGACCATTAGAATGATGGTTTCACTAGCATATTAAAATGAATGGAGCACATCACATGGATGTGAAAAATGCTTTCTTGAATGGGCACTTAGAAGAGGAAGTTTATGTCCAACAAGTACAAAGTTTTGAAGTGAAATGCATAGAACACTAATTCTACAAGTTCAATATGGCTTTGTATGGCCTTAAGAAAGAACCAAGAGTATGGAATGTGAGGATTAATAGATAGTTTTAGAAAAATGTCTTCAACAAAAGAAAGCGTTAGCCTACTCATTGCTACAAGAGAGAACATAATGATATCCTTATTGTCAGTTTGTATGTTGATGAGTTTTTGTATATGGACAATAGTTATAAGATGAAAGATGGCTTAGAAATTGTTATGTGTCATGGATCCCATAGTGGTGTGTCCCACTTTCTGGTCAAAGTGGGACATTGAATCAATATTATAAACCAAATTTTCACTTTTTGTCATCTATAGAAACTAAACCATTAATAACTTGAAGATAATGTGAACTAGGACTTTTAGATTACATGATATAGATTTTGAAACATAAACATCATATATATATATGTGTGTGTGTGTGTGTGCACACACACACACACACACACACACACACACACATATATGTACACACACAGACATGTATATGTATATATACATGTATATACATATACATATTTATATATGCATATATACATATACATATACATATACATATACATATACATATACATACATGTATATATATGTACATGTACATATATATACATATATATATATATATATATATATATATATATATATATATATATATATATACATACATACATACATACATACATATACACACACACACACACACACACACACACACACACACACACACATCTATATATATATATGTGTGTGTGTGTGTGTGTGTGTATACACGTATATGTGTGTGTGTGTACGTGTACACACATACACACACACACACATATATACATGTATATGTATCTACATGTATAAATACACACACACACACATACACATATACATGTACATACATATATACTTGTAAATACATTTATATACATGTATATATATGTATATATATATGTCTGTGTGTATGTATATATGTGTATATGTATGTATATGTGTATATACATACATATATACATATATACATACACACACATATATACGTATATATACATATACACACACATATATACATATATATGTATACATGTATATATTATATTCATATGTATACATATATGTGTATATACATGTATATACATGTCTATGTATATGTACATATACATATACATACATACATACATATACATATATGTATATGTACATGCATATATCTATATGTATATACATGCATATATATATACATACATATATATACATGTACGTATACATATACATATTTATGTATATGTACATATATATACACAGATATATATATATATATATATATATGTATGTATGTATATACATATACATATATGTGTATATGTATATGTACATGTACATGTATATGTATATATGTATATATATATATATGTATATGTATATATATATATATACATATACATATATGCATATATATACATATATACATATACATGTACATGTACATATACATATGTATGTATATGTACATGTATATGTATATGTACATGTATATATATGTATGTATGTATGTATGTATGTATGTGTATATGCATGCATATATACATACATACATACATACATACATACATATATATACATGTACATATCCATATACATATGTATGTATATGTATATGTATATGTTATATATACATATATACATGTATATATAATGTATATATATGTTAATCTGAGAGGATCCGGTTAATACTGAGAGAGGGGCGAATCAGTATTAACAATAATTCATAACTTAAACTTAAACTAATAAAACTTCACCAAATCAATCAAAAACCAGTAATAAACTGTTTACTAGTACTAATAACCACTGATATCCAACTGTTAAACTGATTTATCAGAACTGCTCATTAAGTGTTCATCAACATGCATAAACTGAAAGTAAATCAAATCAACACATCATAAACATTCACCATATGAACACCAAGATTTTCACGTGGAAACCCAAAGAGGGAAAAACTACGATGGGAATTGGTACCCACAATAATTTGCACTCTTTCAGAATGTGCCCTGTTAAGAGCCTAGCCTGGTTAAGAGCTTACAATGATGCCCTGTTAGGAGCAGACCCTGTTAGGAGTTGCCCACTTAAGGGATTTGCTATGATGAGCCCTGTTAGAAGCAACCTCGCAAGAAGATTTAAGACTCAGATGTTGAGCTACCCGGTTAAGGGATTTAAAATTTAGGGCCTGTTAGGACCTACCCGGTTAAGGGATTTTGTTTGTTGCAATAGTCAAGGAACAATAGATGAAAGATTTGGGAATATCACTAATTGCTTGCTTGTTCAGATCCAATTCATCTCCAATCTGCTACACTAGTAGATACACCACACTGGTTCGTCTTCACACTCTTTTCTCAAATCATCGACACAACAAACATCAACTATATTGACCTAAAAAACCTTTACATCTTACTTGGTTAAAAAACCTTAGATACATCAAAATTCAAATAAATTTACAATACAGATCATCATAGATCATCATTCAAATCATTTCAACAATTTATAAGACAATATCAGTCATTGAATGATCGTAACTCATCACCGCAACTTGATATGATAGGTAGTCAAACCCATAAAACACTCTTCTACGCTCTTCGTTGTTTCCCAAGAAATTGCATCCTTAATCATGCCAAAACAACAACTTATCTTTTCATATAGGTTGTGCCACATCACCATGAACATTTTAACATGATATAAACACCACCAAACCATAAAAAATCAGTGGAGAAAGAATTTGTTACCGGTTCTAAAACCCTTCTTAAACCCTACATAAAATACAATATAAATCATAAACATGACTTTCGATAATCAAAACATGATGCGGTTTCGGTCAAAGATACATTACAATGATACAAATACATGTTCCAAACCACAACACTTGACTCATCACCAATCTCTACAACCAATCAAAACATTTTCACGTTTACCAGTTAAGGTCCTAATTCCCAGTTCACTGTCATCATTACCGGTAAGACATTTCCGATAGACCAAAAAGTCTTAGATGACAAAATAAATATGAAAAACATAGTTGCCACATAGTTTGACATTAATGATAACACAAATAACTGATTAAAGTCATTAAGCCAATAATCTCAATCTCTTCATCACTATATCATTACCATCAGTCCTTTACCGATTCATCAACATTCTCCATCAACATCAGTTATGCCAATCATGCCAACATTCTCTCCCTCTGGCATTGATGGCAACACCAACATATTCAACTATCAACTATGAAATTCTCTGTTGCCTTCACTCGCTCTATTTCTCATGCACTACATCTGCTCATTACACTTCTTCACTTGCTCTAATTCTTCCCCTCTAAATCATATTAGTTCTCCCCCTTTCTATTACAATAATTACCCCCCTTTGACAACAATGCCAAAGGTGCAAATGCATCACTGATCTTCATTCCTACTGCCGTTGTCTCCAATATCTCTGCAAATCTCATCTAAGCTGCTCCCCCTGTGGAGTAGCCAACATTTCATCAATCCACGATGAAAAATATTCTTTAGGTCCATTGGATTGATGCATCTCCTACATCTTAGTTAATCTTATGTAGGGGTCTGACCCCTAATTTACCTCTAAGATACTCAAAGGTTGTCTTTGACAAAGGTTTAGTGAAAATGTCTACTAACTGCTCTTTGCTTGTCACATATTCCATTTCGACTTGCTTCTCCTGTACTCTTTCCCTTAGAAAGTGATATTTCAGTTCTATATGCTTTTTCCTTGCATGTAACACAATAGATTTTGAAATATTAATAGCACTAGTATTATCACAATAAATAATCACCGGTTCAGAGACATCTTGCTTAAAACCTTCCAACACATGTCTCATCCAAATTGTCTGTGTACAATTCATAGATGTTACAACATATTATACCTCTGCTATTGACTATGATACACATGTCTTCTTTTTACTTGTCCAAGCAACCAATTTACCTCCAAGAAGAAAAGCTCCACCGGTAGTGCTTTCCGATCATCAACATTGCCTGCCCAATCTGCATCAGTAAACACTATCAAAGAAAAATCACTTTTATAAGGATACCATAAGCTATAATCCACTGTGCCTTTCAGATACCTAAATATCCTTTTCACTACTACCAAGTGAGTCTCCTTGAGATTCTTTTGAAATCTAGCAAGCAAATGAACAACATGTGCAATATATGTTCTACTGTGAATAACATAATGCAACTTACCAATCATGGACTTGTATTCCTTTTTATATACAAAAGGTGAATCATCCTATTTTGACAATTTACAACCTGTCACCATTGGAGTACCAATCGGTTTATAGTCTTCCATGCAAAGTTTTCAATACTTCTTTTACATATTTACTCTGACAGATAAATATTCCACCATCCAGTTGCTGGAATTGCAACCCAATGAAAAATTTAATCTCACCAATAAGAGACATTTCAAATTCTTTCTTCATCTCCTCAGCAAAAGCCATACATAAATCATCATCACCACCAAAAATTATATCATCAACACAAAAATATTCTGTCTCCATCAATCTTCAAATATATGTTACTCTCCTCATTGGTATGTTGGAATCCTATCTTGATCAAATGTGTATGCAATCTTTCAAACCATATAGTGCCTTGTGTAACTTTCAAACCATGTCTTTATCCTCAGAAAAAGCAAAACCATCCGGTTGTTCTATATAAACTTCTTCTTCTAGGATACCATTCAAAAATGTTGATTTAACATCCATCTGATATACCTTAAAACCTTTAAAAGTAGCAAAGGAAAGTAGCATTCTTACACATTCCAATCTTGCCACCGGTGCAAATGTTTCACCATAATCTTCTCCTTCTTCTTGTGCATAGCCTTTGCATACAAGTCTTTCTTTATTCCTTACAACCTTTCCATCTTCATTTAACTTGTTTCTAAAAACCCATTTTGTACCTATAACATTCTTGTCTTCTGGTCTGGGAACAAGTCTCTAGGTCTTGTTGGTGTAGGGGCACCTCATCAACACTCAAATAATAACCCTAAGGATGAAGACTAGGATCATTAGAGTGTTTTAGTGTTTCTTTCATTTCATGTATGCAATAAACCCCACCATGTAAGCCCATGTCACCAATTAGGCAATTTGATAAGCCAATTGGGACAATGTGGTCAATAGGGGTAGTAGATGGTTTAGTTTTGTGTTGTTAGGTTTTATACATGTTTTATGAGTGTTTGGTTGATCCATGTATTTGGATTCCAACCTTAAGAAAGTATGACAACATTTTTTGCAAAATTACAAAATTGCAACTTTTGTAAAATGCAACTTTTGAGTGCAAAAGTGCAACTTTTTGAAATTCGGTTGGGGGAAGCCTTTCAATGGCTCCAACCTAGTCCAAAGGAAACCATTGGATATTTTTATAAGCCTTGTGGACATTATTCCCAAGGTTTTTGCTCTTGGAATTAGAGTTTGTGAAGCAATAAAACATAAAATACTATAGTTTTTGCATGTGCCTGTATGAATTGATTTGAATCCCACCATCCATGGAGTAGATAGAGGGGTGAAATATATTTTTTTTGGTGGTGGCTTGAAGTCCTAATTATTTAAGAGTAGAGAGAACCCTCCATTCTTCTGACTGCAACCCAAAATTTGAGGGTTTGGAGAGGGTTTTAGACAAACATGGCCTTATCTTGCATTCTAGTTCATTAGAAGACTCTTCCTTTGGAGGGATGCAAGATAAGCCTCTATAATTTATAGTTTTCATGGTTTGTTGCAGGGGAAACTTGGTTGTGTGGAGAAAGGAGCAAAATTAGGTAGGCATCTCTATGTGACTACCTAGGACAAGATTTAGGACAGCCATCATAAAATGTCATAGCGGTGGATTCTAGGCATGTAATCTTGGAATTAAAGGTTACTAACCATCTCCCACATGAACATAGATTTGGTTTTCCAGTTTGTGTTCATTGGTTGGTAGTTGCTTTGGAAAATAGGCCTAATTGCCCCTATTAGGTCTCTTGGCCTCTAAAGGGATTAGACCTTGTAATTACAGACCTAGTCAAACCATTTTGGGGATCAGTACAACTTACAAAAGGGTATTTGAAATGGTAATTTTTTTGAATGGGTGTGTGGAACATTTTTGAGTTAAGATCCATTTTATCACCAGATAGGGCTACAAGCCTAGGGGGTAGGTTTCTAAATGAGGTATAAGGAACTGGAGTCTAATCCCAAAACCAATGCTTTAACCAATTTCCAATGGCCATAAATGATCCAAATCCTAAGTCCTTGGGAGCAGGGTGTCAAAGGATGGTGTAGGGTAGGTATTGAGGAGCTTACTCATCTTGAGTAGGCCTAAGCCTAGTGAACTTGTGTGTAGTCTCATTCAAGGTGTGGAGTCCATCCTTGCAGGACCCTTATGATCATTTGAGGGGTCAAAAGTATAATCTTGTTTGGGCTTGTCCTTAGGTGTGTGGGTAGGGCTCTACATCACTTGTTTTTCTCTATCTGATCTAATTCATCATTCATAGCATTAATCCAATCATCATCCTTTAATGATTCTCTTACTATTTTAGGCTCAATAGTAGAAATTAGACATGAATTTTCCCTGATTTTCCTCCTAGTTTGTACACCAACATTCTTATCTCCTATAATTTGGTTTTCTGAATGATTTAATCTAACATACCTTAGTATTACCAGTTCTGGTGTTGTGCCTTTTGCTTCATGTTCATCATCTTCTTCATTGCTTTCTTCATTTACCGATTGAGCATCTATTTCTGCATCGTTCTATTCATCATTCCTCTACACTTCTGGTTCTATAAACACAAGTTTTTATTCATCATTTTCAGGCTCAAATCTGCTGGTCTCATAAGGTTTGTCAGAGAATTCATCAACCTTAACATTTACACTTTCAATTATCTTCTTAGTTCTCTTATTATAACATTAAAATGCTTTACTCTTGGTAGAGTATCCAAGAAATATCCCTTCATCACACATAGCATCAAATTTTCTAGTAACATCGTCTCTCTTAATAAAACATCTAGTTCTAAAAACTTTAAAGTAGCTGACATTAGGAATCCTACCATGCCAAAGTTCATAAAGTGTTTTGTCATTACCTTTCTTAACAAGTATCTGGTTCAAAGTATAAACAACAACACTAATTGCATCTCTCCAAAACATCTTAGGTACTTCACCTTGTATCAACATGGTTCTAGCAGCTTCCACAATTGTCATATTTCTTCTCTCAGCAATTCCATTTTGTTGTGGAGTTCTAGGTGCTGACATTTGTCTCTTAATTCCTTGTTCATCACAAAACTTCACAAACTCATCAGAAGTGAACTCACCTCCCCAGTCAGATCTCAAATATTTCAAACTTCTCCTGGTTTCCTTTTTAACTAAAGCTTTAAATGCTTTGAATTTATTGAAAGCCTCAGACTTTTCTCTCAAAAAAGTTACCCACATCATCTTTTAAAATCACCAGTAAAGATCATAAAGTACTTATCACCATAATAGCTTCTAGTCCTCATAGGACCACATAGATCAATGTGAACTAAATCAAGGATATGCTCTGAAGAAAAAAATTTACTCTTAAAGATATAGAAGTCATCTTACCCATCTGACTGTCCTTACACAACACATTGTCCGGTTTCACAAGCTGGGGCATAC